>NC_080693.1:42249780-42874780 GCF_030445035.2 Dasypus novemcinctus
ACAAACTAGCAGTGTTTGGGATTGCTGCATACTAGTGTTGTTACTTTAATCTATGATAAGAGGTTGTTTCTGTGACACACACTCTTTTATAATAATTAAAACCATAAATAACCACATTGTACTTCTCTTTAATATTATGCTGAAATATTGGTAACTTTATACACTTTTAAGCATTCATAGGAACCTTCTATTCATATGACTTTAATTAATAGAGGCTTTAAGGGAAGAAAAACTTGTTAATTTTATAACACTGTAAAACACCTTTTATTTAACTTATAACATATTAAATGAACTTAATTATTTTATTTAATTTTTCCTTTAAGGTAAAAGAACAAATCTCTTATAATTAGTTTGGAATAAAAGGCCACTGTTCAGGATTTGGTTTTGAGAAAGCAGTTTTGTACATTATGTTCCTTTAAAAGAGATAAAACTTTCCTTCTTGGAACACCGAGGAAACGATAAGCACAAGAAGCTATTTTGATAAGACAGAATTTCTTTGTATACTGACTATTGAGGATAAGAACTTTTACCAAAACAGATTAATGATGAGAGGCCTTGAGAAAGAATAAAAAATTTTAACTTTGCATCAGCATACTACTTTATACTAAAGCCTTTAAAATTTTATAGATAGACCCATTAAATTTTATTTAACTTTAGCTGTAAAAATTCCTTTTCCAACAACCTTCTGCACTGTCAGTATTCAGTCAGGTTTTGTCCCACACTCTACTCTTTCCAATAATCAATCATTTATCTCAGGACAAAATCATCTTCTGTTTCCTTAATAATAAAAACACATTCCATATAGCCTACATACAAAGTTATCAAGCAAACCTTTTATAACATAATACTGTGAACACTAAACAAGTTTGTTAAAATAATGAACTTTTCTTTAAATACTTAGTAGTATGCAATATCAGAAACAGTTTTCTAGAAGCAAGTTGGCAGGGGAGGCTGGTTGCTGCCAATCTTTCCTGTTATAAAATTACCTTTTATTATTATCATCAATTCAGTTTTATATATATTTAATAATGACTTTTTGGAATTAGCCATTTAAACACTTTAATATAAACAATGCTTCATAAGACCTTTTATAATTATTTATAACCATATAGACTATAATTATATCATTTTAAGACAAATTTTATCTTTACAGAACACATTCCCTTACTTAAAGTTATCACAATACCTTCTACAACTTGCCACATGCAAATTAAGTTTCAAGAGTTTATGAAAATTAGCCATCCTACTTTAGGACAAAGTACACTTTTTTGCAAAACTTATTAAATTTCAGTTAGCATTTTCACAAACTTTTAACCAAATATTCATTTTTTTGCATCCTTCATATTATCCTATGAAGAAAAATAAGTTTTTCATTTCAATCTAGGCAAGAACAACTTTTTATAAAAAGACTTATAGTAATTTTGTTAATCAAGACCTATGATTTTTATCATTGTAGAGATTTTATTAACATTTAAACTTAAGTATTAATATAAGCGCTTATTTAATTTTTGGCCATTTGAATAGAGCTCTTTTATAAATTTTTATTAATTTATATTAACATCCGGAGGTATCAAAATATACACTGACATTGAACGAACAAACAAACACAGAACAATCACAACACAGTAACAGAAACATACAGTTTACAATTAACTCATAATTCTTACTTTCTTGGTATAGCTGCTTTTAAGCTCTCTATTATATGACATTTTAAATATTACTTCTTAAGATTTCTTCTGGAATCCATGTTGCCTGTAATATGCAAGCTGGTACTTGGAAACATTGTTATTAGTTTAGTTATGGTTAAACATTGTTCAAAGTGGGGGGAAGGGACAGCTAGCCTGAACTTTTGGAAGGGTTTATTGCTCCTCACATTTGAAAACGCTTGGGGGAATGACTGTTATTCCGTTAGTAATGTGCGGGTACTTTCACATTTGGCTTTATTATAATAGAGAGCTTTCTAGGTAATAAAATGTTCAAGGGTTAAAATAGGAAGGGCTAGATTTTTCTAATGAGTAGGTGTATTGTGAGCATGAGAAATGCTGTTTAATAACATGTGAGCACAGGGGCTATTAAGACTATATTTTTGAACGGCTTTAGGAAGGTGAGCAATGGTTTTATGATGCCAAGGAGCCTAAAAGGGAGGAGAATCTCATTGTGGTAATTTACTGGAAAGAAGTGAAGAGGAGTGAATGGATGGTGATTAAGGACAATTGCAGTAAGTGGAGCTGAAAGAGGAGGTGTAGAACGCGCAGCAGTGAAAGAGTTAATAAGCGGAGCTGAAAAGGGAGGTGTAGTAGATGTGGCAGTGAGAGAGTTAGGCTCCGGCGGTTTTAGCCAGTGTCTAGCGGGGGATAATGAGTTATTTGATTGTCTAAAGGAGCCGGAGCTTGGGAAGCAGGGGGAGTACTTTTTGAGGGTGTAGTCTTAGGTTTTGGACGTAAGTTTGAGCTATTTTCTTCATTGTCGGAAGGGGAACTTTCACCATCACTATGTATAGTGATGGAGACTGAACTGGAGTGGCTAGAAGATCTTGCAGCCTGAGGAAAAGGAGGTGAGGGCTGAGGGCAGAGGGATTCATTATCTTGTATAGGAGGGAAAGAGAAAGCAGCGGACTAAGAGCCTTTTCTCCCTGTTTTAGTACTTCAGCCGCTTGGGGACAGGAATGGCGTGCGGCTAGGAGCTCATTAATTACAGACCAATAATTAAAAGCAGTAATGGGGACCCTTTTAGGGCCGAAGGTTTTGTAAAAGTCTTGTAAGGTGTTACCTACTGGGCGCCACCATCCCTCATCAATAGTACCTTCTTGGGGGAACCAGGGACAAATTTCTTGGAGGAAGGCAAAGAATTTAGAGAGTTCTTTAACATTAACCTTTACTCCTCTCGTCTTAAGCGTGGCTTGCAGGCCGGATAGGAAAAGGGAACTATTACTAGAGGAGCCCTGCCCCCTTGTAGCCTATCACTTACCGAGACTTCTTCTAGGGAATAGGCAGTCCCCTGAAGGTCTCCTCCACCCAAGCTGAAAGCTTAGATCTTCCGCCCAAGCTGAAGGCTCAGGTCTTCCGCCTAAGAATTTTCAGGTCTTCCATATTCACAAAAACCACCTGCGCAGGTTTTCCTTTGTGTCGGCTTCCTTCTTCCCCGGGTCCCATCCACAACGTTGGGAGCCACTTGCCCGAAACCAGCAGGGGCGAGTCCAGGGACCTGTGGGAAGAAGCAGGGGTAGGGGCAGGAGTCGAGAGAAGAATGGACGCAAGACAGGGTTCTGATCAAGCCTCGCTTATTGGGGGTAGAACATGGGAATATATAGAGAAGGAAGGGAACATGTACATAGGTGATAGGCTGGTCTTGTGGGTGGCAGACGTCCAAGGAGGGGATTGGCCGACAGTTCGCACCGGGTCTGTGGAGTTTCGCGCCTTGCGCATGCGTATTGCTGTGGTCACCTGAGTAGTGGCGGGAGGGGGAGAACAAAGAAGCAGGGAGGAGAAGAATAAGGAAATGACAGGGCAGATATGTGAACTCCGCCATGTTGTGAGAGGCTGTAAACAGACCTCACAGCGGGTGGCTCCCCACAGTAGTGTCCTGAGAACGAGTACATGGGAGGTAAATATTTTTCAAAGTTTTTATTTTGGAAAAAAATTTTTTTTTTTTTGAGAAATTTTGAAACCCACAAAAAGTTCTAAGAATGGTACAATAAACACAACCCCTTCCTTGGTCTTAATTCACCAATTTTTAACATTTGCTATCTCTCTCATATATAATTTTTTTCTGAACCATTTCAAAGTAAGTTCTAGATCTCATGACTCTTCATCCATAAATATTTCTGCATGATTCTCCTAAGAAATAGGACATTCTCTTATTTAACCACAATACCATTATAACCCCAAAATACAGCATTTACACAATAATATCAAATATATAATCTATTTTAAGTTTCCTTGCTTGTCCGAGTAATGTCCTTTATAGTTGTGTGTGTGTCTTGGAATTTATTCATTGTGGTGGTTACTTGGTGGGTCTTTTGAATATGGCAATCATGTAGAAGTTTCATAGAATTATTATACTAATTATTTTTTGCCCTCTATTTTATTCTGTTCTCACTTTTGCTAGCTCCTATTATTCATACATTGGACCTTCGGAATACGTTCTCTAATTTTTTTCTCATTTTCTCTCCTATTGTGTATTTCTTTGTCTTTTTATTCTGATTTATTAATATTTCCTCAACTCTATCTTCCAACTCTTCTATTGAGTTTTTTTATTGCTATGATCATACTTTTAACTTCTAAAAACTTTTTCTTGTTCTTTAATGTTTCTTTAAAAAATATCCTGTTTGTGTTTTATGTTTATAATATTTCTTTTGGTTCTCTGAGAATAATGATAGTTCTTTAAAATTAAGAATTTATTTTGTAGTAATTTTGTCCTTACAGAATAGTAGCAAAAGTAGTACAGTTTGTATATATCCTTCACTACATTTCCCTGAATGTTAATATTTTTCATAGCCACAGTACCGTTGTCAAAACTACGAAATTAACATTGGTAAAATACTATTAACAAAACTCTGGACTTTATTTGGATTTCATCAGTGTATTTTTTGTTTGTTTTACTGATGTGCTTTTTTTAAAGATTAATTTTTTATTTATTTCTCTCCCCTTCCTTGCCCCTTCTCCCCAGTTGTCTGCTCTCTGTGTCCATTCACTGTGTGTTCTTTGTGTTCCCTTGTATCCTTTCAGTGGCACCAGGAATCTGTGTCTCTTTTTGTTGCATCATCTTGCTGCGTCAGCTCTCCGTGTGTGTGGCGCCACTCATGGGCAGGCTGCACTTTTTTCACACTTTTTCGCAGTTTTCCTTACGGGGCGCACTCCTTGCATGTGGGGCTCCCCTATGCAGGGGATACCCCTGCGTGGCACGGCACTTCTTGTGCGCATCAGCACTGTGCATGGGCCAGCTCATCACACAAGTCAGGAGGCCCTGGGTTTGAATCCTGGATCTCTCATGTGGTAGGCTGACTCTCTATCCATTGAGCCAAATCTGCTTCCTGATGTGCTTTATTTAATCCAGGATACCACATTGTATTTAGTGAATATGACTCCTTAGTCCCCCATAATCTGTGATAGTTTCTTAGTCTTTTTTAAATGCCCTTGACAGTTTTGAAGAATACTGGTCAGGTATTTTGTAGAATCCCTCAATTAATGTTTGTCTGATGTTTTCTCATGATTAGACTGGGAATATGGGTTTTTGGGGAAAATACCATGGAGGTGAAGGTCTTCCTCTTCCTCTTATTTATTTATTTTTTAATTAATTTATTGAACTATATCACCCACACACAAACATACATAAACAACAAGTATATAGTAATAGTTGTGAACTTACAAAACATATATAACATCATACAAACTCTCATAACTCACCTTACCACCAATACCTTACATTGTTGTTAAACCTTTTTAACTAATAATTAAAAAGCATTGTCTAAATATTTCTACTAACCAAAGTATTTTCCCCCAACCCTCCCTATTATTATTATCTTTATGTCATTTATATATGAGCATACACAAACAATTATTTGTGTAGTGAAAATTGTGAACTTATAAAGCAAACATGCATAACATCATACAGGGGGTCCCATATGTCAGCCCTCCACCAACACCTTGCATTGTCATGAGATATTTGTTACAAATTATGAAAGAATATTGTCAAAATCTGACTACTAATTATAGTCCTTATCTTACATTTGGTGTGGTTTTCCCCCAACACACTTTATTATTATTTTTTAAATATATTTTTTATAACAGAAGTTGTAAACTTCTAAAAAAATCATGCACATATGCAGAATTGCCAAGTAACACCCCACTATCAACACACCACACTGTGATGGGACATTTGTTACAGATAAGATAATATCATCTCATTGTTACCATGTCCATAATGTACATTTGGCTCACATTTTCCATACTGCCCATTGTCAATACAGTACATCTCTGGTATAGATGCAGGAATATTATATTATTACTGCTAACCACAGTCAATAGGTCATTCCAGTTGTATTTTTCCCATGTGTTCCCAACACCCTGCAGTAGTGATACATTTGCTCTAGCTCACAAAAGACACTCTTGTATCTGTACCATCAACCACAATTCTCATCCACCTGTTGGTTTATTATGCTATTCAGTTCCTAGATTATTCTCTAGCATTCTGTCAATTGGCATTTACATCCCTAGACTACCATTTTCAGCCACATCCCTATTTATAAACTAGCTATTACTATTTTTACCATCCATTCTATACATTTCCATACTTTTACAGTAAAGCTAATTAAAACTTTTATATACATTAAACATCAGTAGTCCATCTCAGTCCTTCTTTTATCTCCATTAAGACTCTACCACCTACCACCAGGTCTTGAAGATATTTTCCCACAATTACTTCTAGACGTTTTATGGTTCTTGCTTTTATTTTTAGGTTTTTGATCCATTTTGAGTTAATTTTAGGATAAGGTGTGAGATAGAGGTCCTCTTTCCTTCTTTTGGCTATAGATATCCAGTTCTGTCAGCACCGTTTTGCTGAATGGACTGTTCTGTCCCGAACTGTATGGGTTTGACAGGCTAGTCAAAAATCACTTGAACATGCCTGTGAGGGTCTGTTTCTGAGCCATCAATTTGGTTCCATTGGTCTATGTATCTGTCTTTATGTCTATACCATGCTGTTTTTACCACTATAGCTTGGTAGTATGATTTAAAATCCAGAGATGAGGGTTTGCGTTTCCTTTTATGATGTTTCTGGCTATTCAGGACCCTTCCAAATATAAGTTTGCTAATTGTGTTTTCAATTAAAAAAAAAAATGCTGGTGGAATTTTTATCAGGGTTGCATTGAATCTGTAAATCAATTTGAGTAGAATTGACATCTTAATGATATTTAGTCTTCCCATCCATGAGCATGGAATGTTCTTCCAGTTATTTAGGACTTTTTAAATTTCTTTTAATGTTGGGTTGCAGTTTTCTGAATACAAGTGTTTTACATCATTGGTTAAGTTTATTCCTGACTACTTGAATTTTAGCTGTCGTATTTTATTTTCACCACTCTTTTGACACTTATTTATTTATTTATTTTTTTAGATTTTATTTATTTTTATTTATTTCTCTCCACCCCCCTCAATTGTCTGCTCTGTGTCCATTCATTGTGTGTTCTTCTGTGACTGCTTCCATCCTTATCAGCGGCACTGGGAATCTGTGTTTCTTTTTGTTGCATCATCTTGTGTCAGCTCTCCATGTGTGCCATGCCATTCTTGGGCAGGCTGCACTTTCTTTCGCGCTGAGCGACTCTCCTTACGGGGCACACTTCTTGCATGTGGGGCTCCCCTACACAGAGGGCACCCCACATGGCAGGGCACTCCTTGTGCACATCAGCACTGCACATGGGCCAGCTCCACATGGGTCAAGGAGGCCCTGGGTTTGAACTGCGGACCTCCCATGTGGTAGGCAGACCCCCTATCCATTGGGCCAAGTCCGCTTCCCGACCTTTAGTTATTTATTGATATAATCTTCATTTCTAGACTTACTTCCAGGCCCCTCTCTCCTGTGTTTTCAGGCTCTAGCACACCCTTAAGTATTTCCTGAAAATCTGGTCTCTTGCTTAGAAATTCTCTCAGTTTCTGTTTATCTGTGAATAGTCTAATTTTGCCGTCATTTTTCAAAGACAGTCTTGCTGGATATAAAATTCTTGGCTGCAAGTTTTTCTCTCATAGTATCGTAAATATATTAGACCACTGTCTTCTTGCCTCTATGATTTTCTGTGGTGAGAAATCAGCACTAAATCTTTTTGGATATCCCTTTTATGTTATGCATTGCTTTTCTCTTGCTGTTCTCAGAATTCTCTCCTTGTCTTTGGCATTTGGCATACTAATTAGTATTTGTCTTGGAGTTGTTCTATTTGGATTTTTTTGTATGGGAGTACGTTGTGCTTCTTGGATATGAATATCCATGTCCTTCAATAGGGTTGGGAAATTTTCTACCATTATTTCTTTAAATATTCCTTCTGCCCCTTTTCCCTTCTCTTCTCCTTCTGGGACACCCATTACACGTAAGTTTACATATCTCTGGCTGTCATTTAGTTCCCTGAGACCTTGTTCCATTTTTTCCATTCTTTTCTTCAGAGGCCATTTTTTCAAGCTCACCAATCCTTTCTTCTGCCTTATCAAATCTCCTATGATTCCAATGTTTTTTTCTCCCCCCACCCCCAGTTGTCTGCTCTCTGTTTCCATTCGCTGTGTGTTCTTCTGTGACCACTTCTATCCTTATCAGCAGCACTGGGAATTGGTCTCTTTTTGGTGCATCATCCCGCAGCGTCAGCTCTCCGTGTGTGCGGCGCCACTCCTGGGCAGGCTGCAGTTTCTTTCGCGCTGGGCATCTCTCCTTATGGGGCACACTCCTTGCGCGTGGAGCTCCCCTACGCGTGCCCTGCGTGGCACAGCACTCCTTGCATGCATCAGCACTCCTTGCGTGCATCAGCACTGCATATGGGCCAGCTCCACATGGGCCAAGGACGCCCGGGGTTTGAACTGTGGACCTCCCATGTGATAGGCGGACGCCCTATCCATTGGGCCAAGTCCACTTCCCTCCAATGTCCAATGCTTTCTTTTTTTTTTTTTTTTAGTTTTTTGTTTTTTGTTTTTTTAAAGATTTATTTTTATTTATTTAATTCCCCTCCCCTCCCTCGGTTGTCTGTTTTCTGTGTCTTTTTGCTGCGTCTTGTTTCTTTGTCCACTTCTGTTGTCGTCAGCGGCATGGGAAGTGTGGGCGGTGCCATTCCTCGGCAGGCTGCACTTTCTTTCGCGCTGGGCGGCTCTCCTTACGGGTGCACTCCTTGCGCATGGGGCTCCCCTACGCAGGGGACACCCCTGCGTGGCGCGGCACTCCTTGTGTGCATCAGCACTGCGCATGGGCCAGCTTCACATGGGTCAAGGAGGCCCGGGGTTTGAACCACAGACCTCCCATGTGGTAGACGGACGCCTTAACCACTGGGCCAAAGTCCGTTTTCCTCCGATGCTTTCTTAATTTCATTTATTTCGCCTTTCATTCCCATGAGATCTGCTATTTTTCTATGCATGCTGTCACATTCTTTTTGTGCTCATCCAATGTCTTCTTAATATCCTTAATCTCTTTTGCCATCTCATTGAATTTATTAAGCAGATTTGTTTGAACGTCTATGATTAGTTGTCTCAACTCTTTTATGTCATCTGGAGGCTTATCTTGTTCCTTTAACTGGGCTATAGCTTCCTGTTTCTTGGTGTGGACTGTAATTTTTTGTTGGTGTTTTTGCTTCTGGTTTACTAGAGTATTTATTCTGGGTGCAGTTTTTCTCTTTAGTTTATGGCTTCCTTGCCTTTCTCCCTTTCTGGTTGTGCAGTAGGAGCCAAGGACGTAATTGGTACTGTAAACTGTGGAGGCTCAAGCTGCCCTCATTGCCCCAGGGATAGATGAAGCTTCTCCCAGCTTTCTCCTTTCCCAGAGGTAGGGACAGAGTCACAGTTGTGTGGAATAAAGCAAGTTGTGCAGGCCTGGACGGTAGTTGCCCAGAGAGACTGATGAAGCTTCATGCCTCTTTCTTCCCTGCCTGGGGCATGGGTGGAGCTGCAGGTGTGGGCATCAATCAATGCAGTGCAGATCCAAGATGAATGCGGTTGCCCCAGTAGACTTTTAATTATTCAGTTTTTGTGCCAGCCAAAGGTACCCTCAGTTACCTAGATAGACTGGTGCTGAACTAGCCAGCCTCCTCCGTGCCAGAGGTGGTACTGAAACCTAGGCTAGGGCTGCAGGCTGATCCAGGTGAAAGAAACCTGTTCCTACCATTACTGTTGTATTTGGTCAGGTGGGCTTCACCTCAGGCTGGGGGTGGAGTCAAAATGGCGACCACTGGCTTTTTATCGACTTGGAGAAATTCACACACCAGCTGTTCCTAGGATTATTCCTTAGCCATCCGAATCTACCATCAGTAGCTGAAATCTGCAGCCAACCATCTCCTCCCCCCCTGTTTTTGGGAAATGGACCTGCCAATTCTGGTCACAGAACAGCTCCTGGGGCGGCTTGCACCACCAGAGTAGGACAATCACCGGCCTCCACGGGTTGGCCGGCAATTTCCTGGAGAGGCTGGCGCAGGTCCCTGCAGCTTCCTCCGTGTCAGAGGTGGTACTGGGTCTTAGGCTAGACCTGCAATCTGACCTGAATGGAAAGAAGCTGGTCCCCACCAGCACAGGGATTTTCAGTCCACCCTGCTTCCCCTTGTGCCAGGGGCAGAGTTAAGATGGTGGCTCCCAGCCTCTTTCTGACTTGAACAGGCTCAAACTTTAGTTGTTCTCAGGATTATACTTTGGCCCACTGAATTTTACTCATCAGTAGCTGAAGTTGGTGCCCAACTGTCTCTTCCTCCCCTGTTTTTGGGAAGTGGAGCTTTCAATTCCAGCCGTGGAATAGCTCCCGAGGGAGCTTGTGCCTCCGGTGGAGGATAGGCACCAGTCTCCAGGGCGTGGAGCGCTCTACTTAGGAGTCCTCTCTGCAGACAGGCAGCCTTCTTCTTCCATTCCTTCAAGGATGTTGCAGGATGTCTTTCTGGTCTCCTGGAGCCCCCAAACAGGTGCTTCAGCTAGCTCCAGAGAGCTCTGGGTGTTTACTGACTGCCCAGTAGCAAGAACTGATTCTAGGAGTTCCTTACTCTGCTGCCATATTGCTGTCTCAATTTTCCTCTTATTTTTTAATGTTTTCTCATTCTGCATAATCTCTTTCCTTGAGTTTGCATTTTTTTTCTACAAATAGTTATTTGTTTTCATCTTTTTGGAATCTTTTCCTAGACACTTGGTAATCTTTAACTATATGCTTATATTTAAGAGGGGGATTGAAAACTGATTAGATGTTATGAGAAAGTGAGTGGGGCTTATTGAATGTTAGCTTCATTGTATGGTGATCTGGTTGGGGAACTAATTAGGGAACTCCAATGTTATTAACTTTAGATTTGTTCTTTGTGGGCTAGTCAGTTTCTACAAAGAAGGCTTCTTTAATGTTCATTGAATCTCCCCATTTTCAGTATGGCACTGCTGCCTTTTATCATTGCTGATATCCTCCAGTCTAGAGACCCTCTGTTTAACCCTTTCCAGAGAATAAATCTTTAACTTTTTACCAGGGTAGTAGAGTGGCAAGTAGGCATGTGGCTGTAGTAATTGGGAAGAAAATTTGATGATCTGAAGTTTCTGAAGCAGAATTTCAGCCAATCCTTATTTTAATTCATCTTTCACCTCCATTTCCTATACATTTTGGAGACTCTATGTTATAAATTATATAAATTTTATGCTTACCACAAATGGCTTATGTTTCAGTTTTCCTGGGTTTGCTAAGTCATTTATCACTCTTCTATCTTTCCAAGAAAATTATATTGCTATTGTCTCCTTTCTTTCTTTTTTTTTTTTTGTCTTTTGTCTTTGGTGTTTACACCTTGAAAAAAAATCCCTTTACTTTTTTGTTTTAGCGCGGGTTCAGGAGGAAGTGAAAATGAATATGTATTCAATCTGCTGTGTTTATCAAGAAGTTTGGCAAGATTTCATTTTTATATTTTTTAAAGGTTTTATTTATTTTTTATTTCACCCTGTCCACTCATTGTTTGCGTTTGCTGTGTCTGTTTGTCTTCCTTTCTTTAGGAGGCACCAGGGACCAAACCGGACTGCTGATGCAGACAGGAGGTGCCTAATCGCTTTAGCCACTTTCGTTCCCTCTTTTGTTGTGTTTCTCATTGTTTTTCTTCTTTTGTCTCTTGTTGTGTCATCTTATTGCATCAACATGCCACACCTGCCCAGTGTGTCAGCTTGCTGTCTTGCTGGTCTTCTTTAGGAGGCACCGGAAACCTCTGCTTCCTGCTTTGTTCTGTCTCTCATTATGTTTTTCTTATGTCTCTTGTTGCATCAGCTTGCTGTGCCTGCCCATTGTACCAGTTCACTGTCTTCTTTAGGAGGCACTGGGAACTGAACCAGGGACCTCCCATATGGTAGGTGGGAGCTTAATTGCTTGAGCCATATCCCCTTCCCAAAAAAAATCTTTCAAGATTTCTTGAAATATACAGAAGCTTGAACTGGCTTCATCCTGGGAAAATATCCTACATCCCTGGACTGAAAAATGGGGAATAGGACAGTCTTATAGTATGTTGTCTTCTCTGATCAGTGTACCCTAAATAAATACTTTCCTCTTTTTGGAAAAAAAACAGTGTCCAGCTGGCTTTTGAAAGAAATGACATCAAACTCTGTTGCAGCCATTTAGATACAGTATTTCTCATAAGTCATTATAGCTTACCATCTGGGTTTTTATTCAGATGCTACTTCTATATGGAATGTTCTTTCCTTTTCTTCCTTGCATTTCTCCCCATTTCTTTCATCAGTAATATCTTCCCACTCCAGGAAGTCTTCCTTGACCCCTTTCCTTACATACCTCAAATTTTGGATTAAGTACCCTTCTTTGTATTTCCAATCTAGCAATTTTTATACTACTGTAATTGTTTAGGTGTCTATACCCACTTAGCTAGGGAGCAAATCTTATGTATCTTTGAGTATATAGCATTTTTGTCACTATGTGGAATATAGGTGTTTATTATTTTAAAATTTAAAACTTGTAGGAGTATATAAAATTTGATTTAAACAATTCTCTACAGCCTCTTATGGACCACTAAATTAGTACCAAAATACATTTAAAATTTGATCAATAAAATGAAAAATACAAAACTGGCAAATTCAGATGTTCTTTCAGAAAAAATTTAAATGAACTTATTATGGCTTCAAAGAGCAAGGACATGTTTTTTTTGTTTTTAAAGATTTATTTAATTCTCCCCCTCCCCCGGTTGTCTGTTCTCTGTGTCCATCCGCTGCGTCTTGTTTCTTTGTCCGCTTCTGTTGTAGGAAAGCAGCTGTTTGTGCCTTCCCCAAATGTCAACTCCGTTTTTTGTCCTCTTACTGGAGAGAGGGATCTTTTTTGTTTTGTATTTTTTGTTTTATACTTTTTCTTATTAAGGATAATAGATCACAAAGAACAGTACATCAAAAAACATAAGAACCGCGGTTCAAACCCCAGGCCTTCTGGACACGTGTGGAGCTGGCCCATGTGCAGTGCTGATGCACGCAAGGAGTACTGTGCCACGCAGGGGTGTCCCCCGCATAGGGAAGCCCCACACGCAAGGAGTGCGCCCCGTAAGGAGAGCCACCCAGTGCGAAAGATAGTGCAGCCTGCCCAAGAATGGCACCGCACACACGGAGAGCTGGCACAAGATGATGCAACAAAAAGAAACACAGATTCCTGGTGCTGCTGATAAGGATAGAAGCAGTCACAGAAGAACACACAGCGAGTGGACACAGAGAGCAGACAACTGGGGGTGGGGGGTGGAGAAGGGTAGAGAAATAAATAAAAAATAAATCTTTAAAAAATAAAAATAAAAAACATAAGAGGTTCCCATATAACCCACCCCATCCCCATCATTTTTGTAAATTGTATTTTTTTGAAGATATATACATCTCAAAAAATGTTACATTAAAAAACATAAGAGATTCCCATATACCCCTCACTTCTCCACTCCACTGCTCCCACACCAACAACCTCCCCCATCATTGGGGCACACTCATCACACTCGGTGAACACATTTTGGAGCACTGCTGCACCACACGGATAATAGTTAACCCTGTAGTTCACACTCTCCCGCAGTACATTCAGTGGGTTATGGCAGGATATATAAAGTCCAGCATCTGACCCTGCAGTATCATTTAGGATAACTCAAAGTCCCAAAAATACCCCCATATCACATCTCTTTTTCCTTCTCCCTGCCCTCAGCAAATACTGTGGCCACTTTCTCCACCTCAATGCTACAATTTCTTCTATTACTAGTCACAATAGTTTTATAGTAGAGTATCAGTAAGTCCACTCTAATCCATATTTTATTCCTCCATTCTGTGGACCCTGCAATGGTGATGTCCACTCAAGAGGGGGCTTAGATTCTTTATGGATGATGGATGCAATTCTTCTGCTTTCAGTTGTAGGCACTCATGATTCCCTTGTGTGGTGATTGACCATCTTCACCTCCCTGTTAGCTGACATGGGTAAGTCCAACCAACCAGAGAGTAGGAGTTACAACTCTACTGAGGCTCAGGGCCCAGCTGGCACATGGGCAGCCCAGAGATTCAAGTCCCCTGAGCATTCACCATCCTTAGCGCCAACCACAGGTTCAGTAAAATTGACAGAAGAGGCATGTATAGAAAGGTCACATCTGAGTCCAGCTCCATCATGCTCAGGAGCACAAATTCCAAAGTAGGGCCTGAAGAGAGGGATATTAACCTAATTCATGGTAAGTCTTTAGGAATCCCAAAATTGCGTGCAAGCAACGTTTTCTGTGAGGGTGCATTTTTGACAGGGAGGATTCCATAGCTTTACTCAGATTTCCAAAAGTACTAATGTAAGAAAGTTTTAGGGATCATTGATTTAGGTAGTTAACTCACTGTGCTTGCTAGTGAGGGGCTAATATGCAGGAAGAGGGACAGAAAGGATTAGTTGTGGCTTTAAGACTTTTCCGATAACTTATTGTGGTAATATATACAACACCAACCTTTTTATTTTAACCACTGTTAAGTGTAAAATTCAGTGGCATTAATTATATTCAGAATGTTGTGCTACCATCACCACCATGGATTACTCAAACTTTTTCATCACTACAAATAGAAACTATACCCATTAGGCAGTAACTCCCCATTCTCTCCCATCAATGCCAGCCCCCGGTAACTGCTAATCTTTTTGTCTGTATGAATTTGCAAATTCCAGGTATTTCATATAAGTGAGATCATACAATATTTATCCTTTTATGTCCAGCTTATTTCACTCAACATATCTTCAAGGTTCATCAAATATCTGCTTTAGTCTTAGTTTTCAGTTCTTTTGGGTATATACCTGGAAGTCAGACTGCTGGGTCATTTGTTAATTCTAATACTCACCTCTTGAGGAACTGCTAAACTGTTTTCCACAGTGGATACACCATTTTGCATTCCTACTAACATTGCTAACATTTAAAGAAAATAATACCATCCTCGTAAGTGTGAAGTGGTAACTTGTAGTTGTGATTTGCATTTCCCTGATGAATAATGCTATTGGGCATCTTTTCATGTGGTTATTGGCCATTTGAATATCTTCTTTGGAGAAATATCTATTCAAGTCCATTTTTAAAAATTAATTATTTATTTTTAAAAATTTATTTATTCCTTCCCCTCAGTGTTTGTGCTTGCTTTCTGCTCTCCGTGTCTGCTCTTCTTTTTAGGAGGCACCAAGCACTGAACCTGGGGCCTCTCATATGGGAGGGAGGTGCCCAATTGCTTGAGCCACTCCCGCTCCTTGCTTACTGTGTCTTTCATTGTGTTTCCTCATTGTGTCTCCTCGTTGTGTCATATTGTTGAGTCATATTGTTGCATCAGCTTGCTGTCTTGCTTGTCTTCTTAAGGAGGCACTGGGAACCAAGCCTGGGACCTCCCATGTGGTAGGCGGGCATCCACCTACTTGAGCCCATTTTTTAATTGGGTTGTTTGTCTTTTTGTGATTGAGTTGTAGAAATCCTTTGTATATTCTGAATATTGAACCATTATCAGATATGTGATTTGCAACTAATTTTCTTCCATTTTACAGATTGTCTTTTCACTTTCTTTTGGACTTTTTTTTTTTTTTTTTTTTTTACCACAACTCACAATTAGAGGTCATTTACATTAGGACCTACATATAACAAAAAAATTTTTACAAAACAATATTCTTATAAAATAATGTTTTCTATTCTATTTTATTTAAAAATATATTGGTTGTAAATCACTAGATTGATTTCCTAATATACTACTGCATGGTAATCCATAGTTTGAAAAACAGTGTATTATCTTTTGTTTACACCTATTAGATGAGCAGGCTCAGAGTCATTAAATTATTTGTCCAAGTTTGCACTGCCAGTACTTGGCAGAGTCAGAGTATGGTCTTAGGTCTTAGGTTTTGACTCCAGATGCATTATACCTTTGTTTACATCTGATCCAAACTAGTTTCTTTTCCCTGTGTCTTCTTACTCCCTTCCCTAAACCACTATTGTAGGGAACAGTACTAGTGCAGACTACATAATTGGATAAATCATAATTACCCAATTAACATGCCTCCAGATTATATTTTCTCCCAATCCTGACCCCTGTCATATGGAGGGGGTCCTCTCTTAGAAGTTCTGGATTTCCCTATCTGTGTAATAGGTTCTTTTCCATTTTTTGTTGTTGTTGTTGTTGTTGTTGTTATTGTTCTCTACCCTAAAACCTGGATTTGCATCAGTGCAATCAATTATGGAACTAAACAAAATTCATATCCCTAGACCCCTAGCAGTGATTTTGATTCAGTAAATCTGGGGTAGAGTTTAGATATGTATACTTTTAAAAAGCTCCACAGATAATTCTTATGTAAAAAGTAGAGAATTTGTACCCTGACTACATTAATAATTTGGGGTTCAGAAAGAAACCCAGGACTTGGGGAGTAGCTAGAGGCTGGGAGTTTCTTGGTCCCTTGGAGGTTGAGAGCTTAGTATAATGGTATCTCTGTTCTCTCTCTGGCTTTTTGCTGTTTCAGCCACTTGGAAACACAATCAGAGCCTTACTGAGTTGTAGAGAATCTAGTGGTTTTCTCTGCCCCATTGCCTCCTCTGTTAGTCAGGGTTCTCTAGGAAAACAGAATCAACAGGATATCTGTCCATAGTATGCGATTTTATAAGAATCTCTCACGTGACTGTTAGGATGCACAAGTTCAAGTACCACAGGGAGGCTATAGTCCAGGGCTCTGATAGAAGTCCAGTGAAGGTCTTTGATGAGTTTCTGGGAGACGTTGGTTGTACAAAGAGGAGCTGGGAAATTCTCTCAATGCTGAAATCACTTCCCCTTTTAAGTGTCACTCATAGGTGATGGCAATCTCCCTGATTGATGTAGATGTAATCACCTATCTATGCAGTAAAGTCACTGGCGACTAAAGTCCGTAAATGTCCTTGTATTAACAGTTAACCCAGTGCTTGCTTGACCAAACAAACAACTGGGCATAGTTACCTGGCTGAGTTGACACATTAGGCTAACCATCACAGTCCACCCCTTGTCAACTTGGCATCCATACACATTATCTTAAAATATACTTAGTCTCTAAGTAAAAACAGTAACAGACATGCAAAAAAAAAAAAAAATATATATATATATATATACACACACACACACATACACACATTTCTGCCTAACAGTGTTCAGCTCTCCTATGTACAACCGGAAATGCATTAATTCCCTACATAATAGGATGCAAGTCCATGGGTAATATTCACTCTTAAACTTGACATCCTTAAATATTGTGACATGACACTAATACAGCTTGTCATATGATAGGGGGGGGAAAGGTTGGGGAAGAAAACAAAGAAATTTGTTTTGTGTACATACTCATAGCAAAACAAGAAAGATTCATGACTTACAGTCCTCATTTCTGTAACTGGTCACGTGCTTGAAGTTCATATTTATCACCATCTTCTTCCACTACCCATTCCATGTTCCCATTACCCTCAGCAAGCACTTTAGCTGGCCATGGTTCTTTGCCTGCTGGGGTGAACACAGGGAAACAGAGTCAAAGGCAATATCTTTCAAGAGTTTGAGATGTTATGAGTCTGTCATGTGACTGTGGGGATATACAAGTCCAGGTTCCGCAGGCAGGCTGCAAACCAGGGGCTCCTATGAAAGTCAATGAGTGTCCTTGATGAGTTTCCAAGAGACGCTGGCTGTCGGAAGAGGAGTTGGAAAATTTTGAATGCTGAAATCGCTTCCCCTTTTAAGGCATTCAGCTGATTGGATAAAGCCATTACTGACGGCAATTTCCCTGATTGATGTAGATGTAATCAGCTATCTATGCAGTAAAGTCATTGGTGTCCTTAGTTGTAAATGTCCTTGTATTCCATTTAGCCCAGTGCTTGCTTGACCAAACAACTGGGCATGAATTGACAAATTAGCCTAACCATCACACCTTTTTGGTGAAATATTGGAAATCACAGTGTTGGAATGTATTCACTGAAGTATAAAATTGGAAAAGGCACTTTGTGAAATGGTAAGCTTGTTTAATGCTTTCATGAATAATAGTTTTTGAGTGTGTAATGCTTTTGATTTGAACAAATAACTGGATTTTCTGCTTCAAGTTAAAATAACAGATTTGATCAGAAAATGATACTTTAAGTATTATTAATTTTGTACTATGTTAAGCAAGACAGGAATTGATAAAATTCAGGTTTCTTAAAAAAACAAAACAAAACAAAATCCTTCAAATCTTTTTCTCTGTTTTTCTCTTTAGTTCTTTTTGGAGGTGGATATCTGCTCACGCAGTAAGAATTATAAGAGGTCAGTTACAAACAATGTTCCTTCATATTTACAGTTTGGTAAAAATTTTATGTTCATGCGCTAAATAAAATAATGAACTATAGGGTTTTATGTTAAAAGTTGCCTTCCACAAAAGAGTATAGGAAAATTTGGAGTAGCTAACCTGAAAACAAGGAGACTGAAAATGGTGGTGTTCACCACCTTCTCTCTTTAATTCATGAAGACAGGAATCAATAGAAATAGGACAGGCTGTGGAACTGCTTCTAGAGTGTTTGGATAGCTACTCAGTCATTTTCCATACATGATCTCCCTTTTCTGGTTGTTCTCTGACACTTGTCTGAAAATACTGTTCAGTTGAGTTTGTCCTTTTGTGTCTGGCTTATTGTACTCAACAAAATGTCTTCAAAGTTCATCCATGTTGCTGCATGAATCGGCACTTCATTTATTTTTAAATTTTTTAAATTTTTATTGAAGTATATATTTATACATGAACACACGTAAACAATAAGTGTATAGTAAAGATTGTGAACTTACAAAATAAACATACATAACATCACACAGGGGACTCATATATCACCCCTCCACCAACTCTTTGCATTGGTGTGAAACATTTATTACAAACTATACAAGAGCATTGTCAAAATATTACTACCAACAATATTCCTTATCTTACATTTGGTGTATTTTTCTCCCAACCCATACTATTTTTTTATGTATTTTTGTTACAGATATTATGAACTTGCAAAACAATCGTACAGATGTGTAGATTTCCCATACAACTCCATACCCTAGTGGAACATTTGTTACAGATTATGAGATAATATCATCAGACTATTACCACCAATCATGGTCCATAGCATACATTTGGCACACTTTTTCCATACACCTCCATTATCAACACAGTATAGCTTGGCATTAATGCAAGAATATTATAGAATTGCTGTTAACCACAGTCTATAGGTCACACCAGTTGTAGTTTTCCCATGTTTCTCCATATTCCCATCACCCTGCAATAGTGATGTGCATCTGCTCTAGCTAACAGAAGGACTGTCTTGGATTTGTACAATTCTCAACCTCCTCTGGGTTCACTGTGTTATTCAGTCCCTAGATAATTCTTTAGCTTTCTTTCTATTGACATTTACTTCCCCACACTACCTTTTTCAGTCATAATCCCATCTATAAACTAGTTGTTACTCACTATAATATGTTACTGTCAATTCTATCCATCTCCACACTTTGACAGTCAAGTTAATTAAAACTTCTACATGCATTAAGCATCCATAGTTCTTCTCAACCCTCCCCTATCTCCTTATAACTTATACTCTAGGTTCTAATTCCATGTGTTTATTATTTGTATTTAGTTCATATTAATGAGACCATACAATATTTGTCCTTTTGTGTCTGGCTTACTTCACTTAGTATAAAGTCTTCAAGACTCATCCATGTTATCACATATGTCCCAATTTCATTTCTTCTTAATGCAGCATAGTATTCCATCATATGTATATACCACATTTTATTTATCCATTTGTTGGTGGATGGACACTTGGGTTTTTTCCATCTTTTGGCAATTGTGAACAATGCTGCTATGAACATTGGTGTGTGATGTCTGTTTGTGTCATAGTTTTTAGTTCTTCTGTATATATTCCTAGTAGAGGAATTGCTGGATAGTATGGCAGTTCAAAATTTAGCTTCCTAAGGAACCACCAAACTCTCTTCCACAGAGCCTGCACCATTTTACACTCCCACCAACAGTGAAAGAGTGTTCCTATTTCTCCATATCCTCTCCAGCACTTATTGTTGTTTGTTTTTTTAATAATGGCCATTCTATGTGGTAGTAGATGATATCTCATTGTTTTAATTTGCATTTCCTTAATAGCTAGTGATATGGAACATTTTTTCAGGTGCTTTTTGGCCATTTGTGTTTCCTATTTGGAGAAATGTCATTTAAATCTTTTGCCCATTTTTAAATTGGATTGCCTGCTCTTTTACTGTTGTTGTATGATCTCTTTATATAGAATGGAAATCAAACTCTTACTGGATAAGGGGTTTCCAAATATTTTCTCCCATCGACTGGGCTGCCTTTTTACCTTCTTGATGAAGTCCTTTGAATCACAGAAATGTTGAAGTTTGAGGAGGTCTCATTTATCCATGTTTTCTTTTGTTGCTCGTGCTTTTGGTGTAAGGTTTAAGAATCTACTACCTACCACCAGGTCTTGAAGATGTTTCCCTACATTTTCTTCTAGGAGCTTTATTGTACTTCCTTTTATATTTAGGTCCTTGATCCATTTTGAGTTAATTTTTGTATAAGGTGTGAGGTAGGGGTCTTCTTTCTTTCTTTTGGCTATGGATATCCAGTTCTCCCAACACCATTTGTTGAAGAAACTGTTCTGCCCCAACTAGGAAGGCTTGACAGGCTTGTCAAAAATCACTTGGTTGTAGATGTGAGGGTCTGTTTCTGAACCATCAATTCAATTGGTCTATGTGTTTATCTGTATGCCAATACCATGCTGTTTTTACCACTGTAGCTTGGTAATATGATTTAAAGTCTGGAAGTGAGGGTCCTCCAACTTCACTTTTCATTTTTAAGATGTTTCTGGCTATTCAGGACCTCTTACCCTTCCAGATAAATTTGATAATTATGTTTTCCATTTGCTTATAAAATGCTGGTAGAATTTTTATTGGTATTGCATTGAATCTGTATATCAATTTGAGTAGAATTGACATCTTAATGATATTTAGTCTTCCAATCCATGAGCATGGAATATTCTTCCAATTATTTAGATCTTTTTAAATTTCTTTTAGCAATGCATCATAGTTTTCTGAATATAAGTGCTTTGTATCCTTGATTAAGTTTATCCCTAAATATTTGATTCTTTAAATTGCTATTGTAAATGGAATTTTTTTTTCTTGACTTCTCCTCAGATTGTGCATTATTAGTGTATAGAAACATCACTGATTTTTGTGTATTAATCTTATATCCTGACATAGACCTAATCATTCATTAGCTCTAGCAGCTTTGTTGTAGATTTTTTGGGATTTTCTAGATATACAATCATATCATCTGCGAATAGTGAAAGTTTTAATTCTTCCTTTCCAATTTGGATTCATTTTATTTCTTTTTCTTGTCTGATTGTTCTAGCTAGAACCTCTAGCACTATATTGAACAACAGTGGTGACAGTGGGCATCCTTTCTTGTCCCTGATCTCAACAGGAAAGCTTTTAGTTGAGTACAATATTAGCTGTGGGTTTTTCATATATGGCCTTTATCATGTTGAGAAAAATTCCCTCAATTCCTGTTTTTTGTAGTATTTTTATCAAGAAAGGATGCTGTATTTTGTCAAATGCCTTTTCTGCGTTAGTTGATAAGATCATATGATTGTTCTTCTTTGGTTTATTAATGTAGTGTATTATGCTGATTGATTTTCTTGTGTTGAACCAGCCTTGCATGCCTGGTATTAAACCCACTTGATCATGATGGATAATTCTTTTAATGTGTTCTTGGATTGGATTAACAAGTATTTTATTGAGGATTTTTGCATCTGTATTCATTAGAGAAATGGGTCTGTAATTTTCTTTTTTTGTAATATCTTTATCTGGTTTTGGTATTAGGATGACATTGGCTTCATAGGATGTGTTTGTTAGTGTTCCTTCTTGTTGAATTTTTTTGGAAGAGCTTGAGTAAGATTGGTATTAAATCTTCTTTGAATGCTTGGTAGAACTGTGAAACCGTCTGGTCCTGGACTTTTCATTTTGTGGAGCTGTTTGATGACTGTTTCAATCTCTTTACTTGTGATTGGTTTGTTGAGGTCTTCTATTTCTTCTAGTGTCAGGGTAGGTTGTTTGTACATTCCTAAGAAGTTTTCCGTTTCATCTACATTGTCTAGTTTTTAGCATAAAGTTGTTCATAGTATCCTCTTATGATCTCCCTTATTTCCATGGGGTCAGTAGTAAGGTTCCCTTTTTCATTTTTTTATTTCATTTATTTGCATCTTCTCTCTCTTTTTCTTAGTCAGTCTAGCTAAGGGTTTGTCGATTTTGTTAGTCTTCTCAAAGAACCAACTTTTGGTTTTGTTAATTTTCTCTATTGTTTTTTGTTCTCCATTTCATTTATTTCTGCTCTGATCTTTGTTATTTCATTCCTTCTACTTGCTTTACAATTAGTTTGCTGTTCTTTTTCTAGTTCCTCCAGCTTTGTAGTTAGGTCACTGATTTTAGCTCTTCTTTTTTAATGTAAGCATTGAGGGCTATAAATTTTCATCTTAACACTGCCATTGCAGCATCCCATAGGTTCTGATATGTTGTATTCTCATTGCCATTTGTCTCAAGATATTTATTGATTTCTCTCGAAATTTCTTCTTTGACCCACTGATTATGTAAGAGTGCATTGTTCAATCTCCATATATATGTGAGTTTTCCCTTTATTTGCCACTTGTTGATTTCCAGCTTTACTCCATTATGATCAGAGAAAGTGCTTTGTATAATTTCAATTTTGTTGAATTTATTGAGATCTGCTTTGTGTCCCAACATATGTTTTATCCTGGAGAATGATCCATGAGCACTTGAAAAGAATGTATATCCTGCTGTTTTGGGGTGCAGTGTTCTGTATATTTCTATTAGGTTTAGTCCATTTATCATATTATTCAAACTCTCAGTTTCTTCATTGATCTTCTGCCCAGACATTCTGTCCAATGCTGAGAGTGGTGTATTGAAGTCTCCAACTATTATTGTAGAGATATCTATTTCTCCCTTCAGTTTTGCCAGTTTTTACCTCATGTATCTTGGGGCATCCTGGTTAGTGCATATATATTTATGATTGTTATTTCTTCCTGGCGAATCATCCCTTTTATTAATATGTAATGTCCTTCCTTGTCTCTAATAACAGTTTTGCTTTTAAAGTCTGTGTCATCTGATACAAGTATAGCTATCCCAGCTTTTTTTTTTGGTTACTGCATGTGTTGAATATCCTTTTCAAACCTTTCACTTTCAATTTACTGGTATCCTTGGGTCTAAGGTGAGTTTCTTGCAGACAACATATAGATGGCTTATATTTTCTTATCCATTCTGCCAGTCTTTGTCTTTTGACTGGGAAGTTTAATCCATTAACATTCAATGTTATTACTGTAAAGGCAGTTCTTATTTCATCCATTTTGATCTTTGCATTTTATATTTGACACTTTTAGTTACTCTTACTGATACAGTTGTCATTTCTAGACTCTCTTCCAGGCCTCTCTCTCCTGTCTTTTCTTTCCAGGTTGTAACACTCCCTTTAGTATTTCTTGCAAAGCTGGTCTTTTTGTTATAAACTCTCTTAGTTTCTGTTTATCTGTAAATATTCTAATCTCACCCTCATTTTTAAAAGATAATCTTGCTGGGTATAAAATCCTTGGCTGGCAGTTTTTCTCCTGCAGTATCTTAAATATGTCATACCACTGCCTTCTTGCCTCCATGGTTTCTGATGAGAAATTGGCATTTAATCTTATTGGGTATCCCATATATGTTATGCATTGCTTCTCTCTTGCTGCTCTCAGAATTCTCTCTTTGTCTCTGACATTTGACATTCTGATTGTATGTGTCTCAGAGTTGGTCTATTTGGATTTATTCGGATGGGAGTCCATAGTGATTGTTGGACATGGATATCTATGTCCTTCACTGGAGTTGGGAAATTTTCCACCATTATTTCTTCATATATTCTTTCTGCCCCTTTTCCCTTTTCTTCTTCTGGGATACCATAACACGTATGTTTGCATGTCTCTTGCTGTCATTTAGTTCCCTGAGACCCTGCTCAATTTTTCCCATTCTTTTCTTCATCTGTTCTTTTGTTTGTTCACTTTTGGAGGCCATGTCTTCGAGCTCACCGATCCTTTCTTTTGCTTCCTCAAATCTGCTGTTATATGCCTCCCGTGTATTTTTAATTTCATTTATTACACCTTTCATTCCCATATGCCTCCCATGTATTTTTAATTTCATTTATTGCACCTTTCATTCCCATAAGGTCTGCTATTTTTCTCTGTATGCTTTCAAACTCTTCTTTGTGCTCATCCAATGTCTCAATATCCTTAATCTCTTTAGCCATCTCATTGAATTTATTAAGGAGATGTGTTTGAACATTTAAGATTAGTTGTCTCAACTCCTTTATGTCATCTGTAGGCTTATCTTGTTCCTTTAATTGGGCTATCTCTTCCTGTTTCTTGATATGGATTGTAATTTTTTGTTGGTGTTTCTGCACCTGGCTTGCTAGAGTATTTATTCTGGGTGCAGTTTCTCCCTTTAGTTTAGGGATTTCTTATCTTTTCTCCCTTGCTGGTTGTGTAGTAGAAGCCAAGGATGTAGTTGATTCTGTAAGCTATGGAGGCTGAAGCTGCCCATGTTGCCCCAGGAATTGATGAAGTTTCTCCCACCCTTCTCCTCATTGTCCAGAGAGGCTGTGGAGACACCAAAACCCTCTTATCCTCTTGGGGGTAGGGGTGGATTCATAGGCATCCAATCGTCCAGTCCATGCAGGCTGAAGGTCTGCTGTTGCCCAAAAAGGCTGTGAAAAGATCAGCCCCCTTCTTTCCTATTGGGGGCTGAGGGTGCATACACAAGTACCCACCAGGCTGTGTGGGCCAAAAGCACCTGCAGTTACCCAAAGAGGCTGTGCAAACACAGTCTGTCTCCTGTCCTATTGGGATGGAGAAGGAGCCACAGGTGCCCAACAGTCAGACTTGTGCAGCCCAAAACTGTTTCCCTGAGAGGTTGAGGCAACACCAGCACCCTCCTATCCTATGAGGGGACAGAGGTGGAGATAGGCTCAAAGGCACTCAACAAATGCTGTGTGTGGGCTGAAAACTCCTGCCATTGCCCGGAAAGGCTGAGGATACCCAGCTCCTCTCCTGTTCTTTTGGGGTGTGGGGATACAGCCCCGGGTGTCTGACTATTCAACCTCTGCCAGCAGAGAGCACTTGCAGTTGCCTGGAGAGTCTGGCTCAGGTCCCACCAGCTACCTCTCTGCTGGAGGTGGGGCTGGAGCCTAGGCTAGAGCTGCAGTCTGATGTTGGTAGAAAGAAGCCGGTCCCTAACTTCACTGGATTTCAGTCAGCCAGGCTCCCCCTCATGCCAGGGGCAGAGTCAAGATGGCACCTACCAGACTCTTTCCCACTTGGACATGCTCAAATCCTAGCTGGCTCTAGGATTATACTTTAGCCAGCTGAGTCCACTAATCAGTAGCTGAGGTCACTGAACATCTGTCTCTTCCTCCACTATTTGTGGGAAATGGAGCTTCCAGCTCCAGCCACAGTATAGCTCCTGAGGTGACTTGTGCCCCTAGATTAGAATGGGCACCAGCCTCTGCGGTGGGGCTTACAGCTTCCCAGAGAGGTGGTTCAGGTCCCCCCAGCTTCCTCCATGCTGGAGGTGGGGCTGGGGTTTAGGCTAGACCTGCAATCCAGCCCGGTGGAAAGAAGCCGGTCCTTACAAGCAGTATGATTTTCAGTCAGCGCCGCTTCCCCTCGTGCCCGGGGTGGAGACAGGATGGCAGTCACCGGCTTCCCTCTGACCTGGACAGGCTCAAAGTTTAGTTGTTCCTAGGATTCTACTTCAGCCCGACGAATCCACTAATCAGTAGCTGAAGTCGGTGCCACACCGTGTTTTCCTTCCGTTTTTATTAGGGGAGATGAAACTTCAATTCCAACCATGGAACAGTTCCCAAGGTGGCTTGCATGCCCCGGGCACCAACCTCCGCGGCGTAGAGTGCTCTACTCACAATACCTCTGTGCAGATGGGTAGTCTCCTTCTTCCACACCATCAAGGATGTTGCAGGATACTCCTCTGGTCTCTTGGGTCCTCCAAAAGGTGCTTTAGGTAGCTCTGGGTGACCACCAACTGCCCTGTTTCAGGAGCTGTCTCCAGGAGCTCCTTACTCTGTTGCCATCTTGGCTCCGTCCTCAACTTCATTTATTTTTAATGCTGAATAATATCTCATTGTATCTATTTACCACATTTTGATTATCCATTCATCAGTTGGACACACTTGGATTGCTTCCATCTTTTGGCAATTGTGAATAATGCCCCTCTGAACATTGGTATGCAAATATCTGTTCGAGTCCCTGCTTTCAATTTTGGGGGGATTGCTGGGTTATATGGTAATTTTATTCTTAGGTTTCTGAAGAACTGACAAACTGTTTTCCACAGCAACTGCACCATTTTACAATTTCATGACAATGAATGAGTATTTCTGTTTCTTGACATCCTCTCCAATATTGGCAATTTTCTGGGTTTTTTTGTTGTTGTTGTTGTTTTGTTTGGTTTATTTTTTTTTAATTTTTTCTTTTAACACTTTTTAAAAAAAATTTCTCTCCCCTTCCCCGAGCTCCACCCCCCCCCAGTTGTCTGCACTCTGTGTCCATTTGCGATCTGTTCTGTGTCTGTTTGTATTCTTGTCAGTGGCACCCAGAATCTGTGTTGCGTTTCGTTGCGTCATCTTGCTGCATCAGCTCTCTGTGTGTGCGGCGCCATTCCTGGGCAGGCTGCACTTTTTTCACACTGGGCAGCTCTCCTTATGGGGCGCACTTCTTGCATGTGGGGCTCCCCTACAGGGGGGCACCCCTGCATGGCACGGCACTCCTTGTGTGCATCAGTTCTGTGTGTGGGCCAGCTCATCACATGGGTCTGGAGGCCCTGGGTTTGAACCTTGGACCTCCCATGTGGTAGGTGGATGCCCTATCCATTGTGTCAAATCCACTTCCTTTGTTTTTAAGTAGTAGCTATTCTAGTGGGTATGAAATGTTTCTCATTTCATTTTTATTTTTTATTTATTACCCCCCTGCCATTGTTTGAGCTTGCTGTCATGCTCTCTGTGTCCATTTGCTGTGTGCTCTCTGAGTCTGTATGTCTTCTCTTTAGGAGGCACTGGGAACCAAAACTGGGACCTTCCATGTGGGAGAGAGGTACTCATTGCTTGAGCCACCTCAGTCCCTGCTTTGTTGTTTCTCTCATTGTCTTTCCTCTTTGTATCTCTTTGCTGCATCATTTTGTTGTGTCAGCTTGCTGTCTTGCTGATCTTTTCCAGGAGGCAATGGAACCAAACCTAGGACCTCCCATGTGGTCAGCAGGAGCTCAGTTGCTTGAGCCACATCCTCTTCCCTCTCATTGTGGTTTTGATGTGCAGTTCCCTAATAGCTAATGATGTTGTACGTCTTTTCTTGTGTTTTCAGCCATTTGTATATACTCTTTGGAGAAACGTTTATTCGGGTCTTTTGTTTTATAGTCTTGGTTCTTACATCTAAATCTTTCATCCATTTTGATTTAATTTTTGTGTATGGTGTGAGATAGGGATTGTCATTCATTCTTTTTAAAAAATTTTTAAAATTTATTTCTCTCTCCTCCCCCGCCCCCTGTTGTCTGCTCTCTGTGTCCATTCACTGTGTGTCCGCTTGGATTCTTGTCAGTGGCACCAGGAAACCGTGTCTCTTTTTGTTGTGTCATCTTGCTGTGTCAGCTCTCTATGTGTGTGGTGCCATTCCTGGGCAGCCTGCACTTTAATCGCATGGGGTGGCTCTCCTTACAGGGCACACTCCTTGCACATGGGGCTCCCCTACACGGGGGACACCCCCTGCGTGGCATGGCATTCCTTGCGTGCATCAGCACTGCATGTGGGCCAGTTCATCACATGGGTCAGGAGGCCCTGGGTTTGAACCTTGGACCTCCCATGTGGTAGGCGGACGTCCTATCTATTGGCTCAATCCCACTTCCTATCATTCATCCTTTTGCATATGGATATCCAGTTCTTCTAGCACCAATTTGTTGAAGAGACTATGCTTTCCCAATTGAGAGGACTTGCCAGCCTTATCAAAACTCAATTGGCTGTAGGTGTAAGGTTCTATTTTTAAACTCTCATTTAAATTCCATTGGTCTGTATATCTATCCTTGTGCCTATTAGGCTGTTTTGACCACCATAGCTTTGTAATAGACTTTAAAGTCAGGAAGTGAAAGTCCTCCAACTTCGTTCTTCTTTTTCAAGATGGTTTTGGCTATATGGGGCTCCTTATACTTCCAAATAAATTTGATAATTGTTTTTTCCATTTTTGCAAAGTAGGCTTTTGGAATTTGGATTCGAATTGCATTGAATTTGACAATCATTTTAGTTAAAATTGACATCTTAATGATATTAATCTTCCAGTCCGTGAGCATGGAATGAAATTCCATTTATTTAGATCTTCATTGGTTTCTTTTAGCAAAGTTTTGTAGTTTTCTGTGTACAAATCTTTTACATTTTTGGTTAAATTTTTCCTAGATATTTGATTCCTTTAGTTGCTGTTGTAAATGGAATTTAAAAATTTCCTCCACAGATTGATCATTAATAGTGTATGGAAAAACTACTGATTTTTGTGTGTTGATTTTATACCTGCCTCTTTGCTGAATTCGTTTAGTAGCTCTACTCGCCTTTTTATAGATTTTTTGGGACTTTTTATGTATAGGATCATGTCATCTGCAAACAGTGAAAGTTTTACTTCTTCCTTTCCAATTTGGATGCTTTTATTTCTTTTTCTGGCCTAACTGCTTTAGCTAGAACTTCCAGTACAATATTGAATAAAGCGGTGATGGTGGGCATCCTTGTCTTGTTCCTGATTTTAGGGGGAAAGCTTTCACTCTTTCCATTGAGTCTGATGTTAGCAGTGAGTTTTTCATATATGCCTTTACTATGTTGAGAAAGTTTCCTTCTTTTCCTATTTTTCTAAGCATTTTTATGAGGAAAGGATGCTGGATTTTGTCAAATGTCTTTTCAGCTTCATTTGGGACTATCTGGTTTTCCTGTTTGTTTTGTTAATGTGGTCTATTACATTAATTGGTTTTCTTACATTGAAGCACCTTTGCATATCTGGGATAAAACCCACTTGATCATGGTACATAATTCTTTTTAAGTGCTGTTAGTGTCTGTTTGCTAGTATTTTGTTCAAGGTTTTTGCATTTATATTCATAAGAGAAATTGTTCTGTAATTTTCTTTTCTTGTAGCATCTTTATCTAGCTTTGGTGTTAGAGTGATGTTGGCCTCATAGAGTGAGTTAGGTAGTGTTCCTTCTTGCTTAATTTTTTGGAAGAGTTTGAACAGGAGTAGTGTTTATTTTTCTTGAAATGTTTTGTAGAATTCATCTGTGAAGCCATCTGGTCCTGAGCTTTTATTTTTTGGGAAGTTTTTTTTGTTTTTGTTTGTTTGTTTGTTTTATGAGGAAGTTTTTGATGACTGATTCAATTTTTTAACTTGTAATTGGCCTGGTGAAATGTTCTATTCCTTGTAGAGTTGTTTAGGTTGTTTGGTTCTAGGAATTTTTCCATTTCATCTATTTAATAAGTTGTCTAATTTGTTGGCATAACAGTTGTTAATAGTACTGTGTTATGATCCTTTTTATTTCTGTGGAATCAGTAGCAATGTCCCCCTCTCATTTCTGATTTAACTTATTGAATTCATCTCTCTTTTTGTCTTTGTCAGTCTAGCTAAGGGTTTGTCAATTTTATCAATCCTTTCATAGAACCAGCTTATGGTTTTGTTAATGTTTTCTTTTGTTTTTCTCTATTTCTTTTATTTCTGCTCTAATCTATCTTTCTTTCATTTTGCTTGCTTTGGGTTTAGTTTGCTGTTCATTTTCTGGTTCTTCCAGGTATGCAATTAGGTCTTTGTAGATTTTAGCTTCTTCTGCTTCTGCTTCTTCTCCTTTCTTCCTCCCTCCCTCCCTCCTTCCTTCCCTCCTTCCCTCCCTCCGTCTTCTTTCTTCTTCTTCCTTTTTTTAAAGGCGGTACCAGGGATTTAACCTGGGACCTCATATATGGGAAGCAGGCACTCAAACCACTGAGCTACACCTGCTCCCCCTTCTTTTTTGATACAAGTGTTAAGGGCTATAAATTTCTCTCATAGCACTGTCTTCTCTGTATCCTATAAGTTTTGATATGTTCTGTTCTCATTTTCATTAGTCTAGAACAGGTGCTATTAACTTTTTTTGTTTCACAGACCCCTTTGGCAGTCAGGTGGAAACCACAGACCCCTTACTAAGTCCACACTATACTGTGCATTATTTAATATATTGCACCCACATCACATCCCCACAGAATAATATTTTTTTGAATTTCAATTCAAACTCACGGACCCCTTGTTAAGAACCCCTGACCTAGAGATATTTACCATTAAGAACCCCTGACCTAGAGATATTTACCTTGTAATTTATAAGAAATTCCTTGTAATTTCTTCTTTGACCCACTGTTTAAGTGTTAACTGCCATTTATTTGTGGATTTTCTAATTCTCTTTTATTAATTTCCAGATTCATTCCATTATGATCAGAGAAAATGCTTTGTATAATTTCAATCTTTTAAAATTTATTAAAACTTGTTTTGCGACCCAGCATTTTGTCTATCCTGAAGAACAATCCATTTGCACTTGAGAAGAATATGTATCCTGTTGTTTTGGTGGGCATGTTCTATGTATTTCTTTTAGGTCTAGTTTATTTATCATATTATTTAAGTTCTTTTTCCTTATTGATCTTCTGTTCAGATGTTTTATCTATTGATGAGGGTGATGTATTGAAGTCTCCAACTATTATTGGAAAGATGTCTATTTCTCCCTTCAGTTTTGCCAGTGTTTGCTTTATGTATTTTGGGGAGCTGTGGTTAGGTGCATAATATTTATGATTGTTGTTTCTTCTTGGTGGATTGCCCTTCTTTCTCTCTTGTAACAGCTTTTGACTTTAACTCAATTTAGTCCATTATTAGAATAGCTATTCTAGTTCTCTTTGGATACTCTTTGCATGAAAATATCTTTTTCCATCATTTCACTTTCAATCTAATTGTGTCTTTGGGTCTAAGGTGAGTCTCTTGTAAACCACATATAGTTGCATTGTGCTTTTCTCTCCCTTCTACCAATCTGAGTCTTGATTGTGCTTTTAATCCATTAACATTCAGTCACTGTAAAGACAGTACTTCAGCCATTTTTCCCTTTGTGGTTTTAAAAAAATTTAAAAAAAATTTTTTTAAATCAGCTTTAGATGACATAAATGTTACATTGAAAATATATGGGTGTCCTTTGTTTTTTCGTTGTTTTTAAAAAAGATTTATTTATTTATTTATCCCCCCTTCTCCTCCTTCCAACCTGCTGTTTTTGCTATCTGTGTTTTCTTCTCTTCTCATTTTTTCTCCTCTAGGAATTACCAGGATTTGATCCTGGAGACCTCTGATGGGGAGAGAGGTTCCCTGTCAACTGTACCACCCCAGTTCCTGGTTTCTGCTGTGCTTCACCTTGAGTCTCCCCTTGTTTCTCTTTTGATGCATCATCATCTTACTACGTGACTCACTTGCATGGGGCACTGGCTTACCACATGGGCACTTGAGCAGGCACCTGTGCAGGCACTCATGCAGGCACTGGCTCATCACGCAGGCACTTGTGTGGACACTGGCTTGCTGCTCAGGCACGCTTTCTCTTCTTTTTCACCAGGAGGCCCCAGAGATCGAACCCAGGTCCTCCCATAAGGTAGGCGGAAGCTCTATCACTTGAGCCACGCTTCCTCCTTTGGTTTTTATTGGTCTTTTGTGTGTGTGTGTCTCTTTTCCTTTATTGCCGCCTCCTTTTCTGTATAGCTGATGTTTTGTGATATGTTTGACTGATCCCTTTCTCATTTCTTTTTCTGGGTATTTTTAAAATATTTTCCTTGTGGTTACTCTGAGATTGTTTTATACAACCCACGTCTGTAATATAGTACTTTGAAAAGATACCAACTTAACTTCCGTAGCATATATGTTTTCTGCTCCCATATCTGTTTCTTCTCTTTATGTTGTCTTTGCTCCATATGACCTCTTTATATTTTCATGTCCATTATCAGGAAATATGACCTGTTCTTGTTCAAATGTATTCTGACTCTTACAGGAATTAAAGAATAGAGTTGTAATGTTGAGGATACAGTACTATTGGGTTTTACACTTACTCTTTTATTAGCCCTTATTGAAAACCTTCATTTCTTTATATTACTCCAAGCTACTTTCTCTTTTTTTTTCAAAGATTTATTTTATTTATTTCTCTTACCTCCCCCCTATTGTCTGCTCTGTGTGTCCACTTGCTGTGTGTTCTTCTTCCATTCCATGCTGTGTGTCTGTTTCCATTCTTGGTGGCACGAGGAACCTGTGTCTCTTTGTTGCATCATCTTGCTGCGTCAGCTGTCCATGTGTGCAGTGCCACTCCTGGGCAGGCTGCACTTTTTTTGCCTGGGGCAGCTCTCCTTGCAGGGAGCATCCCTTGTGTGTGGGGCTCCCCTACGCAGGGGATACCCCCGTGTGGCATGGCACTCCTGACATGCAGCAGCACTGTGCATGGGCCAGCTCACCACACAGGCCAGGAGGCCCTGGGTTTGAACCCTGGACCTCCTATATGGTAGACAGATGCTCTATCAGTTGAACCACATCTGCTTCCTGCTACTCTCTCTTGACTTTTCCTTTCAACCTGCAGAACTCTATTTAGTGATTTTTGTAGGGCAGGTCTTTTGTTGACAAGTTCTCTCTGTTCATCTGTGACTGTTTTAAACTCTTCCTCATTTTTGAAGAAACTGTTGCCAGTTAAAAAATTTGGGGCTGACAGTTTTTCTCTTTCAGTATCTTAAATATATCATGCCACTGCCTTCTCACCTCCATGGTCTCTGATGAGAAATCAGCATTTAGTCTTTTTGAGGGATCTCTTGCACGTGGTGAATCACTTTTCTCTTACTGCTTTCAAAATTCTTTTGTTATCTTTGGCTTTTGACATTCTGATTAGTCTGTATCTTGGGGTAAGCCTATTAGGATTTATACTGTTTGGAGTACATTTTACTTCTTGGACATGCATATTTATGTCTGTCATAAGAGTTGGGAAATTTTGTACCATTATTTCCTCAAATATTCTTTCTGTCCCTTTTTCTTTGTCTTCTAGGATACCCATGATGCATAAATTTGTATGTGTCATGCTATCATTCAAATCCCTGAGACACTGCTCAGTTCTTAAAATTCTTTTTTTTAAATTTTTCTCTATTGACTCTTTATTTTTATTTGTCCACGCTTCTGGTTCACTGATTCTTTCTTCTGCTTATTCACATCTGCTGTTGTAGGGCTCTAGCATTTTTTTTTTTAGGTACCGGGGGCCAGGGATTGAACGTGGGACATCATAAGTGGGAAGCTGGTGCTCATTCACTGAGCCACAACAGCTCTCCTGAGTTGGTTTATCATTTGTTTTGCTTGTTGTTTTGTTTTTTGTTTTTTTCAGGAGGCACCAGACACCAAACCTAGGACCTCCCAAGTGGGAGGTGGGCACTCAACTGCTTGAACCACGTCTACTCCCTCTAGCATTTTTAAAATTTCCATTATTGTACCTTTCATCCCCATAATTCCTGTTATGTTTCTTTTTAAACTTTCAAATTATTCTTTATACTCACATGTTGTCTTTTTTTTTTTAACTTACTTAGGTTGGTTGTTGAATATACTGATATTTTTCCTGGAAAAATTCTTATTTTAGTAGGTTTGGATTAGGGCCTAAGAATCATTTTTGTTTCTTCATTTGTTGTTTTTTTGTTTGTTTGTTTTTTAATTTATTGAAGTATTTCACTCACACATAAGCATACATAAACTAAGTGTATAGTAATAGTTGTGAACTTAGAAAACAAAGATACATAGCATCATACAGAACTCTCATGACTCACCCTACCGTCAATACCTTGCATTGCTGTTAAACATTTTAAACTAATGATTAAAGAGCATTGTCAAAAATTACTACTAACCAAAATATTTTCCCCCAGCCCACTCTATTATGTCCTTTCGCTGTGTGTTCTTCTGTGTCTGCTTGCATTTTTGCCCAGTGGCACTGGGAATCTGTGTCTCTCTTTTTTTGTTGTGTCATCTTGCTGCGTCAGCTCTGTGCGTGTGTGTCGCGACTCTTGAGTAGGCTGCGTTCTTCACATGGGGCAGCTCTTCTTGCGGGGCACACTACTTTCACGTGGGGCACCACTACGCAGGGGGCACCCCACACTGGGTCCCGAGTCCTGGACCTCCTTTATAGTAGGCAGACGCTCTATTGGTTGAGCCACATCTACTTCCCTCTCCTGAAGTTTTAATTTTACTCCCTTGACTGAGCCCCATCTTCCTGTTTCTTAGTATGGCTTGTAATTTTTTACTGATGTTTGGGCATAAGTTATTTTAATTTGTTAACTCTGAAGGTCAGTTTCTCTCTCTCTTGCCTAGGGTTTTATTGTTGATTGACCTTGTTTTAAGGTTATTTTTGACACTTAGCCTAACTTATTTTGAACCTTTAGAGTAGCTCATGTTTAACTGTTCAGATGGTCTCAGCTCCTCTTCACCTGATTTTTGCCTTGGATATGTGATACAACTTTTAAGATTGCACTTTTTGTGTAATTGTTTCACATGCAGGTAAAAGCTTCCTGTTTTCTTTCTCTGGGAATCTTGATGCGTTTTGTTATTGTGTAGAATTTTCTCTTTAGTTCCTATGATTTGTTTAAATGTTCTCCCTTACTGAGTACCTGCTTTTCCTTAACTTTTTTTTCAGTTCTAGGACCTATGCTGTCTTACAGGTATTCAGTCACCCTCCAATTCCTCCCCCCTTTTTTTCCTGTGAGGATTTTTTGTCTCTGTTTTCTTCCTCAGTGGGGCATCCTGCCCTGGGAAGCCAGATGGGATCAATCCAGAGAGGTCCATTTTGTGTGGGGGTGGTCCAGCAAACAGAGACTGGATTATCTACTCAGCTGCTTATATTCTGCCTTGGTTCTCTGCAAACTTAAGTCCCCTAATGGCTGGATATGTGTGGGTTTTCAACTTGCTGCTATGAGTGGCTCTATGTTCTGTATCTGCAGCTGGAGGAACCCAGGCCATGCTGCTTCTGTGCAATTCCTTTGTTGCACAGGAGAGAGTGAAGTTGAGGGGTCTCTTCTGGTGAATCTGGGATGAAGATCTCCTACCTGATTTTGGAGATTCTTTTTCTTTTTCTTTTATTCAGTGTTTGTGGAGTCCTTCTCCAGTTTCCATTGTCCACCAGAGTTCCAAGCAAGTGGGATTTGGCCTTTTATTGGTTTATTGTGAGGGAAGACTTTTCCAGGGGATGTCTTAACATTGCCATGTTGATAATGGCACTTCCAGTTGAGATGGGATTTTATTTTTTGTATCTACTATTATTTTTAGATTTGAATATTCGTAGCTCTAAAATGTGAAAAGAATAGCCTTTTTGCTACTGTACCTATTGGTGTTCAGAATGGTGACTGTTAGAACTTTTCCCCAGTCTACCTTCCTTTGTTCCTTCCTTTTTTCTTTCATTTCAAATGGTTTGATTTTCTTTTTTAAGTTTCTGGAAATGAGCCTCTTTAAAAATTTGGAGCCATTTCTTGTGTTCATTTATTTAAAACTAATATTCTAAGGGATAAATGTGTAGTAAATTTAGAGGTAAAGTTTTTTCTGTTGCATTATACTTTTATATTCAATTCTATTTTCAGAAATAAAAGTTAGCTTTAGTGATCTCCAACTCATTTTTAGAAATGTGTATTCTTTTTTTTTAGCCATTGCACATTTGTTCTCAAACCTTTAAGCTTGTTAAAATACAGATTGCTATGCCCAAATCCTGGAGTTCCTGATTCATTTGATCTGGGGTGGGTCCAAGAATTTGCATTTCTTGCAAGTTTTTGGGTAATGCTAATGCTGTTACTGCTGGTCCAGGAACCACATTTTGGGAACCCCTTTTCTAACATCTACAAATACTATTTTGTCTCTGTAAATGAATAATTCTGAATCATACATTACAACCAAAAAATAAAATAAACTGAAATAATGCATGTGTATTTTTAACAGTAAATAATTATTTTCTAGATTGGTGATTCCCAAGCATTTTTAATTAAGTCTTGATGTTTTATTGTTGTCTATTGTCAAGGAAAACTCCTCCCTACCAATCTTTATACCTTATAGTGGTTTATAGCATATAAAATCTATTACTAAGCTTCAAATAAAATGATTTCACTTTTACTTATCAAACCAGTGAAAAGATAGGTCAGGCAATACGCTGTTAATACTGAGTTGATATGTAGTTTTGAAGTTTATGTAATGGACTTTTAGCAGGACAGAGTGAATATTGTTTCAAATAAAATGGTTTTGGTTTTCCTTGTTGTTGTAGGCTTTGAACTGTGTTTTGGTCTTTATTAAGTAGTTTGCTATTGCTTGATAATATCTAATTCTTACCGGTAAGGTCCCATATCTAGAGAAATAGTACTTAATTAACATGATAACTCTATTACTTTAGTTACAGATTTTAAATTTGGTGGTGTTTTCACTTTCTCCCTATACTGATGTCAGCACGGTGAGCCAAAAGTAGACATTTTAGGGGTGAATTTTGAAAGATGTAATTTAAGAAAAGAATCCTTGAGTACAAGTAAAAAGAAAAAATTTTTTTCTTTTTTTAAATAAATACCCGTCTGCAATTTTCTTTAAAGGTATTCACTTACATGAAATTAATAGCCTCTCAAAGTATAGTTTGGAACTAGATAATAATTTATGTAGTTCATTCTAAACACCAAATTTTAAACAGTCACCACTCTCCCCAACCCTTGCCCATACCTACAACCCGATATTAACAAGTGTCTACTACATCTACTTCATCTATTACAAAGGTTTCTGCATTAATCATAATTATCTCTTGGATACCAACAAATTATTAAAAAGATTAGGAATGGCTTACAGTTTTTTAAGAGAGATTTAGTTGGGAAAAAGGGAGTTGGTTTTATTTTTTAGGCATATTTACCAAGGTCCCAGTTTTTCTCCCTGTGGACAAGGTTCTGAAATAGAATGTCCAGTGAAAGTAGTTCTTAAACTCTGCCTTCTTCTAAGCACCAGCTGTGGCATATTAGGCATAACCTAAATGAATTGGCCATCCTTAGATACAGATTATCACTAAAAACTGCTTTGCTCATTTATTCTTCATTTTCTCCATAGCTCTGAGAGCTCATTTTGAAGGAAAAATGGATGAGCCGTCTCCCTTATCCAAACCTTTGGAGCTAAACCGATTCATAATTGGTTCTGTGTCTGAAGATAATTCAGAGGATGAGATCAGCAACTCAGTAAAACTAGACCTACTAGAGAAGAAGGAGGGCTCTCTGTCACCGGCTTCTGTTGGCTCAGATATGCTCTCTGATTTGGGGATCTCCAACCTCCAGGATGACTTGGCCTTACACATGAGGTGAGAGAGAGAAGTTTAAAGATTTATTTATTTAGCTTGCCCTATTGGTTTGACTGATTTTGATCTGAAAAGGAACAAGAATAATTTTAGCCAAGAAATGCTTCACCCTGTCTTATGTTAGTGTACTTAAAACTTTGATGAATGAGTATGAAATTATGTGTTTTGCCTGGAGTATGGGTTTTGGTGGTGTATTTCCTAAATAGCCCTCTTCACTTTTTCCTGTTCCTCCTCTATATTAGGTCTTCTAATATTTGAGAATTAGGTGGAGGAATTTCAGTTTTCTATACTATGTTGATTAGCAATTAACATTGCTATAACTGTCTTGATGATACATGGGAATTCTGCAGGGATGGGTAAATTTTTAGTTAACTTTCTTATAACTGCTTCATTATGTTTAAGTTATATTCTGTTTCTAGCAGGACCAGTCCTTAATAAACAACTGTGGTTATGAACAAAGTGTTCTTATAGCACTCTACTTTTTTTTAAGAAATACAAGTTTCAATATGTAATTGAGAATGTCAACAAATAGCAGCACTGGACTATTCTTATTTATTTATGTTTGATTATACAACCAGTGTGTGAGATAATGAGATAATAATCTTTAGTCATATGCTTTGCATTTCTTGGCTCGAAGGGTCAGTGGTTCTTGGCTCTCACTGGATATCAGAATCACCTGGGGAGCCTTTAAAACATAAACCCTATTCCCACAGATTCTGATTCATTTGGTCTTGATTTGTCTTGGAGCCAGGTTTGTTTGTTTTTTTAACACTATCCAGATGATTCTAATGAGTAGCCAGGGTTGAGATTAAAGGTCTAGCCTAGATAAATGTAAATTAAGGTGGTGATTGCTACTGTTATTATCTTGGTGCTTCTGTTATTAATGGGTCTTCAAATAATTTAGCTCTGGGAAGTGGACTTGGCCCAGTTGATAGGGTGTCCGTCTACCACATGGGAGGCCTCCTTGACCTGTGTGGAGCTGGCCCATGCACAGTGCTGATGCGCACAAGAAGTGCCCTGCCATGCACGAGTGTCGCCGCATAGGGGAGCCCCATGCACAAGGAGTGCGCCCTGTAAGAAGAGCCGCCCAGTGCGAAAGAAAGTTCAGCCTGCCCAGGAATGGCGCCACACACATGGAGTGTTGATGCAGCAAGATGACGCAAAATAAAAGAAACACAGATTCCCGTGCCGCTGACAACAACAGAAGCGGACAAAAAGGACATGCAGCAAATAGACACAGAGAACAGACAACTGGGGCGGGGGTGGGGGGAGAATTAAAATAAATCTAAAAAAATAAAAATAAAAATAAGTTAGCTCCTTTTTATGCACTCAAGAATATCCACAGACTCCATAGTGAAATCCCAAACTGAGTCTTGACTGGATGTAGCTATCCTGCCCTCTGGCTTTTGAGAGATGTTTAGCCATGTGGAGATTAAAAGAAAAGAAAAAAAGCAAGTTAATTGTATTTACTTAACAGATTCCTAGAACTTTAGTGAACTGGAAAGATAATTTAGTCCAGTTCCTACCTCGCCTCCCTTTTTTTAATAGGTGAGAAAACTGAAGCCCAAAGAGGGGAAAAAACTTAACAAAGGTTGTTGAATAGACAGAAAACTAGAATTCAAACTCAGATTTCCTGATCCCTGTTCAGTAACTTTTCTACTCCCTTGATCATAACCAGTGTCATAATTATAATTTATAGCTGGTTTGTTTACTTAGCTGGTTCAGACAAAGTTGATTTTATGGAGTTTTAAAGTATTGTATTTAATCTCTGGTTTAAAAAGAGGAATGGAAGGAAGTATTTAGTGGCAGGGAAAATGGGTTAGGTCTTTAAGTAAACATTTTTATTACTTCATAGTTCACTTAATGGTTGACCTGAAGCTTAATATTGGAGGGCTACTTACACTTAGAGAACAGAGGACCAATTATGCTGAACCTTCTGCAAAGCACTATATAATCCCACCCAAGCAAGAACTGGCCTTTCCAAAATGCCATGGCACCCCTGTTGAGAAACAATGGGTTAAATCTAACTCTTTAAAGTCATACAGCACCTTGAGAAATTTGTTCAATTTAAGACAATGTGAAACATAATATCCGCTCCTTGGATTATGAAACTGTGAGTTTGGCAAAGGTAAAATAATGTCATTAAAGGAAACTCAGCTGATGGTATTACAGGTAGTTTGTAGTTACCACGTTATTCCCAAAGTTGATGGCTCTTGTGCAAAGACTGTGTGGTCAGTACTGTGAGCATCTAGGAATTTTTTAGTATGCCTTGCTCTTGCAAAACTCATGTCCATACCTCAAGGAGGAGCCATGGATTGAAGTGTGAATTAGCATCTGGGGAAGGAGACAGTGCCTTTTCCCATTTATTTCTTAGGCAGCTAATATTCCAAAGGCTCTCTCTTGATCCATTCTTTAAGTCACTTTTGGGTGTATTGTCCTTGGAGGTAATTTAAATTGAGTCAAATTGAGGAATTCATGCTGTGTGACCAGAGACAATTCATGTTACCTCCTTGGACTTCATTTTCCTTATCTATGAAAATGAGAATATAGGTTTAGATATCTCCTTTTCACTCCTTGAATCCAAAGTTAAATAGAGATTGGTTGAGTTTAGGATCAGCTCCTAGAATGAATAGCCTAAACCTTCAAAGATTGATATACATCAAGGGCACAATTACATTCCTAAGAGAGTTACATTCCTAACTGTAGGTCATCTGAAACTAAGTGATTGCCGTAATATAAGATGAAAGTGGGCAAGTCTAGTGATTGGTCTTTAGTTGCTAAAGTCAGTAGATGTGATGGATGATGGATAGCAAAAATAGAACATAGATTTTTTTCCAGGAATGGAGATGACTTGCATCATGTGGTTAGGGCCTTTCTAGAGTACCAATGAAAGATTGGATGAATCACTTTCTAAGTTTTATGATCCAAACATTTGAAAATAAGGCCCTAAGAATGCAGTTAAAACTTGGTGGAAAGATATAGGCCTCACTGTAGACAACTGTGTTTCTGCTTTTTTATTTTTAGGTTAGATCCATGAGGTGTTAATATATTTGTGAACCTCATTATTAGCATTTTAAAAATTTAGAAGATAGACTGTTAAGGATAACTGACTCTGTTAAGGATAATTATAAAAACTAGTATGCAGTTTGGTGACATATAATAGAGCCATCTAACTGTGTGAATATTGGCAGTTCTTTGTACATTGCCACTTGAGGTCAGAGTGTTCTGCATACTTAAAATGCAGTCAAGATCACCCCACTTCAGGATTGTAATCAGTTTGTCGACTAGTATGTTAAATTCCTGGTTGAAGTCCAATTGGAAACAGTTTAATCCCACATTTGCATCTTTTACCTCTAGGGTAGTGTGGTTTTTTAAAACATTTAATCCTATAATTTCATATTTGAAATTCCATTGGAATTTTCCTTTTTAAGTTCTTAAGATATATGCTCAAAATGGCTAATGAGTAATATTTTATGCTTAGTAAGTAAAGCAGTTTTGCTATTATTGATGAATTCCAAAAAGAAATATTAGATTATGTTTGTAAACTGGTCTGTACCTGGGCATGATTAAATTATTATTAGGGCTTTGATTGGGCCATATCAGTAGGGTGTTGAGTCCCTGCCCCTTGGTGGGTGGGGACTCACAGATAAAAGACATGGCAAAGGACAGAATTGAAGTTGTTTTTTTTTAAAGGATTTATTTATTTATTTATTTATTTCTCTCCCCTCCCCCCACGCCCCCAGTTGTCTGCTCTCTGTGTCCATTCACTGCGTATTCTTCTGTGACTGCTTCTATCCTTATCAGCGGCACTGGGAATCTATGTTTCTTTTTGTTGCGTCATCTTGTGTCAACTCTCCGTGTGTGCGGCGCCATTCTTGGGCAGGCTGCACTTTGTTTCGCGCTGGGCAGCTCTCCTTATGGGGTGCAATCCTTGCACGTGGGGCTCCCCTACATGGGGGACACCCCTGCGTGGCACGGCACTCCTTGTGCACATCAGCACTGCACATGGGCCAGCTCCACACGGGTCAAGGAGGACCAGGGTATGAACCGTGGACCTCCCATATGGTACGCGGACTCCCTATCCATTGGGCCAAGTCTGCATCACAGAATTGAAGTTTTTGCTGTTGGAGCCTTGAGCTAGAGCCCCAGGAAGTAAGCACACAGAGAAGCTTGGTTGTGAGAAAAGAGGAGCAAGCCCCAGGAAGAGAGGAACCCTGATCCTGGAGAGAAGCAAGCCCTGAGAAGAGAGAAACCCTGAGCCTGAAGAGAAGCAAGCCCCAGGAAGGGAGGAACCCAGGAAGACTTTGAACTCTGGCAGACTTTGGAAGCCATCTTGCTCCAACACATGGCAAAAGACTTTGGTAAGGGAAGTAACTCATGGTTTATGACCTGATAACTGTAAGCTCCTACCCCAAATAAATATACTTTATAAAAGCCAACCGATTTCTGGTATTTCGTATCAGCACCCTTTGGCTGACTAATACAGTAAGTACATTTGGTTAACAACTTTGAGAATAATCTGTAATTGCTATTTGTATATACATAAATCCTGCAAAAGATGTTTTCTAGCTGGAGTTCAAGACAGTAATTGCTGTTTTGGAAGGAGAGTGTGGCTGAGTTCACTCAAAAAGGGTTCTTTGAAGATTAGTTCTGTTACCATCTCCTTTTTGGTCTAGTAAGAAAAGTACTTTACCAATATCTTAGAAAAGCGAGAATTCAAATGTAAGATTGCCTATAAGGTGTTTGAGCTCTTCGGGAGAATCTAACTGGAGCATTTTGAAACTATTTTGTAATTAGAAATAACCTGTAAAATTACTCCCAGGATACCAGTCATGGAATATAGACAGGTGTACTAATACGTTTAGGATCAGCTCCTAGTTATTACGCTTGTAGACTTAAAAAAAATTTCTTTTTAAGTTTATTTAGAGTTGTGCAGACCTTTGTCCACAGGAGATAATGGTGTTAGGATGAGATTCTGAGAGAGTCTGGGAGTGGTCTTTCAGTTTCTACTCCCAGTAGGTAAAGAGGAAAGTTTAGGGGACAAGAATAGTGAGAGACAAGGTTGAACTATTGCTGCTACATCTTATCTCATTTTTTCACATCATCTTTAAGAACTAGTAGTCATTTTTTCTTAGTAATCATGGGAAAAAACAAACGGCAACATTTATCAAGGGCTTTATTATGTGCCAGGCACTCTGCTGTACTTTATGTGGAATACACAGTTAATCTTTACAATAACCATGAGGCAGATATTGTTGTACTAAAATCTACATTTTACAGGATTAGAAACTGAGACAGGTTAAATAATGTGCCAAAGGTCACACAGCTAGTCTTGGCCAAGCTGGTTATTGAATCCAGGTAGAGCTCATACTGTTAATCACTTCACTGAATTGGAAATCTGGGTATAATAGATATCCTGATGTTCTTTTTGATCAATTCTTTTCTAATAAATTTCAGCCTTATTTAAAAGGGGTAGAATTTAGCAAATGCATTTTAAAATAACACTTTATTAAAGAATTAATACAGAAAATTAAAAACTAAATACAGGAAGCATAAATAAATCCTCACATATCCACCACCTAAGGATTTTCCCAGCTAACACTGTAGTCTATGGTCTTTTGGATCCTTTTCTACACATATACATATATGCATTTCTTTTACTGAAATGACACCATACTGTACATACTGTTTTATAATCTTTTTTTGTCAACATTTCCACTTCTTTGTGTCAATAAATTTTCGTTTCATCTAACATACACACCATATTCCCATATTTCTCCAGTTGACCCCAGAATGCTGGTTCATCCAAATCAGTATTCATTCCAGGGCCATAATTGTGAATATGAGCCTTAAATTTCTTTAATCTGTTAGATACTCTATTTTCATGTGACAGCATCTTATAATAAGGAAGCTAGGGAAACGGACTTGGCCCAGTGGTTAGGGCGTCCGTCTACCATATGGGAGGTCCGCGGTTCAAACCCTGGGCCTCCCTGACCCGTGTGGAGCTGGCCCATGCGCAGTGCTGATGCGCGCAAGGAGTGCCGTGCCACGCAGGGGTGTCCCTCGCGTAGGGGAGCCCCACGCGCAAGGAGTGCGCCCATAAGGAGAGCCGCCCAGCGGAAAGAAAGTACAGCCTGCCCAGGAATGGCGCCGCCCACACTTCCCGTGCTGCTGACGACAACAGAAGCGGACAAAGAAACAAGACGCAGCAAATAGACACAGAGAACAGACAACTGGGGGAGGGGGGGATTAAATAAATAATAAATAAATCTTTTAAAAAAAGATAAGGAAGCTAGGAAATCATGAAAGTGTGTGCCTGTTAGAAATAGTTCAAAGATATAGAACTGGAAGGAAAAATAAAAGATTTACCCTTCTACACTTATAGCAATTGTTGCAGAATAATTTGACCTTGTACTAATAATTTTAGTGAATTCTATAATCATGATGGAATTGAACATTGTAAAGTACAGTACTATTGTATTAAAAACTTTGAAAAGCAGAGTTTTCTGGTTTTAGCTATGTATGTTAGAGTTTGACTTGGAAAGAAACAGATTCTCTTTTTTTTAGTCTTTCACTTTAAACTGTTAAGTTTAAATTATTAAACATTATTAATGGTGAGAAACTAGATGCTTTCCTTCTATGATTAGAAACAAGACAAGGATGCCTCCTCTCACCATTCCTGTTCAACATCATACTGGAAGTCATAGCTAATGGAATAAGAAAATAAAATAAAATAAGAGGTTTACAGATTAGGAAGATAGAATTATAATTCTTTGCAGATAACATGATCGTCTATGTAGAAAATTTCAAAGAATTGACCAAAAAAAAAAAAAATCCTGTAATGAATAAGCAATTATAGCAAAGTTGTAGACAAAAGGCGGTTGCTGGGAAGTGGATTTGACTCAATGGATAGAGCGTCCACCTACCACACAGGAGGTCCAGGGTTCAAACCCAGGGCCTCCTGACCCATGTGGTGAACTGGCCCATGCGCAGTGCTGATGCACGCAAGGAGTGCCATACCATGCAGGGATGGTGTGGGGGAGCCCCACGCACAAGGAGTGCACCCTGTGTGGAAAGCCACCCACACGAAAAAGGTGCGGCCTGCCCAGGAGTGGCACCACACACACATCGAGAGCTGACGCAGCAAGATGACGTAACAAAAAGAGACACAGATTCCTGGTGCTGCTAACAAGAATACAAGCGGACACACACAAAGAAAGAACATCCAGCAAATGGACACAGAGCAGACAACTTGTAGGGGGAGAGAAATGAAAAAAAAAAAGTCGGTTGCTTTCCTTTATACCAGGAAGAATTGAATGGAATTTGAACTTGAAAATGCAATACCTGTAGGTGGCAGGAAGAAGGTATATGAGTACTCTGTGCTTTCTGCATGATTTTTCTATAAACCTATAACTCCTCTAAAAAACAAAAAAATTTTAAACACCAAAAAAAAAATTCAAGAAAAGAAAAATATATTAAAATCTGAAGCTTTATATGAGGAAAACTACAAAACTCTGATGAAAGAAAGTAAAGAAGAGCTAAATAAATTAAGAGATATTCCATGTTCATGGATTGGAAGACTCAGTATTGTTAAGATGTCAGTTCTATAGATTCAGTGCAATCCCACTCAAAATTCCAGCATGATATATTATGGATATTGATAAACAGATTCTTAAGTTTCAATGGAAAGGCAAAAGACCCAGAATAAACACTTTGCCAGCTCCTGCAAAGTCTCTAGACTCCTCAGCCCTACTCTGCCTTGCTGTGGCCTTGGCTGGACTGTAAATTGTGGGGATCATTGTGCTACTGCTCGGCTGAGTGAATGCCCTGGTGTTCTATGCCCTGCCCCTTTAAAGGGTGACCCCTTCATTGGCAACAGCATTGTGGTGGGGCCAGATGGTATGGGAGGGGCTGTGGATGTCCTGTGTGGTACAGAGTACCAGCCAGATGGCAGTGCAACGTGTATGACTCGCTGGTGCTGCCCCAGGAACTGCAGGCTACCCATGCCTTCTGCATCATTGTCTTCCTGCAGTCGTTGCTTAGCCTGCTGGTCTACCTTGTCAGGACCAATGCACCACCTTCATGGAAAACAAGGACTACAAGGCCCATCTGGTGCTCACCCCTGGATCATCTTCTTGGGGGTCCTTACCCTTATCCCAGTCTGCTGAACAGCCCACACATCATCTACAACTTCAACAACCTCCTTGTGGCCAAAGCTCAAAGGCAGGAGCTGGGCCTTTGGGTGGCATGCTGCTATGCTGCATATTCCCCTCTGGGGGATTTCAGAACTCCAGACATTACATGGTCTGCTACTTGGCATCTGCCCTGCATGGCACCTCTTGGGGCCCACCAAGAATTACGTCTGAGGAGGTTGGAGAAGTGGGGCTCCCTTGATAACAGAACCTTCCCCCTTGAACTGGAGTCATCCAAGCGATGGTGATACTTAACAGCTTTGGGATGGGGTTGTTGTTTTTTTTTTTTTAAAGAGTTGTAGATTTATTTATCCCCACCCCCGACCACCCCCATTGTCTGCTCTTTGTGTCCATTTGCTGTGTATTATTCTTTGTCTGCTTGTATTCTCATTGGGCAGCTCCGGGAACTGATCCTGGGATCTTTCAGAGTAGGAGAGAGGTGATCATTCTCTTGTGCCACCTCAGCTCCCTGATATGCTGCGTCTTTTTATCTCTCATCTGTGTCTCTTTTTGTTGCATCATCTTGCTGCACCAGCTCTCTGCATGGGCCAGCACTCCTGTGTGGGGTAGCACTTCTGCACGGAGCACACTCCCCACAGGCCAGCACTCCCTGTGGGCTAGCTCGCCTTCACCAGGGGGCCCTAGGCATCAAACCCTGGACCTCCTATATGGTAGATGGGAGCTCAATTGCTTGGGCCATATCTGCTTCCCAGGGATTGATTTTTATCTTTTGTATTTGCTTTTTTGGTGTTTTAATTTTCCTAGGGGCATTTTTTTTTAATGCATCGGATAACTGAGCCCAGAAGATGACTCATTCCTACCCTGGCTTCTGCTGCTGATATGTCTACCATTGGATAATGCAGCCAAAGAGGTGATGTTTTGGAGTTTCTGGATCTTCTTTCCCCTCCTCCTCTAAACCCTGGAAAATGGAGCCTTTGGATACATCCTCATTTTGTAGGCAAAAATCTGGAGCTGTAGACCCAGTGTGAAGGGCTACTTTCTTTAGCAGCAGATGCCTGTCCCCAAGAGAAGCTGCTGTTGCAGGAGGGACTTCTCTGGACTTACAGGGACACCCCACTCCCTGGCAAGCCTCTAGGACCCTCCCATGGCTTCTTGAACCTCAGCATCTAGAAGAGCAGCAGATATGTTACCAAAGAACCTCCACCTCAGCATTACCTGACCATCTTCTACATTCTGGTACCACACTCCCTCCTGGAGTCCTGGCTATACAGTAGATCTCTGACCCTTTCAGTATTTAACAGGAACAAAATTGGATGATTGACATGTCCCAACTACAAGACTTACTAAGGCTATAGAGACCAGGACAGTGTGGTATTAGAAAAATAATAGAGTAGATCAATGGAAAAGAATAGAGAGCCCAGAAGTAGACCCCATACAAATATAGTCAACTGATGTTTAATAAAGGAGAAAAGGCAATTCAGTGGAGAAAGGATGTGGGAAAAACTAGACATCCACATGCAACAAAATGAATTTAGACAGTGATCTTACACCTTCCACAAAAATTAATTCACAGTGGATTATAGACTTAAATATAAAATGAAAAATTTAAAACTTCTAGAAGATAATATAGGAGAAAATCTAGGTGATCTTGAGTTTGGAAATGAGTTTTTTTCCCCCCAAAATGTCAAATTAAAAAAACAAAACAGAAAAGGGAAGCTCAACAAGTTATGGAAGCGTTGCTCCTATAAAGTTCTGTCCAGTTACTTTTTATGTCATCTAATTCCAACTACTACCTCAATTGCTCTAGTTTAATTTGGACTCCACTAAAATTAAAAACCTCTCTGCAAAAGACACTGTTCAGATTATGATAAGACAAGCCACAGATTGGGGGAAAATATATGCAAAACACATATCTGATGAAACACTCATATCCAAAACATACAAAAAAAAAACCACAACAATCCAGAAAACAACATTAAAACTGAACAATAAGGAAACAAACAACTTAATTAAAAAGTGGACAAAAGGACTAAACAGACATTTCACCAAAAATATACAGATGGCAAGTAAGCATATGAAAAGATGCTCAGCACCATATGTCATTACGGAGCTGCAAATTAAAACAACAAGATAGTACTACATACCAATTAGAATGGCTAATACGCAAAACACCAAAATCATCAAATGCTGGTGAGGATGTGGAGCAACAGGAGCCCTCATTCATTGCTGGTAGTTATAATGAATAGGTCAGCCACTTTGGAAGACTGTTTGGCAATTTCTTACAACGCTAAACATAATCTTACTATACCATCCAGTAATCAGTCTTCTAGATATTTACTCAAATGAGCTAAGAAACTTATGTCCACCCCAAAACCAATATGAATGTTTATAGAAGCTTTTATTCATAATTTCCCAAAATTGGAATAACCAAGATGTCCTTCAGTAGGTTAATGGGTAAACTGTGATGCATCCATGTGATGGAATATTATTCAGTGATAAAAAGACATGAGCTATCAAGCTATGAAAAGATATGGAGGAACCTCAAATGCATGTTGCTAAGTGAAAGAAGCCAATCTGAAAAGGCAACATAATGTGATATGATTTCAACTATATTACATTCTAGAAAAGACAAACCTATAGAGACAGTAGAAAGATCAGTGGTTGCAAGTTATAAGGTTCAGGACAAGGGGAGAGATGAATAGGTGGAACATGGGATTTTTAGAGCAGTGACTTATTCTGTATAAGGTAATGGTAGATACATGAAATTATGCATGTGTCAAAATCCATACAACTGAAACCTGATATAAACTGGATATTAATATGTCAGTATTAGTTCATCAATCATAACAAATGTACCACGCTAATGCAGGATGTTAAAATAGACACTGTATGTGGGGGAACGGTGAGTGGGGATATATGGGAACTATCTGTACATTTTGTACAATTTTTCTGTAAGCTGAAAACTACTCTAAAATGTCTTTTTTAATGTTCTTTTAAAATTATTTTTTCAAAATTAATGCCTGATATAAAAATTTTCAAATAGTAAAAATATTTATGATTTTGAAAATTAAAAGATCTCAATATCTACCCACAAAAGCTAACTATTAAACATACCATGCTCCCTTTTTCCCTTCCAAACAAATAACTAGCTTTAAAACCATTAAAGTTGCATATGAATACAGAAAAATCTAAATGTAGAAAGAGTGCAAGGGATTCAAATACATGCTTTTCCTTTGGAAGTCTGTTGAAAGCCATTAAAAGTTTTTCTTTTCTGTTTTTAAAATAAAATCTTATTGAAGTATATCATTCATACATGAATATACATTAAAAAGTGTATAATAAAAGTTGTGGAGAGAAATAAATAAAAATTAAAAAAATAAATCTTTAAAAAATAAAAATAAAATATATATATAAGATAATAAAAAAGATAGAATATTATCATTAAAAAAAAAAGATCAATGGAATAGAATTGAAAGTCCAGTAATAAATTCTTACATTTTATGGTCAGTTGATTTTCAACCAGTGTTCCAAGACAATTCAAGGGGAAAAGAAGAGCCCTTTAACAATTGATACTGGCACACACTTGATCCACATTTTAAGAAATGAAGATGAATCTTTGCTTCATAACATACAAAAATTAACTTGAAATGGATCAAAGAGCTAAATGTAAAAGTTAAAAATGTAAGCTCTTAGAAGAAAACATAGAAATAAATATTTGTTAGATTAGGAAATGAGTTTCTTACGTATCACATAAAAAATGCAAATTATAAAAGAAAAGTTACATAAATTAGACTTCGTCAAAATTTAAAACTTTTGTACTGCAAATGATACCAAGAAAATGAAAAGACAACCCATCTAACGGGAGGAAATATTTGCAAATCAAATACCTGATAAGGGACTGGTATATATTCAGGTGTTGAAATATATAAAGAACTCTTGCAACTCAATAATGAAAAGACAAATAGCCCGATACACAAATGGCACATGAAAACATGCTCAGCATTGTAAGTTATTTAGGGAAATGCAAATCAAAACCATAATGAATTACCACTTCACACCTACTAATCTGGTTACAATTAAAAAAGACTACAGCAAGTATTGTTAAGGATGTCAAAAATATGGAACCCATAAACATTACTCATGGAGTGTAAAATGGTGCAGCCACTTTGGAAAAGTTTGGCAATTCCTAAAAATGTTAAACAGGGTTCCCATATGACCCAGTTAATTCCATTCCTAGTTATTTACCTAAGAGAAATGAAACTATATGTCCACACAAACACTTGGGTATGAATAGTCATAGCAATGTTATTCATAATAGTAGCGGGAAACGGACTTGGCCCAGTGGTTAGGGCGTCGGTCTACCACATGGGAGGTCCGCAGTTCAAACCCCGGGCCTCCATGACCCGTGTGGAGCTGGCCCATGCACAGTGCTGATGCGCGCAAGGAGTGCCGTGCCACGCAGGGGTGTCCACCGCGTAGGGGAGCCCCACGCGCAAGGAGTGCCCCCATAAGGAGAGCCGCCCAGCACGAAAGAAAGTGCAGCCTACCCAGGAATGGCGCCACCCACACTTCCCGTGCCGCTGACGACAACAGAAGCGGACAAAGAAACAATGCAGCAAATCGACACAGAGAACAGACAACCGGGGGAGGGGGGAAAATTAAATAAATAAATAAATCTTTAAAAAATAATAGTAAGTAGGTGGAAATAACCCAAATGTCGATCAACTCATAAATGGACAAACAAAATGTGATAACATTGGAGTATTATTTTGGCCATAAAGAGGAATGAAGTACAAATACATGACATATTGAAGCATTGAAAACATAATGTTAAGTGAAAGAAGCCATTCACAAAAGACCACCTATGGTATGATTCATTTTATATGAAATATCCAGAATAGGCAAATCTATAAAGGCAGACAGTAGATTAGTGGTTCTCTAGGACTAGGTAGCAATTGGGGGCATGGGAAATGACTGCTGTAGGAGGGGATTTCTTACTGGGATAATGAAAATGTTCTAAAATTGGTTGTGGTGATGTTTTACAACTATGTGAAAACCATTGAATTACGTAGTTTAAATGGGTGAAATGGGGAAGTGGATGTGGCTCAAGTGATAGAACTTTTGCCTACCATATGGGAGGACCTCAGTTCGATCTCCGGGGCCTCCTGTTAAAAAAGAAGAAGAGAAAGAGTGCCTGCGCAGCAAGCCAGTGCCTGTGCGAGTGCCCCTGTGGTGAGCCAGTGCCCATGTGAGTGCCCGTGTGGTAAGCCAGTGCCCGCCCGAGTGCCACATGGTGAGCCATTGCCCCACATGGAGGTCTCCAGGATTGAATCCTGGTGAATCCTAGAGGAGAGGAAATGAGAAGAGAAGACAACACAGACAGCAAAATCAGCAGGGCAGGAGGAAGGGAAGTGGGGGGGAGGGGGGAAATCAATCAATCAATCTTTTAAAAAAAGGGTGAAATGTATGGTATAGGAATTATAGTTCAATAAAGTTATTTTTTAAATGTAAATGAGTTTAGCTAGGTTACAGGATCCAAGATCAATATACAAAAACCAATTGTATTTCAATATACTAGTAATGAGCAATCTAAAAATTTAATAAGAAAACAATTTCATTCACAATAGCATAAAAATAAAATACTTAGGAATACATTTTTTAAAATATATTTTTTATTTATTTTTTAAAAATACTCAGACTACATAAAATACTACACAAAAAACCACAAGGGATTCCCACATGCCCCACTCTCCATACCTCCCACCTTTCCCCACACTAATGACTTCCTTCATTAGTGTGGTACATTGATTGCAATTGATGAACACATTTTGGAGCAGTGCCACACAACATGGATTATATAGTTCACATGGTAGTTCACACTTTCTCCCACTCCATTCTGCAGGCTATGGCAGGATATATAATGTCCTGTATCTGTCTTTGCAGTGTCATTCAGGACAATTCCAAGTCCTGAAAGCACCCCCATATTACACCTCTTTTTCCCTCTCCCTGCCTTCAGCAACTCCAGGGGCCACTGTCTCCACATCAATGATATAATTTCTTCCATTGCTAGCATTACAATAAGTCTATAGTAGAATACCAGTAAGTCCACTCTAGTCCATATTTTATTCCCCAATCCTGAGGATTCTGGGATGGTGATGCCCACTCCACCTCTTATTGAGAGTGGGCTTCAATCCCATGTGACTGATGGATGAGACTCTCTTGCTTGAAGTTGTAGACTCTCTCAGTTCCTTGATGTGATGGTTGTCCATCCTCATCTCCCTGTTAGCTGTCCTGGGTGAGTCCAATGAACTGGAGAGTAGGTGTTGAAACTCTGTTGAGGCTCAGGGCCCAGCTTGCACATGAACAGCCCAGAGATTCAAGTCTCTTGGACATATAACAACTCTAGCACCAACTATTAGTTCAAATAAAAGGGATATAAGAGGCATGTGTAGAGAAGTCACATCAAGTCCAACTCTGTCATATTTGGGAGCACAAACTCCAAAGTAGGGCCTGCTGGCAAGGCACCAAACTCTGGAGCTATCTGCCATGACTGTAGGACCTGAGTGTAGCCCTTCGGAGCCCCACAATTTGGGATAATATCTACTTTTGCTCTCTATGATTTCCTACTGAGATGCGCATAAGCATTACCTCTGTTGACCTCCCAACTCATTTTGAAGTCGCTTAGCCATATAAACTCATTTGTCTTTACCATTTCCCCCTCTCCCTCAAGGTCTTTTTCCAGTTGTATCACCAGCCAGTGCTTGGTAGTAATCCCTTGGTGCCAGGAAGGCTCATCCCGCTAGTCATGTTCCACAGTTGGGGGAATGTAAAGCATTTATATGCTGAGTTCGGCTTAGAGAATGGTCACATTTGAGCAACATGACGGGACTCTTAGGCGATGTACAACGCTAGGGTAAGTTGCAATTTCAAGAGCAAAGTCTCATAGGTATAGTCATCAATATCAATGGACCATCCTTCTTCATTAGTCATTGCCCCTGTATTTGGGGGATTATTGCTGTTCCATTAGAGAATGTGGCAGAGCTCCCCAGGATGGGAATTCAGTATTCTTTTGGTTGTTGTGTGAATCTCTACCCATTGTTGTAATGCCCCATGAACATTTGAAAATATTTATATACTTTATATGTGTGCCCAGGTGAACTTCCTCCCATGTGTCTCCCATCACTGATACCCCACACCAGTGATCCTCCCCTGCCATAGCTATAACCCTTCTGTGATCCAAAACTTCTTCAAAAATGAAGCCAAGAATATTGCCAAATTCAATTAATAGGAAAATGAGATAGTAATGATAGGCTTAAATATTAGAAATAAAATACATAATAATATAGAAAAACTAAAACTAAAATAAAGTAAAAAAAAATTGGAGTATTAAAAAAATGAAAAATATTTAATTTTTTTTTAACATTTTGCCTTTCATCACTGTAATAACTATTGTCCTGTATGTACAGTGGCATTTTCTTCCATTTTCTCCCCAGTGTCTTACTTTTTTTTCCCATTATGTCTTCAAAGAAGTTTTAGGTCACAGTAAAGTCACATACAGAATATAGGGGACTCCCATATACCCAACATCCACCCCCTATTCCCCCTTCCCTATTAATGACCTTTTTACATGTGGATAGTACATTTGTTACAACTGATGTACAATGTTGAAACATAGCTACTAACCATGGTTTACATTATGGTTTACATTTTAGACCATACACTTTAATAAGTTTTTGATGAAATTTAATGTGGCCTGTATCTATCATTGCGACATCATGCAGAACACTTCCATTGCCCCCCAACTTCCATTTATTATTTTCCTCCTTCCCCCTCCGTCAGGGCCCACAGTGACCACCAGGCTTCACTCCTTGAAGGACAAGATTCACACTTGCAATAATGCTGAGGGCTTGACACACTAATCTGTCCGCCCCTATTAGGAACCACCGATGCTCCCAAGAGACACCCTCCCCTCTGTTTGAGAACACATCAGGCCTCCCAGTATGGGAGTCCAACTCTTAGGAATAAATTTAACAAAAGAAGTGTATAACTTGTACATTGAAAATTGAAGAACATTGCTGAGCAATTGAAGAAGACATAAATAAATGGGAGAGACATTTCATGTTCATGAATTAGAAGACTCAATATTATCCAGATAGCATTTCTTTGTAAATTGATCTATAAATTCACCTACTCTCTATCAACTCCTAGCAGAATTTTTTTTTTTTTGTAGAGTTTGACAATCTGATCCTAAAATTTACTTGGAAACTCAAAAGGACCTGGAGTAGCCAAAACAATTTTGAAGTGGCAAGCAAAGTTGGAGAACTTACACTGCCCAATTTTGAAACCTTGATAAGCCATGTTTATTAAGACAGTGTGGCATTATTGCAAGGATAGGCATATAAATCAGTGGAACAGAATTTCAAGTCCACAAACAAACCTCTGTATATGTGGTCAGGTGATTTTCGGCAAATGTGTATCCTTGATCCCAGATTTCTTGTCTATAAAATCTCCAATATAAAAGTCTCCCACCATGTGTGCTGCAGTATAACTCAGACTGCATTGCAACTAAGGCAGCTAAATGCATCATTGTTGGATAAACTGCCACGTCAATTTTGGTGCTTGGCACGTTACAAAGCTGTGATCAGTGTGGGCTTCTAGTTGGATTTTGTGCCAGGTATGTGCTTACCTTGGACACTCAATTCATGGTAGATTAAAATGAGGATGCTTTCAATTTGGGGGGTGAATGGTACTCTTTCTTTCTTGCATTCTGATTTTACAGAAGGATTGTGAGCAGCATCCATAAAAGAGTAGAAACTCTAGCTTTATTTTTGGATTGGCATACTGTATTAGTAGTTTGGTTGTCTTAGGAAGATTCCTTTGGTGAAAGGAAGCACAAACTTGATTACTGAGTCTTTTTTTTCAATGGCACGGGAATCTGTGTTTCTTTTTGTTGCATCATCTTGCTGTGTCAGCTCTCCATGTATGTGGCACCATTCCTGGGCAGGCTGCACTTTCTTTCGCGCTGGGCGGCTCTCCTTACGGGGCGCACTCCTTGCGCATGAGGCTCCCCTACGCGGGGGACACCCCTGCATGGCACAGCACTCCTTGTGCGCATCAGCACTGCGCATGGGCCAGCTGCACACAGGTCAAGGAGGCCCAGGGTTTGAACCACGGACCTCCCATGTGGTAGACGGATGCCCTAACCACTGGGCCAAGTCCACCGCCCTTTTTTTTTTAAAGAATTATTTTTATTTATTTCTCTCCCCTTGCCCCCACCCCAGTTGTCTGTTCTCTGTGTCTATTTGCTGTGTGTTCTTCTGTGTCTGCTTCTATTCTTGTCAGCGGCACCGGGAATCTGTGTCTCTTTTTATTGTGTCATCTTGCTGCTTCAGCTCTTTGTGTGTGCAGCGCCACTCCTGGGCAGGCTGCACTTTTTTTGCTCTGGGAGGCTGTCCTTACGGAGTGCACTCCTTGCGCGTGGGACTCCCCTACACTGGGGATACCCCTGTGTGGCACAGCATTCCTCGCGTGCATCAGCGCTGCACATAGGCCAGTTCCACACGGGTCAAGGAGGCCCTGGATTTGAACCGTGGACCCCACATGTGGTAGGCGGACACTCTAACCATTGAGCTATGTCCGCTTCCCTACTGAGTCTTTATTACATTTTTCTAATACAGTTGAGTGCAAAATGGCCCATTTTATTCTATAGTCAATGCTTTATTTGCTTTATGAATGTCAAATTTACATACCAAAGGCATTGAATGATTCTTTTTAAGAAACTGCCTGCATCTGGAGGTACTCGGGTGTATAAAATTTTTTGCTGCTCCTGAGTTTGTGGTCTCTGTAACTGTCCTGAACAGGAACTTCATTGCTTTGTTTTTGAGACTGGTTATTCTAAAGAGATATAAAGATAGGAGAACTCTTCTGTGTCAGCTTGGTTCTTTGAAGGAAAAAGTAAATTTGACTTTTGGGGCATTATGTCTTATGTAGAAAGGATGATGTAAAGTGCAGATGGAGAACAACCCAGAATTTCCTTTTTTTTTTTTTTTTTTTATCATGGCTGGTGGTCATGTTCAGTGGCCTGATGAGTCTTTTCAAGTTGAGTTACCTGAATGTCCTAAGATAGAGGTTTGTTTTAATCATTTATCTTCTATCTCTGCTCTAGGTATTTGTATATTTCTGTTTTGGAGAGTTTTTCTGGAAGGTAAATGTGTTCTCTGAATTGTTGCCATCAGATAATTAAATATTTCTATACAGCATTTCAGTGGGAAATAATTTTTCTACTGTGTATGATTCAGGTTAGATAGAACTGGTGAATTATACTGGTTCTGAGACTTGTCTCAGGAAATTGTGATTCAGTAGATTCTAAGCTGCCATTGTTTTTCCTCCCATTAGAAGGGGGGAATATCATGAGCTTCTCCTTAATTAAAAGCAGAAGCATGAGGATATTATTGTATGGCATTCAACTTTTTTTGCTTCTCTCTTAAGAGATCACTGAAGTCTTGTTGTGTTTATTTCTTTAAGGGATCTGTCAGTATGTGCCAAATTTGCTTTTATAGCAATATATGTGCCTCAGTAGTCTTTCTGGGCAGGCTCTTTCTTCCCTGTTTATACTGGGTTAGGCCTCTTTCTCTAAAATATTTGTCTGCGCCCTTTTCCACTCAGGGATTTTATCCACATCCTTTTTTTCCTGTTGGTACCACCTCCATTCTTATTTTCAAGTTTTAGTGAGTAAAAGCTTAGATTTTGTTGTTTAAAAGATTTTTGTATGTGTGTGTCTGTACATCACTGCTTTGATCTGAAAATTAAATTTGTGGTATCTACTTTATTCAAAGTTCCTTAGTAGTGGCCTGTTTTCTCTTTCCTTCCTGACCTGCTTTTCCCCATATCACATTCTAAAAATCAGCATTATTTGTTTTGATTGGTTCTCAGAAATTATCTTAGTCTGTGCTGTCCTCCTCCCTCTGGATTTCATGCCCCATTATTTTCTTGGCTTAGTTGTCCTTGTACACTTTGCCTTCTTTCTGCCTTGGTCCCTCCCTGTCATGTGCTCCTGGTAGCCAGGTAGAGCTTTTCTGTGGTGACTGTCAGAAGAAAGTGACTTTTGTTGAAACATGTTTGGTGCAGCTAAAGCAGAGCTGCTAAGATCTATTTTCTGGTTGCACAAGCTCTTATTACACCACCACCAACACCCCCTTCCCCCATCACTCCCCTTGGGAAATTGACTTAATTCTCTATGTAAGCCAAAAGTTAGGGAGAAAATAAGAAGAAGAGTAAACTTAGGGAAATACAGAAATTGGGGACAGAGTAGATAAAAAGATTGAAGTTTGAAGCCACTCGGAATACTGTAGTCTGGCTGAAGCAGGGCCAAGAAGGCAGAAGGCATTAGTATCTCTTCTCCTGGGTTTTAAGCAGCTACAACAGGGGCAAGAACTGTGGCTTGTGTATACAAGGCCAAAGTCTGAAGAAAGTCTGTCACTCCTTTGTCGACTTGGTGTGGAGGTTTCCACAGAGGAAAATATAATGAGATACTACATGCTCCAAAGGTAAGTTTTACATCCATATTTGAGGTAATATATACTTAAAAAAAACAAAAAACAGTAAGACAGTGACAGCTAAGCCCTGAAATTTATGAGAAATTTGAGGATTTATTGTACCTATAAGAAATTGATGGCTTTTTTTTAAGGTAATGAATAAAATCTGGCATTGAATTTCTTGAATTTCTAAACTTTTATCATGCATTCAGAAGTTGAACCATATCTGAGCCCATGTGTGATAGATATTGTAACTTCTTTGAAATCAAGCATTACTGTGCTGTTATTTTTTTAAGGGATTTGCCAGTTTGTGCCAAATTTGCTTACTGTGGTTGGCTGGTTTTTCAAGGATCACATGTCTTTAACTATGTGAGGGAAGGGTATCAGTTCTATGCAGTGTATAATGTCCTGTTTTGTTTTTTTGCTTGTTTGTTTTAAAGATTTATTTTTATTTATTTCTCTCCCCTGCCTCCCCCATTGTCTGCTCTGTGTCCATTTGCTATGTGTTCTTCTGTTTTCGCTTGCATTCTCGGCAGCACTGGGAATCTGTGTCTCTTTTTGTTGCATCATCTTGCTGTGTCAGCTCTCCGTGTGTGTGGTGCCACTCCTGGGCGGGCTGTGCTTTTTTTCACATGGGGCGGTTCTCCTTGCAGGGCTCACTCCTTGCACGTGGCACTCCCCTATGCAGGGAACACCCCTGTGTGGCACAGCACTCCTTGTGCATGGCAGCATTGCATGTGGGCCAGCTCACCACACAGGCCAGGAGACCCTGGGTTGAACCCTGGACCTCCTGTGTGGTAGGTGGATGCTCTATCAGTTGAGCCACATCTGCTTCCCTATAATGTCCTGTTAAAGGTGATTTTGCAGAAAATTTTATTAGAATGTGTCTCTGGGGCCAGGAAAGGTGCAGGCCACTGCTGCAGAGGGTTTGTTGAGGATGCCAAGCTCCCTCACCTTGGAATCATTCTTCTTGCCATTAGAGCTCAGGCTGAGGGAGATGTAAGAACTTCTTGGGCATTCTTCAGGCTTCCTGCACGTCACTGCCTCCCCAGCAGAAACATGGGGTTTTACAGAGCTTGGTTTTCCTGTTTTTTTACTACTTGATTGACATAAAAAACCTGAACGATTTGCTTGATAAACAGTCATTAAAGGTCCTTCCATTATCTTTTTGGGTTTTTGTTTGTTTTTGTAGTCTATAGTTTTTATTTTTATTATTATTTTTAATAACACTTTTTTATTAAAGTTAATAGACACATAGAACGTTACATTAAAAAAACATAAGAGGTTCCCATATAATCCACACCCCACTTCCCTACCCCCATCATTTTTGTAAATTGTATTTTTTTCAAGATTCATACATCACAAAAAAGGTTACATTGTAGAAAACATAGGAGGTTCCTGTATACCACCCATCCCCCCATCCCCCCACCCCACTCCTCCCACACCAACAACCACCCCCATATAGTTTTTATTTTGAACGAAATTACCTGAAAATTAAACTGGATCTGGGCAAAAACAAAAAAAATTCCACTGAATTGGCAAAATTTGTCTTTAGGACTATCATTGTTTCCTTTTCCTTTCCACTGCCTCATTTGCCATTTTGGGGGAAACCACACAGCACTTGTCCTAACAGTCAAATAAGTAAAAAGCAACTGAGATTTTATGTATATAAAGAAAAAGAGAGAAAGATTTTCTAGAACTGAAAGGGACCTTACTGATCATCTACACACAAGAATATTTGTCTATTGGTCTGTATGTATGTATGTTTGTATGTATACATATAATGTATATATATAATGTGTGTAAGAACAGAATTTTATCAGGAATCTAATTTTATTTTATTTTATTTTTAAAAAAAGATTTATTTATTTATTTATTTCTCTCCCCTTCCCCTCCCACCCCGGTTATCTGTTCTCTGTGTCTATTTGATGCGTCTTCTTTGTACGCAGCACGGGAATCTGTGTTTCTTTTTGTTGTGTCATCTTGTGTCAGTTCTCCGTGTGTGCAGCGCCATTCTTAGGCAGGCTGCATTTTCTTTCACGCTGGGCAGCTCTCCTTACAGGGCACACTCCTTGCACATGGGGCATCCCTACGCGCGGGACACCCCTGCGTGGCATGGCACTCCTTGCCCGCATCAGCACTGCACGTGGGCCAACTCCACATGGGTCAGGAAGGCCCAGGGTTTGAATCGCAGACCTCCCATGTGGAAGATGGACGTCCTAACCACTGGGCCAAGTCCACCGCCTATTATTATTTTTTAAAAGATTTATTTATTTTATTTCTCCCCCCCACCAGTTGCCTGTTCTCTGTGTCTATTTGCTGTGTGTTGTTCTTTGTCTGCTTCTGTTGTCAGCGGCACGGGAATCTGTGTTTCTTTTTGTTGTATCATCTTGCTGTGTCAACTCTCCATGTGGGCGGCGCCATTCATGGGCAGGCTGAACTTTCTTTCACCCTGGGCGGCTCTCCTTAAGGAGCGCACTCCTTGCACGTGGGGCTCCCCTACGCGGGGACACCCTTGTGCGGCAGGGCACTCTTTGCGCATGGCCAGCTCCACATGGGTCAAGGAGGCCCGGGATTTGAACCACGGACCTCCCATGTGGTAGATGGATGCCCTAACTACTGGGCCAAGTCCGCTTCCCTAATTTTATTATTATTATTATTATTTTTACAAACAGTTTTGCCTTTTTTTTAAAAGATTTTTTATTTCTCTCCTTGTCCTCCCGTCCCCCCGTCCCCCCAGTCGTCTGCTCTCTGTGTGCATTTGCTGTGTGTTCTTCTGTGACTGCTTCTATCCTTATCAGCGCACCAGGAATCTGTTTCTTTTTGTTGCATCATCTTGTGTCAGCTCTCTGTGCATGCGGCTCCATTCTTGGGCAGGCTGTACTTTCTTTCGTGCTCGGCAGCTCTCTTTATGGGGCTCACTCCTTGTGCGTGGGGCTCCCCTACGTGGGGGACACTCCTGCGTGGCATGGCACTTCTTGTGCCCATCAGCACTTTGCATGGGCCAGCTCCACACAGGTCAAGGAGGCCCGGGGTTTGAACCGCAGACCTCCCATGTGGTTGGCGGACACCTTATCCATTGGGCCAAGTTCGCTTCCCAGGAATCTAATTTTAAAAGTCAAATAAGAAAATAAAAGCAATTTACCTGGTTCTTACTCCTCAGTCTTACTCCTCAAATCATTTAGTTGCTCTGTTCTTTATATTTCACAATAATAAGTTTATCTGATATTTCTTAATTCTCAATTTTAGGTGTTAGCCATTGGCTTCCCTCTGTGGAAAATGAGGATTTAGCTCTTTTATACAGTCTACATGTCACCTACACATGATTTCCTATCCCGTCTCCCCATCCTTTTAATGGTTACTTCACAATTTTTGGTTAAATCCATATTCATTATTTACTTTTTTGTGTCTGTGTAAATATTCATAGCTAAGCTAGGTACTGTTCTAGAAATATATTTCCTTTTGTGAATTTTTTTTTTTAAGGAGGTACCAGGGATTGAATTTAGGACCTTGTACATGGGAAGCAGGCACTCAGCCACTTGAACTACATCTGCTCCCTAATGAAAGCTGGTTTTTTCATTTGTTTGTTTTTAGGAGGTACCAGGAATTGAACCCATGTCCTCATATGGGAAGCAGGCGTTCACCCACTTGAGCTATATCCACTCCCCTGTGAATTTTTTTCCATCTAAAAATTTTGTCTTTCTTTGCTTCCTTATCTGCGCATTAAGCAATTTATCTTCAAACTCTGACAGAACTTTGAAGCTCAATGGTTAAATACAAAGGTGATCTGTCCAGTTTGTTTTCAAGGAGATATCTCTCTGAGAGCTATCTGTCTTCCACCAGTTTGAACTGGCTGCACAAAGTCATCTAGGGAATTCCTTTCACTTCTGTGTTTGATCCTGTTTTGCATCCCTTATCTTTCTTTTTCTTGCTTTACTTCTTCCTTTTGGAAGACCACGTTCTCTAATAGCATCCAGGGGTAGATGGGAGGTGACTGTTTTGAGACCTATTCTATCCTTACAGGTGATCTTGTTTTCACACGTTGTCTCACTTCTGCCCTCAGCTGTGCTCTGAAACATAACCACCTCCCTCATGCTACCCCCACAGCTCCAGTCTATTCAGAGCAGGGTTCTTAACCTTTTTTGTTCCATGGACTCCTTTTCCAGTCATGTGAAAACTATGAACCCCTTACTAAGTCCACATTATACTGTGTATTATTTAATAAATATACCACATCCACACTAACATGTTCCCGCAAGAATAATGTTTTTTTTGAATTATCTCTTGGCCTAATACCACAATTTTGTTGGCAGTTTTATCTGCTGTAGATTCTTCTCCTATTCTGGGCAGCCAGTGTAGCCCAGTGTCCTGTGGATATCATGTATTTTTCATTCTTTTCCTTTTATTTTTGTTGGGTTTTGAGATGGAGAGAGAAAAATATTTATGTTTAGTCTACCATGTTTAACTACAAATTTTCCCTTTTTTTAAACTTGTCCATAAATTACCTTTTTTGGCCTTAACTTCCTGCTTTCTCTTGAGGGGATTTTATATGTCCTCTCTCCTATTCAGAAAGTTCCAAGGAAATCAGTCTGTTTTTCCTAGGGTGCTTTGAGAATTTCCTAAAAGCATGATGTTAAACACTGAAAAACTATCAGTGGGGTAGAGTTTAACTGCTTAATGCTTTTATAATAATATGTGTAGTGTTTGCCCCTCATTGTTCTATTTGTTAGCAAGTTAAAACTATCTGCACAGAAAAGATTATACAAATTTGCATGATACTATGCTATTAGGGACTTTATAAATGTTTTGTATACCCTTTTATAAAAATGCCTATCATCCCTTAGACTACTTGGTAAATGTCAAATTTTCCTTCCAAGTAATTCAACTTTGCTTATTAGTTGCATAAGCACATTTCTTATTGAATTCATGAAACTCTAAGTTCTACATAGCTTTTAAAAAATTACTTACATAGGAAAACAATCAAATGGACATTCCCGTATTTTCAAATTTTTGTAATGTTTCTCCTAAGGGATAATAACTTTACTCTTGCCCTGTCCCTTCCTGGATCCTGAATTTTATCTTTACATTTTCATAATGTTAAGATATGTCTATTTAGTATATCCCCTTTGAGATCAATATAATCCTATCAGTTACTTCATCCGTTCTTTCTCTGCTTGAGGGAACTGGGATTTGTAATAGTGTGGTGGGCATATACTTGGGATTTCAATGATCATTAGAAGGCATGTCAGTAAAGATAGAAGTAATTTGTTCTCAAAAACTATCTGAAGAAAAACTCCTGGCTTAATTCTTTACATGGATATGCAATGGGATAATAATAATACACTGTGACTATATTCAGTGCAGTTTTAATTAAAGAGACTGTATTGTAGAGTGATCAAGTTCCAGGGGCTTTAGAATCAGTCTGAATTCAGATCTTGACTTTGTCCCCTTTAGCTGTGTGTATGGTCATTAGTCAATTACATAGTCTCTCTGAGCTTCATTTTCCTCATTTGTAAAATGAGGCCCAGACATTATAACATTAATGTGAGAGTTAAAATTGCCACTGCATGTAAAGAGCTTTACGCAATATGTGTCCCACACTAAGTACTCAGAAATGGTGATTGTTAGTTATTTTTATGTAGTTAACAATAATTGATAATAGCAATAATGATTCAGAAATATTTGAACTGTTTGTATATGTGCCATCTACTCTTTGGTGCTGGAGATAATAGCATTAAATAATTGTCTTTGCCCTCAAGGAACACACTGATTATTAAGGGAAGATGGGCATATGAATTCGTAAATAATAGTACAGTTCAATTAGTAGGAAAGATGTATGTCCAAGTTCTGATGTAGGAAGAGGAAGCTCAGTAATCTCCTTAGGGGTTTGAAGCTGGAAGGATTGTTGTCAGGAAGAGCCCCCTGGGAGAAGTGGCAGTTTAGTTGCATTTTGAAGGATGTCATGGAGTAGTACTGGCAGACAAGGAGGGAAAAGATGTTTTTGACAGAACAACAAGTGCAAAGGCTGAGAGGATGACAACAGTATGGTATGTTTCAGAAACCATAAGCATAAAGTACAATGCAAAAACATTTAGTCATCTTTCACCTTATAGGACGAACAGAACTTACCTCTAAATTCTAGTTCAGCTTCTGTGGGTTTTTGTATTGCTCATTCATATTTTCTGTTTCCTTTTAACATCTTTCTGCTTCACTACTCTATTCCTGCAGCTTTCAGCTTACCTTATATACAAAGGAAGTGAATTTAATTCCATTTAAGGAGTTACTTTGTGACTCTGTTAACATTTACTTTTCTTTAAATCTTAGGCACTTGCTATACTTAACAGAGAACAGGTAGGTGGGTAGGTAGGTAGGTAGGTATGTGAGGCAAAATGTAATACACTTTTAAGTTCCTGTTACTGAAAAAGCCAAGTTTTGATAGGTTAGAATTGCATCTCCTCCCTTATCCTCTTATATTTCTGCTGGAGAGCACATAGTAGTGGTTAGGTATCCAAATGTATATAGGGTTAAAGAAAAAATGGGAGGTCCCAAAATATATCCTAGTTTGTATTCTGATTGACATTTCATCCTCAGATTTTGAAATATCTGTGGAGTATGAAAGAGAGATACCCAAAGGTTAGTTCTTTTTCCCTTTCCATATCATTAGTAACAGTTTTTTAAAAGTCAGCTTTATTGGGAAGTGGACTTGGCCCAATGGATAGGGCGTCCGCTTACCACATGGGAGGTCTGCGGTTCAAACCCCGGGCCCTCTTGACCTGTATGGAGCTGGCCCATGAACAGTGCTGATGTGCGCAAGGAGTGCCGTGCCACACAGGGGTGTCCCCCGTGTAGGGGAACCCCACGCTCAAGGAGTGCGCCCAGTAAGGAGAGCTGCCCAGCACAAAAGAAAGTGCAGCCTGCCCAAGAATGGTGCCACACACACAGAGAGCTGACACAAGATGACGCAGCAAAAAGAAATACAGATTCCCGTGTCGCTGACAACAACAGAAGCGGACAAAGAAAAACACACAGCAAATAGACACACAGAACAGACAACTGGGGTGGGGGAGAGATAAATAAATAAATCTTTAAAAAAAAATAACTGAAAGTATAAACAATTAAAAACTAAAAGGAAAACAGTTGACTGAAAACATACATTTCTCAATTAGATGTACTGGATACATAAAAAATTTTTTTAATCATACAAATATTATACAATGTATTTGGTTTAATAATAATGCAGTAACACAGTATTGTTCCTTTTGTGTCTGTCTTGCTTTGCTCAACATAATATCCTCCAGGTTCATCCATGTTGCCAAATGCTTTGTGACTTTATTTCTTACAGTTGCATAATATTCCATTGTATAAATACACCAGTTTGTTCATCCATTCATCTGTTGATGGACACCTGGGTTGTTTTCAAGTTTTGGCAATTGTGAATAATACCTCTTTGAACATCAGTGTGCAGATGTCTGTTCATGTCACTGCTTTCAGTTCTTCTGGATATGTGCCCAGTGGTGGTATTACAGAGTCACATGGCAAGTCTTATATTCAACTTCTTTAGGAACTGCCAAACAGTCCTCCACAGTGGTTGTACCATTTTGCATTCCCACCAACAGTGAATAAGTGTTCCTTTATTCCTGTCTCTCCACATCCCTCTCCAACTCTTGTAGTTGCCTCTCTTTTTAGTAGTGGCCATTCTTATAGGTGTGAAATGTTATCTCATTGTAGTTTTTTTAAAAAAAAGATTTATTTATTTACTTATTTCTCTTTCCTTTCCCCCCGCCCCGGTTGTCTGTTCTCTGTGTCTATTTGCTGTGTCTTCTTCTTTGTCCGCAACACGGTGATCTCTGTTTCTTTTTGTTGCATCATCTTGTAGTGTCAGCTCTCTCTGTGTGTGGCGCCATTCCTGGGCAGGCTGCACTTTCTGTTGCACTGGGCGACTCTCCTTATTGGACGCACTCCTTGCTCGTGGGGCTCCTCTATGCGGGGGACACCCCTGCGTGGCACGGCACTCCTTGCACACATCAGCACTGTGCGTGGGCCAGCTCCACACGGGTCAAGGAGGCCCAGGGTTTGAACTGTGGACCTCCCATGTGGTAGGCGGACGCCCTGACCACTGGGCCAAGTCTGCTTCCCTCATTGTAGTTTTGAATTACATTCTCCTAATCATTAGTGATGTCGACCATTTCTTCATGTGTTTTTTTTTTGCCATTTGTATTTCTTCTTTGGACAAATGTCTGTTCAAGTCTTTTGCCCATTTTTAAATTGGATTGTTTGTCTTTTTATTGTTGAATTGTAACATCTCTTTATATATCCTGGCTATTAAAAAAATCCTTATCAGACATGTAATTTCCAAATAATTTGTCCTGTTGAGTTGGCTGCCTTTTCACCCTTTTGACAAAATCCTGTGAAGTGCAAAAGTGTTTAATTTTGAGGTCTCATTTATCTTTTTTAAAAAAGATTTATTTATTTGTTTGTTTATTTTTTCCCTTCCCCGACTCCCACCCCGCTGTTTATGCTGTCTGTGTTGTCTTCTTTTCTCTCCTGTAAGATTCACCAGGATTCCATCCTGGAGGCCCCTGATGTGTGATGTGGAGAGAGGTTCCCTGGCAATTGCACCACCTCAGTTCCTGGTTTCTGCTCTGCTTCACCTTAACTCTCCCCTTGACTCTGTCTTGATGCGTCATCTTGCTGAGTGATTCACTTGTGCAGGCACTGGCTCACCTGTGGGCACTCACACGGTCACTGGCTAACCATGCAGGCACTTGCGGTCACCACGATGGGACTTACGTGGAGACTGGTTCAAGATGTGGGCATGCTTTCGCTTCTTCTTTTTCATCAGGAGGGCCCTGGGATTGAACCCAGGTCCTCCCATATGGTAGGCAGAAGCTTTATCACTTGAGCCACATCTGTTTCCCCCAGTAATCTGTTTTTTTCTTTCGTTGCATGTGCTTTGGGTGTAAGGTCCAAGAAACCACCATGTATTACAAGGTCTTGAAGATGTTTCCCTATATTTTCTTCTAGTAGTTTTATGGTTCTGGCTTTTATATTTAGGTCTTTGATACATTTTGAGTTGATTCTTACATAGGGAGTGAGGTAGGGGTCCTCTTTCATTCTTTTACTTACAGATATCCAGTTGTCCCAGCGCCATTTGTTGAAGAGACTGTTTTGTCCCGTTAACGTTAACTTGGTAGGCTCGTCAAAAAACAGCTGTATAGGTGAGGGTTTATTTCTGGATTCTCTATTTGATTCCACTGATCTCTGTGTCTATCTAGGCCAGTACCATGCTATTTTGACTACTGTAGATTTTTAATATGTTTCAGGGTCAGGCAGTAAAATTCCTCCCATGTCACTGTTCTTTTTTAGAATGCTTTTGGTTATTCAGGTGCACTTTCCCTTCCAAATGAATTGGATAATTGCCTTTTCTAATACCGTAAAGTCACCTGTTGAGATTTTGATTGGTATTGCATTGAACCTATAAATCAGTTTGGGTAAGATTGATATCTTCATGATATTTTTTCTTCCAATCCATGAACACAGACTGTCTTTCCATTTGTTTAGGTCTTTTAAAATTTCTTTTAGCATTGTTTTGTACTTTTCTGCATATAGGTCCTGTACTTCTTTGGTAAATTAATTCCTAAGTATTTGAGTCTTTTTGTTGCTATTGAAAATGGAATTTTCCCCTGATTTCCTCCTCAGGTTGTTCAGTACTAGTATACAAAAACATCACTGATTTTTGTGTGTTGATCTTGTATCCCACCACTTTGCTGAACTCATTTATTAGTTTGAGTAGTTTTGTCATGGATACTTCAGAATTTTATAAGTACAGGATTATGTCATCTGCAAACAGTGAGTGTTTTACTTACTCTTTTCCTATTTGGATGACTTTTTTTTTCCTTCTCTAATTGCCCTAGCTAGAACTTCTAGATCATTATTGAATAACAGTGATGACAGTGGGCATGCTTTTCTTGTTTCTGATCTTAGAGCGAAAGCTTTCAACCTTTCCCCTTTGAGTACAATGTTGGCTATGAGTTTTTTAAATATGCCTTTTATCATATTGAGGGATTTTTCCTCTATTCCTATCTTTTGAAGTGTTTTTATCAAAAAAGGATGCTAGAGTTTGTCGATTGCCTTTTCTATCGATTGAGATTGTGATTTTTTTCCTTTAATTTGTTAATGTGGTGTATTACATTGATTTTCTTATGTCGAACCCGCCTTGCATACTAGGAAGAAAGCCCACTTGGTTATGATGTGTAAGTCTTTTGATATGCTGTTGGATTCGATTTGCAAGTATTTTGTTGAGAATTTTTGCATCTATGTCCATTAGAGAGATTGGTCTGTTATTTTCTTTTCTTGTAGTATCTTTATCTGGTTTTGGTATTAGGGTGATGTTGGCTTCATAAAATGTGTTGGGAAATTTTCCCTCCTCTTCAATTTTTTTGGAATAGTTTAAACAATTTGGTGTTAATTCTTTTTGAAATGTTTGGTTGAATTCACCTGTGAAGCCATTGGTCCTGGACTTTTCTTTGCTGGGAGATTTTTTATGGCGGATTCAATCTCTTTAAATGTGATTGGTTTGTTAAGTTCTTGTATTTCTTGTAGCATCAGTGTAGGTTGGTTGTGCATTTCTAGGAATTTTTTCATTTCATCTAGGTTCTCTAGTTTCTTGGCATACAGTTTCTCATAATATCCTCTTATGATTCTTTTTATTTCCGTGGGCTCAGTTGTAACTTCCCCCCGTTTTTTCTGATTGTATTTATTTGCATTGTCTCTCTTTTTTTCTTTGGTAGTCTAGCTTGGGGTTTGTCAATTTTCTTTTTCCTCCCAAAGAACTAGCTTTTGATTTTGTCGATTTTCCCTATTGTTGTTTTTTCTTTCTTCTCAATTTCATTTATTTTAGCTCTAATCTTCATTATTGTTTTCCTTCTGCTTGTTTTGGGAGTGATTTGCTGTTCTTTTTCTAGTTTCTGTAGTTATTCAGTTAAATCTTAGAGTTTAGCTCTTTCTTGTTTTTTAATATAGGCATTTAGGGCTATAAATTACCCTCTCAAGACTGCCTTCGCTGTATCCCGTAAGTGTTTTTTTTTTAAAGATTTATTTTTTATTTTTATTTATTTCTCCCCCCCCCCCCCCCCGTTGTCTGCTCTCTGTGTCCATTCTCTGTGTGTTCTTCTGTGACCACTTCTATCCTTATCAGTGGCACTGTGAATCTGTTTCTTTTTGTTGCATCATCTTGTGTCAGTTCTCCGTGTGTGCGGTGCCATTCTTGGACAGGCTGAACTTCCTTTCACGCTCAGTGGCTTTCCTTACAGGGCGCACTACTTGCGTGTGGGGCTCCCCTACATGGGGGACACCCCTGCGTGGCAGGGCACTCCTTGCACGCATCAGCACTGCGCATGGGCCAGCTCCACACGGGTCAAGGAGGCCAGGGGTTTGAACTGCGGACTTCCCATGTGGTAGGCGGACACCCTATCCATTGGGCCAAGTCCGCTTCCGTGTATCCCATAAGTTTTGATAAGTTGTGTCCTCATTTTCATTTGTCTCAATATATTTACTAATTTCACTTGCAATTTCTTCTTTGACCCACTGATTATTTAGGAGTGTCTTGTTCAGCCTCCACACATTTGCAAATTTACTTTTATCCTGTCTATTATTGATTGCTGGTTTCATTCCATTATGATGTGAGAAGATGCTTTGTATAATTTCAATCTTTTTATATTTATTGAGTGCTGCATTGTGCCCTGTCATGTGGTTTATCCTGGAGGAAGATCCGTGGGCACTTGAGAAGAAAGTATAACCTGCTGAGTTGGTATACAACTTTCTGTATATGTCTGCTAAGTCTAACTCATTTATCATATTGTTCAAGTTCTCTGTTTCCTTATTGATCTTCTGTCTAGTTGTTCTATCTAATGATGAGTAGGATGTTGAAATCTCCAATGAATATTGTAGAGATGTCTATTTCTACCTTCTGTTTTGCCAAAGTTTGTATCATGTATTTTGAGGTGCCCTGGTCAGGTGCATAGGTATTTATGACTATTATATATTCTTAGTGGATTGCCCTTTTTATTAATATATAATGACTTTCTGTGTCTCTTATAACTTTTTTTGCATTTATAATCTGTTTTGTTTGATATTAATATAGCTATCCCTGCTCTTTCCTGGTTACTATTAGCATGGAGTATCTTTTTCCAATCTTTTGCTTTCAGCTAAGTTGTAACCCTGGGTCTAAAGTGAGTTTCTTGTAAGCAGCTGTAGCAGTTTGACATCGTTATGAATTCTAAAAATACTGGATTATGTTTGTAGTCTGGTCTGTACCTGGGCATAATTGAGGTATGCTTAGGGCTTTGATTGGGCCACATCATTAGGGTGTCGATTTCACGCCCCTTGGTGGATGGGGACTCACAGATAAAAGGCATGGTAAAGGACAGAGTAATTGTAAGATGCATTCCTATTTCACAGATTTTAAAATGTAAAAAAAAAATGGGACATCTTAAATCAATAAAATATAGTATATTATGCTGCCTTGTAGAGAATTTTTATTTCAGAGTTGAGTTGTTGATTTTGAGATGCCTGTTGGATACCTAGGTAAAACATTAAGTAGGCAGTTAAAAGTGTAGATTTAGAGCTCATAAGAAAGGTAAAAGCTAGAGATACTGGGGTGAAAGTCAAATGCATGTCAGAATTGTGATCCAGATACAGTCTTACTAATGTTTTTTTTAATATTCTTTCTAAGTCTCTTCTTATATCACTTCATTTCATTCTATCCTTTGCCCTTATCTGTGATGGCATCTTGGTACCATGATGTTGTCTTATGAACACTTATTTTTTTCTTAAATGCCTATAAGCAAGGATCATTTTCTTCTTTTCCTTGTATTTGAAAAGTATATGGTCTGCAGTCTTCACAAAGGTATAGCTGGGTATTCTATTGTAAGTATGGTAATGAAGAACAGGACTCCAGTGGCAGTAGATGGTATGAAGAAATCCTATCTATGGACTTTGATGGTTTCTCTATTTTTATAGGTCCAGTATGTCTGGCTTGCACTTAGTAAAGCAAGGTCGAGATCGAAAGAAAGTAGACTCACAACGGGATTTTACTGTGGCTTCTCCAGCAGAATTTGTTACTCGTTTTGGCGGAAATAAAGTGATTGAGAAGGTAAGTTGGAACTTACTAAATTATTTTGTCAAGAATACATGATATTTAATGCCTTTTTATCTAGATTTGTTTAAAATTGTTATTTGGATTTTTTTGAGACTTTCTTTATGTGAAATTATCCTTTTTGCCTCTCTAGCGTCCTATTTGTTTAATCTCACTGTTTTCAGTACTATGTATTTACCACTGATAATTTAGATATAATTAATTAGGATGTAACAGTGCTCTTTAAGTTCTTTTTGAAAGATCTTCTGGCTTTACCTGGTTGGGCAGCATTGACTTAAGGTAGTATGAGGAATGAATGAATTATTAGCTTTGCGGGGGGGGGGGGGGGTTGGGGGGCGATGGAAAGATACTTTGTGTCACAGCATTGTGTTTAGAACTAAGGGAGTAAAGTATTTTACGTCAGAAGGCTTAAACAACAAACAGATTCCCCTGCTGCTGACAACAACAGAAGGCTTAAACAGTCTAATATATTGTAACTACTGACTCTTACCAGGTATTTGAGATGTTTACAGGGAATATGCCCTGTGAAATACTTAGAGATTTCAGGTATTTTAAAATGTTATGAGGGAAGTGGATGTGGCTCAACAGATAGAGTGTCCGCCTACCATGTAGGAGGTCCAAGGGTTCAATACCCAGGGTCTCCTGGCTCATGTGGTGAGCTGGCCCACGTGCAGTGCTGCTGTGGGCAAGGAGTGCTGGTCCATGCAGGGATGCCCCCACATAAGGTGCCCCCCCCATGCAAGGAGTGGCCCCTGTGCAAGGAGAGCTGCCCCGCACAAAGCCACAGCCTGCCCAGGAGTGTTGCCATACACACAGAGAGCTGACACAACAAAAAAAAAAGAGACACAGCTCCCCATTGCAACCTGATGAGGATATAAGCGGACACAGAAGAACACACAGCAAATGGACACAGAGAGCAGACAATGGTGGGGGGGGGGGAGAAATAAATAAATAAATCTTAAAAAAAATGTTATGAGTAATTCTGTGTCACTTTTATCTAAACCCAGTCAGAGCTGAGACGATGACTTACTTGGCTGAAATAGCTTGCAGTGATTAAAAGATTAAAGGATAGGAAACACTATTCCCATTCCTAAAAGTATTTCTTCAGCACTGTCCTGTTAGTTTTCCAGTGAAGACAGTTTGTGTCTCCTAGCCTGTGTTATCCTCAGGGGCATGATTATAAGACAGGCAAGGAAATAAAATGTTTGTTTACAGAGAAGTCTCAGGATGCTTTGAGGCTTCTACTATTTTTCTTATGGCCATTTTTTCTGAGGCAGTCTTTACAATTCTAGGGTATTGTGGTCCAACATTTTGGAGAGAAATGCTGATTTGTGCCAACATTCTTTTACATGTTCAGGGCCATGTGCTTTGTTTTTTTTTTAAGATTTATTTATTTATTTATTTCTCTCCCCTCCCCTCCCACCCCAGTTGTCTGTTCTCTGTCTATTAGCTGCATCTTCTTTATCTGCTTCTGTTGTTGTCAGCAGCACGGGAATCTGTGTCTCTTTTTGTTGCATCATCTTGTTGTGTCAGCTCTCCATGTGGGCCGTGCCATTCATGGGCAGGCTGCACTTTCTTTCACGCTGGGCAGCTCTCCTTATGGGGCGCACTCCTTGCGCGTGGGGCTCCCCTACGCAGGGGACACCCTTCGTGGCATGGCACTACTTGCGCACATCAGCACTGCTCATGGGCCAGCTCCACACGGATCAAGGAGGCCCGGGGTTTGAACCGCGGACCTCCCATATGGTAGACGGACGCCCTAACCACTGGGCCAAGTCTGCTTTCTGTGCCTTGTTTTAATACAACAGAGAATAAATAGTACATAACACTATACTCATTGGTTTTCCCCATTCCTTACTTGGTAATATATCATATCTGCACAATTTGCCTTCTTCTGTTTCCTAGCAATAAGTATGATGGAATAATTCACAAGCTCACAGGATTTGAGTAATTGCCATCTTTTCTCTTTAAGAAATGAAGTTAGGAGAAGGGACAAGGTGGTGGCAAAGTAAGGAACTCTGAGAGTCAACTCATCCTACAATACAGATAGTAATCAGCCAGAGCTATCTAAATTACTTGCTTGGGGGGCCCAGGAGACCAGAAGAACATCCTACAATATCCTTGGAATAATGGGAGGGGGAGACTGCCCATCTACAGTGAAGATTCATGAGTAGAGCACTCCATGTTGTGGAGGCCAGTGCCCATCCCCTGCTAGCAGGACAAGATACCTCAGGAGCTATTCCTGCCTCGAATGGGAAGCTACATTTCTGAAAAATGGGGAGGACGAGATGGAGTGGCACTGACGTAAGCTACTGATACAGTTAATATGACTGGCTAAAGTACAGTGCTAAGTACAGCTAAAGTTTGAACCTGTCCAAGTCAAAAAGTTGCTGGTAGCCTCTTTCCCTCTGCCCCAAGCACAAGGGAAAGCAGAGCTGGTTGAAAAATCACAGTGATTTTAGAGACCTGCTTCTTTTCACCCAGGTTGGATTGCTGCCCTAGCCTGGACTCCAGGCCCATCTCCAATAGGGAGAAAGCTGGGGGTACCAGTACCAGCCTCTCTGGGCAACTGTAGTCACTTTTGGCCCACACAGACTTCATTGTTGAATACCTATGTGGCCCCATCCCTGTCCCTGAGGGTTAGAAGAAGGGAGAGTGCATCCTTAGCCTCTGGGCAACTGCAGTAGCTTTAGGCCTGCTAAAGATTGTTGGGCACACCAGTAGCTACATCCCCAATTCTGATAGAATAGAAGAGGAAGTGGTGTTTTGTCAGCCCCCTCGGGCAACTGCAGGTGCTTTCAGCCTGCATGGACTAGATTGTTAGGCACACCAGTGTCTCCATTTTACCTGACAGGGCAGGAGGAGAGGCTGTTCTCCCTCAGCCTCTCTGAGCAACTGTAGCCACTTTCAGCCTACACAGACAAGATTGTTTAACATAGCTGTGGCTGCATCCCCACCCCTGGCAGAGGAAGTGGGGGTTAGTGCTTTGTCAGTCTGTTGGGGCAACTGTGGTTAGATTTGGCCCACATGACTTAGTTTACTGCCCATACCTGCAGCTCCATTCCTGCTTCAGTCAGGGGAAGAAGGGGAATGGAGCTTCATCAGTCTGTCTGGAATACTGCTGTCTTGGCTGCATGGTTTGGATTACTGCATATGGCCGCAGTTCCATCACTACCTATGACAGTGGATACAGGTGGTAGAAGCTTCGTTGGTTCCTGGGAGAAAGCAAGTCGCTTCAGCCTCCACGGCTTACATTACCAAATGTACCCTCAGCTCCTACTCTGCCACCAGCCAGGGAGAAAGGACAAGAAACAAATGAAAAAGAGCTGATAAAATTCAGATCAGCTAAACACAAGCCACTATGAAGTTCCAAAATAAGTTGAACCAAGTATCAAAGAGGGACTGTAGCACAAAGTCAACCAAATATAATGATCTAGATTAAAGAGAGAAATGGAGCCCAGAATAAATACATCAAGTAAATCAAATGCCAAGATACCAACAAAAAATTACAAGCCATACCAAGAAAAAAGAAGGTGTGGCCCAGTCAAAGGAACAAACTAAGCCTCCAGATAACATAAAGAAGTTGAGACAATAATCACATATGTTCAAACAACTTTCCTTAATAAATTAAATAAGATGGTTAAAGACATTAAGGGTGTTAAGAAGACACTAGGAAGTGGCTGTGGCTCAAGCAATTGAGCTCCCATCTACCATATGGAGGACCCAGGTTTGATCCCCAGGACCTCCTGGTAAAAAAATATTTTAAAAAAGGCATCTCAGACCTGCACAGAGAGGTGCAGGCCCCTGCACGGTGCAGAGAGGTGCACCAAAATGATGATGACGCAACCAGATTAAAAAAGAAGATGACACTAGGTGAGCACAAAGAAGAATTTGAAAGCATATAGCAAATTTAGTGGAAATGAAAAGCACAATAAATGAAATAAAAAATACACTGGAGGCATATTACAGATTTGAAGAGGCAGAAGAAAGGAACAGTGAATTGGAAGACAGGGCTTCTGAAAACAAACACAAAGGAACAGATAAAAGAATGTAAAAATTAAACAGGGTCTCAGGAAACTAAATGACAGCAGTAGATGTGCAAAGGTACATTTCATGGGTGTCCAGAAGAAGAAAATGGAAAAGGGGCAAAAGGAATATTTGGAGAAATAATGGTAGAAAATTTCCTAGTTCTATTGAAAAAACATGGATAACTGTGTCCAAGAAGCACAACATACTCCCATCTGAAAAAATCTGAATAGACGTACTCTGAGACATACTAATCAGAATATCAAATGCCAAAGATAAAGAGAGCAGCAAGAAGAAAAGCAATTAATCACAGACAAGGGATGGCTGAAAAGATTAAGCACTGATTTCTCATCAGAAACCATGGAAAAGGCAGTAGTATGAGAAATTTAAGATACTGTAAGGAAAAACTGACAGCCAAGAATCTTATATTCAGGAAGATTGTCTTTCAAAAATGAGCGTGAGTTTAGAATATTCACAGATAAACAGAAACTGAGGGACTTTGTAAGCAAGAGATTGGCTTTACAGGAAATATTAAAGGGAGGGCTCCACAGCCTGAAAAGGAAAGACAGGAGAGAGACTTGGAAGAAAGTCTAGAAATAAAGATTGTATCAGTAAATGTAACTGAAATGTCAAAAGAGTGGTGAAAATAAAATGACTTAAGACCTAGGGTCAAAATGGGTGGAATAAGAACTGCCCTTACAGTAGTAACATTGAATGTTCATGGATAAATTCTTCAATCAAAAGACACAGACTGGCAGAATATATGCTGTCTGCTATATACAGTCATCTACATGCTGTCTACTAGAGACTCATGCTAGACTCAAAGATACAAATAGATTGAAAGTGAAAGGCTGGAAAAAGATAGTCCACTTGTGCAGTAAAAAAAAAAAATCTGGAATAGCTACACTTATATCAAATAAAATAGAATTTAAAAGCAAATCTGTAGTAGACAAGGAAGGACATTATATAAATAAAAGGGATAATTCACCAGGAAGAAATAATCATAAATACTGTATATGCACCTTACTAGGATGCCCTAGATTACATGAGGCAAACACTGGCAAAACTGAAGGGAGAGGGAAATGGATGTGGCTCAAGAAGTTGGCGCCCACCTACCACATGGGAGGTCCCATGTTCGGTTCCCATTGCCTCCTAAAGAAGATGTGCAAGACAGTGAGCTGATGTGATGGGCTGGCTCAGCGAGCTGACACAACAAGGTGACACAGCAAAGAGCCACAAGGAGGAATACACAATGAGAGACACAACAAGTACCGAGTGGGGGTAGCTTAAGTGATTAAGTACCTCCCTCCCACATGCAAGTTCCCAGGTTTGGTTCCTGGTGACTCCTAAAAAAGAAGACACGCATACAACAAACACACAGAGAGCAGGCAGCGAGTGCAAAGTGTGAGTGGGAGTGGTAAATAAATAAAATCTTTAAAACTAATAATAGTTGGAACCTTTAATATACTACTTTGTCATTGGATAGAACCTCTGGGTAGAGGATCAATAAAGAAACAGAGAACTTGAATATGATAAATTAACTAAACCTGATAGCCATTTGTAGAACATTCTACCCAAAACAGCAGGATATACATTCTTTCAAGTACTTATGGATCTTTCTCCAGGATAAAACATATGTTGGGTCACAAAACATCTCAAGAAATTTCAAAAGATCAAGATTATACAAAGCACATTTTCTAATTGTAATGAAATGGAGGTGGAAATCAACAACAGGAAAAGAGAAGATTCACAAATATATGAAGATTAAACAATATACTCTTTAATAAAATCAGTGACTCAAGAAATTACAAGAGAAAGCAGTATCATGAGAGATGAATGAACACAAGCATACAATATATCAAAACCTATGAGATGCAGCAAAGGCAGTGCTGAGAGGGAAATTTATAGCCCTTAGTTTTAGGTACTAAGAATAAAAAGCTAAAACCAAAGACCTAACTACACAGCTGGAGAAACTAGGAAAAGAAAAGCATATTATTCCCAATTCAAGCAGAAGAATGAAATAATAGATCAGGGCAAAAATAGATGATATTGAGAACAAAAAAAGAATAGAGAATTAACAAAACCAAAAGTTGGTTATAGGGAAGCCAACTTGGCTCAACGGATAGACTGTCCCCCTACCACATGGGAGGTCCATGGTTCAAACCCTGGCACACGTGCAGTGCTGATGCACGCAAGGAGTGCCGTGCCATGCATGGGTGTCCCCCGCATAGGTAGGCCCCATGCGCAAGGAGTGCACCCTGTAAGATGAGCTGCCCAGCGCGAAAGAAAGTTCAGCCTGCCCAGGAGGGGTGCTGCACACACAGAGAGCTGACACAGCAAGATGACGCAACAACAACAACAAAAAGAGACACAGATTCCTGGTGCTGCTGATGAGAATACAAGTGGACACAGAAGAACTCACAGTGAATGGACACAGAGAGCAGACAAAAGGGGGAAAGGGAAGAGAAATTTAAAAAAAATAGATCTTTAAAAAAAAAATCTAATCCAACAACACATTAAAAGAATTATGCATTATAATCAAGTGGTTTTTATCCCAGGCATGCTAGGTTGGTCCAACACAAGAAAATCAATGACTGAAATAAATCACATGAATAAATTAAAGAAGAAAAATCACATAATCATCTCAATTGATGCACAAAGGGCATTTGACAAAATCCAGAATCCTTTCTTGAAGAAAAAAAAAATTCCAAAAGATAAGAATTGAAGGAAACTTTTTCAATGTGATAAAGGACATCTGTGGAAAACACACAGCTAACATTGTACACAATGGTGAAAGACTGAAAGCTTCACCATTGAGATCAGCAACAAGACAAGGATGCCCCATGTCAGCACTGTTGTTCAACATAGTGCTAGAGGTTCTAGCTAAAGAATAAAAGGTGTCCAAATTGAAAGGAAGGAGTAAGACTTCCACTCTTTGCAGATTATATGATCTTATACCTAGAAAGTCCTGAAAAATCTACAACAAAGCTACTAGAGGTAATAAACGAGTTCAACAGAGTGACAGGGTACAAGATTAATATGTAAAAATCAGTAGTGTTTCTATACACTAGTAATAAGCAATGTGATAAGAAAAACAGGAGAAAATTTCTATTTACAATAACAACTAAAAGAATCAAATATTTACGATAAACTTAACCAAGGACATATAGGACCTGTATTTAAAAAACCTACAATGCATTGCTAAAGGAAATCAAAGAAGACCTAAATAAAGGGGGAAACGTTCTGTGTTCATGGATTGGAAGACTAAATATCATTAATATTAATTCTACCCAAATTGATATACAGATTCCGTGCAATCCTGATAAAAATCCTAACAGCCTACTTTGCAGAAATGGAAAAGCCAATTATCAAATTTATTTAGAAGGATAAGGGGCCCCAAATAGCCAGAAACATCTTAAGATGGAAGAATGAGGTTGGAGTACTCTCTCTTCCAGACTTTAAATCATATTACCTAGCTACAGGGGTAAAAACAACAAGGTAAAAACCAAAAATTGATATATATTAATAAAAAAACAAATTGATATGTATTAATAAAGCATATAATTCACCCAAAGTATACAATTACTGGTATTTGGTGTAATCTTGTAGTTGTGCATTCATCACTTCAGTCATCATTAGACCATTTTCATTATTTCAACAGCAACAACAATAATAATAAACAGAAAGACAGACAAAGAAACAAAGAAAATTCTGTACCTCTCAATCTCTCTATGCTGCTTCCCCTGCTGTACATAGCTGCTATATGTGGCTATTTTGCTTGCTTGCTTATTTATTTATTTATTTTACTAAAAGTCATTGATTCTACAATCTGGATATTTATTTATTTATTATACTAAAAGCCATTGATTCTACAATTTGGATAGATTGTATGGTATGTGAATATATCACAAGTGGTTTTTTGACAAGGCTGTCAAGCCCACCCAGCTGGCTCAGAATAGTCTCTTCAACGAATGGTTATGGGAGAACCAATTACCCATAGCTAAAAGAAAGTAAGAAGACCCCTGCCTTATACCTTAAACAAAAATTAACTCAAATGGATTAAATACCTAAATATAAAAGCTAGAACCATAAAACTCCTGGAAGAAAATGTAGGGAAACATCTTCAAGATCTGGTGATAGGTGGTAGTTTATTAAACATTACACCCAGAGCATGAGCAACAAAAGAAAAAATGTATACATGGGACCTCCTCAAACTTAAACATTTTTGTGCTTCAAAGGATTTTGTCAGGAACGTGAAAAGGCAGCCTACTCATGGGAGAAAATATTTGGAAACCACATATATGTAAGGGTTTGATTTCCATGCTATATAAAGAGATCATAAAACTCAACAATAAAAGAGCAAACAATCCAATTAAAAATGGGCAAAAGACTTAAATGGACATTTCTCCAAGAGGAAATACAAATAGTGAAAAAGCACAAGAAAAAATGTTCAGTATCGCTAGCTATTAGGGAATTGCAAATCAAAACTACAACGAAATATCATCTTACACCTTATAGAATAGCCGTTATTTAAAAAGGGAAGCAGATTTGGCTCAACTGATAGAGCGTCCGCCTACCATATAGGAGTCCCAGAGTTCACACCCAGGGCCTCCTGACCCATGTAATGAGCTGGCCCACACGCAGTGCTGATGTGCGCAAGGAGTGCCTTGCCATGCAGGGGTGTCCCCTGTGTAGGGGAGCCCCAAGTGCAAGTAGAGCTGCCCCACATGGAAAAAGCACAGCCTGCCCAGGAGTGGCACCACACACATGGAGAACTGATGCAGCAAGATGATGCAACAAAAAGAAACACAGATCCCCAGTGCCGCTGGCAAGAATGCAAGCAGACAGAAGAATATGCAGCGAATGGACACAGGGAGCAGACAACAGGAGTGGCAGAGGCAGGGGGCAGGGAAGGGGAGAGAAATAAACTAAAAAAAAATTTTTAAATAAAAAAACAGAAAACTACAAGTACTAGAGAGGATGTTGAGAAATAGAAACACTCCTTCACTGCTGGCGGGAATGTAAAATGGTGCAGCCTCTGTTGAAGACCGTTTGGCAGTTTCTCAGGAAGCTAAATATAGAACTGCAGTATGATCCAGCAAACCATCTACTAGAAATAGATCTAGAAGAACTGAAAACAAGGATGCAAATAGACATTTGCACACTGAAGTTCATAGGGGCATTATTCACAGTTTCCAAAAGAGGGAAACAACCCAAGTGGCCATGAAGTGATGAATAGAAAAATATGATATATTGTTGGAGTACTATGCTACTGTTAGAAGAAATGAAATTGAGACACAATGACAACATTGATGAACATTGAGGACATTATGCTGAGTGAAATAAGCCAGACACAAAGGGACAAATATTGTATGATCTCACTAATAGGAACTAATTATGAAGAATAAACACATGAAGTTAAAACCTAGAGTATAGGCCACTAGGAGATAGGATGAGGGCTGATGCTTAATGTATGTAGAATTTTTAATTAGCTTGACTGTAAAAATGTGGAAATGGATACAGTTGATGGTAACACATTACAGTAACTATACCTAACATGTATGGTTTATAAATGGGATTGTGGCTAAAAGGGTGCAGTTTAGGGAAGTAAATGTCAATTGAAAGAAAGCTAGAGAATAATCTAGGGACTGTATAACATATTAAACCCAGTGGTGGATGAGATTTTTGGTTTATACTGCAAATACAAGAATGTTCTTCTGTGAACTAGAGCAAGTGTACATCACTGTCACAAGGTGGTAAGAATATGGTGATGGATGGGTAAAATATAATTAATGTAACAAATAACTATAGTTAACAGTAATATTGTAATATTCTTGCATCCATGTCAAATGCTAATGGTCAAAAATAGGGGGAATGGAATTTTTCCTTTTGGACTAAGGAAAACATTCACAAATTAACTGAGGCAAAATCTGATGAAAGTGAGAGCCACTGAGTCTATACCTAGATGGATTTTATAAGGCATGGAGCTGTATAACACAGTGAACTATGTGGTAGAAGATGGATTGTGGTTAACAGTACAAATATGAGAGAGTTCTCTCATGAACTATAACAAATGTACAGTACTAATGCATAGTATTAATAATAGGATGTATGGAAAAAATATATACCACATATAAGCTGTGAACCATAGCTAGTAGTAATATTTTAATGATGTATTTTCAGAATCTATAACAAATGTTCCACAACAATGCAAACTCTTGTTGGATGGGTGATTTATGGGAATTTTGCATGTTATGGACGATCGTTTTGTAAGCTCACAACTTCTCTAATAAACATATATTTTAAAAATACACACACAAAAAAAGCTACTCCCACCTACCTTCCTCCCAAGGCTGTCAGTGCAAATTCTGTGGGGTCATCATCTTCCTACAGAGTTGCACATCATGAAAAACCATTCATGCAAACTGTATTCCAACTAGCTTTAAAATATTAAAAGTTCCATTTTATAATTTAAAAAAAAGAAAGAAATGAAGTTAGAAAGAAGGAAGTTTTATTTGGTGCTTATTAAAGTATTTGCTTAGCATTTTAAGTTACCATCCACCTGAGCTTGTGGGTGCTGGGTCTTGCCTGCCTAGATCAGCAATAAGAATTCCTGGTTGAATTTGTCTTTTTTAGAGAAGGATCTCCAAAACTCCTCTCATCTCTTTTTCTCCATCATTACCTTTCTTTTCTACCCTTTTGTCCAATTCCCATCCCCTCAATCTCCCAGGTTCTTATTGCCAACAATGGGATTGCAGCCGTGAAATGTATGAGGTCTATTCGTCGGTGGTCTTATGAGATGTTTCGGAATGAGCGTGCAATCCGATTTGTTGTCATGGTCACACCTGAAGACCTTAAAGCCAATGCAGGTGAGTTATTAGTGTTAAGAAGGCATCACCCCCAAGTATAAAACATTGAAAAGCACAGTCTTTAAGTAGGAGAATATTAAGCTTCGGGGATTCCAAAGCCCTAGGATTTCCAATGAAATCCTTTAAAAAGAATTTCTCTTTAAAAAATTGTCAGTAATAATCATATTAAAGTTATTGCACTATATTGACCCTGAACAGAGACTCCTGTGTTGTTAAGCCTAAGTAGGTTGAAATTTAACCAAGGTGTTTATTTGTGCTTTTAGGCATATGCTTTTTTCAGTATTTAAGTATTTGCTATGCCACATACTTTAGGATGTGCAAGTAGAAGGGTTGAAAAAGAAACACTATTTCCTTTATGAGCTGTATTGAAGTTTACTTTTTTTCTGCCTCCTCCTGAGGAAGAGACGTTGTGGAATTCAAATGTGTTTCAATGTGTAAACTCTTTTCTATAATCTCTTTACCCCAATAGTGTTCCATTTGAGTTTTAGGTAGAGACAGTTGGTATAGCTGAGAGGTGTGGCTCTTCTCTCTTCCCCCGCAAAAAGTAATTCTTTTTATCATTAAGCTATAATTTCTAAGTTGGAGGACCCATGGGGTTGTGGATTGAATCATGCCCCCCACAAGATGTTTAAGTTCTAATCTTGGCCTTGTGAGTATGAACATATTTGTAATTAGGGTCTTTGGAAGTTCACATTAAAGTGAAGCCAAACTGAATCAGGGAGGGCCTTAGTTTAGTATGTCTGGAGTCATTGTAAGCACAGGAAATTTGGGCAGAGCAGTAGGAGCAGTTGGAGACTGAAGAAGAGAGACGGCCACATAATAGAGGAAGGACCTCATATTTTTTTAATGTAATTTAAAAAAATAATAATAAATAAATAATTTTAAAAAAAAATAGAGGAAGGGATTGAGTTATGGATTGCTGGCCAGCCACCACCAAAATACTAAAGACTTCTAAAAAGCATGGCCTTTAGACACCTTGATTTTGGACTTAGCCTCCCAAAGTGTGAGACAGTAAATATCTGATGTTTAAGCCAATCAGACTTTGGTATTTGTTATAGAGGCCCTAGCAAACTAAGACACAATAGATAACTTTGGCTTAAAGAGCTGTCATTTGAAGTCTGTTTCGGTCTGTATATATTCTTTGCATCTTGAGATAAGGATGTTAACAGTATTCCTAAGGAGTAAGGATTATCATGTCATATTATTTAGAAAAAGAAGAGACAAATTCATTGGAAAATAGATGTTACTGCCTGAAATCATTTAGATGTACACTTTAACATCCCTGAGCCACAATTTCCATACCTATAAAATGAAGATGAAAATGTCTGTTGCACTGGATAGTTGTACAGATGAGATCATCCACAATAAATTCAAACTACTTGTATGGTTTTTTTATCCCTTGTGTTCCTATTAATTCATTTATTAATTCATTCAGTGAACATGGGGACATACATTTGGGGGGGAAAGTGTTTGATCCTGCCCCAGGACACAAATAATTTTAAAACAATGAGGGGAGTGCTATTATAGAAATATCCACAGGATACTTTAAGAGCACAGAGGAGAACCATCTAACTGTTGGGAGCAGGGGTAAGAGAACACTTTTGAAAGGGGGCTTTGCCTGGCTAAGCATGAGTAAGTGCTAGTAAAGCAATTAGGAACAGGAAGCTGTTCCAGATAGAAAGAACAGCATATGAAAATATATGAAGGGTGTGACACAAGTGGATTTTTGGACTCAATAGGTAGATCGTTAAAGAAAGTACAAAATGTGATGTAGTGTTTGCCAAGGAGGGCCTTGCTTTTCATGTTTAAGAGCATAGAGAATAAACTTTAACTTTTTTTAAAAATTTCAGTCTCCTTCCCCTCCCAACCCCCCCCCCCCCATTGTCTTCTCTCTGTGTCCATTTGCTGCGTGTTCTTGTTTGTCTGCTTCTCTTGTTGTCAGTGGTAAGGGAATCTGTGCTTCTTGTTGCGTCATCTTGTGTGTTCGCTCTCCATGTTTGCGGCGCCATTCCTGGGCAGGTTGCACTTTCTGTCGCGCTAGGTGGCTCTCCTTACGGGGTGCACTCCTTGTGCGTGGGCTCCCCTACGTGGGGGACACCCTTGTGTGGCACGGCACTCCTTACGCGCATCAGCACTGCACATGGGCCAGCTCCACACAGGTCAAGGAGGCCCGGGGTCTGAACCGCGGACCTCCCATGTGGTAGACGGACGCCCTACCCACTGGGCCAAGTCTGCTTCCCAACTTTAACTTTTTAGATGTATTTATGTGTGTATGTGTGAGGTGCTGGAAATTAAATTATTTATATTTTAAATGGGTGGTTTTATTGTGCTTCATATATATTGTATTTTATACAAATGGAAGGTTTGTGGCAACTCTGTCAAGGAAATGTTTTGGTGCCGTGTTTTCAACAGCTTGTGCTCACTTCATGTCTGTCACATTCTGGTAATTTTCACAATATTTCAAACTTTTTCATTATTAATATATCTGTTATTGGTGATCCTTGACGGTACTATTTTAACATGGGGTACCATGAACTGCATACATATAAAACAGTGAACCTAATCAATAAATGTTATGTGTTCTAATTACTTTACCAACCAGCCATTCCTCTGTCTCTCTCCCTCTTCTTGGGCCTCCTATTCCCTGAGACACAACAATACAGAAATTAGGCAAATTAATAACCCCATAACAGCCTCTAAGTTGTTCAAGAGAGAGGAAGTGTCATCCTTCTCTCACCGGAGACAAATGATGAATGATAAATCTTACTGAAGAAATGTCAAAAGCCAGAGAGGCAAAAAGCTACGCGTCTTGTGCCAAACAATTAATCAAGTTGTGAATGCTAAGGAATGCTAAGGAATGCTAAGGAATGCTAAGGAATGAAGGAAATTTTAAGTGCTACACCAGTGAACACACATACAATAAGAAAGCAAAACAGCCTTCTTGCTAATATGGAGAAAGTTTTAGTGGTCTGGATAGATTGACCCAGCCACGAAACTCCCTTAAACCAAAGCCTAATCTGGAGTAAGGCCCTAACTCTTTCCAATTCTCTGAAGGGTGAAAGAAGTGAGGAGGCTGCAGAAGAAAAGTTTGAAGCTAGCATGCTAGAGGAAAGAAGCCATCTCAATAACATAGAAGTTGCTAGGTGGAGCAGCAAATACTGATCCAGAAGATTTAGCTAAGATAATTGATGAAGGTGGCTGTGCTAAATAATAGATTTTCAGGGTAGATGAAACAGCCTTATATTGGAAGAAGATGCCATTTAGGTCTTACATACTAGAGATGACAAGTCAATATCTGGCTTCAAAGGACAGACTAACTTTCTTGTTAGGGGCTAATGCATCTGGTTACTTTAAGTTGAAGCCAATGCTCATTTAACATTCTGAAAATCCTAGGGCTCTTTAAGAATTATGCTAAAATCTACTCTGCCTGCTTTCTGTACATGGAACAGCAAAGCCTGGATGATAGCACGTCTGTTTACAAAATGGTTTACTCAACATTTGAAGGTCACTGCTGAGTCCTGCTGCTCAGAAAAAAAAAAAATTCCTTTCAAATTATTACTACTCATTGATGATGCACCTGGTCACCCAAGAATTCTGATGGAAATACACAATGAGATTAGTGTCATTTTCATTCCCGCCAACACAGCACCCATTCTGCAGCCCATGGGTCAAGGATTCAGTTCAACTTTCAAGTCTCATTAATTAAGAAATACATTTTGAAAGGCTGTAGTTACCACAGATACCGATTCCGCTGATGGATCTGGGCAAAGTAAATTCAAAACCTTTTGGAAAAGATTTATCCTTCTAGGTGCCATTAAAAACACCTGTGATTCATGGAAAGAGGAAAATAACTTAACGGGCTTGGAAGAATTTGATTCCAATTCTCATGGATGACTTTGAGGAGTTCACAATTTCTGTGGGGAAAGTTAATGCAGATGTGGTGGAAATAGCAAGAGAACTAGAACTAGAGTAGGAACCTGTAAATATCACTGAGTTGCTATGATCTCATGATAAATCTTTTAACAGATGAAGAGTTGCTTCTTATGGATGAGCAAAGAAAGTGGTTTCTTGAGATGGAATCTACTCCTGCTGAAGATGCTGTGAACACTGTTGAAATGACAACAAAGGATTTAAAATAGTACATAGGGAAACGGACTTTGGCCCAGTGGTTAGGGCGTCCGTCTACCACATGGGAGGTCCGCGGTTCAAGCCCCAGGCCTCCTTGACCCATGTGGAGCTGGCCCATGCGCAGTGCTGATGTGCGCAAGGAGTGCTGTGTCACACAAGGGTGTCCCCCGCGTAGGGGAGCCCCACGCGCAAGGAGTGCACCCGTAAGGAGAGCCGCCCAGCGCAAAGGAGGGAGCAGCCTGCCGAGGAATGGCGCCGCCCACACTTCCTGTGCCGCTGACGACAACAGAAGCGGACAAAAGAAACAAGACGCAGACAAAAAGACACAGGAAACAGACAACCGGGGGAGGGGAGGGGAATTAAATAAATAAATAAATAAAATAAACAGATAGTTCCTGCCAATTCAGTACTAACAAAATAAAATAAAATAAAATAGTACATAAACTTAGTTAATAAGCAGTGGGTAGGTTTAAGGGCATTGACTCCAATTTTAAAAGAAGTTCTACTGTGTACAAAACGTTACCAAACAGCATCAAATGCTACAGAGAAATCTCATGAAAGGAAGAGTCTATCAATGCAGCAAACTTCATTGTTGTCTTACCAAATTGTCACAACCATCCCAATCTTCAGCAATCATCACCTTGATCAGTTAGTAGCCATCAACATTGAGGAAAAACCCTTCACCTGCAAAAAGATTCTGGCTTGCTTGAAGGCTCAGATGATGGTTAGCATTTTTTAGTCATAAAGTATTTTTAAATTAAGGCTTATACATAGGGTTTTTAGACATAATGTTTTTGCATACTTTATAGACTACAGTATAATATAAAGATAAATTTTGGGAAGTGGACTTGGCCCAATGGATAGGGCATCCACCCACCACCTGGGAAGTCCGCGGTTCACACACTGGGCTTCCTTGACCCGTGTGGAGCTGGCCCATGCTTAGTGCTGATGCGTGCAAGGAATGCCATGCCACGCAGTAGTGTCCCCCACATAGGGGAGCCCCATGTGAAAGGAGTGCGCCCCATAAGGAGAGCCACCCAGCGCGAAAAGAAAGTGCAGCCTGCTCAAGAATGGTGCCGCACACACGGATAGCTGACAAAACAAGATGATGCAACAAAAAGAAACACAGATTCCTGGTGCTGCTGATAAGGATAAAAAGCAGTCACAGAAGAACACACAGCGAATGGACACAGAGAGCAGACAACTGGAGGGGGGGCGGTAAGGGAAGAAAAATAAATAAAAAATAAATTTAAAAAAATTTTATATGCACTGGAAACCAAATAATTCATGTGACTCAGTTTTCATGATTTTTGCTTGATTGTGGTGGTCTGGAACTGAACCTGCATTATCTCTGAGGTACACTTGTATAAGAAACTTTAATAAATGTGATGGAGATGGGCCTTGAGCAAGTAACCTAGCTGCTTTAAGTCAAAATTTCTTGTAAACTGGAATCAATAATACATGTCACACATAGGATTGGTAATAGAATTAATTAAGATCATATAAGCACATCTTTGTATATAAATATAATATATATACAGTGCTTAGCACAATGTCTGTGCATGATGACCCCTTTGCCATCATGTTGCCAAAAGAGAGACTCCAGGTGACAGATTTTGGAGTGAATACTCAACAAAAGAATATAAGGAGGCAAATGCCAGATAAACCCTCTTCAGGCAGTTGGTAGACCCTTATAATTAACCTTTCCTGTTAAGTCAGTCTTCAGTCCCTCCAGACTTTACCCTCTTTTCCCCATTCTGTCCCCACACCATATCAGGAAAAGGGTTTTTATCAGGGAGTGATGGACTGGGAAAATGTAGATTAAAGATCAAGGGTCTTGGGAAGCAGACTTAGCCCAGTGGTTAGGGCGTCCATCTACCACATGGGAGGTCCGCGGTTCAAACCCCAGGCCTCCTTGACCCATGTGGAGTTGGCCCATGCGCAGGGGTGTCCCCGCGTAGGGGAGACCCATGCTCAGGGAGTGCTCCCTGTAAGGAGAGCCACCCAGTGCGAAAGAAAGTTCAGCCTGCGTGGGAATGGTGACACACACGCGGAGAGCTGACACAACAAGATGATGCAACAAAAATAAACCCAGATTCCCGTGCTGTTGACAACAACAGAAGCGGACAAAGGAACACGCAGCAGATAGACACAGAGAACAGACAACCGGGGTGGGGGGCTGGGGGAAGGGGAAATAAATAAATAAATAAATCTTTTTTTAAGAAATGATCAAGCATCTTTTTCCCAGAATGGAATAATTGTACTTGGACCTCTAACTGACAGGCAAATCAGCAGTAGGGTTCATAATGACCCTTCGGTAAGGTCACATAGTGAAATGTTTAAGAATTGATGTTTTAGTTTGGTGTAAAATGTTCATAAATGTGGGATCAGCCTGTATTAGTGCCTGTGGCTTTACAGAGAGCATCCAACTAAATTGTTCTGGAAATTACCCCATTAATGCTGTTTGCCCTGTGGTTCTCTAAATGATATCCCTGTCCTTTACAGTTTTGCTCTGCCATTATATTTCTGAAAGTAAATCATGTGTTCTCTAATAATTTGCTTGCATTTTCAGAATACATAAAGATGGCAGATCACTATGTGCCTGTGCCTGGAGGATCAAACAACAACAACTATGCAAATGTGGAATTAATTCTTGACATCGCTAAAAGGATTCTGGTACAAGTAAGAGATGCCGATTTCTCCTTGAAAACCAAATTCAGCCATTTTGCATTAGGCACAAAGGGAGATACAAAGAACTGGAATTTTACTTTATTATATAAAGTACCTTTATGAAAACTTGTAAATATCTTTGTATGGGATAACTAAAACAGGGAAGGGAAAAATGAAAGGTCTGGAATGACTCAAAAATTAAATTAAATTAACATGAAAGCAAGAAGAGTATTTGAGGGATTATTTATTCTCTCCACCTCACCTTCACATCATCCCAAGTAAATGAAAGTTATTTATTTTCGATAGAATATTCTTAGCTTAATACATGGTGGTGGTTTACAGAAATAAGTTGTTCCTTCCCTGTCATATTATGTTAGGTTTAAGGTAAGTACTTTAAAATTGGAAGGAAAAAAAAAAGCTGTATTTGTGCAGCAGTGAACTACTAGGTTTAAAGGTGGTGTTGGGTGGCCAAAGTAATTGTGTGAAAGATAATGGCTCTGTTAACTAGCGACCTATTTGAAAGGCTATGAATTGAGTTTCCTAAAGAACAACAAGACTAGATGGAGTCTTAATATCAATTTCAACTTGGTTCTGACCTCTTCAGATCTCTACATAGGTTTTGTCAGTGTTCCTAAAACGTTTGCCAAGAATCGAGCATAAAGCTGAATTAACTTCTAGTTTATTATGGCGCTCTTTTACCTCATGATGAAGGGTCAGCCTTGCTATAGAGTAATGTAGTTTAAGACTTTTTTTTAGTGTGTATTTTAAGAATGACTCATATGTTCCCTTGTAGGCAGTTTGGGCTGGCTGGGGTCATGCCTCCGAGAATCCCAAGCTCCCAGAACTTCTTTTGAAAAATGGCATTGCCTTCATGGGTAAGCCTTTCTGATACACTGTTCTTATCTTTCTGTTTCTTTCACTTTTGCCCATATTCTACTCTATATTCTTTTATTTTCTTTTGTTGAACATGATATTAATTAGCAAACCTCAGAGTAACTGTCTTCATTTCTTATATCCTGCTTATCTTACGTTATCTTGAATACCTTTTCTGTGCCAGGGTTCTTTTCCATGAGGTGTGCAGGAGACTGTATGTTCAAAACACTGACTTTTTAAAAGTTTATATTAACCTTCAGAAAAACCTACTTGGAGAAAGAACCTGTTTTTTAGATAGTAAAGATAATTGAGTACTGAGGCTATTTTGGCCTAAGTATGAATCAGCACCTTCACATTTGAGCATATAGATTATAATCCTGTGGAGAGCTACAACTTTTGATTTTCCTGTTTTCCTGTGGCAGAGAGAAAAATAGAAATTATATAACTCAGAGTATTTCTAAAGCTGTCTCAGAGACCTTCTACAATGATGGTTATGTATTGTAAACCTTATTAAAGAGAAATTTCCTCTTTAGGTAGATCTTATTTTAAGATAATAGTTTTTAAAAAAAGGTGTTACTCTGGTAAAGTTGGATCATGAAGGATGATAAAAATCAAAGTTAGCTTTGTCAGGAATTATATTCAACGTATTTTTATTTACTGATCTCTCACTGTGTGCAAAAAGCTTACTTCATTAGGTACTAGAAAAGGTACAAATATGAATCAAAACATAGTAGTCTCTGTAATCAAGTTTTTGATCTCCATAGTATGTTATGGAAAGGATTGTAAGACAAATACAAACATAATTATAATACAGGGCAAAATATATGTGACAAAAATGAGGACCAAATGTTATAGTCAGGGTTTTTTTCCTGTTTTGTTTCTAGGTCCTCCAAGCCAGGCCATGTGGGCTTTGGGGGATAAGATTGCATCGTCCATAGTGGCTCAAACTGCAGGTATCCCAACTCTTCCCTGGAGTGGCAGTGGTAAGAAATTTTTCTTGTTTGTGTCTTGAAGTCCAGAGAATCTCAATAGGATATTTGGGACTTAAAGCTTAAATTTGTTTAAAATATATTAAGATACTCTGATAAGAAATAGAAATTTAGGTTGAATAATGGAACCCTCAATTTCCTGGGTTAATTAATATACCTGTGATTTTGTCATGTCTTAGAAATATAAATCTACAATCACGTACAGAGATATTAAACTGTGATTTAGAGTCGTCTTGGGACTTACTTTGGAAAAACTCTGGCAAAATTCTTGGGGTTCTTATGGGTTCAGATCTCATCTAGAATCTTCCTGAAGGTAGACTGAGATCTTTGGACCTGCCTGGGATGTGGCCTGAATTGCTAAGATAAAACCTGAAGCCCACTTCTTCACATGTTTGCCTGCCAGTGTTTTCTTGAAGTTGGCTCACAATCTACTGGCAATTTCCCTTGCCTTTTTAATGCCATTCAAACTCTCAGCTGCCCTTGATGCAGAAAATGAGATCAATAGTCAATGTTTTCGAATGACTCGACTTCCAGAAAGATGGTGAACTAGAAAGACACGAGACTCTCTTCTCCTCCAGAAAGATAGCTGGAGGACAGGCTGAAACAGCCTGGAAAAATATCTTCTAGGGTTTAGGACACCAGGCATAGGTTCGACATTGCCCAGAGAAGAAAGGGACAAAGGAGGGGAGTCACGACTATAGAACTGTGATTTGAAACCGGCAGCGACTGCTGCCAATATCCTCCCACACTAAAGACACTTTAAAATGCTCAGGCCTCTAGGCCTGTGGCTACAAAGGGAGTTCCAGGGAGCCCATGGCAAGGGGTGAAAGATACACAACCTTCTTAAACTCCCTCTCTCCTAACTGGGACTGATGGTTAAGAACACCAAGGGAAGTGGAAATATTTCTTGCCTAGAAAAAGGAAGGGGGCTGCCGCAGAAGGCTGGAGCACTGTCTCTGAGAAAGTTTGAATTACAAGGCTGTTAGCCTCCAAGCAGGAAGCGCTATCACATACCTGGTCCATTTTGCAGCAAACACACTCTGACCAGGCATTGAACTGAGAGGACTACCAAGAACTCCATCAGAGCAAGGAAGGACAGAGCAAGGAAGTACATGTGAGAAAATTATAAGTAAGAAAGGCTTTTTCCAGCCTTTATAGCTTCCCTCCCCAAAGCCTAGGAAGCAGTCTGCAACCAATTACTGGGTCCAGAGCCCAGTTTTGAGGAACTATCAGGGACATTCTGAACAATCGAGGTGGAGCCAAGAATCAAAGACAGTGGTAAAACATAGCCTCCTGCCACTGAATCCCTACAAAAGAGAAAAGAAATTGAGCATCTGAGTAAACTACATCCTAATCAGATGCCTAAAAATTAGCAAAAAATTACAAGCCATACCAAGAATATGGAAAACATGGCCCAAGAAAAGGAATATATCAAATCCCCAAAAGAGACAAAGGATTTGAGAGAACTAAGTAGAGATGCACACAATTTCCAAAATCAAATTAATGAGTTAAAAGACAATGTGACTAAAGAGATAAACGACATCAAGAAGACATTGAATGAACACAAAGAAGAATTTGAAATCCTGAACAGAAAAGTAACAGAGCTCATGGGAATGAAAGGCACAACAGGTGAGATAAAAAACACATTAGAGGAAATCAGATGTTGCACAATTGATAGTGTCTGTCTACCATATAGTAGGTCCAGGGTTCAGTACCCAGGGCCTCCTGGCCTGTGTGGTGAGCTGGCCCACGCACAGTGCTGCCATGCACAAGGAGTGCCATGTCATTTGGGTGTCCCCCGCGTAGGGGTGCCCCATGCGATAAAAGTGCAGCCTGCCCAAGAGTGGCACTGCACACACGAAGAGTTGACCCAGCAAGATGACACAACAAAAAGAGACACAGATTCCTGGTGCTGCCTGACAAGAATGCAAATGGACACAGAAGACCACACAGCAAATGGACACAGAGCAGACAATGGGGGAAGGAGGGTGGGGAAGGGGAGAGAAATTATTAAAGTAAGTCTTAAAAAAAAAAAATTGGAGGCATATTACAGCAGACTCAAAATGATAGAAGAAAGAGTAAGTGACACCAAAAACAGAATAGCTGAAATTGGAGAAAAGAATGGAAAAATTGAGCAGGGGCTCAGAGAGTTGAATGACAACACAAAATGCAACAACATACATGTCATGGGAGCCCCAGAAGGAGAAGAGAAGGGAAAAGGGGCAGAAAGAGTATTTGAGGAAATATTAGTTGAAAATTTCCTAACTCTTACAAAAGAAATGAATGTATATGTCCAGGAAGCTCACCGTACTCCAGTCAGAATAAATCGGAATAGATTACTCTAAAACACATGCTATTCAGAATGTGAAATGTCAACGATAAAGAGGAAATTCTCAGAGCAGCAAGGGAGAAGCAAACCATCACATACAAAGGATGGCAGAAAGACTTAGTGTGGATTTCTCATCAGAAACCATGAAGATGAGAAGACAGTGGTATGATACATTAGGAAACTGAAAAAGAAAAACTGCCAGCTGAGATTTTTTTTTTTAAGATTTTATTTATTTATTTATTTCTCTCCCCTCCCTCCCCAAACCCAGTTGTCTGTTCTCTAAGTCTATTTGCTGCGTCTTATTTCTTTGTCTGCTTCTGTTGTTGTCAGCGGCATGGGAATCTGTGTTTCTTTTTGTTGCGTCATCTTGTAGTGTCAGCTCTCCATGTGGGTGGCGCCATTCTTAGGCAGGCTGCACTTTCTTTTGCGCTGGGCAGCTCTCCTTACGGGGCGCACTCCTTGCGCGTGGGGCTCCTCTATGAGGGGGACACCCCTGCGTGGCATGGCACTCCTTGCGCGCATCAGCACTGCGCATGGGCCAGCTGCACACGGGTGAAGGAGGCCTGGGGTTTGAATCATGAACCTTCCATGTGGTAGACGGATGCCCTAACCACTGGGCCCAGTCCGTTTCCCTTTGAGAATTCTTTATCCAGCAAAATTGTCCTTCAGATATGAAGAGGAATATAAAATATTCACAAACAAACAAACTAAGAGAGTTGGCAAAAAGAACCCACCTTTGCAGGAAATATTAGAAGAAGCCTTAGAACCTTAAAGATACAGACAAGAGAGAGAGGCCTGGAGGAAAGTATAGAAGAAAGAATAGCAGAAAGGATAACCAAAAGAGTAAAAAGACAGACAAAAATGTGGTATGACATATGAAAACCAAAAAATAAAATGGTGGAAGTAAATAATGCATTTACAGTAATATGATTGAATATGAATGGACTAAACTCCCCAATCAAAAGATACAGGCTGACAGAAATTATTAAAAAAAAAAAACCACAAGCCAGGAAAACCAGTAAGAAGGCGGCAGAGTAAGGAGTCCCTAGAGTCAGCTTGTGCTACAGGGCAATTAGTAGTCACTCAGAGCTATCTAAAGCACCTGTTTGGGGTCTCCAGGAGACCAAAAGAGCATCCTGCAACATCCTTGAAAGAAAGGAAGGAAGAGACTGCTCAACTGCAGAGAAGATTTATAAGTAGAGCACTCCACACCCCAGAGGCTGGTGCCTATCCTCTACTGGTGACACAAGCCACCTCAGAATTTCCCAAAAATGGGGGAAGAAGAGACAGTTGGGCACCAACTTTAGCTACTGATTAGTAAATTTGGCAGGCTAAAGTATAATCCTAAGAACAGCTAAAGTTTGAACCTGTCTGAGCCAGAAAGAAGTTGGTAGCCACCATTTTAACTCCATCCCTGGCATGAGGGAAAGTGGCACGGACTGAAAATCACAGTGCTGGTAGGGACTGGCTTCTTTCCATCCAGTTCAGATTGCAGCTCTAGCATAAGCCCCAGCCCCATCTCTGGCAGGGAGGAAGCTGGGTTGACCTATGCCAGCTTCTTTGGGAAAATACAGACCATTCTGTGGAGGCCTGTATCAAATTACTTTGGCAGCGCAAGCCACCTCAGGAGCTATTCTGTAGCTGGAATTGGAAGCTCCATTTCCCATAAAAAGGGGAGGAAGAGACGGTTGGCCACTGATTTCAGCTATTGATTAGTAAATTTGACTGGCTAAAGTATAACCCCAAGAACAGTTCAAGTTAAGTTCAAAGCTGTCCAAGTTGGAAAAAGGCTGGTAGCTGCCATTTTGACTTTGTCCCCAGCATGAGGGGAAGCCGGGCTGACCAAAAATCAGTGACCAGTAGGACTGATTTTTTTTCACCCAGCTCGACCTGTAGCCCTAGCCTAGGCATTAGTCTCACCTCTCGAACAACTAGAAGAAGAGCAACAAGGAAACAGAGAGCGTGAACAATATGATAAATGAATTATATCTAACAGACATACAGAACGCTGCACCCAAACTTAGTAGTTTATACATTCTTCTCAAGTGTCCTGGATCTTCCTCCAGGATAGACCACATGTTAGGGTACAATGTGGCTCTCAATAAATATAAAGATTGAAATTATGTGAAGCACCTTCTCAGATCATAATGGAATAAAACTGGAAATCAATTATAGACAGGAAAAAAGTAAATTCACAAATATGCGGAGGCTGAACAACATACTTCTAAATAATCAGTGGGTCAAAGAAGAAATTGCGAGTGCAATAAGTAAATATATTAAGAAAAATTAAAATGAGAACACAGTTTATCAAAATGTATGGAATAGGGAAGCGGACTTGGCCCAATGGATAGGGCATCTGCCTACCACATGGGAGGTCTGCAGTTCAAACTCTGGGCCTCCTTGACTCGTGTGGAGCTGGCCCATGCACAGTGCTGATGTGTACAAGGAGTGCCTTGCCATGCAGGGGTGGACCCCGCGTAGGGGAGCCCCACACGCAAGGAGTGCGCCCCATAGAGAGAGCCACCTAGCGCGAAAGAAAGTGCAGCCTGCCCAAGAACGGTGCTGCACACATGGAGAGCTGACACAACAAGATGACACAACAAAAAGAAACAAAGATTCCCGGTGCCGCTGATAAGAATAGACGCGGTCACAGAAGAACACACAGCGAATGGACACAGAGCAGACAACTAGGGGAGGGGGGAGGGAAGGGAGAGAAATAAATAAATAATAAATCTTTTTTAAAAAATCTTTATTAAAAAAAATAGCAAAAACAGTCTTGAGAGGGAAATTTATAGCCCTAAATGGCTATATTAAAAAAGAAGAAAGAACTAAACTCAAAGATTTAACTGCATAACTAGAGAAACTAGAAAAAGAACAGCAAACAATCCCAAAGCAAGCAGAAGGAGAGAAATAATAAGAATCAGAGCAGAAATAAAGGAAATTGAGAACAAAAAAACAATAGAGAAAGTCAACAAAGCCAAAAGTTGGTTCTTTGAGAAGATCAATAATTTTTTTTTTTTAATTTATTCCTCTCTCACCTCATTGTTTGCACTCGCTGTCTGCTCTTGTGTATATTTGCTGGGTGCTATCTGTGTCTGCTCATCTTCTCTTTTTTTAAAAAATGTAATCACAATTCTTTTTTAAGATTTATTTATTTATTTCTCCCCACCCCTGTTATGTGCTCTCTATCTTTTCACTGTGTGTTCTTCTCTGTCTGCTTGTCTTCTCCTTAGGAGATACCGGGAACCAATCCTTGGACCTTCCAGAGTGGGAGAGAGATGCTTAATCTCTTGTACTACCTGAGCTCCCTGTTCTGCTACATCTCATATTGTCTCTTCTGTGTCTCTTTTTTTGTGTCCTCTTGCTGTACCAGCTCTCCGCTCAGGCCAGCTGACTGCATGGGCAGCCAGCACTCCTGCACAGGTCAGCTTGCCATGTGGGCCAGCACTTTGCATGAGCCACCCCTCTGCTTGGGCCAGCTCACCGCATGGGCCAGCTTGCCCTCACCAGGATGCCCTAGGAATTGAACCCTGGACCTCCATATGGTAGATGGGAGCCCGGTCACTGAACCACATCTTCTTCCTTTGTCTTCTCTTTAGGAGGTACCAGGAACTGAACCTGGGACCTCCCATGTGAGAGACAGGCACTCAATCACTTGAGCCACCTGAACTCCCTGCTTTTGTTGTGTCTCTCATTGTCTTTCCTCTTTATGTCTCCTTTGTTGTGTCATCTTGTTGCATCAGCTTACCGTGCCTACCTATCGCACCAGCTTGCTGTCTTGCTCGTCTTCTCCAGGAGTCACTGGGGACCTCCCATGTGGTAGGCGGGAGCCAAATCACTTGAGCCACATCTGCTTCCCAGATCAGTAAAATTGACAAACCCCTTTCTAGACTAACGAAGAAAAAAAGAGAGAAGATGCAAATAAATACAATAAGAAACAAGAAAGAGAAAACAATGAAAACAAAAACAAAAAAATACAATCAGAAATGAAAGGGGAGAAGTTACGACTGACTGCAGAGAAATAAAAAGGATCATACGAGGTTATTATGAGAAACTATGTCAACAAACTAGATAACCTAGATGAAATGAACAAATTCCTAGAAATGCACAACCTACACTGACTCTATAAGAAATAAGAATTTAACAAACCTGTCACATTTAAAGAGATTGAATCCATCAACAATAGTTTCCCAGCAAAGAAAATTCCAGGATCAGATGGCTTCACAGGTGAGGTCTACCAAGCATTTTAAAAAAGAATCAATATCAATCCTCTTTAAACTCTATCCAAAACAAATTGAAGAGGAAGGAAAATTACCCAACATATTTTATGAAGCCAACATTACCCTATTACCAAAACCAGATAAAGATACTACAAGAAAAGAAAATTACAGACCAATCTCTCTAATGAACATAGATGCAAAAATTCTCAACAAAATACTTGCAAATTGAATCAAGTAGTATATCAAAACTTTTACATCACCAACTAGTGGGATTTATTCCTGGTATGCAAGGCTTCAATATAAGAAAATCAGGATGCGGACTTGGCCCAATGGATAGGGCGTCCGCCTACCACATGGGAGGTCCGCGGTTCAAACCTGAGCCTCCTTGACCCGTGTGGAGCTGACCCACGCACAGTGCTGATACACACAAGGAGTGCCCTGCCACGCAGGGGTGTCCCCCGCGTAGGGGAGCCCCACGCGCAAGGAGTGGGCCCCATAAGGAGAGCCGCCCAGCACAACAGAAAGTGCAGCCTGCCCAAGAATGGCGCCGCACACACTGAGAGCTGACAGAACTAGATGACGCAACAAAAAGAAACACAGATTCCCAGTGCCACTGATAAGGATAGAAGCGGTCACAGAAGAACACACAGCGAATGAACACAGAGAGCAGACAACGGGGGCGGGGGGGAGTGAGAAATAAATAAAAAATAAATCTTTAAAAAATAATAAGAAAATCAATCAATGTAATGCACCACATTAATAAATTGTAGGGAAAAAAACCACATGATTATCTCAATTGACACAGAAGAGGCATTTGACAAAATGATGCAACAAAAAAGAGATGCAATTTCCCAGTGCTGCCTGATAATGCAAGCAGATGCGGAAGAACACACAGCGAATGGACACAGAGAGCAGACAACGGGGGAAGGGGAGAGAATTAAATAAAATAAATCTTTAGGGAAACGGACTTTGGCCCAGTGGTTAGGGCGTCCGTCTACCACATGGGAGGTCCGCGGTTCAAACCCAGGGCCTCCTTGACCCGTGTGGAGCTGGCCCATGCACAGTGCTGATGCGCGCAAGGAGTGCCGTGCTACACAGGGGTGTCTCCCGCGTAGGGGAACCCCACGCACAAGGAGTGCACCCATAAGGAGAGCCGCCCAGCGTGAAGGAGGGAGCAGCCTGCCGAGAAATGGCGCCGCCCACACTTCCTGTGCCGCTGACTGACAACAGAAGCGGACAGAGAAACAAGACGCAGCAAAAAGACACAGAAAACAGACAGCCGGGGGAGAGGAGGGGAGGGGAATTAAATAAATAAAAATAAATCTTTAAAAAATAAAAAAATTAAAAAAAATAAATCTTTAAAAAAAAACAACATACATTTCTCAGTGAAATGTACTGGATATATATAAATTTTTTTTTAATCATACAATATATTTGGTTCATAGTAATGCAGTCATACAGTATTTGTCCTTAGGTATCTGGCTTGCTTCTCTCAACATAATGTCCTCCAGGTTCATCCATGTTGTCATATGCTTTATGCCTTCATTTCTTCTTACAGCTGCATAACATTGTTTATCCATTCATCTGTTGATGGACACCTGGGTTGTTTCCAACTTTTGGCAATGGTGAATAATGCCGCTATGAACATTGGTGTGCAGATGTCTGTTGTTGTGTCACTGCTCTCAGTTCTTCTGGGTATACATCCAGTAGTGGTATTGCAGGGTCACGTCATAACTCTATATTCAACTTCTTTAGAAACTGCCAAACAGTCCTCCACAGTGACTGTACCATTCTACATTCCCACTACCAGTGAATAAGTGTTTCTATCTCTTTACATCCTCTCCAACATTCCTGGTTCTCTATCTTTTTAATAGTGGCCATTCTGATAGGTGTGAAATAATATCTCATTGTAGTGTTGAATTGCATTTCCCTAATCATTAGTGAATTTGAGCATTTCTTCATGTGCTTTTTTGCCATTTATATTTCTTCTTTGGACAAATGTCTATTCATATATTTTGCCCTTATTTTTTTTTAAAGATTTGTTTTATTTATTTATTCCCCCCCACCTATGCCCGGGACATCCCTGCATGGCACGGTACTCTTTCTGCACGGCAGCCCTGCGTGTGGGCCAGCTCACCACACGGGTCAGGAGGCCCTGGGGATCGAACCCTGAACCCTCCATATGATAGATAGATGCTCTATCAGTTGAGCCATGTCTGCTTCCCAAGAAATGTATGTTTTTATTCAACTGTATTTTCTTTTTCTTTTTTAATTATTGTTTTTATTTTCAATTATTAAATGTAGAAAATGAAAAATATATATTGTTTCTTCTAGACATGCAGAAGGATTCAAAATTTTCTAAAAATGATTCATTCTTGGTAAATTCCTTAAAAAGTGCCATGTGAATTATTTTGATTAATAACAATATGAACTTCCTCCTTTTTTTAATATTCAGGTTCAGGGAGCATAGATAAACATGAAAACCTCTGTAAAATGGGAATGACCATTGCCTTTAGCCTGAGTATATCTGAACTCTTATTACTTAGGCTCTCCAGGGATTGCTATATCCTCTCCAGACCTGTCCATGTATGGGGACATTCAGCAGAGTCATGATTCCATGTTCCCTGAATGTCCCCATACATGGACACAAGGGGAACACTGTAGTCTCTACATTCAAACAAAACAAATTTAACCTTTTAAACTATGTGACTCAAACAGGTCTGGGGGATTGGTCAGTTTTTTGGTTTTTTTTTTAAAGATTTATTTATTCATTCATTCATTCCCCCCCTGCCCCCGCAGCTTGCTTGCTCTCTGCTCTCTGTGTCCACTCGCTGTGCCTTCTTCTGTGTCTGCTTGTCTCCCTTTGTTGCGTCACCTTACTGTGCCAGCTCTCCACAGGCACAGGCTGTCAGCTCTCCATGGGTGTGGGACAGCTTGCCTTCACAAGGAGGCACTGGGACATAAACCCAGGGCCTCCCATATGGTAGATGGGAGCCCAATCAATTGAGCCACACAGCCGCTTCCTGATTGGTTGGTATTTATGGTTTGTTTTATATATGGCATTACTCTTTCTCTCATATAGCCTCTGTTTTGGATAAATATGAGAGCATTGTGAAGAAGATCCAGCAGAAAATTGAGAAGAGCAAAGAACCCTTGTGGCTCCTTTTAAGTCACTGTTTTCTATTGCAGGTCTTCGTATGGACTGGCAGGAAAATGATTTTTCGAAACGTATTTTAAATGTTCCCCAGGAACTATATGAAAAAGGTTATGTGAAAGATGTGGATGATGGGCTAAAGGTAGGTTATTAACTCCAGGGAGTGATACCTTTCAGCTGATCAGGTGCAGTCACAAATATAAGGATTTGGAGTCTGATTCGTGTTATACCCATGATGGCATTAGGATTATAGGCCAGAAGATATAGTTTATGAAGTACAGAGTGAGGAAATAACCTATTTTTGTTTTTTTTTAAGATTTATTTACTTATTCCCCCCATTGTCTGCTTTCTGCATCCATTTGCTATGTGTTCTGTGTCTGCTTGTGTTCTCATCATGCGGCACTGGGGATCTGTGTCTCTTTTTGTTGCATTTTCTTGGTATGTCAACTCTCTGTGTGTGTGGCACCACTCCTGGGCAGGCTGTGGTTTTGCACAGAGCAGCTCTCCTTGTACAGGGGCTACTCCTTATGCGGGGGGAGGGGGGAGGGGCACCCTTACGCAGGGGCCAGCACTCCTTGAGCAGAGCAGCACTGCACATGGGCCTGCTCACCACATGAGCCAGGAGGCCCTGGGTATCGAACCCTTGGACTTCCTATATTGTAAGCAGACACTCTATCTGTTGAGCCACATCTGCTTCCTGGAAATAACCTATTTTTAACAAAAGCAATTTTAATTCACTTTTAAGCAACCTGATTATTTTGACAGAACATTTCTCAGGTAATTAAATTTAAGTTTTAAGGAGGTACTAATTCTTCCTCTCTCCACTGCCTGTTATTGTATGAGGGTGTCTAGTAAACAACATACATTTTCCCTTACTTGAGTTCAGAACCAAGGAGCAAGGCAGGTAGAAATCAAAATGTCTGTTTTATTATGAATAGAAGTGTTGGCTTAAGTGTGTAGCAACAATGGAATTTGTACACTAAATGCCAGAATTAAACAGATTCAGTCATAGCATCCTGACAGTGCTGAATAACTATAGGTATCCCTCTACTGTGTTACTGAGAGCTGACAAAGAACATGTGTTCCCTAACCCAACTGATCACAAAGAGAACAAGGCTGAGCTATCTGTGCTCAGTTCTTCCTTCCAAATTGGCCGGTCACATAATTCACTCTTTTTCCCCCAGGGAGGAGTGAGTAAAGAAGCAGAGAGAGCCTGAAAAGTTACTATAGTTATTGTCTATCCCTGTGGAAATGTGAATCCAAGCAAAAGGAGATCTGTTCCCCAACATTATCTATTCTTTCCCTTATAATTCTCTCCAGTTTATTCCCATTTCACTGTTTAACTAATTGGAAGTGTCAGTTATGCCTCTAGGTAGAGGATGAAATAGGCTATTTAAAAAAATATATACTGCCTGTGTTTAAGTATATTGTAAATTCAAAAGGGACACTGGACGCTCAACTAATTTTGTTCCATTGTTTGTATTTCAAGTTAAGAATGTCTGTAATCTCTGTAATAAGAATCATTTCTAGTTGAATTGAAAGTGCTATATTCCATTTGCTATAATTTGCAAAATAGTTGAAACCCCTTGTTTTGGAACTGGCTATTTTGTTATCAATTATAATTCTTTCTTTTCCTGGTTATAATTATAAATATAAAATTTTCTGGTAGAAAATTTGGAAAACCAGTAAAGAGATGATGATAAAACCAATGATAAACCCACCAGCCAGATAATGCCCATTAACATAGTCATGTATTTTCTTGTAGTCTTTTAAAAATTCATAGGTTTATGTAGTAATATTAAAATAATCTTTATTAATGGATTTCTATACTTATAATTATTATAATAATAATAAAATTGGGGTCTTACTATACATATCATTCGGTAATCCTGGTTTTATTTTTCTTCTTAATGTTGTATATGAACATTTTCCCCAAGTCACTGTCATTTCTTTTGCTTATTGTTTGTTTTTGTTTTTTCAGGAGGTACCGGGAACCAAATCCGGGACCTCCCATATGGGAGTGGAAGCTCAACCCCTTGAGCCACATCCACTCCTGCCCAGTGATTTTTATCATGCTTACTCAAATGTGAGCATAGAAAAGAAAGAATTAAGGGATGTTTAGAAGAGATGAAACTCTCAGCAAAAGATTTTCACCTCTAATCTACTGAGACAAATTAAAATTTGAAATGTTCTTTTCCTGGTGACAGACATCTTGGATCTTACTTTGATGCAGCAAAACCTCAAAGACTGGAATGCTTTGGTGAAGGAATGACTATGTGATTTTTTTTAAGTCTTAGGATCATCATCTGATCATTATATACTACTATAAATGGGGACAGATATGATGGAACATATGCCAAAAATTAGTTTTCTGATTAATTTTATTGTCATTTTTATCTTTGATAAAGAGTTGATTGAGGAAAAATTTCTGGATCTTTATGAGGTCTCATTTGTTGAGTCTTCTATATGGTAGGAAACTATACTGGCATGATCAGTTTATTTTAAGTGAACTGTTCGTGTCTTTTTTCAAATAGAAATTATGGGTAATGCATGAACATTCTTAATATAAGAAATTCCAACAATAAAGAAATAATACAGTCAAAACTGAAAGTTTACATTCATCCATCGTTCTTTTATAAGTAACTACTGTTATATATTTGTGCAGACTTTTTTCTTTGCGCTTACATATGTGGGAATGCATATATAATCATACATAAACGTAGTTTTATTTCATTTTTTACTTACATGGGATTATGTGAACCATGTAAAATTTCTGGTATTCAATTGTTTTTACCTACAAAAATGGTCATTTCTTTTAGTTTAACATAATACTGCAAATATCACTCTAGTACTTTTTTTTTTTTTTACCTAATAGTGTATATTTTAAAGATCTTTATATTTTGCTACATTTAGTCCTCCTAAATAACAGTATTCTGAGAGGGAGAGAAATGCCAGTTTCACTTTCCCCTATTCTACCACTCTTTGTTCCATATTTTTCTTTCTTCTTGAAGGCAGCGGAAGAAGTTGGATATCCAGTAATGATCAAGGCCTCAGAAGGAGGAGGAGGGAAGGGAATCAGAAAAGTCAACAATGCAGATGACTTCCCTAACCTCTTCAGACAGGTAGAGTACAAGTTGTCTTTGCTTGAATTAACTTGTATATCAGAGAGAACATGATATAACTCACACTATAATTTGGATGTACAAAGAATATATAAATTTTCATTTTGTCTGTAACTAATGTGGGCTTTCTCACTAGCCTCTGCCCGCTTATAAATGGGAAAAAAGTCAGTGATCCAATTCAGTTTAAAGTTTTATTCAATTATGTAGTTTAAACATAGAGTTACTCTCATATAAAAATGTCCAGTTTCTTAGTTCTTTTCTATATTGTTTATGGCTCTTGGGACCTCATAAAGGCAAGGAAGAGTTGATGCCTTTTTTGTGTGTGTCCCTTTTCTGCTGGGATTGTAGATAAAATATGTGGTATGATTAACTCCTTATCTAGTTGCTTTTAGGTTGGTCAGGCCCAAGCACTCTGATTTTTACTTCATTTCAGCTCTTGTTAGTTACAGGCCCCTGAGTTTTAGCCATGTGTCCCATCTCCCCTGCTGGCCCAGGAGTCTGTACTCTCACCACATATTGGCACAGGAACCTTATGGCAGGCCCTTGTCATATTAGAATTGAGAGTGCCCCACGAAAGCCAAACCTAGGATCTTTCTGCCTGATTCTTCTTTGCAACCAAATTGATACAGCCATACTAAAGGTTGCTTAAAGAGCCAGCCAAGATAAGGACTCTCTTTTTTTCATTTTAGACTGTGGAAGAAGGGAGGCAGGAGTCTCTTCTGTCCTACCCTCAGTGTTATCCTCACATACTTGACTCACTTCTTTCTCTTCTACTAACACCCAGAAAAAAGAAAATTGGAACACAATTCTGGCCTTTTCACTTTTCTATCCTCCCACTTTTTAGTTTCCCATCATCTTTTACTTTGCACCATCTTTTACTTTGCACAATTATTTACTGTCTCTTTTTTTTTTTTTTTAATCATTCAGCAGCAAATGTCTTGCTTCATTTTCATGGGCTAAAGAGAAATACTATGAACTGGGTAGTCTTCCATGATTAGATAGAGTAGATAAGTGATAAAGGTATTGTCTGTAGACTATTGCATTATCCTATTTTGAAGGTCAGAAGTTGAAAATTATTTCAGTCTTTTTCTTTACACTTCCCTCTATAAAAATCCTAATTTCATACTAGCTAAATCAGTGCCTCATGTGGACTTGAGAAAAGGTCTTCTGCTTTTAGAAGCAAAAGATGTTTCATATTAATTTAAAAAGAATGCTAACTCCCTTATACATTTCAAAACTACTATTAATATGGAATCAAATGGTTGAAGAGTCTATAAAACACTAAGATGTTTTCTGTAAAAGGCCTTAAAGTTCAAATAATGGTAAAGAACTCAATCTAATCCTCCCGTTGAGAACCATAAGAAAAGTTGGATGAAATTTAAAAAACAGTCTGTTTTAAGACATTAGAGATCTTTCAAGGCAGTGAAGAATTATGGGGCTAGGATATTCTCCAGGCATTTGAATCCCTCTTTTCCCTAGTAGTATCGTCCAATTTGGGAAGATGTAGCTGAAAAACTGAAGAAGTTTCAACAGGTTCACAAAGCTAAAACTAGGGGGCCAAAATTAGACTTCAGGGCCTGCTGAGGAGAGAAAGCCTAGGAAATCTCCTACATTTTACATTAAGATACTGAAAGATTATGCCTCAAGAGTAAGGGTGACTTGGAAATAGACTAGCCCTCACAGGTACTAAAGCTCAGCTTCAAAATAGTCAACCCCTGATTGAAGCAATGTGCTCTAGGATTGCTAGTGTTCCTGTCATCCTAATTACCCATGTAAGAATCAGTGCAAATCCTCTCCAGAAAAAGGCATCATCTGGAACCTCAGTTTTTTTTCTATTCATTTTCCATATCCACTATCAAACATCCAATTAAAAGCAAGCATGCATATAAAATTATGTGACTGACAACAAAGAAAAACAAAGGACAGTAAAAATAAACCCACAGATGATCTAGATAATGGAACTATCAGTCAAGGACTTTGATGTAACTATGTTTAATATATTCGAGGAAATAAAAGAGAAGATTGAGAATTTTGGCAAGAACTGGAAGCCACAAAGAAGAACCAAATGGAAATTCCAAAACTGAAAAATGCAACAACTAAAATTAAGAACTGAATAGGGGAGTTTATAGCATATTAGATATGATCGAAGAGAAAATTAGTGACTGAAAGATAGGCCTGTAGAAAACCCAGAAGCAGGAAGAGACAAAAGGGTAAAAAATATATAAGAAAACATATGGGAAATTATTTTTATAGATGACTCTAATAACTCACCCCATCTCCTATGCATGTCCCTTTATAGTATAACTTTGGTATTCTTCCCATCAAGAGGTCAAATATCTTTTTTCATCTTTTGAATTTCGTGGGTCTTGAGACTTGTTTTGACTAGTAAAATATGGCAGAAATATACAGTTTCTGAAGCCTGGATCTCAAGTGGTACTGTATTTTCTGCTCTCACTCTCTTGGAATGAGCTCTGCGATGCCATGTGAAGAGCTAATTATAGCCTATGGAGAAAGACCACTTGCAGAGATAATTTCTCCCAACTGAGGCCTAGCTGACAGTCAGCACCAACTATGGGGCATGTAAGTGAGGCCGTATTAGACTAACCCCAGGCAAGCTAAAGATGACTGCATCTACATGAGTGACTCCAGGAAAGACCAGCAGAAGAACTACCCATATGAACCCAGATCAAATTGCTGTTCCACAGAATCATGGGTAAATAAAATAGCTGATGTCCTGAGTCACCAAATTTTTGGTGGTTTGTTTGGCATCATTACATAACTTATACAGAAATTGATACCTAAACATGGGATACTGTCTTAACACAAAAGTAAATCATGGAGCATTGGCTTTGAGACTGACTGGAAGGTGGCTTCTGGAAAAATGGCAAGGAGGCTATTACCATTTTCCCAGAAAAAGAGAACCTATGTTCTGTAATGATGTAACAATTGGCAGAAAGCATTGCCTGAGGTAACTTGGAAAATAGAAAATGTATTTAATGAACTTGTGGCTCTAGCTAAGGAGATCCCTAAATCTCCTTAAAAGTTAAAAGTATATGTTTAGTACTTCTGGTTGTGTATGCTAGGAAACTACAAAAGAGAAATGAGACAGACAAGTAGTGTAGTTTGCAAGAAGAATTTAGAGGAAATATGAAGAGCTCAGGACTTGCTGGGTTTAAAAATAGAATTGTTCCTTACTCCCAGTCTCCAAAAGATTCCAAAAGATTTTCAAAGTAAGAAATGGCTTCAGAGACATTACCCAGACTGGAGTGCTAGTAAGATCCATTTCTACTTTGGAACTATTTTAAGACAGTACCAGATTGACCCTCTCAGCTAGACAAAAGGGTTTCTAAGAATCCTAAGGACTTTGTCCCACAGCAGTCTAATATGCCAAAAGTATAGAGAGGTCTTCCTGGAAAAGAACTATGGATATAACTTTTGGGGCAAGAGATAATTCCCCCAAAATAGTAAAGCCACAGTTTTAAAGAGACTTGTATAAATTAATGCACCACCGGTTTGGACTAAAATGGACAAAGTTCAAAATGAAAGCCTCTGGGACTTCAACTTTTTATTGTCAGGAAGCGGGCTGAGGAAACTATTCAACTATAAAGATAGATAATATTATATAAAGAGATACTTCTTATAGGATGGCAGAAGGCAAAAGGGATAGAATTAAGAGCAGAGGAGAGCCATAGATGAGGGAACCAGACCCAAATGAAAAATATCCCTTGCCCTGGGAGTAAGGGAACTTGGCAATGTAAACCCATCTGGATTTCAGAATTGGTATGGACCAATGATTTTTATGTACCTGTCATCTATCTTCTCTTTGAATAGAAATGTATTTTGCAGTTATCCTTTCCCTATCTCACTATTATTTGTTAGAAGTGTTAGAGGCACGTAACTTATCTTTTTAGTTCCCAGGTCTTTGAATCGAGAGAAACCACACCTGAAGAGCTGTACCTAAGGACCCTCATTCATTTCCTAACATGACTCATGAGAAAATGGATGTCAAGCCATGATTGGATGAGAATTGGGGTTTGGGGAGGGGTTGAGTGTTTTCCATGTGAGAGGTATTTGAGTTATGGTGGCCAGAGGGCAGACCATAGTAGATAGTTTACAGAAATGCCCACAGTAACTCCTCCCATCCTTGTATGTACACCCCTTTGAAATGTGACTTTGCTATTCCTCTCAAGAGGTAGAATCTCTTTCCCTACCTCTTTAATTTTAGTTGACTTTGTGGTTTACTTAGTCCATTAGAATGTGGCCAGGGTGACATTGTGTAAGTTCCAGATCCTAGACCTCAAAAGGCCTTGCAGTTTCTTCTCTTACTCTCTTGGAATCTATATTGAAGAGACCTGGATCTAGCTTACTGGAAGATGAAAGGCCAAACACAACAGAGATGAGCTATCCCAGCTGAAGCTCTCTAGACCTACCAGCCAGCAGTCAGCACAAATAACCAGACATGTGAGTAAGACCATCTTAAGTCATTTAGCCCACTTGAGCAATCAGGTGATGGTATGCATATGAGCGTCCCCTGGCAAAAACACAAGAATGTCAAAGATGACATCAGCATCACAAGCAAATAAAATGGTTGATGTCCTAAGTAAGCCACTGAATTTTGAGGTGACTTGTTACATACAAAACAGAACATAAAAGACATATGGGATAGGGAAGCGGATTTGGCTCAACTGATAGAGCATCTGCCTACCACATGGGAGATCCAGGGTTCAAACCTAGGGCCTCCTAACCTGTGTGGTGACCTGGCCCACGCGCTGTGCTGATGTGCACAAGGAGTGCCGTGCCACAGGGGTGTCCCCCGCATAGGGGAGTTCCACGCGCAAGGAGTGTGCCCTGCAAGGAGATTCATCCCGCGTGAAAAAAGAGCAGCCTGCCCGGGAGTGACACCGCACACACGGAGAGCTGATGCAGCAATTTGATGCAACAAAAAGAGACACAGATTCCTGGTGCCACTAACAAGAATGCAAGTGGACACAGAAGAACACACAGCTATTGGACACAGAGAGCAAACAACCAAACATCGGGGGGAGGGAAGGGGAGAGAAATTTTTTAAATCTTAAAAAAAAAATAGACATATGGGATACAATGAAATGATCTAACATCATGTCCTTGTAGTCTCAGAGAAGAGAAATAGATTGGAGGAGAGTAAATATTTGAAGAAATGAAGAAGCAGAACCTGTATTTGAAGAGATAATGGCTAAGAATTTGCCTAAACTGACAAAGGACACCAAGCACAGATTCAACAAGCACTATATGATCTCTAAACAGGATAGATACAAAGAAAACAACTAAGTTTTTCAGCATAAACTGCCCTCCCCACCCTCTGTCCTCTGCCCCAAAAAGAGCAAGAGAAGGAGAAAACCTTAAGGCATTTGGAGGAAAGATTACTTTCAAAGGAGCAACAATACAAATTTTGCCTGTCAAAATCTCAGTAGGCACAGTGGAAGCCAGAAGACATCAGGATATCTTTCAAGTACTGAAAGGAAATAATTACCAGTGTCAAATTTTGTACCCAGTGACCATATCCTTCAAAAGAAAGGTAAAAGTTTTTTGAAAAGTATAAAGAACTACAACACTGTGTATGCTGTATTATGAACTAGGAAAGCATCTAGTCTGGAGTGAGTTGGACATTTGATTGTATGGGGTTGATGGCAGTATTGTCCTATTGTGGGATTTGTGTTTGTGTGTTTTCAGACATTTTGTTGTTTGCCTTAGTAATACACTGGATGTTCATGTTTTCATATTTCTAAATTAATATTAGTTATATAACTAAGAATATATATGTTAAAGATAGAAGAGAGCAATGACTGTAATTATTCAATTTGTATCCCTACTGATTACTATGGTCCCTGGCATGTCTAGGCAATTGACTGTTTAAATTGAATCAACTTATCAGGATAACAAAAATGGTTTCCAATTTTGAATTTGTTTTCTTTTCTTTTCTATCATAGGTTCAAGCTGAAGTCCCTGGATCTCCTATATTTGTGATGAGATTAGCCAAACAATCTCGTCATCTGGAAGTGCAAATCTTAGCGGATCAGTATGGCAATGCTATTTCTTTGTTTGGTCGTGATTGCTCTGTACAGCGCAGGCATCAGAAGATTATTGAAGAAGCACCTGCTACTATTGCTACTCCAGCAGTATTTGAACATATGGAACAGGTATGTATTAGTCAGCCAAAGGGGTGCTGATGCAAAATACCAGAATCTCTTGGCTTTTGTAAAGGGTATTTATTTGGGATAGAAGCTTACATTCACAAAACTATAAAGTATAAGTTACTTTCCTCCCCAAAGTCTGTTGCTTTGTGTTGGAGCAAGATGGTTGCAGACATCTGCAAGGGTTCAACCTTCCTTCTCCCTCTTAAGGCTCCATGGGCCCAGCTTCTACCAATCTAGCTGTAGTCCTTTTTAAGGCTTGTCTCTCTCCATGGGGCTTGTTTCTTTCTGGGCTCAGCTGCCCAGTTTTCTTCACAAGGTCAGCTGTAGATTCTCTGGCTCATTGCTCTTTGTGGGGCCTCTACCATGTCTAATGAGCTCTCTCTCTTCCTCTGTATTCTTCTTCTCTGTGTATTTACTTCCTGGGGCTTCAGCATTAAAACTAAAACTCTCTGCCATGTTGTTTTCTATGTGAGACTACCCCCGCCCCCCCCCAAGGGGGCGGGGACTCAATGTCCTACTGATGTGGCTGAATCAAAGCCCTAATAATAATTTAATCAGGTAAAAGTGAAACCTCTGAATTTAATATAATCTAATCTGCCCAGCAGAACAGATTAGTTTATAAACACAATCTAGTATCTATTTTTGGAATTCGTAAACAATACCAGACTGCCACGAGTATATATAAAAGAAGCTCTAATTACTATTTTCTTATATGGAACTGCTTTTTGTTCAGTTAATACATAAATCTGAGAATACTGGGACTCAAGCAGGATTCTAGTTAATTAATATGATTATATCCTTTATCTGGAAGAAAAAAATTCTATTCTTCTCCTCCTAGACACCAATGAAAATTTCAAACTCTAGAAATGGTAAAACCTTAAAAAACAAACAGTGTACTATACTATTTTCAGTAGGGATAAAGAAGAGAAGTGTTTTGGGAATTTTTTGTTTGATCTTTTTTTAACAAGTTAATGATAAGCAAGTAGTTCTATTTTCTAGATTGATTATAATTGTGTCTTCAGCTGAGTTTATTCAAGTCATTATCTTGAAATGTCTTCAAAGTATCTTTAAAACTCACATATTATATATTTTATATAGAAAATCTCTCAGAGGTCTTGAAAGGTGAATTGGAAACAGTTCTAGTTTAGGGGTCTTTACATGTTCTTTCCTGGAATCTTGATCAGTCTTCATCTTACTGGAGATATATTTTCCACCTCTTCCTCCTGAATTCCAAACAAACTAAATATATGATCCCATTTGTTGGGAGTTTAATTCCTACTCATGTACATGTTAGTGTGCAGTTTAAACTGCTGTAATAGAGACCTCCAAAATACAGTGGCTTAAACAAGATTTAAGTTTCTCTCATAGTTCAGAGGTGATCTATCCAAAGCTAGTACAGTGGCATTACTCTGAGCCAGAGATCCAGAATTACTGCTCTGTTGTCCCTGTGGACAGGTAGGCAAACTACATTTCATGAGCCAAATTAACCTGCTGCCTGTTTACATAAATAAAATTTTATCAGTACACAGCCTTGGGAAGCAGATGTGGCTCAAGTGATAAGGCCTCCACCTACCAAATGGGAGGACCCAGGTTTGATCCATGGAGCTTCCTGGTAAAAAAGAAGAAGAGAAAGCGTGCCTGCACAGTGAGCCAGTACCTGCGCAGTGAGCTGAGTGCCCACGCGAGTGCCTGCGTGGTGAACTAGCGCCCATGTCGTGAGTCAGTACTTGTGCAAGTGAGTAACGCAGCAAGATGATGATGCAACAAAAGAGACAAAGGAGAGAGTCAAAGTGAAGCGCAGCAGAGACCTGGAACTAAGGTAGCACAATTGACAGGGAAATGCTCTCCACATCAGAGATCCCCAGGATGGAATCCCTCTGCATCCTAGAGGAGAAAGATGAGAAGACAAAAAGATACAAAAAATCACACCACAAATGGACACAAACAGCAAAAACAGCAAGGTGGGGGTGGGGGGAGGAGGGAATCTTAAAAAAAAAACAAAACACCACAGCTTTGCTTTTATTTTATTATATATGGCTATTTTAGTGCTGCAATGGCATCCTTGAGTAGTTGCAACAGACACTGTATGACCCACAAAGCTGAAAATAATAACTATAAGACTCTTTATAGAAAAAGTTTGCTAACTCCTGCCATACGGTAGTGCCGTTATGTTCATGATTAAAGCTAATTCACATGATTATGTAGCCTGTGGGAAAAGGGAAAGAGAGGACATGGAGAGCAAGTGTATAAAAACACATTCTTGGTAAGCAGACTTGGCCCAATAGATAGGGCATCCGCCTACCACATAGGAGATCCTCGGTTCAAACCCTGGGCCTCCTTGACCCATGTGGAGCTGGCCCATGCGCAGTGCTGATGTGCGCAAGAAGTGCTGTTCCATGCAGGGGTGTCCCCCACATAGGGGAGCCCCACATGCAAGGAGTGCGCCCTGTAAGGAGAGCCGCCCAGCGCAAAAGAAAGTGCAGCCTGCCTAAGAATGGCACTGCACACACTGAGAGCTGACTGCAACAAGATGATACAACAAAAAGAAACACAGATTCACGGTGCTGCTGATAAGGATAAAAGCAGTCACAGAAGAACAGACAGCGAGCGAATGGACACAGAGAGCAGAAAACTGGTGGGGGGGGGAGGGGAGAGAAATAAAAAAAAAAAAAAAAAACACATTCTCAAAATCCTACATGAAACTTTTGCCCACATTCCATTGGGCAAAATTTAGTCACACAACCACACCCAGCTATAAAGGATGAAGGAATTATAGTCCCTAGCTTGGTGTCTGTGTGTGCTCAGCTAAAATTCAGGAGATTCAGTTACTAAAAAGATGAAATAGAGAAAAATTACTGGAGGGCATTTAGCATACTATGTCAGTCTGCTCCTCTGGCTACCTAATATCCTTTCACACCCTTTTTCCCACTCTTACTACATACTTAGCATTTCCCAAGGAAGACTGCCTGAAGTCCCATCTAGTTATGATGTTCAGCAAAAAATCTAACATCTCTGGATGATGTACAGTTATCTTCATTAAATATGCTTGTGGCTTTTCATGGGCTAATAACTTAAGATACAAGTTATCTTCCTCATCTACCCCCCCACCTCCCAATATATTCAACGTGCAGTGGTGAAGTAGGAACAAGGTAAGTCCCATTTGAAAAAAGAATTGAAAAATGCAAAGCAGTTATTGGGTCCCTAGCAATTATCAAATCCTTCTGGGTAGGAATTGTGATGATTCCCTGCCATATAGTGGAGTAAACTTCAATTAGCCCTTCTGGCTGCCCCTGCTCTTTGAAAGTAAATTTTTTTGTCCATTGTCCTACAAGGCACCTACTAGCTTTGCTCTTTTGGAAGTTCTTCCTTGTGTTACTGGATTGCGTTTAGGTTCTTGACTATGCTGCAGGAATGAATTTCAAGAGCATGTCTGGTGAGTTAGGCCAGTAATTTATTCAGGTAGAGAGGGGCCAGAAATGGGAGAAAAATAACAGATCAGGGGTCCCAGGTAGAAAGGAAGGGGCTGGAAAGTGATCAAGAGGTCTGATTTACAGACTACATTTCCCCATTATAGGTTATAAATGCCCAAGTTTTACTTGCATGGCCACATGACAGAGGAAAAAAGACAAGAGCATTGAGCATTGAGCAGAGGGCAGGACAGGGTCCACAGGTGAGAGAGCACACTAGAGAGAGAGAGAGTTCAGGCCCTGTGCCTGCCTTTTTGATTTGTTGATTATCCCACCCCTTTGCTAATGGCAAGGGAGGAGTTCCAGCTGTTTACCTTTTTGATTGTTTATTTGTCCCATCAATCTCCCATGAGGGCCCAATGATAAAGTCCTTGGGGAGTATCTGGAGCTTCTCCTGGCTTCTGGAGGAAGTCTTCTTCTGAGTGGCAGAATCTTGGGAAGGATCTTCCAGCAGCCATCTTGGGGTTATTAATGTCCATGTGGACTTCTTGCCAGGTTCCAGATCCATCTATTGATTCCCTGTCTTACTAACCTGCTTCAATTTGTTCAGTTTTCTCTATGAATTGGGCTTTGGACAGTATCTTCTTTGGAAGAGCTTTCACAGCCCACTTCCTGCTGGTTTAGGGTTTATTGCGCAAAGATGAACTCAAATCATCAGTCACTGTTTTGGAGGACCAGACTTGTGATTTCTTTAGTAATACAGTTTCTTCAAAAACTTTGTAACCTTCTGGTTGTTTCTAGTCATCTTCAAGGTAGAGTAACCACACACAAATATTTTTTCTGGTTATGGAAACTTCCTCTTTTATTTATTGGTTTCTATGTCTAGTCCTTCTCTCTCTCCTAAATTTAATGGTGACTACCTTGAAGCCAGCTAAAACTAAAACATTACCCTTAATCTGATCTTTGACACTGGGTGGCTTCAAGGCGAGAATCTAATCTTTTTTGGCTTTTTCAATGTTCTTTGTTTTTCTAACCATTTTTCTTAGAACTTAATTGTCATGTATTCAGCCTTCCAAGTTATTGTAGGAAACAGCTTATCAAATGTTTTGTTATGCTATAATAAAGAGGCCACCTGATGTCCATCCTGCAATATCTTGTTTCCTTGTCACCCACTTCCTATTACCAAGCTAACACCTCATTTTAAAAAAATTTTAAATAGCAGCATTCTACCTGTAGTTAATAGTTTTTGCACTGATTAGGGAACAGATTAAGTTGCTGTAACAAAGAGATAAAAAAAAAAACACACTGACTCAAGATAGGAGTTTATTTTCCCCTTAATAATCTGAGATGAACTCTCTAGGGCTATTGTGATTGTTGTGTTCCGTGAGGCCATCTCAACATTCAAGTTCTTTCTATCTTGTTTGCCATTTTTAGCATGTTCTTGCATAGTTGAAATTGGCTTGCACTATCAGGACTATATCTGGCCTATAGGAAAGCAGTGTCCTTTTCAAAACATGATTCAGCATTTACTACTGCTGACATCACATTGATCAAAACTTGGTCATTAACTACAAAAAGCTTGGAAAATCTAGTCTCTAACTTGGCAGCAGTTTCTAGGAAGAAGGAGAGAATGCTGGAAATACTAGAAACTAAAGGACAATCAAGAGTCTGCCACGTGTGTCTCTATGTATGTACTTATGCCTGATTGGGTGAGGTTGTGCATTAGTCAGCCAAAGGAGTGCTGATGCAAAGTGCGAGAAATTGTTTGGCTTCTGTCAAGGGTATTTATTTGGAGTAGAAACTTACAGTTACAAGGCCCTAAAGAGTCCAACTCAAGGCACCATAAGAGGTACTTTCTTACTAAATGTCTGTTGCCATGTGTTGAAACAAGATGGCTGCCGATATCTGTAAGGGTTCAGCCTTCCTCTTTCCTTATAAGGCTCTGTGGGCCCACTTCTGATCTCAACTGTAGGCTGGAGGGCTCGTTTCTTTCTGGATTCAGCTACTCTGTTCTCTTCACAAAGTTAGCTGTAAACTCTCAGGTGAATTACTCATCTCACTTCCTGGTGCCGCAGGATCAAAGCCAACAAGTTCTCTCCTCTTCCATGTCTATGGAGCTCTCTCTGTTCCTCTGTGTTCTTCTGCTATGTTCTCCTTGAGTGAGTGTCCATTTATATAGCCCACCAAGAGGGTAAGGACTCAATCCTGCAAGCCCTGATGACGTTGAATCAAAGCCCTAATCTTGATTTAATCAAGTAAAGTAAAGCCTTTGGATCTAAATCAATCAAAGAGTATCATGTCTAGAGGAACAGACCAGTTTACAAACATAATCAATATCTCTTTGGAATTCATAAATAATATCAAACTGCCATAGGTTGCTTGGGATTGAAAATGAAAAGCTCTGTTTTCTCCCAGCTTCTTGTTGAGTTTGTTCAGGGATCTCATATTATAATCAGAGAGGTGAAATTTGCTCTAACATGTCACAAAGCCTTTGATGGCTCTTGAGTCAGGAAGAGGCTCTAGATAAGTAGTGATCCAGCAGCTACACAGGTGAGATACTTATGTTTGCTTATCTTTAATCTTTGAGTGTGCGGTGAAACTTGCCAAAATGGTTGGTTATGTGAGTGCTGGGACTGTGGAATACCTCTACAGCCAGGATGGCAGCTTCTACTTCCTAGAACTGAACCCTCGGCTGCAGGTGGAGCACCCTTGTACAGAGATGGTGGCTGATGTCAACCTCCCTGCAGCACAACTCCAGGTGAGTCACCATGATCTGGACTCAAGGAGGAACCTAGAGAAGTTTGGAATGTCAGAGATGCCTAAAAAACTGGTTTAACCAGTGTCTGATAAGAAAAAAGCTCCTTCTCTCCAAGTCTCACCTAATGCTCATTTTTCTTGCACTGTGTAGATTATGTATGAGTGGGTTGATTTTCTTGATATGATGCAAACATAGGAAATTACTATTTTTTAGCTAGACAAATCAGATATAAACTGTCATATTTTAGAAAGAAACTTTTAAAATAATATGCTTTATTCAGTTATAGTTAAACAACTGAATGAAGCATATCATTTGGTATTGCCCCTGTACTCATTTTTCCTTTTCCCTCTACCCCCCACTACTTTTTACCAGTGTTCTATATTAGAACAATTATTCCATATCAGAATGGTGACCAAGGTTTTTCCTGGCAAGCCTATGGTAGCACACATTTATTTATTTTTAATAGTAGAATTTTTAAAATTATCTTTTTCTTAAAGATACATAAATAACACAAAATGTTACAATAAAAAATATAGGAGGTTCTCATATACCCACTCCCTATACCCCCTACTCCTCGTACATCAACAACTTCTTTCATTAGTGTGGTACTTTCATTGCATTTGATGAGTGCATTTTGGAGCATTGCTACACTGCATGGATTATAATTTATGTTGTAGTTTACACTCTCCCCCAGTCCATTCAGTGGGCACATTTATTTTTATAGTGTGTAAAGTGCTTGTTGTCAATAGTTTTGCCTCATCTCAACCCTGGAAACAAATGTTATGGGAAGCAATAATAACTAATGATGAGGTTTGATATTATTTGTATGTAACATATTCTTGTCCCATTTTGTGAACCCCTTCTATATTCCCATTAAGGACTGAAGAATAGAATTACTTCCTCCAGTAGTTTGTGGCACAGAAGAGATAGCTAAAATGTAGTTAGGATTTCTTAGTTGTATGAACTTCTTGAATATTCACTGACACTGACTCTTCCATTAGATATTTTCATTCTAATCCTTTAATGGAGGTATGACAATTGAAGGGAACTCATGTCTATTGCATTAGGAATTATTAGGGACTTTTTAAGGAGTGGGAAATACCTGTAGAAGCATATTCTGTTTTAAATAACTTGAGTTACTTGTTTGATGATTGTGAAATACCAGCTATAAAATAGAATGTTTTAGGTGGTAGCTACTAAAATGAAAGTTCTTATAGATAATATGATAGCCTCTATCTTTTAAGGAAAGTGTGGAAAATGAGTGACATGTTTTTATTATTACCTTTCAGATTGCAATGGGAATCCCTCTATATAGAATCAAGGATATCCGTATGATGTATGGCGTATCTCCCTGGGGTGATACTCCCATTGATTTTGAAAATTCTGCTCATGTTCCTTGCCCAAGGGGCCATGTTATTGCTGCTCGAATCACTAGTGAAAATCCAGATGAGGTAACCCATCTCTTAAAAGGTTCACATTCTTTTTTTTTTTTTTTTTTTTTTTAAAGATTTATTTATTTATTTAATTCCCCCCCTCCCCTGGTTGTCTGTTCTTGGTGTCTATTTGCTGCGTCTTGTTTCTTTGTCCGCTTCTGTTGTCGTCAGCGGCACGGGAAGTGTGGGCGGCGCCATTCCTGGGCAGGCTGCTCTTTCTTTTCACGCTGGGCGGCTTTCCTCACGGGCGCACTCCTTGCGCGTGGGGCTCCCCCACGCGGGGGACACCCTTGCGTGGCACGGCACTCCTTGCGCGCATCAGCACTGCGCATGGCCAGCTCCACACGGGTCAAGGAGGCCCGGGGTTTGAACCGCGGACCTCCCATATGGTAGACGGACGCCCTAACCACTGGGCCAAAGTCCGTTTCCCGGTTCACATTCTTTTTTCCCCCTTGTGAACTGTAATATTAAGATAGTATTTGAGTTGCATACTTTTGAAATATCTTGGGACTTCCTCTGGGGAGGGAAGTTTATAGAGGTTTCAATTAGAAAAGATAAATAAGTGGTCACTGTTCCATTAATCTCACTTTATGAGTCTGGAGTCCTCAATGGGCCTGCAGCACAGAACCTTAACTCTTAAAGTCTTTATGATTTTTGTATATCATTTCTGTGTATCGTTAGCATAAAGCCTAAACCTTGACTGTAGAAGTGTTTTCTTCCTTGCACATGTAATATGTTCTCTGATACCATTCTCCAACAGGGTTTTAAGCCCAGCTCAGGAACTGTTCAGGAATTGAATTTTCGCAGCAATAAAAACGTTTGGGGTTATTTCAGTGTTGCTGCTGCAGGAGGACTTCATGAATTTGCTGATTCTCAGTTTGGTCACTGCTTTTCTTGGGGAGAAAACAGAGAGGAAGCAATCTCGTGAGTATAATAGCATTTAATTGCATTTTACAAAATGAATTCATAGTAATCTTTCAGGGAGGTATAACCAGGCCAGGATTGTGTATCACTTATTTGCTACAGAAGTACCAGTGTAGACAACCTTTTTGAAGATGTATCTTAGATCATACTTGCATTCATGTTATGTGTCAATTATGCAGTTTTGCAGATACTTCTTTCCCTGTTGTTCTGAGCCTTTTCAAATATTTTTGCATTCAAATATTTTGATGAAACTATAAAATTGATTACTTTAAGGGTGTCATACTCTCCCATAGAAACAGTTTTGCAATTGTGGGGTTGAAGAGAGACAGATTCTCAACAAAGGTTTGACATCAAATACGTCATAGATAAGATGTCTTTTGTCATCAAAATAAATATATAGCTATAAACTTTCTATAGTCATTTAAAATAAAATTGTGTTGCTTGTTTTATGAGTGTATTAGTCAGCCAAAGTGGTGCTTATGCAAAGTACCAGAAATCTTTTGACTGTTATAAAGGGTGTTTACTTCAGGTAGGTCTTACAGTTACAAGGCCCTAAAGAGTCCATCTCAAGTACCATAAGATGTACTTTCTCACCCAAGTCATTCGCCACATTTTGGAGCAAGATGGTGGTCAGTCTCTGCCTGGTCTCTTGAGCCTTAGGTGCTGCTCAGGTACTCTTTTCTCTTCAGCTGCAGACTATCAGACAAATGGCTCATCTCTCCCCAGGGTCACAGGATCGAAGTTCTCTCCTCTTCTGTGTCTATGGAGCTCTCTCTCTTTTCTCGTGTGTCATTTTGAGTGAGTGTCTGTTTATATCAGCATTCTAAGGGGGCGGGGACTTAACATGAGTTACACCCTAACTGACATGGTCAAATCAAAGCACTAATCTTAACGTAATTTTATCAAAGACACTTCAGCTGAATCTAACACAGTCAAAGGGTATCACATCCAGAGAAACAGACCAGTTTACAAACCTAATCTCTTTTTGGAAATCATAAATAATCTCAAACTGATACAATGAGCATAAGGGACCTGTCCAGGTTGCTTAACTAAGACACTTCAGTGTGCTAGAAACTAAACAAACAGCTTATACAATATAACTGTTATTTAATGGTTATTAATATTCTCTTGATAAGCAATAATTATTAATAGCAATCTTGCTTGCCTAATAAGTAGGGCTTTAGGAAGTAATATGGAGTTCAGATACTTTATAATATATATACAAATTGGATACTTGCCATTTTTAATTGATTATTTGCTTGTACTAAGAATTTAAACCATTCCCTTGACCTTTGAACTGTACCAAAGAGTCAGTAATCAAAAAGCATTTATTAATAATATTGGTTACTAATAATGTTTTCAAAAGTAGAGAAGTCTCAGTCTCTCTCTTTGTCCTCTACAATTCTTTCCATTTATTCAAAACTAAGAGGAGTTTTTCAAAGTTAAAGACATGGTACAGAAAAACCATCTGGTAGAAAACTGCCTTTTTTTTTTCTTTTACTGCCATATATTGCTTTGCCAAAGAGTGAGGAAGATTTATGTTAGAGTTTGCAAATTGATAGATTTCAAGCCAGTTTCAGCCGACAGATGTGTGTGTGTTTGTTTTTAAATAAATCAATTTTATTGATAAATATTAATAAAGCATACAATTTATCCAAAGTGTACAATCAATAGTATTTGCTATAACCACATAGTTGTTTGTTCATCATTTCAATTATTATTATAGCATTTTCATTATTTCAATAATAATAATAAAAAACCAGACCAACAAGAAAATTCTTCACCTCTAAATCTGTTTCCCCTGCCATACATAGCTGCTATTTTTGGCTGTTCTTGCACAACTATTTATTTGCTTATTAAGCAGTTTTATTGAGATATATTCATATACTATGTGATCTATCCAGAGTGTATAATCAATGGCTTTTTTCTTTAGCTGTTAAAAAGTCCTTGTATTGTAAAATTATAAAACAAATGGAAAAATAGATTGAAAGAAATTGCAAATTTTAAATCAGAGTGCAAGGCCAGGTTAGATTTAATGTAATTAATTATAAAAAATAGCATAGCAACAAACATTTATAAATGTAAGTAATAATTCAAATACAATAGTAACTTATTATAACAATTCTGATTTTTATATTACAGCTCTAACTATTAAACATAATATTCTCTAAGAATGAAATAAATTATTGGCTTATTTACTTAATTTCCATTTAAGCCATAATTCTTTGTAGATAATCAAATTCCTATTTGGGAATTCTTCACATCTTCTTGGATGAATTACAGCAGATTATAGTTTTTCAGTTCATAGTTTTATGAGGCAGAAAAACTCAAAATCATGTTCAACAGTAGTCATGCTAAATCACTGTTGATCCAGATTATTTTAATTTTAAGGGTATGACTAAGGGTTAAAGAAAAATGAAGTATCCAAAAATATATCTCTTCTCCAGCTGTCCTCAATTAAAAACAAGTGTTTATTTTGAATGAAAAAAACTATAGAATACTGATCACAGGAATGGTTTGTCAGTTACACGGAGTAATTTTTGTTCATATACTATAATGTTGTTATTTTATATTTATCTGATCTACTCCAGCTCTTTTTTTGGTTACTATTTGCATGGAGTATCTTTTTCCAACTTTTCACTTTTAACCTGGGTTGTGTCCTTACATCTCAAGGGGGTCTCTTGTGGGTAACATATAGATGGCTCATATTTTTTTATCGATTCTATCAGTCTATGTCTTTTGATTGGATAGTTCATTAACATTCATTGTTATTACTGTAATGACATTACTTACTTCATCCATTTTGTCCTTTAGCTTTCTGTTGTCATGTCATTCTGTTGTCTGTGTTCTTATTCTTTAGCTTACCCTTCCTAATAATCTTTATTTCTAAACCTTTCTCTAAATCTCTCACCCTTGTTTTTTTTTTTTTCCTTTCAGGCTGCAGCACCTCCTTTAGTATCTCTTGCAAATATGGTCTTTTGGTAGCATATCCTATCAGTTTTAGTTTCTCTGTGAAGACTTAGAACTCACTCTCATTTTTTAAGAATAGCTTTGCTGGATACAGAATTCTTGGTAGGCACTTTTTCTCTTTTAGTACCTTAAATACTCATACTACTTTCTTCTCTCCTCACATGGTTTCTGATGAGTGGTCTGCACTTATCGAGTTCCCTTGTATGTGATGCTTTTCTTTTCTCTTTCAGAATCCTCTCTTTATCTCTGATATCTGTCATTCTGAATAGTAGGTGTCTTGGGGTAGTCTGTTTGGATTTATTCTTTGTGGTGTGTTGTCCTTCTTGGATATTGATATTTATGTCCTTCATAAGGGTTGGGAAGTTTTCGGTCATTATTTCCTCAGATATTCTTTCTGCCCCTTTTCCATTCTCTTCTCTTTCTGGGACACCAATAATGTGAATGTTTGTGCATTTCACAGTAGCATTCAATTCCCTGAGACGCTGTTCCATTTTTTTCCTGTTCTCTTCTCTTTCTGTTCTGTCTTTTCCAGTTCAGATTCTGTCTTAACTGAAAAAGGAAGTTTGCTGATACCTAAAAATTGGGAGATTACAATAAAAATCTAGATTTTTGCCTTCTCTTAAAGAATGAAATAATAATGACAAATTAGTTTCATATTCCGTTTGGCAAAATTCATCTGTACCTTTGTGTAGCTGTATAGATAGAACATTAACTCTCTTGTTCCCTACAGCCCCTGTCCAGTTTGCCTACTCATTCATGTTCCCAGACTGGCCTCTATTGACACTTAGGTTTATAGTCCTGAATTCACAGATCACTGTATATTTTCTGAGATATGCCCTATGACGCAGTCCAGAAGCCATGCTCCTTACTTCTTGACCTGCTCTCTACTATTCTCTACAGTATAAACCTAATTAGATTAACTCTGAACACATCAAAAATATGGTCTCAATGATATAAGCTTGCTTCTTGATACCATGCCCAAGGGTTCATTATTCAACTCACATTATTCAGCTATTCTTTATTAATATATTAAGAGTATATTCTTCAGCTTGGCATTTGGACTCTTGTTCTCCAGAATAGTCCCAACCCATATTTCCAGTTTTACTTCCCATAGATCATAATCTAAATAGCATGAGGATGAATTGTATTTATCTTGTTACTGTTGTAAACCCTGAATATTGTGAGCATTCAGTAAATGTTTGTTGAATGAATGGATTTCCCAGTAATCCCCCTACTCATACCTTGAATACAGCCCATATTTTCTTCCCTCTTTTTCTCTGTTCCTGCTACTTCTTCTGTCCATTCATTCATTTCAACAGATATTTACTGAGAATATACTATGTGCTTGCTGGTTCTGGAGATGCAGTGATGACCAAAGTAGGGGTCTCTGCCTTCATAGAACTTTACAGTCTAAAGAAAGAGAGACAGTTATAAAAGCAATTAAAACACAGTGTAATAAGTGTCATGACAGTGAAGGGTGTTATAAGCATATATAGAAGAGGCTGCTAAATCAGTCGAGAAGGGGTCAGAGAAGCCTTACCAGAAGCAATTGATATCTAGATGTATACCTGAAGAGTGTATAGGAATAAGCCAGGCGAAGGGAATATACAGAGAGAATGATGGCAGTGGGAAACAGAATAATGTTCTAGACCAAGGGAATGCCTGGACCACCTAGAATACTATTTCTGTCACAGGTAAATTCCCGTCTATACTTTTAGCCCATGTTTGATTTCACATTCTTCATGAAACCATACATAAGTAGATTCTTTTCCTTCTCAGAACCTCTCTAGTACTTTGTTTATATCTCTCTAATGGCATTTTTAATATTCTGCCTTATATTTTTAAAGTGATTATTGCTTCTATATTCTCTTTTTCATTATGTGCTTAGTTTGTGTCTTGAGTATATGAGATGCATAAAAAGTATTTGTTGAATTAAGTTCCTTCCCTGTACAAGGTAGACGCTGAGCAGAAAAATAAAGAACAACCTCATAATACTTGAAATTCTTTTAAAATTAGATTTTTACACTTAATTGTAATAAAAGTATTGAGCCAATCATTAAACAGATGTCTAAAATACAGTTTAAATAACACTCTCATGTGCAGGGTCAAGTTGATACCTGACTGTACTACACAGGCAGTTACATCACTGTATAGAAACCTTTAAGTTAAGGTATTAACATTTCTTTTATTCCATGTAAATAATATTTCAATGAAATAAATAAGATGTAAAGATGAGAAGTATGCCTAATTCTAGTTAGCCAGAAATAAATGATGAAAACCCAGTAAGTGAAAGTTGAGGATGGTTTTTATATAGCTGAAAGTGTTGTACATAGTTTGTTCTGTGCTCTTTATATAATAAAATGAATGTATTTACCAATGAACTTATGGTAATATCAGTCACATTCATAAGTTTACTGACTTCTTGCCAATTCTTCCTATCCGGAACACACGTGAATGAGCATACATAGATATGTGCCTTCATTTGTTTTTGGATACCTCTCTCCCCTCCTTCCTGAGACTCCAAAGGAGTGGAACAATTTTGTTCAGTGATTGAAAAACACCAAAACATTTGTTGCTGAAACAGAGCTGCTTCTTTTCTTTTCCCAGAAACATGGTGGTGGCGTTGAAGGAGCTATCTATTCGGGGTGACTTTCGTACTACAGTTGAATACCTGATCAAATTGTTGGAGACTGAAAGCTTTCAGTTAAATAGAATTGACACTGGCTGGCTGGATAGGCTGATAGCAGAGAAAGTGCAGGTGTGTATTTCTCCACTTGCATAAAAAGCCTCTTGAATTGGGTTTTTATAGGCTTTTGTTGGGAAGTGGACCTGCTCCAATGGATAGGGCATCCGCCTTCCACACGGGAGGTCCGCGGTTCAAACCCCAGGCCTCCTTGACCCGTGTTGAGCTGGCCCATGCTCAGTGCTGATGTGTGCAGAAGGGGAGCCCCACGCTCAAGGAGTGAGACCTGTAAAGAGAGCTGCCCAGCGCAAAAGAAAGTGCAGCCTGCCCGAGAATGGTGCTGCACACACGGGGAGCTGACACAACCAGAAGACACAACAAAAAGAAACACAGATTCCCGGTGCCGCTGATAGGATAGAAGCAGTCACAGAAGAACACACAGAGAATGGACACAGAGCAGACAACTGGGGTGGGAGGAGGGAGCTAAGGGGAAATAAATAAATAATGATAAATCTTTATAGGCTTTTGTTATGATCAGTTCATGTTACTACATAAAATTTATTTGATTCTAATTTAAATGGTTCTTGATCCACCTGGAAAAATCTAGGAGTCACTAATTTTAGCACTGTAAGAGTTCCTTGCTTATATTTGACAGTCATTTTCTATGCTGTAGTTTTATTTTCTGGGGAATATTTGAAGAGAGGCATACAGTGATTGAAATACTTCCTCTTTTCTCGTTTGATGTTAAATCTGGTTAAAGTTACCAACTTTTACAGTGGTGATGAGAGAGTCTTCATTTAAATCAACAGGGTTACCTCTTATTCCTTAATTGCGCATCTGTTCTAAATGACCTAAGATTTTAAATAAAATCATTAGATTCATATAAATTTTCTGAAGTTCCAAAATTTAGGTATACAGCATTTTCTTTGAGATTATCTGTAACCCAAATCTTGGTACTTTTTAAATTTTAAAAGCCTGTTTTTAAGCTGCTTTTGGATTGTCTTAGTGGAGATCTTAGGGAGAGTGAAGGAAAAGGTGTCCTCTCCCCCCATCTTCCTTTTATTCATCTCTATTCAAATTCTAAAAGTAAATGTGTTCATTATTATCCTCAAAAATCAATAAGAAGGGAGATTTTCAATGATTTTTCATAGCAAATTTGATCCTGATTTGAATAAGGGGACATGGTACCAAAGAATCATGCCTTGTTTTTTTTTTTTAATCTGCCCTCTTTCTTTTCAGGCAGAGCGACCTGACACCATGTTGGGAGTTGTATGTGGGGCTCTGCATGTAGCAGATGTGAGCCTGCGGAATAGCATCTCTAACTTCCTTCACTCATTGGAAAGGTAGGCTTTGTTTCTAGTAGCCTGCACATGCTAACCAACAGTTCTGATGTAGGACTGAAACTGAAAGACCCATTTATTCTTCATTCTGTTCCTGGCAGCTTGTGAGTACTATATGTTAATCACTGACTGTGGGGAGAGGAGTGAGAGGGAATGTAGGAGTGTATCGCAAATTATTTGGGGACTCTAACTGCAGATTCTAAATACTAGTTTATACCACAGTTAGAACAGGTTGCTTTTTCTTAAAACTGGAATCCAGCTAAACATGCTATCCTGTATAAGCATCAAATTTGTACAAACCCTGGTGATGAAAATCTGGTGTTTCTCCCTAGATACTTCATATAGTACAATCTGCAACACCATTCAGGAATTAATAATTGGGACTGATATCAAGATGACCTCATGAGGGGAAGTGAATTTGGCCCAACGGGTAGGGCATCCACCTACCACACAGGAGGTCCAAGGTTTAAACCCAGGGCCTCCTGACCCATGTGGTGAGCTGGCCCACACGCAGTGCTGATGTGCACAAGGAGTGCCCTGCCACGCAGGGGTGTCCCCCACGTAGGGGAGCCCCACGCACAAGGAATGCGCCCTGTAAGGAGAACCACCCAGCATGAAAAAAGCTCAGCTTGCTCGGGAATGGTGCCACACACACAGAGAGCTGACGTAGCAAGATGACACAACAAAAATGAGACACAGATTCTGGGTGCTGTTGACACAAGTGGACACAGAAGAACACACAGCAAATGGACACAGCAGACAACTGGGGGGTTGGGAGGTGGAGAAGGGGAGAGAAATAAATAAAAAATAAATCTTAAAAAAAAAATGACCTCATGAGTCTTTCAAGTAAAGTCAAATATATATGGTACTAAACTAATTTGTAACATTGGTTCTAGAGACTCTAAGCTCTGTCTCGGAGTCTCTGGAGGAATATTCCAAGAGGCTAATCATTTTAAAGTACCTTAATCACAGGCAATTTATTTCCTTTGTTGTCATTAGCTCCCTTGTAAGGTGTTTGAAAGGAAGAAAAGAAACAACATTTTAAATTTTGAACAGAGGGAAGCGGACTTCGCCCAGTAGTTAGTTTAAATCTTTTAAAAAATAAATAAATATTTTAAAGATTTATTTATTTATTTCTCTCCCCTTTCCTCTCCCCAGTTGTCTGTTCTCTCTATTTGCTGTGTGTTTTTCTTTGTCCGCTTCTGTTGTCAGCAACATGGGAATATGTATTTCTTTTTGTTGCGTCATCTTGTGTCAGCTCTCCATGTGTGTGGCACCATTCCTGGACAGGCTGCACTTTCCTTCGCACTGGGCAGCTCTCCTTACGGAACACACTCCTTGCGTGTGGGGCTCCCCTACGCAGGGACACCCCTGCGTGGCACAGCACTCCTTGTGCGCATCAGCACTGTGCGTGGGCCAGCTCCACATGGGTCAAGGAGGCCTGGAGTTTGAACCGCGGACCTCCCATGTGGTAGATGGACACCCTAACCATTGGGCCAAGTCCGCTTCCCTCCATCTATACTTTATCAACCCTTTTTACTGATCCAGTTTTACTTACTTCTATTCCTCAGCATGAAATCCCTGTCTAGCTAAATGGTTTTCCTACTGGTTTACAAATATGCTATATGGAATATCCTCTCTAAGCCTTTCTAAAAAATAACTATTTTTTAAATTTATTTTTAGAACTTGTATTTTGAAATAATTTCAGAATTATAAGAGTTGCATGAATATTACAAATAATTTCTGTATATTCTTCACCTAGATTCACTAATTATTCACAACTTTCCACACTTGCTTAATCGCTCCCTCTTTATTAATATTAAAAGTCTAATATATCCACATGATTAAAAATGCAAAAGGCACAAAAAATATATATATATAGTTCTCACCTCTCTTTGCCAGCTACCCAATTCCTTTTCCTGTTGGTAACCTGTGTTAATATTTTCTTACATAACCTTCCAGAAATAGTCTAAATTTATACAAAACATATACATGTAATATTTGTTTCTGCCCACCCATCCTGCCATTTTTAAAACACAAAAGGTAGCATATTCTAAAACTGTTCTACACCCTGCTTTTTTCACTGAATAGTATATTTTGGAGAATGTTTCCTTTTAGTACATTAAAGGCTTCATTTTTCTTTATAATGACTGTATAATCCATTATATGGCTCTCCCATAATTTATGTGACCTGTCCTTTACTGATGGCCATTTGGATTGTTCCCAGTTTTTTGTTTTATTTATTTGTTTGTTTGTTTGTTTGTTTGTTTTAGGGAAGATACCAGGAATTGAACCCAGGACCTCTTACATGCAAAGTAGGCATTTAACCACTGAGCTACACCTGCTCTGCATGTTCCCTCCCCCCTTTTTTTATTATAGGAAATGCTATAGTTAGTAACCTTTGAGTATCATTTATAAACTTTCAGAACTTCTTGGAAGTAAGTGTCTCTCACATTGTTCTTTCAGGGGTCAAGTCCTTCCTGCTCATACACTTCTTAATACAGTAGATGTTGAACTTATCTATGAGGGAGTCAAGTATGTACTTAAGGTATGCTTATCCAACGAAGGCTTTACCTTATTTTCGTCTCTTTATTAACTTTTTTTCTTTAGGTCAAGAGAAGGGAGTGGGGGTAGGAGTGGGGGAGTTTGATTTATTGGTCTAGGGCATTAGTGAAATTAAGGTCATTATTATTTTATTTATGTGGATAGCCTGAAGCAATATTTGGTGATTCTATAAAAACTTTTTAGTTACTCTTCAAGTTCACATAAATAGCTTGGAAATAAAGTAAGAGGGGGGACAACCAGAGCAGGGAGAAGCAACTAAGGTAGTGTATTTGCTTGCAGTAGGAACGAGCCATTCCCATGAATTTCTTCTTCTCTGACAGATCTTTTTTATATATGTTTTTTAATTACTGAAATTTTTTCTGGAGCTCTACCTGAAAGGGACACCCTGACTTGTCCCTTCTGGTTCTCATTGCCTACAGGTGACTCGACAGTCCCCCAACTCCTACGTGGTGATCATGAATGGCTCATGTGTGGAAGTAGATGTGCATCGTCTGAGTGATGGAGGACTACTCTTGTCCTACGATGGCAGCAGCTATACCACATACATGAAAGAAGAAGTGGATAGGTGAGTGTCTGTCTGAGGTCTATTTGCTGATCATTGTAGAAACAGTATAGAAACTTTAAAGTGACTCTCGGGAAGCAAATGTGGCTCAACTGATAGAGCATCCGCCTACCAAGGTTTGAACCCAGAGCCTCCTGGCCCATGTGGTGAGCTGGCCCATGCGCAGTGCTGCTGCGTGCAAGGAGTGCCATGCCACTCAGGGGTGTCCTCCGCGCAAGGAGTGCACCATGCAAGGAGAGCCACCCTGTGCGAAAAAAGCGCAGGTGGCCCAGGAGTGGTGCTGCAAACACAGAGAGCTGACGCAGCAAGATAACACAACAAAAAGAGACACAGATTCCTGGTGCCGACGAGAATGCAAGCAGACACAGAAGAACACACAGTGAATGGACATAAGAGAGCAGACAATGGGGGAGGGGGGAGAAATAAATGAAAATAAATCTTTAAAAAAAAGTCAGTCAGGATTTTTCAAGGCCTTTTTAAAAAAAAAAAAGATTTATTTATTTATTTATTTCTCTCCCCTTCCCACTGCCCCACCCCCCCACCCTGGTTGTCTGTTCTCTGCGTCTATTTGCTGCGTCATCTTCTTTGTCTGCTTCTGTTGTTGTCAGCGGCACAGGAATCTGTATTTCTTCTTGTTGCATTATCTTGTTGTGTCAGCTCTCCATGTGTGCAGCACCTTTCCTGGACAGGCTGCACTTTCTTTCGCGCTGGGCGGCTCTCCTTATGGGGCACACTCCTTGCGCATGGGGCTCCCCTACACAGGGACACCCCTGTGTGGCACGGCACTCCTTGCGCGCATCAGCACTGTGCATGGGCCGGCTCCACACGGGTCAAGGAAGCCCAAGGATTGAACCACAGACCTCCCATGTGGTAGACGGATGCCCTACTCACTGGGCCAAGTCCGCTTCCCTTTCAAGGCCTTTTTTGATACTCTTGTCTTTTGTTTTTGTGGGGTTTTCTTGGCTTAAAAAATGGGAATTTACTGGCTCTTTTTTGTTTTGTTTTATTTTAAAATACTCCAGTCTTTTATTAAAAATCAATTAAAGTAAATAATCCTGTTATATTTGACTCTCTTTTATGATACTACTTTCTTTTTATTTTATTTTATAAAATAAATTTTATGTATATTTTATATTTTTTATTGAAATACATATACATGCACATACATAAACAAGTATATAGTAAAAGTTATGAACTTACAAAACAAACATGCATATCATCATACAAGGTTTCCATATATCACCACACCACCAACACCTTGCACTGTTGTGAAACAATTACAAACTATGAACTAACAAAAGCATGTATCTTAGATTTGGTGTATTTTCCCCCCAATCCATCAATTATTAACACCCTGTATTAGTATTATATATTTGTTATAGTTCATGAGAGAATGTTCTCATATTTGTTGTTAATTAAAAAAAAAAAAAGTACAATTAAAAGCAAAGCTCTCAGACAATCAGCAAGATTGCAAAAGTATAAGGAGCTCCTAGAGAAGGTTTATGCTACAGGGCAGTTACTAATCACCCAGAGCTATCCAAAGCACCTGTTAAGGGGCTCCAGGAGACCAGAAGAGCATCTTGCAACATCCTTGAAAGAATGGAAGGAGGAGACTGCCCATCTACAGAGAAGATTCATAAGTAGAGCATTCCTCGCCATGTAAGCTGATGACCACCCTCCACACTGGTGGCACAAGTGACCTTGGGAGCTGTTCTCTGGCTGGAATTGGAAGCTCTGCTTCCAAAAATGGGAGGAAGAGATGGTTTACAGATTAGTAAATTAAGCAGGCTAAAGTATAATCCTAAGAGCAGCTAAAGTTTGAACATGTCCAAGTCAGAAAGAGGCCAGTAGCTGCCATTTTACCTCTACCCCTGGCATGAGGGGAAGCAGATCGGACTAAAAATGATAGTACTGGTAGGGACTGGCTTCTTTCCACCCAGATTGGATTGCAGCTCTAACCTAATCCCCAGCCCCGCCCCCATCAGGGAGGAAGCTGGAGGGATCTGCAGCAGCCTCTCCAGGAAAATATGGGCCATGGGGCAGAGGCCAGTGATCATCCTGCTTTGGCTGCACATGCTGCCTCAGGAGCTATTTTATGGCTGGAGTTGGAAGCTCCATTTCCCAAAAACAGGGGAGGAAGAGACAACTGGCCACCGACTTTAGCTATGATTTGTAAATTCAGCTGGCTAAAGTATAACCCTAAGAACAGCTTAAGTTTGAACCTGTCTAAGTTGGAAAGAGGCCAGTAGAGTAATTTTGACACTGCCCCTGGCATGAAGGTAGGCAGGGTTGACTGAAAATCACCGTGATGTTAGAAGCCACCTTCTTTCCATCAGATTGGACTACAGCCCTAGCCTAGGGTTCAGCCCCACCTATGGCAGGGAAGAAGCTGGTGGGACCTGCACCAGCCTCTCTGGATAACTGCAGGTACATTCAGCTGGCACAGACTAAATCATGAGAAGTCTGCTGGGCAACTGTGGTAATTTTGGTCCTACATGGCATAGATTACTGCCCGCACCTGCAGCTCTATCCCCGCCCCAGATAGAGGAGAAAGGGCATGCCTTCATCAGTCTCTTCGGGCAACTACAGTCTAGGCCTGCCCAACTTGGATTATTACACATGCTGTGCCTCTGTCCCACAAAGACAGAGAAAGGTGAGAGAAGCTTCATCAGTCCCTGGAACAATGCAGGCAACTTGAGCCTCGATAGCTTACAGCACCAACTACATCCTTGGCTCCTACTACAGGACAAACAAGGAAGAAAGGGCAAGAAAGCCCTAAACTGAAGAGAGAGACTACACTCAAAATAAATACATCTAGTAAGCCAGATGCAAAGACAGCAACAAAAAATTACAATCCATACCAAGAAACAGGAAAATATGGCCTGTTAAAGGAAAAAGATAAGCTTCCAGTTGACATAAAGAAGTTGAAACAACTAATCATAGATACTTGAACAAATCTCTTTAGTATAATTAATGAGCCAGCTAAAGAGATCAAGAAAACATTGGATGAGCACAAAGAATTTGAGAGCACGTGTAGAAAAATAGCAGATCTTATAGGAATGAAAGGCTCAATAAATGAAATTAAAAATGCACTGGAGGGAAGCAGACTTGGCTGAATGGATAGGGCATCTGCCTACCACATGGGAGGTCCACAGTTCAAACTCTGGGCCTCCTTGACCCGTGTGGAGCTGGCCCATGCACAGTGCTGATGCTCGCAAAGAGTTCTGTGCCATGCAGGGGTGTCCCCGGCGAAGGGGAGCCCCACGCGCAAGGAGTGAGCCCCGTAAGGAGAGCCGCCCAGCGCGAAAGAAAGTGCAGCCTGCCCAAGAATGGCACCGCACACACGGAGAGCTGACACAACAAGATGACGCAACAAAAAGAAACAGCTTCCCAGTGCTGCTGATAAGGATTGAAGCAATCACAGAAGAACACACAGCAAATGGACACAAACAGCAGACAAGTGGGGGGTGGGGAGGGGAGAGAAATAAATCTTTTTAAAAATGCACTGTAATTATATAACAGGTTTGAGGAGGTAGAAGAAAGGATCGGTGAGCTTGAACACATGGCCTCTGAAAGCAAATATACAAAAGAACAGATTAAGAAAAGAATGGAAAAAATTGAACAGGCTCTCAGGGAACTAAATGACAGCAAGAGACTTGCAAACATATATGTCATGGGTGTCCCAGAAGGAGAAGAGAAAGGAAAGGGGGCAGAAGGAATATATGAAGAAATAATGGTAGAAAATTTCCCAACCCTTTTGAAGGACATAGCTATTCATGTCCAAGAAGCACAACATACACCTATCCAAATAAATCTGAATAGGCCACCTCCAAGACACGTCTTAATCAGAATGTCAAATGCCAAAGACACATAATTCTGAGAGCAGCAAGAGAAAACCAATTCCTTACATATAAGGGATACCTAATAAGATTAAGTGCTGATTTCTCATCAGAAACTGTGGAGGTAAGAAGACAGTGGTATCATATATTTAAGATACTGCAAGAGAAAAACTTCAGCCAAGAATATTATATCTGACAAGATAGTCTTTCAAAAATGAGGCCAAGTTTAGAATATTCACAGATAAACAGAAACTGAGTTTGTAATCAAGAGACCAGCTTTGCAGGAAATACTAAAGGATGTGCTACAGTCTGAAAAGAAAAGACTTGGAAGAGAGAAAGAAATGAAGATTATATCAGTAAAAGTAACTAAAACTCTCAAAAGAGTGGTGAAAATAAAATATGACAGATAAAACCCAAAGTTCAAAATGGGTAAAATAAGAACTGCCTTTACAATACTAACAATGAATGTTAATGGTTTAAACTCCGCAATCAAAGGATACAGTCTAGTGGAATGGACAAGAAAATATAAGCCATCTGTATGCTGTCTGCAAGAGACTCATCTTATGGAAGTAGAATGTGGCTCAACAGATAGAGCATCCACCTACCATATAGGAGGTCCAAGGATTCAATACCCAGGGCCTCCTGGCATGTGTGGTGAGCTGGCCCACACACAGCGCTGCTGCATGCAAAGAGTGCTGGCCGATGCAGGGATGCTCCGCAAAAGGGTGCCCCCCCCACGCAAGGAGAGCTGCCCCGCACAAAACCACAGCCCACCCAGGAGTGGTGCCACACACACAGAGAGCTGATACAGCAAGATGACACAACAAAAAGAGACACAGATCCCCAGGGCTGCTTGATGAGAATACAAGCGGACACAGAGGAATACACAGTGAATGGACACAGAGAGCAGACAATGTGGGGGTAGAGAAATAAATAAATCTTAAAAAAAAAAAAAAGACTCATCTTAGACCCAAGAATATCAGTAGCTTGAAAGTGAAAGGCTGGGAAAAGATATTCCATGCATGCAGTAACAAAAAACAAACAAACAAACAAAAACACACCTGGAGTAGCTGTATTTATATTACATAAAATAGACTTTAAAAGACACTAGTAATGCACAATCTGAGAAGGAAGTTTGGAGAGAGAATTCCATTTACAATAGCAACTAAAAGAATCACATATTTAGGAATAAACTTAACCAATGATGTAAAGCACTTGTATTCAGAAAACTACAATGCATTGGTAAAAGAAATTTTTAAAAGACCTAAGTAATTGGAAGAACATTCCATGTTCATGAATTGGAAGACTAAATATCATTAAGATATCAATACTACCCAAACTGATACACAGATTCAATGCAGTCCTGATAAAAATTCCACCGGCAATTTTTAAATAAATGGTAAACAAAAGTATCAAAATTTTTGGAAGGGTAAGGGGTCCCAAATAGCCAGAAGCATCTTAAAAAGGAAAAGCAAAGTTGGAGGACTCTTACTTCCAGATTTTAAATCATGTTACCTAGCTACAGTTGTAAAAACAGCATAGCACTGGCATAAAGACAGACACATAGACCAATGGAACCAAATTGGTGGTTCAGAAACAGACCCTCACATCAGTGGTCAAGTGATTTTTGACAAGCCTGTCAAACCCACCCAATTCGGGTATATCAGTCCATTCAGCAAATGGTGCTGAAAGAACTGGATAGCCATAGCCAAAAGAAAGAAAGGAGATCCCTAGTTTTTGTACCTTATATGAAAATTATCTCAGAATGGATCAAAAACCTCATTATAAAATCAAGAACCATAAAGCCCTAGAAGAAATGTAGGAAAACATCTTCAAGACCTGGTGTTAGAGGGTGGATTCTCAAAGGAGATAAGAGAAGGACTGAGATGGACTATGGATGCTTAATGTATTTAGAAGTTTTAATTAACTTTACTGTTAAAGTTCAGAAACGTATAGAGTTGATGGTAACACATTATAGTGAGTAACCACTGGTTTATAAATGGAAATGTGGCTGGAAAGGGTAATCTAGGGATATAAATGTCACTTAAAAAAAAGCTAGAGAATAATCTAGGGACTGAATAATACAGTAAACCCAGAGGTGGATGAGAATTGTGGTTATATGGTACAGATGCAAGAGTGTCCTTTGGGAGCTAGAGCTGATGTAAGTCACTATTGCAGGGTGGTGGGAATGTGGAGAAGCCTGGGAAAAATACAACCTGAGCTGTATTTAAAGACTGTGTTTAACAGCAATTCTGTAATCATGCATCTATGCCAAAGATGTACTGTGTTGATAGTGGGGGAGGATGGAAATAGTGCCAGTGTACACTATGGACCTGGTTAGTGGTAATATTCTGATGATATTATCTCATAATATGTGACAAATGTTCCACCATGGTGTGATATGTTGATAGAGGGGTGCTGTATGGGAATTCTGCACATGTGCATGATTGTTTTGTAAGTTTACAATTTATGTAATAGAAATATATTTTTAAAAATAATAATAGGGTGGGTTGGGGGAAAAATACACCAAATGTAAGATATGGACTATAGTTAGTAGTAAGATTTTGATGATACTCTTTCATAATTTGTAACAAATGTGTCACAACAATGCAAGATGTCAGTACACTTATTGTTTATATATGTTCATATATAAATAATATAATAATAGATTGGAAAAATACACCTACTGTAAGATACTTTAATTAGTATAATAGTAATATTTTTAGGATGGTATTTCATCAGTAGTTAAAATGTTTCGGGAAACGGACTTTGGCCCAGTGGTTAGGGCGTCCGTCTACCATATGGGAGGTCCGCGGTTCAAACCCCGGGCCTCCTCGACCCATGTGGAGCTGGCCATGCGCAGTGCTGATGCGCACAAGGAGTGCCGTGCCACGCAAGGGTGTCCCCCGCGTGGGGGAGCCCCCACGCACAAGGAGTGCGCCCGTGAGGAAAGCCGCCCAGCGTGAAAAGAAAGTGCAGCCTGCCCAGGAATGGCGCCGCCCACACTTCCTGTGCTGCTGACAACAACAGAAGTGGACAAAGAAACAAAAGCAGACAAAGAAACAAGACGCAACAAATAGACACCAAGAACAGACAACCAGGGGAGGGGGGGAAATTAAAATAAATAAATAAATCTTTAAAAAAAAAAAATGTTTCACAATAATTCCAAGGTATTGATGGTGGGGTGAGGTATGAGAGCCCTGTATGACGTTATATATGTTTGTTTTGTAAGTTGAGAACTATTACTGTACACTTATTTTTTATTTATGTTTATGTATGGTTGATATACAATAATTTTATTTAAGTGGGGGAAAAAACATATCTATCACTCTGATGTGGTACGTAATGAAAAATTCCCCTCTTTAAGGCAATAGCTGCTAATAGTTTTTGGATATTTTTGTAGAAATTGTATGTACAAATTCAAGTTACATATATGTACATCTGTGTTTTTCTTTTAAAAACATTTACAAATTTAAAAAACCTCCATTAAACACAGTTTTGTGCCTTGCTTTTTTCCAATTAACATATCTTGTAGACTGTTTCATACCAGTCATAGTTTTGTAAGAATTAAATGAATCAACACATGTAATGTGCTTTAAAACATTGCCTAGGACATAATAGAGGTTCAAGAAATGTTAGCTAATACATCATCATCTTTTTTTTTTTTTTTTAAGGAGGTACCAGGGATTGAACCCAGGACCTCCTAGGTGGGGAACAGGGACCCAACCAGTGAGCCACATCTGCTTCCCAGTGAGAATTGGTTTTTTTTTTCATTTGTTTGTTTGTTTGTTTAGAAGGTACAGGGGATTGAACCAGGACCTCATATATGGGAAGCAGGTGCTCAACCACTTGAGCTACAGCCTCACCCCATGTTCTTGTTTTTGTTTTTTAAATAGATTTGCCATTCTTTTTAATGATATTGTAATATTCAATTACGTAAATGAACCATGATTTATTTAATCTGATCAGAGCATTTCAGTTATGTAGCATTATAAACAAAAATGCAATGGCTATCTTTTATATATATGTGTAAGAAAGTTTTCAAGTCTTTCAAGTGTTGTTTTTGTTTGTTTTTTTCCTTACCTGCCTCTCACTTATTGCCTAGATATCGGATCACGATTGGCAATAAAACTTGTGTGTTTGAGAAGGAGAATGACCCATCAGTGATGCGCTCACCTTCTGCTGGGAAGCTAATCCAGTACATTGTGGAGGATGGGGGCCATGTATTTGCTGGCCAGTGCTATGCTGAGATCGAGGTCAGCATGGTGAATGGGGTCTTGGGTCTTGGGAGGAAAGACTAGAAGAGTTCAATGGGATGAACTTAGACTGTGGAGTAATGGAAAGGAAAGAGCATTAGTTGGTTTAATTTGGGGTATGAACCTTAAGATTTTAAAAACAAATATAAAGCTCTACAATTTTTCTTTGACTTATGGAAGAATCTCTAGCTCTAAAAATAGATATTAGGCAACAACACTTATTGAGGGTAGGTATTGTGCTAAGTTTGTATTTTTTATTCTGGTACCATGTATATACAACCTAAAATTTCCCATTTTACCCACTTTCAGATATATAGTTGAATGATTGTTAATCACATTTACAATGTTGTGCCACCTACCAAAACTTTTCCCTCACTCCAAACAGAAATTCTGTACCAGCCCCTACTAACCTGTATTCTAGTTTCTTCCTCTTGAATTTTCATATTCTAATTATTTTATATAAGTGAAACCATATAATATTTGTCCTGTAGTGTCTTGCTTATTTTACTCAACATGATGCCTTCAAGGTTCTTCCAAGTTATATCATGCGTCAGAACTTCATTTCTTTTTACAGCTGAATAATATTCCATTGTATGTATATACTGCATTTTGTTTATGCATTCATCTCTTGATGGACATTTGGGATGCTTCAGCCTTTTGGCACTTGTGAATAATGCGGCTATGAACATTGATGTGCGGATATTTGTTTGAGTCTCTGCTTTCAATTCTTTGGGGGATATACCTATCACTGGGTTCATCAGGTCATATGATAATTCTGTACTTAACTTTCTAAGGATCCACCAGCCTGTATTTTCAAGTTTTTGCCCATTTTTAAAATTGGATTCTCTTTTTCTCAACTTGGTGCTCAGTTTTGCTTATACAGAGAAATATGATGACAGATGGAGTTGGACCCAAAACAGATAAGTAATGAAAAATGATAGATTTTGAGAGAACTAAGTTCAGAGTACAGAGATCTACATAACCCAAACCATGGTAGAATGGATGTGGGTGGGTAGTAAGGGAAGATTCCCTAAAAGAAATGTTTGATCTCAGTTTTATTTATTTCTTTATTCTTTCTTTATTCTTTTGGGTTCTAGGAGATAACCATTTTTCAAACTTAGTTTTGAAAGATAGATAACAATAGACCAGGTGAAGGAGGGCAGGGAAGAATATTTAAAGCTGAAGGAACATCATGTACAAAAGCACAGAAGCAAGACAATATGGTATATTTAGGGAACTGCAAGTACAAATATAGATATTGCTTGAGAATAGGATAAGGTTTAATGGGGAGTAGAAAACAAAAAATGCTAAAGAGTTGTGAGATCTTCATCATGTGAGATCATGAAAGAACATATAAGCTATAATAAGAAATTTGGCTTATCTTAAAGACAATGGAGAGTCATTGAAGGATTTTAATCAGCAAAGTAACATGATGAGATACGGGTTCTAGAAAAGTTGCTTTAATGACCTTGTTAGAAGTGTACAGGAAGGAGATATAAGATCATAGGTAGCAAAAATTGTTAGGACGTTTTTGAAGTATTTTAGACCAGGTCTGATGAGGACCTAAACTAAAGAGATGGCAAGAGAGGAATAGTTTTGAGAGAGGTTTAGAAGATGCACTTGGCTGGATTGGGAGCCTAGATAAGGGAGAAAGAGGAATAATGAATGGCCTTTAGTTTTTGGCCTGGATATCTTAAGTAGACAGAGGGGGAAAGCCTAGATTTCCTGGAAAAAGGAGGCCAAAGTTTTCATCACTTTTAAGTACAAAACAAGTAAAAACACAAAATGTGGAAAAATAGATTTAAAAGTTAGAAATGAGGGAAATATCAATAACTGTCATTAATCCTTAAAGCTACATCTTGACAGGTTTTCTAATTGTCTGCCTTGGTAGTATATAGGAGAATTTGGTAGATTCTCATTTTTCAGGACTGTAATAGGTATAGTCCATCTTAGATGGTGAAGAAGAAAGTGACCTCTTAAAATTATTTATCAGTGTAAAGATAAATTTTCAGATTCCATTTTGTTTTGTTTTTCACTATAGGTGATGAAAATGGTGATGACCTTAACAGCTGTAGAGTCTGGCTGTATCCATTATGTAAAGCGGCCTGGGGCAGCTCTTGACCCTGGCTGTGTGATAGCCAAATTGCAATTGGATAACCCCAGCAAGGTGCAGCAGGTGAGTAGGAAGATACTCTGAATATTGTTCTCCAAGAGCTAAAGTATATGGCAAGAGTTGTTTGGAGAGACAAGTGATTTCCATGCTGGTTTGCCACGTATTTTTTCTCACGTTCTTTCTTTCCTGATCATGCACCTTAAATTTGTGCCTAAGACATTATGGAACTAGAATTTGCAAGAGTTAGTAGCATACTGAGATTCTGTAATTTCCTCATGATGCTTCCTCCATTGACCTCTCCTGGTACCTGGGTATGGTGAAGGGATGTTTGAATTTTGAATTAATGAATCTGAGTTGCAATGGGTGTGTTTGTATCCCGAATAGAAGTTAGTAAATGACTTAATCTCTCTTTGGGATTGACAGGCTGAGCTTCACACGGGTAGTCTGCCACGGATCCAGAGCACAGCACTCAGAGGCGAGAAGCTCCACAGAGTTTTCCATTATGTCTTGGATAATTTGGTCAATGTGATGAATGGATACTGCCTTCCAGATCCTTTCTTTAGCAACAGGGTATGAATCATTTCTTTTGAGGAAGGGATTTACAAATGGGGTACCTATTCTCCAAGATAGTTTAAAGTCTCATAAGGACTTTTTAGAGGGAATGAATGCATTTCTCCTATCTTCATTTTGGGATTTGAACTCTTTAAATTTTTTATTCTTATCTCTGTCTCTTCTTTTTTTTTTTTTTTTTTTAAGATACATAGATCACAAAAAATTTTACATTAAAAAACATAAGAGGTTTCCATATGCCCCACACCCCACGTCGTCCCCCACTCCTCCCACATCAATAACCTCCTTCATCATTGTGGCACATCCATTGCATTTGGTGAATACATCTTGGAGCACTGCTGAACCACATGGATTATAGTTCACATTGTAATTTACACTCTCCCCCAGTCCATTCAGTGGGGTATGGCAGGATATATAATGTCCTTTCTCTGTCCCTGCAATATCATTTAAGACAACTCCAAGTCCCAAAAATGCCCCCACATCACATCTCTCTTCCCTCTCCCTGCCCTCAGCAACTACTGTGGCCACTTTCTCCACACCAATGCTACAGTTTCTTCCTGTCTCTTCTTTTTAAACCAGAGAACAAAGGCAGTGCTTATTTAGATGCTTATGTTGGAATTTCAAAGTGCTATATGTTGATGAATTAAAATGTCATTTTATTTTGGAGATTGTGTTAACTTTGTCTGGATCCTGTTTTATTTTCTTCTCCTCAGGTAAAAGACTGGGTAGAAAGGTTGATGAAGACCCTCAGAGATCCCTCACTGCCTCTCTTAGAATTGCAAGATATCATGACCAGCGTCTCTGGCCGTATACCCCCCAATGTAGAGAAGTCTATCAAGAAAGAAATGGCTCAGTATGCTAGCAATATTACATCAGTCCTCTGTCAGTTTCCCAGCCAGCAGGTATTTATAGGGTAACACAATCATCGTTTACCTTTGGCTACTAGTGCTTGATTTCATGTTATAAGATTCCTTCCTGTTTGGATCCTCCTTACTGTCTGGTTTTTGAGCTTTTGCAGTTCTAAGCAATAATGAAAATACTGTATATGAAATGTAAAGTATCTGTGGTTACAAGAAAAGCATGCATTCCATATAACTTTGTCCTTGGGACTGTGGTCTAATTAGAAGTATTTTATCATATTTCAAGTAGAAGCTTATTCATAGTTTTGTTTTCTTTTGTTTTTTTATTGGTTACATATATATTTTTTTTTCTTTAAAGATTTATTTTTATTTATTTCTCTCCCCTTCCCCTACTCCCCGCCCCAGTTGTCTGTTCTCTGTGTTCATTCGGTGCGTGTTCTTTTGTCCGCTTCTGTTGTTGTCAGTGGCATGGGAATCTGTGTCTCTTTTTGTTGTGTCACCTCTCCGTGTGTGCGGTGCCATTCCTGGGCAGGCTACACTTTCTTATGCCCTGGGCGGCTCTCCTTATGGGGTGCACTCCTTGCGTGTGGTGCTCCCCTACGCGGGGGACACCCCTGCGTGGCATGGCACTCCTTGCACACATCAGCACTGCACGTGGGCCAGCTCCATACGGGTCAAGGAGGCCCAGGGTTTGAACTGCAGACCTTCCATGTGGTAAACGAATACCTTATCCATTAGGCCAAGTCTGCTTTCCTATATATATTTTTTGAATCATGCAATATGTTATACAATATATTTGGTTCATAGTAATGCAGTCATAAAGTGTTTGTCTTTTTGTGTCTGCCTTACTTCATTCAACTTATGTCTTCCAGGTTCATCCATGTTTTACGCTTTATGACTTCATTTCTTCTTACTCCTGCATAATATTCCATCATGTGAATACACCACAGTTTGTTTATCCATTCATCCATTGATGGACACCAGGATTGTTTACAATTTTTGGCAAATGTGAATAATGCCGCTATGAACATCGGTGTGCAGGTGTCTGCTCATGTCACTGCTTTCAGTTCTTCTGGGTATATACCCAGTAGTGGTATTGCGGGGTCATGTGGCAAGTCTATATTCAACTTCTTTAGGAACTGCCAAATAGTCCTCCACAGTGGCTGTACCATTCTGCCTTCTCACCAACAGTGAATAAGTGTTCCTATCTCTCCATATCGTCTCCAACACTTGTAGTTCTCTCTCTTTCTAATAGTGGCCATTCTGATTGGTGTGAAATTATACCTCATTGTAGTTTTGAATTGCATTTTCCTAATCATTAGTGATGTTGAGCATTTCTTCATGTGTTTTTTTTGCCATTTGTATTTCTTCTTTGGACAAATGGCTATTCATATATTTTGCCCATTTTTCAATCAAGTCATTTGTCTTTTTATTGTTGAGTTGTAACATCTCTTTATATATCCTGGATATTAATTAAACCCTTATCAGATATGTGATTTCCAAATATTTTCTCCCATTAAGTTGGCTGCCTTTTCACCCTTTTGACAAAATCCTGTGAGATGCAAAAGTATTTAATTTTGAGGAGGTCTCATTTATCTATTTTTTGTTGTTGTTGCATGTGCATTGGGTGTAAAGTCCAAGAAACCACAATGTATTACAAGGTCTTGAAGATGTTTCCCTACATTTTCTTCTAGTAGTTTATGGTCTTCTCTTTTATATTTAGGTTTTTGATACATTTTGAGTTGATTCTTGTATAGGGAGGGAGGTAGGGGTCCACTTTCATTCTTTTAGATAACTATATATCCAGTTGTCAAGGCACCATTTGTTGAAGAGACTGTTTTGTCCCATTAACATTAACTTGGTAGGTTTGTCAAAAACCAGTTGACTGTCTAAGTGAGTGTTATTTCTGGATTCTTAATTCAAGTCCACTGATCGATGTGTCTATCTTTATGCCGATACCATGCTGTTTTGACTTTTATAGCTTTGTAATATGTTTCAGAGTCAGGCAGTGAAATTCCTCCTATGTCACTATTCTTTTTTAGAATGCTTTTGTCTATTTGGGTACACTTTCCCTTCCAATTCTGTAAAGTCAGCTGTTGGGATTTCAATTGGTATTGCAATGAACCTTTAAATAAGTTTGGGTAAGATTGACATCTTCATGATATTTATTCTTCCAATCCATGAACACGGAATGTCTTTCCATTTGTTTAGGTCTTTTAAAATTTCTTTTAACATTGTTTTATAGTTTTCTGCATATAGGTCCTGTACTTCTTTGGTTAAATTAATTCCTAGTCTTTTTGTTGCTATTGAAAATGGAATTTTCCCCCTGATTTCCTCCTCAGATTGTTTAGTACTAGTGTACAAAACAATTGATTACTGATTTTTGCATGTTGATCTTGTATCCTGCCACTTTGCTGAACTCATTTATTAGCTCAAGTAGTTTTGTCGTGGACACTTCAGAATTTTATAAGTACAAGATGATGTCATCTGCATACAGTGAGTGTTTTACTTACTCTTTTCCTATTTGGATGACTTTAATTTTTTTTCCTTGTCTAATTGCTCTAGCTAGAACTTCTAGTACAATACTGAATAGCAGTGGTGACAGTGGGCATCTTTTTCTTGTTCCTGATCTTAAAGGGAAAGATTTCAACCTTTCCCCATTGAGTATGATGTTGGCTGTGGGTTTTTCATATATGCCTTTTATCATATTGAAGAATTTTCCTTTTATTCCTGTCTTTTGAAGTGTTTTTATCAAAACAGGATGCTGGATTTTATCAAATGCCTTTTCTTCGTCAATGAGATGATCGTGTGTTTTTTTTCCCTTCAGTTTGTTAATGTGCTATATTATGTTGGTTGATTTCCTTGTGTTGAACCAGCCTTGCATTCTGGGAATAAATCTCACTTAGTCGTGATGTATAAGTCTTTTGATACACTGTTGGATTTGTTTTGCAAGTATTTTGTTGAGAATTATTGCATCTATGTTCATTAAAGAGATTGATCTGTTATTTTCTTTCCTTGTAGTATCTTTATCTGGCTTTGGTATTAGGTTGATGTTGGCTTCATAAAATGTACTGGGTAATTTTCCCTGCTCTTCAATTTTTTGGAAGAGTTTAAACAGGATTGGTATTAATTCTTCTTTTTGAAGTGCTTGGTAGAATTCACCTGTAAAGCCATCTTTCACAGGTCTTTTCTTTGCTGGGAGTTTTTTGATGACAGATTCAATCTCTTTAAATGTGATTGGTTTGTTAAGTTCTTGTATTTCTTGTAGTATCAGTGTAGATTGGTTGTGCATTTCTAGGAATTTGTCCGTTTTATGTAGGTTGTCTAATTCATTGGCATACAGTTTATCATAATATCCTCTTATGATTCTTCTTATTTCTGTGGGGTCAGTTGTAAGTTCCCCCTTTCATTTCTGATTGTATTTATTTGCATCATCTCTCTTATTTTCTTTGTTAGTCTAGCTAGGGGTTTGTCAATTTTATTGATCTTCTCAAAGAACCAGCTTTTGGTTTTGTTGATTTTTCTCTGTTGTTTTTCTGTTCTCAATTTCATTTATTTCTTCACTAACCTTTTTTAAATTTCCTTTGTTTTAATCAAATAATAATTTGCATTGATTCAAATAGTATTACATTCACATTATAGAAGGTCAGAAAATATTTTTAAACTATAAAAAAGAAAAAAAATGATACCTTGTCAACCCATCAACCGAAGATCATCACTGGTTACATTTGAGATTTTTTTCCAGTGCATTTTTGTTTCCAGAGTTGAAATCAAATCATTCACCCAAAATTTATACAATTTTGTATCCTGTTTTTTCCCCATTTAATATTAAAAGGCAAATTTTCCCCACAGTACTAGTTTGGGTGCTTTGGGCTTCAAAATATCAGAAAATACAACTAAAAGTGGCTTAAACAACAAGGACAATTATTATCCCACACAAGAAACCCAAGGACAAGGCAATCATAGGATCCATTCATTCAGGGGTTCAGTTATGTCTTCAGAGATATCGGTTCCATCCTCATTCTACCTTGCCATCTTTAGCATGTTGGAATATCTGATCCCTCATAGTCCCAAGATAGCTGCCATAGTTCCAGGTATCACAGGCAGATGACAACATCTGGGTCTGCTCTAATCTTTATTATTTCTATCCTTCTGCTTGTTTTGGGAGTGGTTTGTTGTTCTTTTTCTAGTCTCTCTAGTTCAGTTAAATCTTTGAGTTTAGCTCTTTCTTCTTTTTTAATATAGGCATTTAGGGCTATAAATTTCCCTTTCAAGACTGCCTTTACTGTATCCCATAAGTTTTGATAAGTTATGTTCTCATTTTCATTTGTCTCAATATATTTGCTGATTTCACTTGCAATTTCTTCTTTGACCCACTGATTATTTAGGAGTGTGTTGTTCAGCCTCTGCACCTTTGCAAATTTACTTTTATCCTGTCTATTATTGATTTCCAGTTTTATTCCATTATGATCTGAGAAGGTGCTTTGTATAATTTCATTCTTTTTATATTTATTGAGAGCTGCATTGTGCTCTAACATGTGATCTATCCTGGAGAAAGATCCATGGGCACTTGAGAAGAATGTATAACCTGCTGAGTTTGGTTGCAGCATTCTGTATATGTCTGTTAGGTCTAACTCCTTTATCATGTTGTTCAAGTTTCCTAGTTGATCTTCTGTCTAGTTCTATCTAATGATGTGAGTGGGCTGTCTCCAATGATTTTTGTAGAGATGTCCTTTTCTCCTATCAGTTTTCCAAGAGTTTGTCTCATGTGTCTTGGGGCACCCTGGTTAGGTGCATAGATATTTATGACTATTATATCTTCCTGGTGGATTGTCCCTTTTATTAATATATAATAGCCTTCTGTTAGTGTATAACTTTTTTGCATTTAAAGTCTGTTTTGTCTGATATTAGTGCAGCTACCCCTGCTTTTTTTTTTTTTTTTTTTTTTTCTGGTAGTTATTTGCATGGAATATCTTTTTCCAGCCTTTCACTTTCAGCTGTTTTGTATCCCTGGGTCGAAGGCGAGTTTCTTATAAGCAGCATATGGATGGCTCGTGTTTTCTTATCCATTCTGTCATCCTGTATGTTTTGATTAGGGAATTTAATCCATTCACAATGATATTACAGTAAATGCACTTTTTATTTCCACCATTTTATTCTGTGGTTTTCATATGTCATACCATATTTTTGTCTGTCTTTTTACTCTTTTGGTTATCCTTTCTGCTACTTTTTCTTCTATACTCTCCTCCAAGCCTCTCTTTCCTATCTTATTCTTTCAGGTTTTAAGGCTTCCTTTAATATTTTCCTTCAAAGGTGGATTATTTTTCACAAACTCTCTTAGTTTCTGTTTGTTTGTGAATATTTTATACTCACCTTCATATTTGAAGTATAATTTTGCTAGATAAAGCATTCTTGACTGGCAGTTTTTCTCTTTCAGTATTCTAATTTTATCATACCACTGTCATCTCACCTCCCTATTTTCTGAGGAGAAATCTGTTCTAAGACTTACTAAACACCCCTTGTATGTGATGGTTTGGTTCTCCCTTGCTGCTCTGAGAATTTTCTCTTTATCTTTGACATTTGACATTCTGAATAGTAAGTGTCTTGGAATAGGTCTATTTGGATTTATTCTCTTTGGGCCGTGATGTGCTTTTTGGACATGTAAGTTTCTTTCATGAGGGTTGGGAAATTTTCAGCTCTTATTTCCTCAGATACTCTTTCTGCCCTTTTCCCTTCTCCTTCTGGAACTCCTATGAGACATATGTTGTTACATTTCATGTTTTCATTCAACTCTCTGAGTCCCTGCTAAATTTTTCCCATTCTTTTCTTTCTCTGTTCTCTTCTCTCTTCAATTTTAGCTCTTCTGTCTTTGGTATCACTTGTTCTTTCTTTTATCATTTTGAATCTGCTATTGTATGCCTCTAATGTGTTTTTGATCTCACCTATTGTGTCTTTCATTCCCATGAGCTCTGTTACTTTTCTGTTCAGAATTTCAAATTCTTCTGTGTGTTTGCTCCATGTCTTCTTGATGTCATTTATCTCTTTAACCATATGTCTTTCAACTCATTAATTTGATTTTAGAAATTTGTGCACGTCTCGCTGATTAGTTCTCTCAAATTCTTTGTCTCTTCTGGGGCTTTTTTAGGATGTAGTTTACTCAGATGTTCAATTTCTTTCTCTTTTGTAGAGATTTAGTGGCTGTAAGCTGTGTGTTACCTTTGATTTTTGATTCTTGGCTCTTCTTGGCTAGACCTGGATTGTTAGGATTGTCCCTTTTGGTTGTTCAAGACTGGGTACTGGACCCAGTAATTGGCTGTAGTCTCACTTCTTAGGGCCTTGGGGTGGGGGTAATCTGTAGAGGTGGGAAAAAAGCCTCTCCTACTTAAATTTTTTTACATGCATTTCCATGGTCTGCCAGTAGATGACGCCCTTTGTCAGCTCTCAATTCAATGCCTGGTTGGAGTGTATTTGTTGCAACACAGATGGGATCAATGTGCTAGAGCTACCTGTTTGGAGGCTAGGAGCCTTGTAATTCAAACTTTCTCTGAGACAGTTCTGCAACCTTCTAAGGCAGCCTCCTCCCTTTTCCTGGCTAGGAAATATTTCCACTCCCTTCTGAATCCTCATCAATCAATCCTTGTTAGTAGAGATGGAAATCTGGATGGTCATCTATCTTTAGCCTCTTTCAGGCTCCCAAGGCAAACAGTGGTGTGGCCCCACCGGGCCTGGAAGGGCTCCTGGGACACCGCAGGCCAAATATGTGGGTCAGAAGCTGAGTCAGCCTTAGGCTGTGTCCGTCTCTCCCCCTTTTCCTGGGGTATCCTCAACAATTAGTCAGGGCTAGAAGAGAGGGACAAACCACCATGTTGGCCCTGTCCAGCCTAGAAGGGCTGGCGGGAGACATCAGACCAAATTTGTGGTTCAGATGCTAGTGAACCCTAGGCTGTGTCCCTCTCTCTCCCCTTTCCTGTGGTGGTAGATCCCTGGCACCCCCTTTGTCTGTAGCTGCGGTCCCAGAGGCCTGAGAATTCTGAAGTGTCTTTAGTGTGAGGGATGGTGCCTGCTCTAGCCACTGGTTTCAACTCACAGTTCTATCCTCACAATTTCCCTCCTTTGTTCCTCTCTCCTCTGCACGGTGTCCAGCCTTCGCCTGGTGTCCTAAATCCTAGAAGGTCTTTTTCTAGGCTGTTTCAGCTGTCCTCTGGTTATTTTCTGGAGGAGAAGAGAGTCCCATGCCTTTTTAGTCTTCCATCTTCTCAGAAGTCTCTATAGTTTTATCATCAGCGACTCCCTTACTACCTCAGCGATCTGCTTACCCTTTGCTTATTTATATCCAAGGGAATCCACACACAAGAAGTAAAGTTAGGCAATTGGGCAGTTTAGTTTGCTAGGCTGCCAAAAGCAGTATACCAGAAGTGGGTTGGCTTTTACAATTAGAATGTACTAGCTTAGAAGCTTGCTGTTCTTAGGCCATGAAAATGTCCAAATCAAAACATCATCAGATGATACCTTCTTTCTGAAGACCTGCTGCCAGCAATCCTGGACTCCTCTGTCACATGGCAGCATCTGTTGGTCTCTCCCTTCTCTTCTTTGTTTTGTTGCTTCCAGCTTCTTGCTTCCCTGGTTTTTCCTCTCTTCTTCTGAATTTCATTCTCTTATAAAGGACTCTAACAAGATCCTACTCACCAATTATCCTTCTTAAAATGGGTCCATACCCATAAGAATGGGTTAACTTTAAGAACATGCTTTTCTGGGGTCCATACAACTTCAATCCATCACAGCAGTCAAGTTTGGACCTTGACCTTAAACAGATCTAGCCTATCAGAGCCTCTGATGTGATGGTAGTTTTTGTGTTGGCCGGCATTAGTCCAGCTGGGAAATGGAGAAAAGAGATAAAAATAGCTTACTTAGGGAAGCCAATGTGGCTCAACTGATAGAACATCTACCTACTATATGGGAGGTCCAGGGCCTTCTGACCCATGTGGTAAGCTGGCCCACACGCAGTGCTGATGTGTGCAAGGAGTGCTGTGCCACGCAGGGGTGTCACCCGTGTAGGGGAGCCCCCTGCACAAGGAGTGTGTTCCACATGGAGCAAGCCGCCCTGCATGGGAGAAAAAAAAAGCGCAGCCTGCCCAGGAGTGGTACTGCATACACAGAGAGCTGATGCAGCAAGATGACGCAACAACAAGAGACACAGATTCCTGGTGCCACTGACAAGAATGCAAGCAGACACAGAAGAACACATAGCGAATGGACACAGAGAGCAGACAACGGCGGGGAGAGGGGGAAGGGGAGAGAAAGAAATAAAAAATAATAAATCTTTAAATGAAAAAATAACTTACTTATTTAAAGTAAATAAGTAAACTATGCCCAGTTAACGTCTAATGGCTACCAACATGTGTATAATAGCAATTGTCATGTTATAACTAAGGAGATTCTTAGAGATGATGTGTAGAGGCTAATGTTTTGGGTCCCTTTTCTGAGTTAGGCTTTATTTTTCCTTCTTATGCCTTAGATTGCTAACATCCTCGATAGCCACGCAGCTACACTGAACCGGAAATCTGAACGGGAAGTCTTCTTTATGAACACTCAGAGCATTGTACAACTGGTACAGAGGTAATTACACATAATTCCAGATTCCCTAACTTGTCCATTCCTATACCTTACTTTATTTTAAGTAGTCACAAAGGGATTTACATCAGGCTTGATTTCGGTAAATAAGAAAGTACCAATAATACTTAGAATTGTCAACTGATACTTATGCTCAATACCTCTGATGACTTCTTTCTATTCTACATCTTTCTATCAATTATTAAAACATAGAAATTTTTTCATTTTGTTTTTCCTTGTAATTTTGATGAAGCTCTGAGTTTTTCTTCTGACACAGGGTCTGGTATGACATTTATTCTTCTTAGCTTATGGATCTGACAATTGGACTCAAAGTATTTTCAATTTTAAGATACTTTATAACTCTTCATATATCCCTTAGCCATTTCAAGAGTGTGGTAATAATTGAAACTCAGCAGTAGGAACCGAATCAGGTTGCTCTTTGGTAAGGCTATGACTCTTTTTAGTTTTAGTTTAGTTTTGATTTTGCTCTCTTTCCTTTTTACCTTTTAAAAAAAAAATGTTGTCTATAGCCAAATTTTCTGTAGGCTTGAAATTTTTATTTATCTGGTTAATTGATTCTAGGCTGGTCTGTTCCTGCCCTATATTCATAGGGAAAACAATTCAGTGGAATGTCAAGAAAGTAAATTTGGCCTCTAGGTTTCTTGTTTATCAGTGATGACCTGTCAAGTTTTTCAGTGGAGATTTTTTTTCTATTTCCCTAGGTATCGAAGTGGCATCCGAGGCCACATGAAGGCAGTGGTGATGGATCTGCTCCGGCAGTACCTGCGAGTAGAAACTCAATTCCAAAATGGTAAGACTCCTCCTGAGATCTGTCTGTCAGAGAAAGCTTCTCATTTTGATGACCAACCAAAACTTTCCCTATAGGACTATCCAACAGCTAAGCCAGTTTATTCTGTAACCAACATTTCCATTAACGAATTCTCCCTCTTTTCCCCACTCCCTTAAAAACCTAACCTCTAGGGAAGCGGATTTGGCTCAACTGCTGGAGCATCCGCCTACCATATGGGAGGTCCAGGGTTCAAACCCAGGGCCTCCTGACCTGTGTGGTGAGCTGGCCCACGCACAGTACTGATGCACGCAAGGAGTGCCATACCACTCAGGGGCGTCCCCCATGTAGGGGAACCCCATGTGCAAGGAGTGTGCCCCGTAAGGAGAGCCACCCCGGGCGGGAAAATAAAGGTGCATCCTGCCTAGGAGTGGCTCCGCACACATGGAGAGCTGACGCAGCAAGATTATGCAACAAAAAGAGACACAGATTCTCAATGCTGCTGACAGGAATGCAAGTGAACACAGAAGAACACCCAGTGAATGGACACAGAGAGCAGTCTACAGGGCGGGGGCAGGGGCGGGGGTGGCAGAGGAGAAGGGGAGAGAAATTTTTTAAAAATTAAAAACTTTAAAAAAACCCCCGAAAAACCTAACCTCTATTTCCCACTAGCTAGGCGGCGGACTTGGCCCAGTGGTTAGGGCATCCGTCTACCACATGGGAGGTCCACGGTTCAAACCCTGGGCCTCCTTGACTCATGTGGAGCTGGCCCATGTGCAGTGCTAATGCACGCAAGGAGTGCCACGCCTCGCAGGGGTGTCCCCTGCGTAGGGGAGCCCCACGCGCCAGGAGTGCGCCCCGTAAGGAGAGCCGCCCAGCGCAAAAGAAAGTCAACCTGCCCAGGAATGGTGCCGCCCACGCGGAGAGCTGACACAAGATGACGCAACAAAAAGAAACTCAGATTTCCATGCCACTGACAACAACAGAAGCAGACAAAGAAGACACAGCAAATAGACACAGAGAACAGACAACCGGGGTGGGGGGGGGGGAATAAATAAATAAATCTTTAAAAATAAATAAATAAATAATTTACCACTAGCTTCAAAAAAGAAAAACAACAAAACTCAATTTGATGAAATTGTGCATTCAGTATGTTTCTGGGAAATGGCTGACATAATTTTTCTAGTAGAGATGACAATTACCTATTGACATCTTCTTGACCTTGTATAGTGAGATTTGAGTCATGACTAGACTGAAATTAAGAAACCCAAATCTGAAGGGCTTGTCTCTCAGCAACTAATCCATGGACTGAACCACAGCCGTCTGGGAAGGACTCAGATTTTCTAGTACTTTTCTATGTATCATTTAGGTGGAATTTATCCCTGGCTTTCCCTGAAGAGCCTCCCTAAATAAAATATAAAGTCTCTAATTGGAAATACACTGCTGATTCTGCTTGCTGCCAGAAGATGGCAGTGAAACACCACAGAATTTGAACATTACCTAAAATTTTCTTTTTATCTCTTTTGGTCCCTTTTATATCCTTTAAAGGATGGCTTTGTCACTCATGAACAGCAAAAATCCTAAAAGTAAATGTTAGCAAACTGAATCCAGCAATATATAAAATAATATATTACAACCAAGTTGGGTTTATCCCAGAAATGCAAGGTTGCTTACAATTGGGAAAATCAATTAATGTAATTTACCATGTGACAGTTTAAAGGAAGAAATAACATGGTCTCCATCTCAGGATGGGGTTAAAAAGTATTTGACAAAATTTATCTTGCGTTTTGATATACTATTGAGAAACTAGTAATGAAACTAGGAATTTCCTTATTCTTAAAAGGAACACCCTTTTTTGTAGACAAAAAATCTGTAGAAAACATTAGACATAGTGGTAAAATGTTAAAAGCATTATTTGTAAAATTAGGAATAAAATAAGTATACCTCCTAACACTACTACTTTTTTTTTTAAGATTTATTTTTTTATTTATTGCCCCTCCCCTCCCCCGCCCCAGTTGTCTGCTCTCTGTGTCCATTCACTGGTGTTCTTCTGTGTCCGCTTCTATCCTTATCAGCAGCACCGGGAATCCGTGTTTCTTTTTGTTGCGTCATCTTGTTGTGTCAGCTCTCTGTGTGTGCAGCACCATTCTTGGGCAGGCTGCACTTTCTTTTGCGCTGGGTGGTGTGGCTCTCCTTATGGGGCACACTCCTTGCGCGTGGGGCTCCCCTACGCGGGGTACACCCCCTATGTGGCATGGCACTCCTTGCGCACATCAGCACTGTGCATGGGCCAGCTCCACATGGGTCAAGGAGGCCTAGGGTTTGAACCGTGGACCTCCCATGTGGTAGGCGGATGCCCTATCTATTGGGCCAAGTTCTCTTCCCCCAACACTATTTCTCTTCAGCATTATACTGGAAGTCATAGCCAGTGCAGTAAGATAAGAAAAATAATTAAAAGGTATAAGGACTAGAAAGGAGTTGAGGAAAAATGTGCTACTATTGGATATGAAAACCTTAAAAGAATTAAGAGAATCTGACAAGGTTGCTGGATGTAAAAATCAACATACAAAATTCAGTTGCAGTTCTTGACAGTAGAGCAACCAGATAGCTTACAAATAGCAACCAAAAATATAAAGTATTAAGAAATAAACTTGGGAAGCAAATGTGGCTCAACTGATAGAGTGTCTGCCTACCACATGGGAGGTCCAGGGTTCAAACCCAGGGCCCCTGACCCATGTGGTGAGCTGGCTTATGCGCAGTGCTGCCACACGCAAGGAGTGTCATGCCATGCAAGGGTGTCCCCCACACACAAGGAGTGCCATGCCATGCAAGGGTGTCCCCCACGTAGGGGAGCCCCACATGCAAGGAGTGCACCCCGCAAGGAGAGCTGTCCCCTGTGAAAAAAGCACAGCCTGCCCAGGAGTGGCGCCGCACACACAGAGAGCTGACACAGCAAGATGACACAACAAAAAGACAGTTTCCCAGTGCCGCCTGACAGTGCAAGCGGACACAGAAGAACACACAGCAGATGGACACAAAAGAGCCAACAACGGGGAGTAGGAGGAGAGAGAAATAAATAAAAAATAAATCTTAAAGAAAAAACTTAAAAATGTGCAAGCCTATTTAGTAAAAAAAAATTAGTGAACAATAATAAGGAAAAGCTAAATAAATGGAGATATATCATGGTCTTGGAATGGAACTTACACTATTGCAATTGTGTCAGTTCCCCCTAAATTTATTTATAGATTCACTGAAGTTCCAGTAAAAATTCTAAGGCGTTTTTTTTATGGAATTTTTCAAACTGATTCTAAAATTTACACGAAAGGAAAAAGTCTGGTATTAACTAAGATATTCCTAAAATAATACAAGATAAAGGAATTTGTCCAATCAGATATCAAGATTTAACATAAATCCATATTAATATGAGATTGTGATATTGGTGTTGGGACAGATTATTAGACCAATGGAACATAACAGAGAGCCCAGAAACATAATCTGTACATTTATGAAAATTTAATTTATTACAGAGCAGGCATTATAGATCATAAGGAAAGTATAAACTTTTCAATAAATACTGGGGTGAGGTATCTATTTGCAAAAGTAAAAAAAAAAAAGGTAGAAAAAGTAAAGAAATTGGATCTCTACCTTATACCCTATACACAAAAATCAATTCCAGATGAATTAAAGACTTTAAAGACTTAAACATGTACTAAAAGTAAAACTATTAAATTTCTGGACAGTTTAGGAGACTATCCTCATGACCTCAGAGTAAGATCTTATATAAGGCACTTAATATATAGAATTCATTAATTCTATCATACTTCATCAAAAGATACCATAAGGAGACTGAAAATAAAGCCATAAAATGGGAGAAGATATTTATAGAGCATTCAATTAACAAAGAATTAGAATATAGACTATATGGAGAACTACTATGAATCAATAACTAAAGACAGCCTGAGGGAAAAAATAGACCAATGATATTTCAGAGTAGAAAGCACACATAATCCATAAACTTTAAAAAAAGCTCAATTTTAGTAATCAGTGAATCAAAACCACAATGAGATTCAGTTACCCACTAGATTGGCAAAAATTTAACTTAGACCATACTGTTCCATTGCTGGTGGAAGTGTAAATTGGTATAACCATTTTGAAAAGGGGTTTGTTATTACCTAATAAAGTAGAATTTATTTATAGTCCTCAGCTTACCAATTTCAGTCCTGCATAATATATTCTAGAGAAACTCTTAAACAAGTTTACTAGGATATATAAGCAAGAATGTTCGTGTCAGCTTTCTTAATAGTAAAAAAGACAGGAAATGATCCAAATATCCAACCAATAGAGTAGGTAATTAGTGTATTTCTACAGTGAATTTCTATACAGCATTGAAAACGAATGAACTGCAGTACATACATGAGCAGAAGTATGAATCTCAAAAACAATGTCAAGGGGCAAGTAATAAGTTACAGGAGAATCCATACAGAATGATTCCATTTTTATCAAGTTCAAAAACAGGAAAAATAAAACTATATATACACGTAAATGTGAAGAAAAGCAAAAGAGTGATTAATATAAAATTCAGTTTAATGGTTGTCTCTGGAACACATAAGGGCCTTCTAAGGTACTAAGGAGTTTCTATTTCTTAAGATATGTAGTAGTTACACGGATGTTTACTTCAGCTCTTAATATGTTTTATACATGCTTCTGTATATTTTACAATAAAAATTTTTTTTATTAGAGAAGTTGTAGGTTTCCTGAAAGATCAAGCAGAAAATACCTCCACCCCACACACACAGTTTTCCTTATTAACACTTAGTCTTACTGTGGTACTTTTGTTACAATTGATGAAACAGTGTTATGATTCTTAAACTATTAATTACCCCATGGTTTATTAAGGTTTCCTGTTAGTGTTGTATAGTACCATGGCTTTAAAAAAATTTTTTATTCTAATAACATACCTAAAACTTCCCCTTTTAACCACATTCAAATACATAATTCACGGTACAATAGAGTTTTTACAAAGGGAGCACTTTGTAGCACTGCTTTTATTCTGCTTAGAGTCCTTCCCCACCACCAGAAGAATATCTTCTCTTTATTTTCCCTAGTCCTAGTAGTTCTTATAGTCTAAACGTATTTCTACTCTCACTTCCAATTTAGTCTTGGTAGGAAAAATCATGAATTTATATAAGACAACCATCTTTTAAACAGCTTCTGTGTCCCAAGCGTCTTTTGTAAAATTGTGGCTCTGTAAGTATTGTATTTCACTGATTTTTAAACATATTTTATTGTCTATATGAAATAAAATGTTCTGTCTATCTCTAATATTTAAAGCAGATATTTGATGCAGTTGCCCTAGTTGAATATCTAGGAGTATTCTAGAAGCCCATGGTAGTTCAGTTTGGACACCACAGTACTGGTTTGTAACTCAACATAGAGTCTGAACTGAGGTTGATAGTCCTCCTTTATTATTTTCATAAAATTCTGCCCCTTGTGAATATTCAGACATGAATTCTTCTTTCCTTGGAAAGGTAAACTGTTTTCTAAGGAACTAAATATTACTTATATCCCATGGTAGATATTTCTGAAGTATACCTGAAGCTTATGCTTGTTTTGGTTGTTTCAGCTAAAACTGTTTGTACCAGTTATGATGAAATATTGTCATTCAATCAAACATGGAATCAGAATCCCAAGATGGGGTAGTCTTTAAAGATTATCAAGTTTAATGGTGCTGAAATTTCTTTTTAAGCCAGTTACCCTTCTAAGGGAGTCATTTCAGGAAAGTTAATGAGAGAGTTTAGTGTATGGATAGGAATGAGTTTGTCCCTAACTCCAGTCTTCCTCCTAGTTTTTATATGTGTGTGTGTGTGTGTGTGTGTATGTATATATATAGTGAACTTAAAGCCCAGAGAGGTAAAGCGATTTGCCCAGGAGCACAGAGTAAATTGGTAACAGAGCTAGGCTTTGAGCACAGGTCTTATATTCAGATCTCTTTTTTTTTTTCAAAGATTTATTTTTTATTTATTCCCCCACCCCCACCCCAGTTGTCTGTTCTCTGTGTCCATGTGCTGTGTGTTCTTCTGTGACCGCTTCTATCCTTATCAGCGGCACAGGAATCTGTGTTTCTTTTTGTTGCATCATCTTGCTGTGTCGGCTCTCCGTGTGGGCGGCCCCATTCTTAGGCAGGCTGAACTTTCTTTCGCTCTGGGCGGCTCTCCTTACGGGGCACACTCCTTGCGCATGGGGCTCCTGCACGCAGAGACTCCCCTGCGTGGCACTGCACTCCTTGCACGCATCAGCACTGCGCATGGGCCAGCTCCACACGGGTCAGGGAGGCCTGGGGTTTGAACTGTCGACCTCCCATGTGGTAGACAGACGCCCCAACCACTGGGCCAAGTCCACTTCCCAATATATTCAGATTTCTTGATTCCTAGTCTACCATTCCTTTTTTTGCCCCTAAAATTAAATTTTTATTTTGGTAATTATAGATTCACATGCATTTGCAGGAAATAATATAGAGAGATCCCTTGCATACTTTGCCTAGTTTCTTCCAGTGGTATCATTTGGCAAAACTACTAAATAAAATATAAAATATCACAGCTAGCATTACTTTTTATTAAACCATACTGCCAATTGTGTACAAATCCATCTGAAGATGTTTTGTTTTTTAAAAATTATGACTCTTTTTTTTTAGGATTTATTTATTCCCTCCCCCCTCGTTGTTTGCACTCACTGTCTGCTCTCTTTGTTCATTGTGTGCTTTCTGTGTCTGCTCATCTTTTTTTTTTTTCAACTTTAAAATCTTTTTTTTTTTTTTTTTTTTTTTTTTTAGGTTTTTAAAAAAATTTCAACCCCCAGTTCATTGTTTGTGCTTGCTATCTGCTTGTCTTTATTTTAGGAGGCACTGGGAACTGAACCCAGGGCATCCCATGTGGGAGGGAGGTGCCTAATCACATCAGCCACCTCTGCTCCCTGTTCTTTTGTGTCTCTCATTGTGTTTTCTCTCTGTGTCTCTTGGTTGCATCATCTTGTTGCATCAGCTTACCCACACCAGCCTGTGTCAGCTCACTGTCTTGCTTGTCTTCTTTAGAAGGCACTGGGAACCAAACCTTGGGCCTCCCACATGGGAGGGAGGCATGCAATCACATGAGCCATATCCTCTCCCTGCTGTTGTGTCATCTCATTGCATCAGCTCACCATGCCAGCCCTTTGCGTCAGCTCGCTGTCTTGCTTGTCTTCTTTAGAAGGCACCAGGAATTAAACCCGGGACCTCCTGTGTGGGAGTTGGGCACCCAGCTGCTTGAGCCACATCACTCCCGTGAGCTGTTTCTTCTCACTGTTTATCAGAGAAGTTAGACATTAAAACCCCAGCAAATAGCATGTAAATGTGAACATTCATACATGAGAGAGGACCAATTATTTTTGCTGCTTGCAGGTCACTATGACAAATGTGTGTTTGCCCTTCGGGAGGAGAACAAGAGTGACATGAACACCGTACTGAACTACATCTTCTCTCACGCTCAAGTCACCAAGAAGAATCTTCTGGTCACAATGCTTATTGTGAGTTCCCTTCTTCAGGACCTGAGAGGGTGGTTGATGATAAAAATAAAAACATCTTCTCCTGGTGGCCTTGGTTAGAAAGAAAGCTACTGTCTTTTGTAATTGTGGAATGAGTGGGGCTTGGGTTATGGATTAACAGTTTCTCAGATCCACCTCTGTCCTTGATCTGAAGATACCTGCTCCAGTTAGGAAAGGTCTCTTCTGACTATTTTGCGTGTTATCCTTCATGGAAACTCAAAAATCTCTTGACTGCATTTATAGGGCCTATGCTTCCCCATTCCTATTATCACTTACAATAGTAGCTTAAAATTTAGTCCTATCTAACCAATGCACTCTTTCATTGTAACTTTCTTTTGTTCCTTGGATACAAACATTGACTCTCATGTCCAAAACTTTAAAAATAAAATAAAACCTGTTAGAATCCTGTAGTACCCCCTCCCAAAGAAATTTCTATTTATTTTGCAAACTTCTTTGGTCCCTTTTTGTTTTATTAACATGAAAATTTAAGATCTGATTTTTTTAAAAAAGATTTATTTATTTTATTTATTTATTTCCCGTTCCCCTCTTTGTCTGTTCTCTGTGTCCATTCGCTATGAGTTCTGTGTCCATTTGGATTCTTGTCAGTGACACCAGGATTCTGTGTTTCTTTTTGTTGTGTCATCTTGCTGCGTCAGCTCTCCATGTGTGCGGTGCCACTCCTGGACAGGCTGCACTTCTTTCGTACGGGGTGGCTCTCCTTACAGGGCGCACTCCATGCATGTGGGGCTCTCCTACGTAGGGGACACCCGTACGTGGCACGGCACTCCTTGCGCACATCAGCACTGTTTGTGGGCCAGCTCACCACATGGGTCAGGAGGCCCTGGGTTTGAACCTTGGACCCCCCATGTGGTAGGCAGACGCTCTATCAGTTGAGCTAAATCCGCTTCCCAGATGTAATTATTGTATTGTTAGTAGATATGTGCTTTTTGTCCCCATAACCTAGTGATATGAGAATTAGCAGAAAGTAGAAATAAATGAAGGGTAAATGTGAATGGGACTAACAATCAGTGGGAGAATTTTTATTGATTTAAGTATTTTTAAAGATGATTTGCAAACTCTCCACTCCTGGTTCTTTCTGATTTAATTTTAGGAATCAGAGTACAAAAGGACTATTTTTATAATCCCCTACCCCATGGTCCCAAACAGTTGACTCACTGCTGCATGTTTGTCTGTTTGGGCAAGGACTATAGTACCTTCTCATGCCTAGAGAATTTCTTATCCTTTTATAGAATTGGCATTCTTTGTACCTTAGTTCCATCATTTCTTCTTAGAGAGAAAAAAACATAAGTTTTCACTGCCATTTTTTATTTCATAGTTCTGAATGGAGGAAACTATCTACCTGAAATTTTAATAGAGGATTTTTCTTCTACAGCTTGAGTTTAAACTATGTCTCTGATTAACAACAGTGCCACTCATTCAGTTACTTGCCTACCTGGTCGATTCCAGAAGATATAACATTTTTTAGAATAGCTACTTTTAAAAATATGTAATTATAGAGAGAGTTCATTAGTTTTGCTACCCTAAAATGGCTCGATGGTAGGGAAACCAGAAGATAGATTTGAAAAAGATCAGCACTATGTACTATTTCAGCTTCCCCAAGTAGCAGGTTTCAACTAGTAAGTGATATAATCTGTAGCAACTTGCTGAATTTTTTTCCTCAATCAAAAGAGAAGAGATATAAAGTAGATTACTTAGCTTTTTGTTTTTTTCTCTTTTTTAAAAGTTTTAATGCAAGGCTTGTTAATTCTCATTTGGATAATGCCAAGACTTTCTGGCAGAAAAGGCTAATCATGAGAGAGATAGAGAAAAGCATGAGATTGTACCTAAAATGAGGTGAAATTTGCCTTTGTAGGAAGCTAATTATGGTGGGTTTTTTATTACCATGATTACCTTTTTAAGGACCTAAGAGTTTTCTGCGCTGAAAATAGACCAAAGCCCAGAATCCTTGGAACAGCAGAAGAGTAATGATCGTCCAAGACTGTCACTGGGTTTCTTAAATTCTAATTTGTAAGATATAGGGGCTCGGCTCACTCCTTTTGCGGAGTGATTGTAAGTAACGCTTGCCTTAAGAATCTCATTATTGGAACACGGAGCCATATTTCCTCTGAGAATTCTGGAGTAGCTTTGAGCCGGGGCTGTTCATTTCTCAAGTAATCACGCTGGTGTGATGGAGAGAGAAAATGGCAGCTGTTCGGAGCTCAGGCCTTCAATTTTCTTCAGAGTCCAGTCACTCAAGTGTGTAATTACACGGGGGGTGCTGCAGAGGCGTTGGGCCCTGTCAGAGAACTGGTTTGAGGCTTTGCTTTCTGTTTTTTTGCCAGTCAGGACAGGCAGAAGCCAATGGGACTTTGACTTGCTGCTGTTCTTTTTTCCTCCCACCTTGTCATCCTGATTACTTCTTACCTGCATGGATGGGACCCAAACTTTCTTTCCAAGAAACTGAACTCTTTGGATAAAAGAGCTGTTTCTTAGTGTTTGGGTTTGGATACTTAGGACAGGAGAGGAAGAAGGAGGAGGAGGAGGAGGTAGGTTCAGGATGTGAACCAGTAAGATGAATTTGTCCTTTTCTTTATTTTGGCATTTTTACATTTTTCTTATGAAACGAAACAAAACAGAATTCAGTAAAAATAAATAGGGTCCTTAAATTTTGAAATGTTATTTTCATCCTTGATATTATTAACAGGGCCAACTAGATGAAAGCTTGAAAGATGTTTCTTTCTGAACTGGTATTAATAAATGCCAGACATGTTCTTCCTCTTTTCTTCATTGATAATGGTCAGACCCCTTCTGTAACTGCATTAATCATAGTAGCTGGGTAAGAGCCAGTTTAGCTGTTTGAATGATTCTTTCTGTAGTTCTTACTGTCTTTTATGGATATTCACCTAAACATGATGGCATTTTTGTTTTCCTGGCTCATGTTTTCTACTGGTTCCCCTTTCTTTGCTTTCCTTGGCTTCTTGGCTGATGGTATGTGTCCTGCATTTTAATCTCTACTTTCTAGAAGGAGGAATGTTGATCGTGTGCTTTACTGAGTACATGATGATTTCTGGGACTTTCGAATGCGGAGAAAGAGATCAAGAAAATCAGGCTTCTGAGAATCAATGTTATGGGGTAGGGGATTGTTCCAGTTTGAAGAGGTACCTTCATCTCCTGCAGGTGTTAACATAACTTGCCTAGTGGTAACTTACCTTAAGGACTCTTGAGCAAATTTCTTCTAATCTTTCACCCTAGCTAGAAAGCAGAATTTCAGGTAGAATCCTAATATCCCATCAAGTTTCTTCCAAATAAGAAACACTGAGCCACATCTAGAAAAAAAGTCTGGATGGGCAATAGTACATCTATTTAAAAACAACAAAAACAATAACAACAAACAAAGCTCTCCATATTTCTTAAATTTAATCTTATAGGAAAAAGCTTACAGTTTAAAACAATGTTTCTGTTTATTTAGAGATATTATAAGGCACTGTTTAGTCACATTTGGCAATTTGGTAGAAATAAAAAGTATCAACATCCTCACAGCTGTTTAGAATCAAAATATAATCCTACAGCTACCTTGATGGTACCTAGTCTTCTCCTCATTGCTCATATCTTATTTCAGATATGGTCTGCATGAAAATGCTATACACCATGCTTCCTTGTGAATAACATCAGCATATGAGCCTCTGATTTGATTTAGATCAAAAGCATTTCAAGTGCTGATCAGCATCTTCCTTCCCTTCTCTTAACATGATAGCAAATAATCTGTCCAATGTGTAAGTGAAAAAGAAAAGTCTTCTTATTGATTGCAAATTTACTGAATATGGTGTTATTAACCATGTTTTATTATGCCTGTCCCATACATCCTCGGAATGTCAAAAACTCCAACAGTGACTGGAGGAAGCTACCAGTGTATGACTGATTTTAGGATTAGTGCCTCACGCAGTTGAACAATAGTTAATATCTTGAGGCATTACACATTAGATGGCATTCTTTAATTCTGAATTGCCTTCCTCAGAGGGATTTAATGCCTAGGATGCTAAGACAAAGTTAGAATACATTAGTCTCTTCTGGCAGTCAAGCTCTGTAACTTTGACTATGGTATTGTCATTTAAGCATATTTGTTATATTTTTCCCGATCTGAGATATAGCCTATAGTTAGCCGCCATCCAGGTCAAGAATAAAAGCAAGAAATGACTGTTATACCATTCTTAACCATTGCTAAATAATTGTTTATGAAAGTGACCTGTAATCCCAAAATCATCAGGTAGGCTCTTTAAATTAACATCTTTATGTTGAAGAAACATGTCTGCTGATAGAGCCAACAGCTAATACAATAGTTAAATAATGTTCACCATGATTAGGTGGTGATGAGCTCTCCAGTTGCCCAAAGGAAGCCTGCCTCTAGGATAAAGGGCTATACACTTTGTGTTGGGTATTTGCATCTTAGAATGAATGTTTCTAAGAGCAAGTACCTGTCTCTGGTGGTTTCTTTCAGGACCTGAACACTGTGTCTAAGGAAAGGACAAGAGAGGGTTGAGAAGATTACTTTACACATAATTATCTGTTGCCAGTTTTTTTCTAAGAACTAATGGTGATAGTGGAGAAAATATTATTTGAATGGAAAATTTCCAAGTCAAGATAAACTAATGGCAAGTGTAGTGGTATATTCATACTGTTTTTGGTATTTTCCATCCCAGAATGGTCTTCTGTACTTTATCACAACTCAAAGTTATCAACTGGTGATAGTGAAAGAATAATTACTTCACTATGATTTTTCTAATCTCCAGAGTTCACTTTTCTTACAGATAATTGTTTTCTCTACTAGCTTTAGCATTCCCTTTCTTTTATAGGGGAAAGATGAAATGAAAAAGTGGTTTTGCACAAAAAAGGGATTTTGTGTGTTTTACTTTGTTTTGTTTTGTTTTTTAAGATAGAACAAAACCTATAGTTTGGCAAGAGGATAGTACCGTTTCTTTTCTTTATTTTAGTGTAGTCTCAAAAGGTAATCCTGGACTTCCTTTAAAGGAAAAACATTCCATATCTAATCTGATACAGTTTGAGAAGGTGACCAGTGTTCTTCTTTTATCACATCAGCCTTTGATACTAATGTTTAGGCTTTAGCTGGCTATTTGCAGAGTAGCTGAATTGTGGTATTACCCAGGACATGTCTTAGGTTTTTAGATCTTTCAGTGGGTCATTCTGATGATTGAAATAAGTATCCCAGAAAGGACTGTGTTTCATTTATTAGGAACATTAGATAAAGAGGGTTTTAGGTAGGGAAAACATCTTGGTTTCCTTATCCAATATATCTATATTCTGCCTTTTTATTGTCTTCCTTTAGTGGTTTAATATGAAATTCTGTTTTGCTAATTAGTTCTTATCAAAAGATGAGACTTAGTTACATTTTTCACCTCTTCTTTGCTTTCATGTTCTAGGATAGGTTGACCCAGTCGTCTAGTTCATGACTATGTGTTCATCTCAACCCTGGATTTATATTCACTATAATAGCAGCTTTTCTTCTACCCATTCAGATGAGTGAATTCCCTGCCTTAAATGAGTGAAAATAACACTTGCATTTCCTTAACTATAAATCCCAACATGTGTTTTATGACCCCTGGACACTTGGAGCAGACCTCTGGTTGGTGCATTAGTAAACTGAAAAGCATTTTCTGTTTTAAAGTATTTGAGAAGCCTTCTTCCTAGCATATATAATGGTATGGAATATTTTGGAAGTATTTACTTTTTATGCCATAGAAGATGGTAGTGGTTTTGGAAAAAGTGTTTTGGTAAATGATGCCCACCCCAAAGACCAAAAGTCACAAGCTGCAAAGATTATCCCTGAGATGGGGATGGTTAATGTGAAATGGAGATTTCAAGGAAAGGACTGAAAAGCAAGGTGGGGAGAAGATTAAAAAGCAATAACAGTATGGCCATTTGAAAACTTGTAGTCTTTCATATCGCATTCATTGTTGGGGAGAATAAAATTTCACTAAAATATAAAGGCAATTATTTCAATCCAAGAAGATGGAACTATACCTAAATGTGGATATTTATATGGTGTAGTGTTATGAACTATTGCTACACAAGAGCTCTGTAAAATTCAAAAGGACAAAAATATTTATGAAAACTGCATTTAAAAACTGCAGTTTATCATCTTAGGTGAAATTTATGTGGATAATAGGTAAATTTAGTGAATAATCCGATATACTGCTGGACCCCAGAAAAAAAAATCCTTCTCTCAAAATATGATAGGGATTTTTTTTTCACTTTTTTCTTTTTTTTTTTAATTTTTAGGAGAGAAAGGAGCCCAATACTGAATAAACCATGGATTCTGTCAAAGAAAAAAATGTCACTGGACAATTCAAAACATGCAGGGGGGACTTTATTTAAAGCTATATGCCGTAGAGAAGAGACACACAGTAAGGCTATTTTGAAGAGAGAGACTAGAAACCTATCACAGTAGAGAAGAAAGAGAGGGCTGAACTCCACTGAAGCAGAGGGCCAGATGTTTTTAAAGAACTGGATGAGCTAGGGACAAAGTACTGGAGGGGGGAGATCAAGCAATGGGGTATGTCAGTTACATGATGTTATCGCCTAAGTATCCTTTCCAGGCCAGGTGGAACATGTTCTGTCTGGATTCTTAAGGGCCAAGGTGAGGGAGGTCAGGGTCTAGAGAAAAGGGGAAGCCTGTAAAGTTGAGTCAAGCTTAAGGAGAAGTCAAGGCCATTTCAGACAGTAACATTACAATAGGTGGGGGACTTTTTAACCTACTCTGTTTTTCAGGATCGCAGAGTTCAGGTTAAATTCAACATTGCCAATTCTGTAGTAAGAACTCATTATTTCTATCTAACTCGGGTAGGATTGACCGTTTTTAGATTTTGGTAGAGTGGTGCTTAGTACAGTGAGGAGATAATGCTGGATGCAGAACTGCCAGTCTGTGAGATGGTGTTTTTATTTAGTGTGTGCTTATTAATGAATAATTTGCTCTTATGTTTCTGTTCTTCACCCTCCTGGGATACTGAACATTTGGTTTGTGGAATAAAAACATCAGGAGTTGTTCCTTTTACTTTGTACTACCTTCTTTCTAAAAGTGGGAGAGGGAGCAAGAAGGCCATTTCAGTTCCTAAATTTTTAAAATTCTCTTTAAACTTTGAAAAATCTTCTGTTATTTCTTACTCAGGATTCTCTTGACCCCTTTCAAGATCTCTCATGATTGCTTCTACACGTTAAAAGTATAATGTTGATTTATAAAGCAATATATTAGGAATTTTGAATCTGAATGAGGATATTTGGCTTTTTCTCCTTAGCAGCAGCTTCCTCCACAAATCTCTTTAACTGCATTGTTTAAGATAAAGAAGAAAACCAGGAAGTTACATTTTAAAAATTAATCCAGCTATGTTTACTGTTTTTATTCTCTTTCCCCATTTCATAAAGAATCTTAGTTCTTTTTTAAAGTGGATGTGCTTTTTTTGTCTTTTACATTAACAATTAGGATCAGCTGTGTGGCCGTGACCCTACTCTCACTGATGAGCTGCTGAATATCCTCACAGAGCTAACTCAACTCAGTAAGACCACCAATGCTAAAGTGTCACTTCGAGCACGCCAGGTAAGGACATTTGTTGGTTATGGTGACAAGAGGAATGGTTTTCTTTGGTTGGGCATTCCAAGATACAATGAGCTTTTCTACTCAATTACTTTATAAAGATCATGCAATTTTTCATGTATATTGCCTTACCCTCAGAACAAATGTTTTGATGTGGTATATATTTTTTGAAAAGAAGGGAAAAGTTTACCATTGAGTCTCTACACATAGGAGCCCATTCCCCATTATAAAATCCTGGCATCATTCCCTTCCCACTTTAGTAGCCCTATGATAATAAACCAGGATCAGGTGGAGGGGAGGAAAAGGACTCACTATTTGACTTCCCAAAGGGAGATTAAAAGCATTCAAAACTTTTAAGTGTATGGGGAAAAAGCAAGTATGAAAAACAGAGAGATAATAAAATGAATCTTATGCTCTGGCAATCAGAACAACCCTGGAGAAGTCTTCTTAGTTTCACCCTGCAGTGTTCATTTCCATTCCAAACGGTTTCAGCAGGGAAGCAGAAAGTTGGTGCTCCCTTTGTGTTTCAGTGCATGGGCATTGACAAGGAAGCAGCATTTGAAGCTATTCAGTGACCTTCTGCTTTCTCTACAATTGTATCCATGTCACTGAACTAATCAGAGTTATTGAACCTCTCAGTGACCTGCTGAGGATATTCAGGTCCCACCATGTCCCTGTGTGTTTGTTTGTGACACTGCTTTCTCTCTCTTTGGCCCTCACACACACTGGTGTTACTTCCTAATGCCTTCTCCTTGCTGCTGAGTACCTGGGGCTGTCAGAGCAGCTTTTCTTAGTCTTTCTTTCTACTTCTGAGTTGCAAAAGCCTATCTCTGCTGCAACCACCTTCCCCACAGCTGCTCCCTGCCAGACCTGATTCCCAATTAACAGCTAGTCATGCAGTCCCCAGGACTAGCAGCTTTGCAATGGTAAATCACATGCACTGATAGAACTTGATTGAAGCCGTTTTCTCTCCCTTCCCCGTCCCCCTTGGGAAATTGCCCACAACGCAAATCATAGTGAGAGTCAACTGAGATCCAGTATTTGGTGGCACTGGCTTTATGTTACAGGACCCAGAAGTTGTTTTACTTGGTCTGTTTTATCTTTGATGCCTGCACTTACAGATTTATATTTACTGCTTTTGTATCAGGCCTGCCTAATAGGAGCCTAGAATAATCACTCCCTGAGGAACTTATGCCTCTTATTTTGTTCTCACTCCAGGTTCTTATTGCCTCCCATTTACCATCATATGAGCTTCGCCATAACCAAGTAGAGTCTATCTTCTTATCAGCTATTGACATGTATGGACATCAGTTTTGCATTGAGAACCTGCAGGTATAAATATATTGCCCTTTTCTACCACTGTGCACTCCTTCCCCCTTCATCTCCAGGCATAATTTAATCAACCAATCAATTGCTTTTTGGTTTTCAGTGCAATGATATTTCATACCTTGACTTTCTAAAAATACTTTCATTTATGAATATTTTTCCATGGAAATGCTATTGGGATTGTGGCTTGTCTTGACAGAAGTGTCCTATTGAAGTTATTACCTCTTATACTTTTAGCTAGAAAGTATTCTAGGCCAGAATTCAGTGCCTTTGATTGCTGATATTTGAATCAGATATATTTAATAGTTATTATTTTTCTGGATGCAAAGCTTTTAAAATATTTCATTTTAATGCTTACTATTTTGTTGCATAAAAAGCCAATTTATATAATATCGTTACTTTTATTACTAATTGAAAATACCTTGACAATTAGTTTTCTAAAATAACATTGTTTTCTCAGGGATGACTTTCTATTTTTCTACTTGGAAATAAGATTAATATTGTTAAGTCTGACCTAGGGAATTGTCAGGCTTTCTCTAAGATTTCTTTCTGGGAAAGCTAGAGAGGAAAGAAGGATTCTTTACTTATTTGATTAATAGTTGAAATCCAAGAAACACAGGGTTTACCATAGTAGAGTTAATGAAACAATATTTAGGAAGTGAGCTCCAGATATATATTAGAAAGAATAATAATATTCATAAACATTTATATTAGCATACAATTAACACATTGTTAATATACTCTTTTTGAGATACTGAGCTGGGGACTGAACCCAGGACCTCATGTGGGAAGCCGGTGCTCAGCCACTGAGCCACATCAGCTCTCCCAATACAGTGTTTTAAGGATTTTCATAGATTAATTCATAGAAACCTCACAATGGCCCTATGAGGGTAAGAACTATTGTTTTCCCCATTTCATAGCTGAGGAAACTGAGGCACAGAGAGGTTAAGCTAATACATGGCATTCATAGAAAAAATTCTTAGGTTTCTTTAGATGCCAAATAAAGTCCATTGAAATTGTTCTCTTTATGAATGTAGCAGTTTAGGTCTGTTTTTGTACTTTTCAGAAACTCATATTGTCTGAAACATCTATTTTTGATGTCCTACCAAACTTCTTCTATCACAGCAACCAGGTAGTGAGAATGGCAGCTCTGGAGGTAAGCTTTTATAAGACTATGTCATGACCTTTTTCTTTATTTCTAGCTGATTCCCTTTGTCCATTTGGCTATCATATCGATTGCTTTCCTTTGGCCCTAAGGTTGACTTTTAAGGGTAGAATCTTCTTTTCCTCTGAAACAATGAAATATGTTTTACCTTATTCAAGTGCTTCATCTGAACTAATTGCTAGTTCTGGCTCCTATCACAGTAAAATAGGTGCCTGCATTTTTCAGTAGTCTCTACTTTCCAGATATTTGAATTCTCCCATTTTGTAATGAATTGGAATTCCCTGTAAAACAATGAGTGAATGGCTAGTTAGAACATGAAAACTTAATATTATGTGATTTTGGCCAAGTTAAAATGGATTTTAGTTATATTTTGAACTGTTAAGCATAGGAGAGAAAGTAATCACATTTTATAAACATACAATTACTTTAATGAGGTAAGAAGAAAGTGAGTCTCTGAGAAGTTAAGTATCTTGTCCAAAATCACATAGATTTTAAGGGGAAGGAGTTTGCATTTGAATTCAGGTCAATCTGACTCCAGGGACTTTTCTATTTCTACTACAGCACACTATTTCATTAAGCACAAAAATTGCACAGGCCATGAACATTGCTCTAAGTTTGCCAGGTGTATGTGTTTGAAGTTTTGTTTAAGTGTTTTTATGTGATGTGGTGTCACCACCACAAGCCTTTGCCAAGTTTTTTTGGGTCACTTTTCATTTGTATTTTATGAATAAAATGGAATCTACCAGCTGCATAAATTCTAAATTTTTGAAAAATCTGACTATTTTGCAGTACTCTGATGTCCTTAAATGAGAAGCCTACTTATATACCCCACATGCTGATAGTATGACATATAGTATTTTATATGCATGGCAAATAGGGCTACAAAGTAGGGGAGGAGGATGAGCTGATGTTTTTTTGTTAAGATATAGGTCTTTAACTCTTTTTTTAAAAGATTTACTTTATTTACTTACCCCCACCCCCTCATTGTTTGTGCTCTCAGTGTCCATTTGAGGTGTGCTCTCTGTGTCTGCTGGTCTTCTCTTTAGGAGGATTCAGAAACCAAACCTAGGATCTCCCATGTGGGAGAATCGCACTTAATTGCTTGAGTCACCTCCACTCCCTGCTTTGTTTTCTCACTCATTGTGTTCCCTCTTTGTGTCTCTTTGCTGTGTTATCTTGTTGTATCCGCTTGCCAAGCCAGCCTGTCATGCCAGCCTGCTGTCTTGCTTGTCTTCACCAGGAGGCACAGGGGACTGAACTAGGGACCTCCCATGTGGGAGGCAGGAGCTCAATCACTTGAGCCACATCCGTATCTCAGCTCTTTAACTCTACAGGGGACTGAACTAGGGACCTCCCATGTGGGAGGCAGGAGCTCAATCACTTGAGCCACATCCGTATCTCAGCTCTTTAACTCTTTTTTTTTTTAAAATATTTATTTATTTATTTAATTCCTCCCCTCCCCCGGTTGTCTGTTCTCTGTGTCTATTTGCTGCGTCTTATTTCTTTGTCCGCTTCTGTTGTCGTCAGCAGCACGGGAAGTGTGTGTGGCACCATTCCTGGGCAGGCTGCACTTCCTTTCGCGCTGGGCAGCTCTCCTTATGGGGTGCACTCCTTGTGCGTGGGGCTCCCCACCCCTGTGTGGCATGGCTCTCCTTGCGCGCATCAGCACTACACATGGGCCAGCTGCACACGGGTCAAGGAGGCCCGGGGTTTGAACCGCGGACCTCCCATGTGGTAGACGGACGCCCTAACCACTAGGCCAAGTCCGTTTCCCCTTTAACTCTTTTTTTTTTTTTTTTTTTTTTATTTCCCCCCCTCCCCTGGTTGTCTGTTCTTGGTGTCTATTTGCTGTGTCTTGTTTCTTTGTCTGCTTCTGTTGTCGTCAGCGGCACGGGAAGTGTGGGCGGCGCCATTCCTGGGCAGGCTGCACTTTCTTTCACGCTGGGCGGCTTTCCTCACGGGCGCACTCCTTGCGCGTGGGGCTCCCCCACGCGGGGGACACCCTTGCGTGGCAGGGCACTCCTTGCGCACATCAGCACTGCGCATGGGCCAGCTCCACACGGGTCAAGGAGGCCCGGGGTTTGAACCGCGGACCTCCCATGTGGTAGACGGACGCCCTAACCACTGGGCCAAAGTCCGTTTCCCTCCCCTTTAACTCTTGAGTCAAGTTAGTATATTTGAGATATTATATGTGAAATTATGCCTTATTGGTTTTTGCCTAGATGTCGGGGTAAGTATAAATAATTCAAAATTAATTTTAGGCAATGGAAGGGGAAAACAATAAAACAAAGATGCAAGATAGTAAAAGAGTTGAACTGTACTGCAATCATTTCTCTTTTATCCTTATTTCTTAAGTAGCCCAGAAAAAGCACCATTTTTCTTCTTGCTTTTCTCTTTTATGGAGATGGTCATGCTTAATGAGTTAGTAGCTGTGGTTCTATATGCTTCCTTTTGCTAAAGACCAAATCTTCCCCAGAGTTTAGGTTAGCCTGAAAGAAAGTTTACACTGCACTTAGAGGTGTCCAGAAGAGGTAGGTTAGTTTTGTATCCAGTTCGTCATGGGTGACTGTGGCTTTATTAATTAAAGCAAGCTATATACAGCCTTTGGGTCTCTCCTTACCACAGACAACCTTCTTCTGCACCAGATACCTCTTACCAAACAAGACCTTTTCCTAGACTAGCCATCTCTTAGTTTCTGTTTTTGCAGAGTATTTACTGAGGATTACTTTTTAACCAGGTGTATGTTCGAAGGGCTTATATTGCCTATGAACTTAACAGTGTACAACACCGCCAGCTTAAGGACAACACCTGCGTTGTGGAATTCCAGTTCATGCTGCCCACATCTCATCCAAACAGGTGAGTTTGATCTGGCATGTGTTACCTGGGCCAGCCAAAGCATGTCAGGAGGCTTAAAGAAAATAATGTTTATGACAATTCTCTATTTTTTTAAAGCTAGAAATACAGAGCAGAAAAATGAACAAATTTGAACTACGAGAGAAGAGCAGGAGCCTCTTGGTACTCTTTCTCTTCTTTGCTCCAATGAGAGATACAGTATAATTAAGATAATAGTTTAGCACTATCCTGTTCATTCTTGCTTGAATTATATCACTGAGGTATCATATTTTTGTCTTTTGTTTTTTTCTTAGAGAGAATTTATTAACATTTTACTTGCAGGAACTTTGCCAGAAAAATCACTTTTTAATCATTTAAGTTAGCAGTTGAAATATAAAAGTATCTTGAGTAGAATTCTTTGCTTTTCTGTGTTTGCCATGGGTTGAGGTTATACCTAAGCCAGTTTCATTATCTCCCTAAAAACAGACATCCAAATTTAGCAGTTGAAATTCAGTTGGTTTTTAAAAATCACACTTCAGAATCAAACTTCTTAAATTTAAATTAATTAATTAAGCCATGTAAATTCCATTATTCCTTCCTAACCCCTTTTAAAAAATAAAATGTACATATGGAAATTTCTTTGAGTATTGCTTTTGTTTTAAAGTGCAGATACTTCATTTATCTCATACTCATTCTTTATAAAGTATTCTGAGGCAGAGAAAATCTAGGAATTCCACCCACACATATGGAATCTTTTTAGAAATACCACAGAAAATATAAATACCACAACCAATCTTAACCTGCCCCCCTCCATTTCTTCTTTATGGCCTTTGGTTCTTCATTTTATATTACAAAGTACTGTGTCTTTGGGGATCCTTAGTTATAGACACCAGAAATGATTTTGTTCTGAATTGCCACTTCACCCAAAGCAATAGAAACTCTTCCTAGAGACAAAGGAATCTGTGCTGAGACTTTTGGCCACTGGATGCCACTGTTGTTCCAGCAGAGGTCAGCAGAAGAGCAGAGGCATCTTCAGGAAAGTATTTTCCTTCTTTGTCTCATAAGAGCCTTTCACTTCTGTACCTCAAAAATACCTTATGGCTGGCAGAGAAAAGCATGTATCCTTGATTTAGCAAGCATCTCTCAGTACATTTTTGCCTCCATGGGTTTCAGAATCTCATTTTCTAGAAACGAATGGTTGTCCTTCAATGAGTGGTAAAGTACTCACAGCACACGTGGGTTCGGCATTCAGTCTCCTTTCTTTTCCTTCATTCCTTGAATAATTGTAGAGAAATACATGCTACACTTAATGCTCTTTATAATTCTCAGGACATTCTCCTTTTCTTCCTGCTTTCTGCTACCTCTTCCCTTTGGGCAATGATTTGAAGTAGACAGGCTGGAAGGCTGTTTCTGATTTCCTTCCCTCCTCTTCTCTCTCGTTGTCTTTCTAAATTTCTTTTCCTGTCCCACTCTTTTATTTGAGGATATGTCTCCAGTGTGATTAGGGAAAGTAAGAGAAATGAGAGAAATTCTTCTTAATGCCTTTAAGAAATCTCACCTTTCCACATTAAGTGTTGGAATCTTGGTTTGTATACTTGTTACAAATCAAAATTTGTATACTTTTTCCTCCCAATGTCTGAGATTAAACATCTCTATGGTAAAGACCAGACTTGAACAGAACTGTAATCCTGTACTCTTCCTATATGAAGACTTTCATGGTTGTGTGTTTAATTTTTTTTTTTTAAGAGGTACTGGGGATTGAACCCAGAACCTCATACATAGGAAGCAGGCACTCAACCACCAAGCTATATCCACTCCCCAAAGAGAGTTGGTTTTTTCATTTGTTTGTTTTTAGGAGGTACCAGAGATTGAACCCTGGACCTTGTATGTGGGAAGCAGGTGCTCAACCTCTTGAGTTGCATCCATTCCCCAATGTGTGCAATTTTAAAGCTCGGATCCTAATCCTAAGATTCTGGTTCATTCTGGAATAGAGTCCACATGACCACTTTTGAAAAAGCTCCTCTGATAATTCTGATAAACACTACAAGTGGGAATCACTACCCCTAGATCAGTGCTAGCCAATAGAAATATAATACCAGCCACATAGGTAATTGAAAATTATCAATTGGCCACATTTAGAAAGTAAAAAGAAACAGGTAAAATTGATTTTAGTAACATTTACTTAATCCCTTATATCCAAAATATCATTTCAAATGTAATCGATGTAGAAATTATTGAGATATTTTCCATATTTTTTTCATACAAAGTTTTTGCAATTCAGAGTATATTTTCCAGCATATCTCAGTTCAGACTAGTCACATTTCAGGTACTCATCAGCTATGTTTGGCTGGTCGCTGTCATATTGGTAGCACAATATTAGACCAAAAGTTAATTAGGACAATTACAAGTCAAAAAACAAGTCTTCTTTTATGTAATGATAGTGCCTCTTGAGGGAGAAAATCTCTTACTCTTATGTTGCTTGTTCTCAGTAGTAAGAATTATCTAAACTTGATACTATAGATGTTACACTACAATATTTTATGCATGCTTTAAAAATTATCTTGTGAAAGTAGAGAACAGGCATATGAATGCTTTACCATACATATTCTACTTATCAATGTAAAAAAATATTTTGATAAAGATTTTTTTTCCCAACTGGGGGGATGCAAACCAAAAAATTTCTGGGGTAGAGAAACAGTGGGGTTTTTTGTTTGTTTGTTTTGTTTTTGTTTTAGGAGGTACCAGGTATTGAACCTAGGACTTTGTACATAGGAAACAGGTGCCCATCCACTTGAGCAGCATCTGCTCCCCAACATATATTTTTGTTTAAATATTTTTTGCATTTTCTTTCCTGGCCCTTAGTCTGTACATTCATTCCATGAAATCATTTGAAGTAGACTGAATTTGCCTAAGTCCATAGAAGTGAGTATCTTTATAAGCTGTAATATCAAAGTAAGACTACAGCCTTTTATTGTGAATGGGATCACCTGGTACAATTCCATTCTTGCGGTTTGTTTTTGACTGGTGATTTAACCTTTCTGGGTTGGTATGTATATGGTTCTCCGCAAACTGACGGCAGAGTTTGTTTTCAAGAAAATATCTTAGATGTCTTTTGGATTGAAGACCTGTGTCCCATTAGGACCTGTTTTGATTTTTAGATAAGTAAGCAAAACACAAGCAATTGCTATTGAAATGAGAGTGCAGCCTCTAAGAAAGAAGACACTCCCTGATAGCCCATTTGGGTAGTTACTGTGTGGCTAACATGTCTGGTACCTTTCAGGTTTTGTTTTAGTTTATTATAGAGCTTTGTATTGCTTGCCATTTAGTCAGCTTCTCAGTATAATTTGACTATTTTTTCTCTGATACTTCTTTCAAAATGCATGTATTTTAATAGCACATTAAATGGAACAGTTTATTCCTAGTAACTGTGATTTCCTGCATCATCCTTTTTGCTAAGTAGGCTTCAGTCAAGCCCTCTTCTTGATTTTCAACCTAGAATGTCCCAAATTTTTTTTTCCTCATTTTTCCTTTATAATTGCACACTGTTAATCCACTCCTTTTTTTTTTTTGTATTTATATTAGTATATCTTTATTCTTTTTTTTCTCTCTCTTTTTTTAAATGTTACATTCAAAAAATATAAGAAGTCACCATACACTCCCCACCCCCCTCACCCCACTCCTCCCACATCAACAACTGCTTTCATCATCATGGGACATTCATTGCATTTGGTGAATACATTTTGGAGCACTGCTGCACCACATGGATAATGGTTTACATTGTAGTTTACACTCTCCCCCAGTCCACCTAGTGGGCCAAGGCAGGACATAACAATGTACAACATCTGTCCCTGCAGAACCACCCAGGACAACTCCAAATCCTGAAAATGCCCCCACATCATATCTCTTCTTCCCTCTCCCTACCCTCAGCAGCTACCGTGGCCACTTTCTCCACATCAGTGCTACAATTTCTTCCATTACTAATCACAGTAGTTCCATAGTAGAATATCAGTAAGCCTCCCCAGCTCTTACTAACCAGAGGATCCAATTATTGGAGCTTCACTCAGGGACGTTCCTAGTCTGGATTTATCCTTTTCTTCTTAAATTTCCTTCTATTGAACAGCAGCTGCAGAGATTTTCCTGACTTAAGCATAGTTGGAAACCTATATATATGTGATGTGTGTGTGCTTTTCCTTCTTTATCTTCTTAGCTTTTAAATGTGATATTCCATTGTATATGAATTATTTTGAAGGAAGGGGAGGTTTGCTGTCAATTTTAAAGATGATTTGTAACCAGTTAGCACTTGTTCTTGAAGGAGAAATGAGTGGGTTTCTTTGGTCATTTTCTTGATGCAGAAATAAGGCAGCTTGTCTACTCTAAGAGAACATTTTATTATTCATACTTCTAGGACCTAATCCTCTTGTCTAAGATTCTGTCTGCATAGCTCTTTAGGAAGTTCAATCAGTATTTTACATTGATTAATCCAGGAGCTCAGACTATATCATACAGCAATTCTTTTTCTCTTTCTTCCTCTAGTGAGACTCAGGGTCTAGAGTCAGTGGTATATGTATGTATATGTCATTTTTCCCATTCTGAAACCCTAGTTTATCCATCACTGGGGTTGGTGATGCAAAAGCTTGTAACAATGAAGCATCATTCTGAATATGGCTTTTTTTTTTTTTCCACAATTCTTTAAATTATTTGACAATCAAGATTTCACTTGACTTTGGGTATATTAGGTGCTTCCAAATAATCAGGAAGCAAGTGAGTTCTTTAGTCAGCCTATGTGTTAGCTCTTCTAAAACAGGTTAGATTTGTACAAACATATGTAAGGTATATTATCTCACAAACTCTGTGGCTATGCATATAGCTCTGTATATTATTATGACAGCCTAGAAGTGCAAAATTTATAATGTTAAATGATTTTCATAAATAAAATACTTTAGTGAACATAGTTAATTTTTTAAACTTAATCTCGTATATGAAGCAATATTGATGCAGGGGATAGAAGTATACTTTGTTATATGTTTCTATACATATATAATGGGTGAGGATCTATTGGTGTTCATTTCTACCTTTTTTTTTTCTCTCCCCTTCCACACCGCCCCCCCCCCCAGTTGTCTGTTCTCTGTGTCCATTTGCTGTGTGTTCTGTGTCTGCTTGTGTTCTTGTCAGTGGCACCTGGAATCTGTATCTCATTTTGTTGCATCATCTTGCTGCATCAGCTCTCCGTGTGTGCGGCGCCATTCCTGGGCAGGCTGCACTTTTTTTGTGCTGGGCAGCTCTCCTTACAGGGCGCATTCCTTGCATGTGGGCCTCTCCTACGTGGGCGACACCCCTGAGTGGCACGGCACTCCTTGCACACATCAGCACTGTGCATGGGCCAGTTCATCACACGGGTCAGGAGGCCCTAGGTTTGAACCTTGGACCTCCCATGTGGTAGGCAGACGCCCTATCCATTGGGCCAAATCTGCTTCCCTCTACCTATTTCTTAAATGGAAATCCATGCTTTAGTTAAATTGGGTTGTGATATCTTCTTTGCTATTCACTACTTGTGAACTTGGTCTTCTGTGTTATGTTTTAATTTAGGCACTTTCCTTTACTCATTTCTTACATCCAGAAGAGGTCTACTGTGTTCTTACTATCGATAGCACAGGTTTTGATCATGACAGAGTCTAGGCTGCTGAGTACCTTCAGTGTTCAGCTGTCAGTGAGTAGACTCTGAACCATCTTATTTGTGAAGAAGGTTAGAAATCAGAAGCCATCTATGTGAATAATCAGTAGCCTGCTGCCATTCTTAAGAATTCTGATAATCTTTGACACCAGAGATTAGACCCTCTCTTTCACTGTACTAAGGTATTCAAGTCATCCAACTTGTGGCATTTTTTAGCAATGGAAGCCCTTGGTTGTAATTTGCAAGCCAGAATGAGCTGTAAATAAATGAAATCCTACAGTACTTGCTTCCTTCATTCAGCCCTAGTCTGCTGATGAGATGCAAGCATCTAGCAGAAGTGACGATTCTCAGCAGGTTTAAGTGCTTACCAAAGTGCTGTCCTGTATCCATGGCACAGCTTCTAGACTCTGCTGTGTTATTTTGGCACTCTAGACTTGTAAGATTAGAAGTCGAGTTTAAAACTCTCAGTATATCATTAGTGTAGTCCAAGGTCCCTTCTTGTCAAGGAAGACTAGCTGATTCCAGGGAGAAGGAAAAGCAGAATCCAGGGCACCTGTAAATCCCTGTACTTTTGTGCTGTGGGTTTGTAGCTAATTATACATCAGGCAACAGTAATATGCTGTGGCCCTGTTGGCATACTTGTTTCAGAAAAAGCAAAATCTTCCAGCAGAGCAAAGAAGGGGCTTTGGAGGGGCTACAAATGAATGAAGCAATGATCATTTTATTGTAAACTAACGCTCTGCAGTGGAATCAGGGCATCTGAACTGCAAGGGAGTCATGGGAGAGATGCCAATAGAAATACATGGTTCAGATCTGTTTTACAGCTCTTGATTTGGATGCTCCTGCAGAAATATAGTCACACAAGGAGACCACAACTGGTCACAGCTAGTCAAATTGCTCTTTCTCCTATGGTACTGCTGTTAGTGACTGCTAGTAGGTTATTGAGCCGACCTCTTCTGATGCTGCTTTGCTGCCTGATTTCAAAAGATTTGCCCTATACTGGCTCTCAGTCACAGCTTGATATAACCACTACTTGTTTGCATCCATCCCTATCACTTTTATACAAGGTCTTTGTTTTTTGTTATTATTGTTTTTCCCCTCCAAGTTAGAAGGCAAAAGAAGCAGGAACATTTTTATATGATAAAAGATTTATGTAAGGCTAGCTAGAATCAAGGAAAATGAAATTCAGCTGGAAGGGATGGTAAGTGCTCAGAGAACTTGTGACTGCCAGAGAAGTCAGTGTTCCTTAAATTAAAGAGGGCTCACATAGCAGGCAGCAACTCTGACTTTGCATTCATATAGAAGCAGGCTCTTCAGCCATTCTGGTCAGGCAGATCAATAAAATCAGAGGTGACTTAATGCCAAGAATGTCAGAATTCAAAGGATTTCTCATCCTTCTTTAAAGTCTATACTAATGCATAGCATCTATTCTTGGGAACCGAGATGAAAAAATAAACACAAGGTCTAGATTTTGGTTTATAACACCATATTGAAGAGTGTCCTTGGAACGCATCCTCTTTGGTTTCTCAGTTATCACATCTGTAAAAAGGAACTAATCTACTAGAAGGTAAAATCATGCCAATATTCATTCAGCACAACATTGTGAATGGAGATTCATCATGATAGAAGTATTTTGAGTAGCCTAAATAGCATACTTCTTATAAGAAGTGAATTTATATATACTGTTTATGTATTTGAAAATGCATTAGATTGCCTTATCAGAGATTGAGCAATGTAACTATTTTTACATGATGAGTATGCAGTAGAATGTGACAGATTTTATTTTATTTTTAGCTACATAAATGAAATACTTGACTCATATACAATCTCTTCTGTAGTTTATTTTGTACAGACCATAGCTTTCCAATGTATCATACTAGTGTGCCATATGCCATATTTGTCATATTGTCAAATTGATCAATTAGCCTCTGTGTAGGGTAGTAAAATATATCAGTGATGATTATGGATATGGCTCAGGACTCACTTGGTAATATAGAGTATATCCTTCTTTCCTTGCTCATCTTCCCTACAATACTACAGGCTTTTATTCTATCTGCCTCTAAATTCTTACATGATTGATTTAGAGCTATTCCTTTAAAAACTGGAGTTGTTTGGGAGTGATTCTTCTTTACCCCATACTGTGTAGATGGTACACAATTCCTATAACAAGGCAGCAGGGGGCTCTCTATGAGAGCTTGAGAATTGATGGAAAAGGGCTGACTTTTTGTTGTTCCATTCAGGCCTTTTTCTACTGTAAACTTGGCCCTCGTCATGTGAAGACTTGCTAAGGGATTAGAGTGTCAGTACAGAAACAGTGAGACCATTTTATTAGTTTAAGAGATTGGTTAACAGTAGAGAGATTATACTGGTTTCTAAATTCTGGATGGATGGAGCCAGATATTGCTTTGGTTGTAGGGTTCTTCTGTCTGAACTGAGATTCATGGATAGGAAATTGTACAGGTGGCTCTTTCTTTAGAATCCTTTATATCTTAAAAGAAAGACTTTCCTGTATTCTCATTAGCCTTTGCAGTTAATTTTCTGCTATGGAACCTATCCATACTTTTGCATGTTAGTGAGAGCCAAGTGCTTTATAACTATGTATCTCTTATAAAATAAAATCCATTTCCCTGGATAAAAGGCTCAAGGAATCTAAACAGTAAAGGTTCAGGTTTTTGTACTAGGAGGTTGCTCTTCCCGTCTTGTGAATTCACTCTCTGATACAGGTTTGATGCAATGAGCATTGCTACTCACAAATCATTCTAGGTATACAGTTTGTGTGCAGTGATATGTCACAGCTTTTTATTTATATGGCCAGCTCACTGTATTCTGCTTCTTTCACTGCCATGGAAAGTGCATCATTTTCTTCCCTCTCTCTTCTTTCCCACATATCATCAGCACCACCCACTATGTTCTACCCATTAAGTCCTCTGTGTGCCAGAAACCCAAACAATGATTAAATGCTGATAAAAGAATGTTAGGTTAAGATATCAACCAATCAACCCCTAAATTGTGGGTGGTTTAAGTATAATTTTGCCCTTATAACATTGATAATAAAGGGGTTTTTTTGGTTTTGTTTTTTTCAGTTGTGGAAATGAATAGCAACAAATTTTTTAAAAAGGCTTGCTGTCAAAGACCAAAGAGAATACAGGAGATTTGACTTGCAGTTTCCCATCCTTATCCTAGTCTTTCATGATTGTGGTACATTCTTTATAAGGAAATTCTAGGGCTAGCCCAATTTAGGTAAGGTTTCATTTGTGAGAGACCTAGAAATTTAAACTTATAGCAATTTTTAAAAAATCATTATTACCATCACTCATTTAATTTAACAAGTATTAATTTTAACAGATTGTACCACTCTAGTTATAGGATCATTTATTACATTTTTGCATTATTTTCAGTTCCTTGAAGCTCCTACAGTATGTAGTACCCTCCTTTTTTCCCCTTTCTGTGGGGGGAATAACATGGCTAAATAGACTTGGAATAGTAGCTGATAACCAGATTGCTTCATTCTTTTGAAGGATGACTTTTAAGTGCATCACATATCCTAGAAAAGCAATTAAGGTGGGAGGGAATGTGGAATCAACTTCTCTGGCCCTCCTTGTTAAAGATGCCTTTGGTAAAATAAGAACAAGAAAGATGAGTCTCTGAGAATCTTGTTGAAGGATATTTTCAAGAATTATATTTCATGTTGACGCTAACAATAACATACCATACCATATAGCTTAAATTACTTTTTATTAGCTTGTGTTTTATCACTGCTCTGCATTATTTTTTGTAATAGAGCTTTAAAAAATAATCCATGGTAAATACATTTTGACACTTTTCATCAACAGCTGCTGTGGTAAGGTAGGTCAGTAGGCATGCCTTTTTGGAGGCACCCTGGGGGTTGAAGGGTAATGAGCACTTAATTATGTCTGCTGAATGCCAGAGCTGCCAAACTGGAGCTCCTCATGATTGGTCTGTATCTGCTCTGACAATTCTTTTATTATGGTTTTCACTAACCTATCAGTAACTAACTGTGGTTGTTTAATTACAGAGGGAACATCCCCACGCTAAACAGGTACTGTATGTTTAGTTTCTTTTCCAATTAATAGCACCTTTTTTGTAACTTAGAATAGTGATGAAACCATGAAGAAAAACATTGCACCTGACAAGCTAATGTGCTTCCTTCTCCTAGGGAGTCCTGAGCTCCCCTATGGACACACTAAATTATTCCTTCTGTTTGAAAAACATGTCTTCAGCTGTTCAAAAAGCAATACCTGAAAAGTCTGTCTGGAAAAGCTGCCATCCAGCTTTATTTGATACGGTCCATCTTGTGTTTAGCTTTGCTGGAAAACATCTTCTTTTGCTCATTTCTGCCTCTAACTTGAGGCTTTCAGAAGAGAAACCCCTAAGGTTTCTCTTCCCCTGAAAAATTGTTTATAATTTTTTAAATGTTTAGTTTCTCAAATTTGCTTCTCCTTTTAGAGGAATGCAAATCCAGAAATAGCTGATCTCATGTTTTTGTCGGTTTGTTAGCTATTTTTCTAAAGTGCTAAAGGGTTACAGTGATACAAAAGTCAAGTTTTATTTCAGGCCTACAATAGGATTAACAATAGAAAAGTATATTTAAATTTTGATATGTGTAACTGTGAAGAGATTTCCAGGCTTTTATTAGTATTCTGAGTTCTTCATGCTGCTGAACCAAGAAGGGCAACTCAATGCAAGTTTGACAGGATAGCAGCTCTGACTGAAATTGAATCCACAAAATGATAAAGTAGTAATAAATTGATAGTCAACTCTTTGTAGATCATCAGTTGTACACTGAGATAAAGACTTAAATTTATTTTGGCCCTCTCCCTTTAAATATTAAGAAATAAAACTCATCATAGCTCTTAGAACCCAATTTGAATGAGTAGAAGAAAGGGAGTGCTTTTATTTGGTCCTCTTTTCTGTTAGGAGAGTGGAGTTGGCCCTTTCCTGCCTTCCTCTGGCTTTTCGGGCCCAGTGAGCATTATAATGAAGGAAACTGAATCCTGGATGCTTCCCATAAGGTCAATTGAGTGAAAAGTTACTTAATTCCATGTTAACACAAATACAGCCTGTTGGCTTATTCCATGGGAGTTCCCTTGAAGTGTTATCTGGAACCTTTATCTTTCCTGTTTATAGCCTCACAGATAGAAAAGATATAATACCTCACAAACTTGTTCCTTTAGTAAATATATTTGGTGATCCCAGAAAAGAGGATGGTAGCATTTCTGAGTTTCACTAATTCCGAATCTCAGTTTCCAGTCAACATCATGTGTAAGGCTTGCTTGATGTGTTTCATTTGTTTGTTTCATTCATGATATCAGTGGTTTCCTCTCCCACTCTACCTTTCTACTCCCCAGTACTGTCAAAAGATGAAGTACTTTTCTCATAGTTTTCATATTCCAAAGGAATAAAAAACCTGGAATGTCAGTCTCTATAGTCCATGTGAGCAGCACTCGCATCCTATAAAGAATTTCATTACTTTTTATAATTATAATTTGCAATAGAGTGCAATATATGTCCAGATTTCAGTTCCACATTGCTGGCTCTTTTCCCGCTGTGCCACAGCAAATGGTGTGCTTAAAGGAGACTTGGGGGCAGCTCCCTAAAGTTAAGGTGCCATTGCCTTGCTCTGAACTTGCTTCATAAGCAGTATCCCGGTAACATGTCAGGCAAGTCCTGGAGTCATCCCTTACTTTGGTCCTTCCTCAAACAATCTCAGATTGGTCATTCAGAAACACTTATCAGTACATACTTCTGAGGTGCATTAAGGAATGCACCCATTGATTATGCTTTCAAATTGAAGAAATCAGGTCGGTTCTCTTCAAGCATCTCCATTCAGCAATTGTTTATCATACTTACACATACCTTGAGACACATGCTTTCTGCCTTTTTTGCATCTCCCAATGAATTCTGGGCTTCCAATGAAGTATTGTTGTTTTGGTGTAAAAGTTTTTATATATAAAAAGGAAAATTTGAAATTTGAGGGTTGAAAATTTTCACTCTCTCAAAAACAGAAGATCTGTAATCCTGATCACTATTATCCCTAACTACCTACTAAAGGAAAAAGTAAAACCCTTAGTAAAATTCCTTCTGTAGACTGCCTTGTTCTTGTCCTATAAATAATCCTTTTTATAATGATTTACTAAACCATTCCAAATAACTAAAGTTGTTATATATAAATAATACAGTTCCTAGGCAAAAATACCTTCCATGTTATATAGTTAACAGCTCATTTGGCTTGCTTATTTCCTTTTAAAGGAGAGAATGTTTTAGGGAGGGGGAAGATGCAGGATGATTTTTAACCCATTATGTGCTATTTAGTTAAATAGCACATCATAATGTCATTAAACTGCCATGAAATTCCTGGCAGTCCTTGGATATTTATTTGGAAAGATTTGGGGGTGGTGAAAATACAGTTTATGTGGGGAAATCCAAATAAAATGGTTAATATAAATCTAGCAAGAAAGCCTTATCTATAGTGGGTAAAAAATCAAATCTGCTCTGCAACCTGACCCTAATGTCAGAATTTTCTCCTAACTCCTTTCCCCTTTTGTTACTCTCCCAACCCTCATAACCTCCTTGTCTAATGAACATGATTGAATTACTGTTTAGAATGTCCTTCTCCTCAAACCTCAACCACTATGGCATGACTCATGTAGCTAGTGTCAGTGATGTGCTGTTGGACAACTCATTCACTCCACCATGTCAGCGGATGGGCGGAATGGTCTCCTTTCGGACTTTTGAAGATTTTGTCAGGTAAGACACTGTGGAACTGTGTCTATACAAGGGGAACCATGGATTATTTCTGTTTTTGGGGTCTTAGCCTTCTGCCAAATAAATAAAGGTCCACAAAGTAGCCATGAAACCCTAAAAAGATGTAACCCTTGCTGTATATACCCTCAGAGTTATGTATCCTCCCATTTCTGTCCTTCCATTTCCAACTCCCATTCAGTCTCTTCAGGCTTCTACTGGTAGTATGAGCCTAGTCAAAGAAAAAGAAACAAACAAAAACCGTCTTTTCCTTAGGAGCTAGCTAACAGAAGAAGCTGTCTGCTCTGTGATGAGTGAAATGTCAGGAGAAATTAAACACAACACTAGAGTAAGCCCCACCAGAGACTATACATCTTTTGATTAAATGCATTCAGCATCTATCTGTTGATGTATACTGATGCATTACTGTAGAGGGAGGGGTAATTACGTTGGTCTGTCATTGCTGCAGTCCCAGGCTCTTTCTGTTACTTTAAAACCGATGATGACAGCAGTACTCTTATCTTACATGTGAAAAACAAAAACAAAAACAAAAACGCTTTAGATCATTCTTTTTTAAAAAGAAAAAATGTATATGGTTTATTAAAGTTTAGACAATCCATCCTCCTAATTTCTGCCGCCTTGTGAAATTTTGCATGTCATCTCTAGTCACTGGTGATTCTATTCAGTTGGCTATAAAGGACAGAGTAGGATAGATTATTCTTTTAGACTGACCTGGAAATGGCAGTGTTAATTTCCTGCCACTTAGGCTTTCTGCTTCTTGAGTTTTAATGGTGTGTGTTTCTCTGGTATTTTTCAGGATCTTTGATGAAGTGATGGGCTGCTTCTGTGACTCTCCACCCCAAAGCCCCACATTCCCTGAAGCAGGTCACACATCTCTTTACGACGAAGACAAGGTATAACATCCCCTTTGGGAGACTGGTTTGTTTATTCAGGCATGGGACTTGTCCTCTATATTAGCTTTCTGACTTTGGAGCATTATAGGGAAAAATTCATCCTTTTACCCTACTCTGTAGTATTTAATTTTGTAGGGTATACTAAAGCATTTTTGGAATTATGCACTATAAATTCCATCTTAAAAAAAAACTGTTAATCTTGGAATCCATAGTATATAATGGACTCAGCTATATGCAATGCAGCTGTCTCCGGATCTCTGAATTTTTTTAAAAAAAACTTGAGTTTTTGTTGCTGGAATTCTTACACAGTGATGGGTTACATCTTTGCATAGTGGTGCTATCATAGTCCTTAGAGAACGGTAGACTTTAGGTTGCAGAAAAAATAAGCGTTTTGTTTAAAACTTTGTCCTTTTATTAAGTCCTTTTTATTTCTTGGTAAACTGTTCTGTTCTTTTCCTACTAAGTTATTTTCTCTGGTTTGATACTTCCATTGATTGATAAATTGCAGGGAAATACATTATGTGGGAATATGTTTAGATGGCTTCTTTCACTAATTTTTCTTCACTTTCTGAGAAGAGAGACATGGCAAATAGTTTCACTCACATTTTATTGGTGAAAAAATTGAGACAGTGATCTTCAAGTTCATGTCAAGTCAATGTTGGGAGCCACCTCCAGCTAATGCCTTTTCTGCCTTATTTATTTTTAATTACATGTTTTATTTTATGTAAAATCTGTAGAGGTTGTTGTTGGGCAGTGGTTTTATTTTGCTTATTCCTGCTAGTGGGCAAGCCAAAACATCTTCTGTGCTGTACCTCTTCTTCAGGTCTTTTACCAAGTACTATAACTTTTCCCTGCTTCTGTATTAGCCAACCTCATAATCTCTTGTGTTCTTGGGTTACAGGTCCCCAGGGACGAACCAATTCACATTCTGAATGTAGCTATCAAGACTGACCGTGATATTGAGGATGACAGACTGGCAGCTATGTTCAGAGAGTTCACTCAGCAAAATGTAAGTCCTTGACTGGGTGGAAATTGGTGATGGCCCCTTTCCTGCTGGCTGTGGGTCATATCCATCCTTTTATCAGCTGCCACTTGTAAGGTCTTTTACTATTTATGACTGTGTCTTTTACTTAATTCTGTATGTAGGAATAAAATTTCATTGTGATTTAATTTTAAAAATGCTGGATATCTTTTTATATCAAGAAATATATACCTCAAATATTTAAAGTATTTTCAGGAAAATTGACTTCCTAAATCTCTCCCAGAGTGCCAGTCTTTAACCTCTCATCTCCAGTTGAATATTTTCCCCTGGTGAATTCAGACTCTACATGTCTAAGCCCAAACTCCCCTCAGGTCCCTTCTATGTCCTTCCTTGAAAATAGCAGTCTTCATCCTCCTTTCACTTTCTGTCATTTGTGTATTTCATGTTGACATTAAAATCCAAAGTCTAAGCCTAATTCCCATCATTTTCCTTCACCTCATCTCACCACTCTCCACCTGAAAAAAAAAACAAATGATAACAAAAAATACAACAAAATCCTTTACACCAATCATTCAGAAGTTTTTCATTTCTTCCTTCCTTTTCCTTGCCATTCTATTATTATAATACCCCTCTACTTTAATCCACACATGTTTATTTGTATCTGCTCAATCACTAAGATCCATTAGTTTCGTAGATGTTTTTTGTTTATTTGTTTTTGCAATGTCTCTTAACCTTTTTCTTTCATGATTTTGATTTTTAATTCCCATTGCCATCTTTAGTTTAAACCCTTGCCTCATTCTTGGGATACTATGACAGGTTTATTCCCTCCCCACCTTGTGGCTTTTTGCTTGCTGTTTGCTCTCTGTGTCCATTCCCTGTGCATTCTTCTGTGGCTGTATTTATTTTTATTTATTTTCCCCCCACCCTTTTGGCTTGCTTGTTGTCTGCTTTCTGTGTCCATTCTCTGTGCACTCTTCTGTATTTTTTTGCTTGTCTCCGTTTTTTTGTTGCGTCACCTTGCTGAGTTGGCTCTCCGCGGCGCTTGTGAGCGGGGCGGCACTCCGCAGCGCTTGCGGGTGAGACTGCCTTCACAAGGAGGCCCTGGAATGTGAACCTAGGTCCTCCCATATGGTAGACAGGAGCCAAACTTATTGAGCCACAGCCACTTCCCACGACAGGTTTATTTTTGATCCTTCACTCTACCTCCAGACAGTTCCATCCTGCTCTTTGCCCCAAGATTAAATGTTCAGAATGCCTCCATACATGTTATTCTCCCGTTCAGCAGTGATTCTCTCTTTACTTCAGTGTGGCTCCTTAACTAGATCTTTAACAATCTACCATAAGCTAGCCTTTGCTGGTCCCTGTAAAAACCTAAGTCTTTCTTGTTCATCCACTTTGTTTGCTTCATCTCTTTTACTGCCTCTCACCAGGAATGTTTTCCCCTTTCTTCCTAAAATCCTTGTCTTAAGAACTATATCTGATTTCACTTTTAAAAAAATGAGGACTTCTCTGTGTATTTTTTCCCCCTTGGATTCCTAATTTAGTCTGCATACATTTATTAGCAGTAATAATACTTTTTATTTAGAAAGAACTTCCATGGAAATTTTTTATTTACACTGTACCACATTCCTATGGAGTTAGATTAGCCAGGATTTATTCTATTTGTACATGTGGGGAAGAGCTCAAGCTAAGAGTGATTAAGGCCCCTTTGTCACCAGCTAGTAGATGATAGAGGAAAGACTAGATTTTAAGGCTTTTGACCCTAGCACTAGGGAGCACAGATCTAGGTACTTTAGTCAATGAAGATGCTTATAGTCTGGTTTGGGGGACTGGATAGGCATGTATAACACGATAATCTTCAATTACATTTCACTGTGATATGTGGTAGATGCCAAAGCTCCCCTCTGTGGCTCCCCTTGATGTCTTTTCTTTGAATGGAGGGCACTTAGTCCATAGTGGTTGTTAGAGAGAAAGAACTTGGTAATTTTTTAAAAATTTGATTCAGTGGTATAAACAATTAGTGCCATAGGCATTCACATCATGTAAGGCTATTGGTAGATACCTAAGGAAAAGTGGTAACTTCACGATTAACTTGAATCTTAGTAGTTACTCCATAATGCCCTCACAGCACTTACACTGACTGTGGATTTGCAGTGGCTAACATGAAGAAAAGGTACTTCCAGAGAAGTGAAAGGAAATGCTTAGAAATTTTTCTTCAGAAGAGAAATATACCTTCCTTCTTGCTCTTGGCCAGGACTGCATAAATTAACCTTAGGCCAGTAAACAAAGTAATCTTAGCTGGAACAGGTGGCTGCTGCTGCTGCTGCTTCATGAAATAATCTTTGAAAGTTTCTTCCCAGATTTTGAAGCACTAATTGTGCTTGCATTTAATTTTTTTTCCCCCTATAACTTGACTTGAACTTTAGACTTTCTTTTTTAGGAGGTACTGGGGATTGAACCCAGGTACCTGGGTACCCATATATATATATATATATATATATATATATATATATATATATATATATATATATATATATATATATATATATATATATATATATATATATATATAGGAAGCAGGCATTCAACTACTGAGCTACATCACTCCTGAACTTTAGGCTTTTTATTGCCTGCAGTTCTAAAGGTTGTATATCATCTCATGTTAATTAAAAGAGGTAGGCTTCTTTTTTTTTTTACTATATATATTTGTAACAATACAAAATTACCTTTTTCTTTTACTGGACTTGTAAAGTGAGGGACAGAGAAATCCATTGTCTTTCCCTAAGACTGCTCAAGAAGTAAGCCTAAGTAAGCTAACTATATCAGGTACTGTGCTTATCCTGGAATATTTGACCCTTTCACCTCCTTGCTTTGAAAAATAAGGAAAGCAATTTTTTAAAAAGCGGAAATAACCAGTTTTATTTTTTCACTTCGTAATGCTTCTAGCAGTTTAGAAGAAAAAAATTTTTAAAGCACAGATTAAACTATCAAATAGGTTGATCCAAATTGTCCAAATAATCTTCTAGTCCCAGCATGTCTTTTTTTCTCTCATAGAAATTAGGATCATATATTTGTAAATGACTTGTGGAGGAGATAGAAGCAGTCAGTGTAAATGGAGTTTCTCCAGGTGCTGACGCCTAATCGCTGGGTAATAGCTGTGGACTTGCTGTGAGACCCACATTATTACAATGTAATCAGAATCCTGTTGCTCTGCTGTTATCATCAGCCACTTGTGGAATTTTAAAAGCAATAACAATTTTGATTTTAAATCATGGCATTATTAAAGTTATTTTCTTCCCTTACCAGAACATAACTATTGATGCTTGTCTTTGAAGGACTTGGCTATAGTTAAATTCTCTGTTGGTGTCAGAAGAAATGTTTTTTTCCCTGGGCAAATGGAGAGATGGAGAACCACCCCCCTTCTTTCACATTTTTTTTTTTATTGTAGTATGCATATGCAGTTATGCATACTCGGTTATTTACTCTGATGAGCATGATAACAGTACAGATAATTTTAAATGTGGCCAAACTAAATGGTTTCTCTTTGACCTAGAAATTTATTAGTAGAATTTTGTGTTTACAGGAAATTTATTTTTCCAGTTATCTTTTGCTTATGCTGTTAATAAAATTAATTTTACTACTGAGCAGTGTTATAGCAAAAATAGGAGAAAATGATCCAGGAGTATGTTTGATTATAAGGGGAGTCAATTTGTATTTAAAGGGGAAAAAAAATATCAAGAACATCAAGCAGCATTATGACATAACTTTTTTTTTTTTTAACATATCTTAATTAGAGTTATAGCAAGGAAGCAAGGAATGTGGTCAAACTAAAGTCTGGGATGGCTTTTCTGCTTATTGCCATGTAGCCCATCTTTGTTAGGGACCTTTAAAAGCATGTCTTTTACTTAATTCAGTAATCTGCTTTTTTGTCTCTGCCTCTCAAGGTAAGTGAACAATATAGTATGGAGGAAGGGTTAGATCCTGAGACCCAAGATTTATATGAGGGACGTCTTGAAACTACTGATATCTGTTGATTTCAGTTTGCCTATTCCAAGTTGGAGATATGAATAGTTTATCACTAAATCTAAAAGACTGTTTTTTTAAAAGATTAATTTTATTTATTTATTTCTACCGCCCACCCCCTTTCATTGTTTTCACTCACTGTCTGTTCTCTGTGTCTGTTTGTTGTGTGCTTGTCTTTTTTTTTTTTAGGAGGCATCCAGAACAAAACCTGGAACCTCCCTTGAGCCACCTCCACTCTCTCTAAAAGACTATTAAAGCTTGCTTTCAACAATTTTTAAAGAGAACTTTTTAAAAAATTCCTTCATGTGAAGTAGAGAGGAACTGTTTTAGGTTAACTGAAAAAGTCAGGATTTATTAGGTTGGAATCCTAAGAATGCCATACCTGATGATAGGAAAATATATCATGTAAGCAACTTAAGACCTGTATTTTCTGTTTTTATAGAAAATTTTTCTTTTCCATCTACTTGATTTTATTATTTTGATATCATTATTAATTTTCATATTTGAATAAATGGACACTAGTGTGATTTCTATAAACAGAAGTTGTATTAAGATTTGCTTTGATATGAATCAGTTTCGAGAGAACTTAGGTAACCTCATATGACCCTTTCTCCTCCACATAGTTCTCTTTCAATTTTGTCTAGATCAATGTATAACCTGTTCCATCAAATTTAGTCTCAGAAACTAGATTGAGATTTATGTGCAAGTTTGAAGTTTGAAAACAGAGATGTAGATCTCCAAAAAGGAGCTTACCCTAAACAGAGACTTAAGAGGACTGACTGGAATAAAATTTAGGATGAATAAAGATCTCATCTATCTTCTGTTTTACATGTTTGTTCACAGAAAGCTACGCTGGTTGATCATGGGATCCGGCGCCTTACTTTCCTGGTTGCACAAAAGGTATTAGCATATGAATTGTACCTCTCTAATACTTCTTATGCTGCTGCTAGAACTTCAAAAAATTAATATTGGGATTGCAATTATATGCTAATTTACAGGATATATGCAGGGAATTGTTTTTCTATATATTTAATTAAGAAAAACATTAGTTTAACTCATCACCTATTACTTGATTCATTTTTAATTTTTTTACTAATTGCTTGCTTCTGCTCTTTTTCCATCCTTTCATTTCAAAGGATTTCAGAAAACAAGTCAACTATGAGGTGGATCAGAGATTTCATGTGAGTAAAAGTAACAATAATGGAACAGTAATAATTGTTTTATTTGTGTACCACTGATTATTTAAACATAGAGTATGTATGATTCATTTAGAACAGTTGGATTGGAGATCCCTCTCCTTGTAGAAAGCATTATAATGAATATTCATTTCTTCCATGGAGTATGCTAAGAAAGATTGTTTTTATTTTTTTTTTTTTTTTTTTTTTTTTTTTAAAGATTTATTTATTTTATTTAATTCCCCCCCCTCCCCTGGTTGTCTGTTCTTGGTGTCTATTTGCTGCGTCTTGTTTCTTTGTCCGCTTCTGTTGTCGTCAGCGGCACGGGAAGTGTGGGCGGCGCCATTCCTGGGCAGGCTGCTCTTTCTTTTCACGCTGGGCGGCTCTCCTCACGGGCGCACTCCTTGCGCGTGGGGCTCCCCCACGCGGGGGACACCCTTGCGTGGCGCGGCACTCCTTGCGCGCATCAGCACTGCGCATGGCCAGCTCCACACGGGTCAAGGAGGCCCGGGGTTTGAACCGCGGACCTCCCATATGGTAGACGGACGCCCTAACCACTGGGCCAAAGTCCGTTTCCCTGTTTTTATTTTTAAATCCTGTAATGAGTCTCAGTACATCTCTGAGAAACAGTTAAGAATGAGCATATGCATTTGTCCAGATATATACAGTAGAAGCAGAAACTAGTAATTTTTATTGAATACACAGTCAATCAGTAATCAAGAATGGCCAGTTGCACTTTGGGATCCTGGCTTCTGCCAAAGTTGGATTCAAGTTCTATTATAGAGAATTCTCAAATCTGAAGAACAGTGATTAATTATTTAAAATGCCTTAACAGAGACCAAGTTGGCATTATTGCCTTGCTACATTAATTCTAGAACAGGAAACTTTTAAAAATTCAGCATTAATTTGCTCATTCAACTGAATTAACTGTTAATATTTATGGGATTAAAATGTTTATTGAAAAGAGAATTAAGATAATAGCCTGTATCTGAACTTATATTGAGACCCAGTGTAATGATGGCAGTGAGGCCAAACATCCAGTTTGCAATCAAGAAGTCATTCTCCAAAATGACGACTTATAGTCACAATATTTCTTTAAAAATTACTCTAAAGCAGTTCAAGTAAGATTCCAGAGGATGTTACAAAGTCTCAACTTTCCTGATGAGAATTTTATTTTATTTTGTTTAGCAATTAAAATAAATTAGTTTTTAAGCCATGCTTATTTCTAATAATGAAGATAGCATTTGTGATTCTGGAAAGGACTTCTAAACTCAAGGACCTATGTGTGATTGTTTTATTACCCTTTTGTTTATTAGGTCTCTAGCACTTGACATTTTGTTTTCCTTCTCGCAGTTCACCTTGTTGGTCTAGTCTATAAAGAAACAAGATAGCCTATGTGGCAAGCTAAAGAGCTAAGATTTTCCGAAATGCTTTAGGAAATGTTGTGGACTACACAATTCCCCTGTGTTATTGATGTCAGGAAACTAAGCAGAGTGCAGATATGTATCAATCAATAACTTTAGATAGGAAGTTGGAATCAGTGGAGAAGTATGAGGAGCTTAAAGAGAACCCCAGGGCTTTAGGAGGAAAAATCAGGAGCTTAGAGAATAAAATTGATGTTTTAGGATAGAATATGAGAGCCTATGAATTAATACTGTGACTGGTAGATGCTGATCAGAATTACCGTGCCAGAGCCTTGGATTTGGAAATAATATTGGACTAGGTTCTTAAGCATCAACTGAATTTTTCTAATCTCACTGACTTTGGAATAAAATAGTAAAATTCTGGGAAAACACTGAATTAAATTTTTTTTTCCATTTTCCTTATGAAGTCTTCATATCTGTAGTATGTTAACTGGATTCCTTTGATAGGACTTCCATGATCGATTAAAACTCTTCAGTAAAATTTATGAAACACCAAAGAGATTAGTTCTCAGTGACATTACTATGTATAAAACACATACTAAAAAACTTTATCTCTGTCAATTTTTGTCATGTTTTGTTAGAGTTTATCTAATAGCTTTAAACCATTTTCTCTCCCTGTTAATCCAACATCTCTGGATTTAGACTGAGTAGAGAAATGTGTAGGCAAAATCTGCTTAGAAATGAGTCCCGCAGGGATTCTTCCCTGGGAATCATTGACCGGTTTCTATTTATAGGTACATTAAATGGGAAGTCAGCTAAATTATCAAGATTTGTCATTAGTGTTGGAAAGGCTGCTTTAGGACATAGCGAACATTAAAGTTTAGTTGTGGATTGGTTTTGCTCTGAGGAATTGAATGGCAGAGAGTTGGGGTATTTTTATTTTATGCTCCTTAGTAATGATTAGTGGTTATACAGGAAGCAAACAGAGATATTACTGACCTCCAGCCAGGATCTACAATAGGCAGGAAGCCTCAGCAGGAGTTGAACAAATACAGGACTCACTGTCATGGTGCTGCTGTGGGTGTCTTTGCTGGTGGTAGCTTGCCATTCATGAAGGACACTTACCCTCTGTCATGTCATCTAATGTGTGCTTGTCCCATAGTTATTGTAGTATGAAAAAGAGGAAGCTTTCTGGGAGTGTTAGAAATGAATCCCTTGATCTCGCTGGCTTCTTGGTAATACACTGTGATGAATGCAGCCTTCCTTGTTCTACACTGTGAAATCCCAGTGTTATTGAAGAGAAGAGAGAACACGTACATGAGGGAGCAAGGAGAGGAGGAAGGTTACCAATCTTTGTTCAAGAGCAACATTGGCAGATGTGGAATGAAGCAGCTGTGATGTTATATCATCATCATCTTTTAAACTGCCTCCCCACCAAGCCTCAAGAACAGAACAAGGCAAATAAGGGGACAGACTGAGTAGAGATTCCACAGAATCTGTATAGTGTTAGGTGTTTATTCACATGCCAGTGAGGATGTAAGCATTTCCGAACTTCATTGTTTAGCCCCCACAGTCCCCAGGAATGTATGCAGCCCCTTACATTAACTCTACATGGAGACTCTTCTTCTGAACTAACAATATTTACTACCATTAAAGGGACTTGGTGTTGGTTGAGCCTGTTTCCATAACCATCTAATTAAATCAAGTAACCATAATGGGACTTGAATAACTGCTCAATATTAAAGAGAAAGCTTGAGGAAAAACAAGTCTATTCTTACAGATGTCTTCTTCATATTTGAAAGGGAAAAAAAAAGATTAAAGACTTAAAAGAGAAAGAAGAGGTTCCTTGAAGTTTTGCAGCAATCTAAAGTTGCAGTTTTACACTTTTATATAGTATTAAGTCTGCTAGTGTCACTTACATTTCAGATCTGCTAATTCCAAAAAGTGAAATACAAAGTGCTGTCTAATTGGGATACAAGTGGTATGCCCTTTTTGAAGCTTTCCATATATATATATATTTTTTTTTTTAAGATTTTTTATTTTATTTATTTCTCCTCTCCCCTGCCTCGTTCCCCCTGTTGTCTGCTCTCTCTGTCTATTCACTGTGTATTCTTCTGTGTCTGTTGGTATTCTCATTAGGCGGCTCTGGGAACCAATCCTGGGACCTTCCAGAATGGGAGAGAAGCAATTACTCTCTTGTACCACCTCACTCCGTGTTCTGCTACATCTTATTTTTCTCCCCTCTGTGTCTCTTGTTGCATCATCTTGCTGCACACATCAGCCGACACTCTGGCACAGGGCGGCTTTCCTCCTCTGGGAGACATTCCCGCGCAGGGCAGCACTCTTGCATAGGGCGACATTCCTGTGTGGGCTGGTACTCTGCATGGGCCAGCTCGCCGCATGGGCCAGCTTGCCCTCACCAGAGGCCCTGGGCATCAAACCCTGGACCTCCTATATGGTAAACAGGGGCCCAATTGGTTGAGCCACATCTATTTCCCTCCGTATATATTTTTTAAACAAAGATTTGTTCAGGATGCTAAAATGCGTATTTTGAGAAATTTTTATCTTTTGTCACCTAAACAGCTACATTCGGCCTAAAAGTTGTGATGAAATTCTGATCAGTTTTGTATCTGTTAAAATGGCTTCTTTTCTTTCTTGCTTATGATTTCATTTCTTTCTTCTTACAAATCACCCGATAGATATAGTTTTATAGATTATGTGAGTGACTTCACTTTAAAATTAAATATTTTAGATTATTTGGGAATTAAAGGAAGAACCCACTATCACAGTTATCATAGTTAATTGTTCATTTCTTCAAAACAAAATAGGTAGTTACATTAGCTAGTACACCAACGATTCGTTTTTCAGGTTTGGTTTGGGGTTTTGTTTTAATTACAGTCTGTATAATTAGTTCTCAGCATGTTGAGGTAAAAGAGAATTGCACCAGCAAGCTTCCAATTTCTTCAACTCATTAGGTTTTTAATACGATTATTAGTATAATAATCAGCTATGATGTTTTTTGTTGCAGGTTTTCACTTTCTCTGATTTGCAGGGTGTCTTGATTGGCTAATTTAGGCAAATTATTTTGATTGTCTTGATGATGGTTGGCTGATTAGAACACAGCAGGGATATAATTTCTTTCTGAGAAATGGTGCATTCTTTTGTTTTTTGGTACCAGAATACTGGCTGTTTTTCTTTGTGTATATTCAATTACCATATTTGCCCAAAATCCTAGTAGACTGCCTAGAAAGCAATTACATTAGGGATGGAATAAGTGTGAAAGCTGTTAGTGGAAAAACTGACAGGGTAAAGATAACATGAGATAAAGGAATTAACTGAAACTAAAGGATTAGAGACTTTTTTTTTGAGGCACCAGGGATTGAACCCAGAACCTAGTACATGGGAAGCAGGTGCTCAACCACCGAGCTATATCCGCTCTCCAGAGTTGCTTTTTCCATTTGTTTGTTTTCTTTTTAGGAGGTACTGGGAATCAAACCCATAACCTCGTGTATGGGTGGCAGGCACTCAACTACTTGAGCTAGAGCTACAACCACTCCCCTCATAATATCCTCTTATGATCGTTTTTATTTCTATGGGGTCAGTCATAACTTCACCTCTTTCATTTCTGATTTTATTTATTTGCATCTTCTCTCTTTCTTTGTTAGTCTAGCTAGGGATTTGTCAATTTTATTGATCTTCTCAAAAAACCAGCGTCTGGTTTTGTTGGTTTTTCTCTATTATTTTTCTGTTCTCAATTTCATTTATTTCTGCTCTAATCTTTATTATTTCTTTCCTTCTGCTTGCTTTGGGAGTGGTTTTCTGTTCTTTTTCTAGTTTCTTAATTGTTCAGTTAGAGCTTTGATTTTAGCTTTCTTCTTTTTTTTTTTAAAGATTTTTTTTCCTCCCCTTCCCCTCCCCCCCAGTTGCCTGCTCTCTCTGTCCATTCTCTGTGTGTTCTTCTGTGACTGCTTCTATCCTCATCAGTGGCACCAGGAATCTGTGTTTCTTTTTTTGTTGTGTCAGCTCTCTGTGTGTGCGGCACCATTCTTGGACAGGCTGCACTTTCTTTTGTGCTGGGCGGCTCTCCTTTCGGGATGCACTCCTTACGTGTGGGGCTTCCGTACGCGGGAGACACCCCTGTGTGGCAGGGCACTCCTAGTGCACATCACACTGCGCATGGGCCAGCTCCACATGGGTCAAGGAGGCCTGGGGTTTGAACTGTGGACCTCCCATGTGGTAGGTGGATGCCCTATCCATTGGGCCAAGTCTGCTTCCCTCTTCTTTTTTATTATAGGCATTTAGGGCTATAAATTTCCCTCTCAAGACTGCCTTTGCTGTATCCCCAAAGTTTTGATAAGTTGTGTTCTCGTTTTCATTCATCTCAGTATATTTACTGATTTCACTTGTAATTTCTTCTTTGACCACTGATTATTAGGAGTGTGTTGTTTAGCTTCCACACATTTGCAAACTTACCTCTTTTTGTGTACTATTGATTTCCAGTTTCATTCCATATGATCTGAGAAGGTACTTTGTATAATTTCAGTCTTTTTATTATTTACTGAGACTTGCATTGTGCCCTAACATGTGGTCTATCCTGGAGAAACATCCATGGGCACTTGAGAACAATGTATAATCTTCTGAGTTTGGGTACAACATTCTGTGTATGTCTGTTAGGTCTAGCATTTATATCATATTGTTCAACTTCTGTTTTCCTTTTTGATCTTCTGTCTAGTTGTTCTATCCAGTGATATGAGTGATGTGTTGAAGTCTTCAACTATTATTGTAGAGATGTCTATTTCTCCCTTCAGTTCCCAGTTTGTCTCATGTATTTTTGGACACCCTGGTGAGGTATATAGATATTTATGACTATTATTTCTTCCTGGTGGATTGTACCTTTTATTAATATATAATGACCTTCTATATCTCTTAACTTTCTTGCATTTAAAGTCTGTTTTGTCTAATATTAGTATAGCTAATATTAGTATAGCTGCCCTTGCTCTTTTTTGGTTACTCGTCACATAGAGTACCTTTTTCCAGCCTTTCACTTTCAGCCGGTTTGTATCCCTGAGTCTAAGGTGAGTCTCTTGTAAGCAGCATATTGATGGCTCATGGTTTTTTTATCCATTCCATTAGCCTATATCTTTTGATTGGGGAGTTTAATCCATTCACATTAAAAGATTTACCATAAATGCATTATTTACTTCCACCATTTTATTCTTTGGTTTTCATATGCCGTATCTTGTTTTCATCTGTCTTTTTACTCTTTTGGTTACTCTTTCTGCTTTTCTTTCTTCCATACTCTTCTCCAAGCCTCTCTCTCCTGTCTTTTTTCTTTCAGGCTTGTAAGACTTCCTTTAATGTTTCCTGCAAAGGTAGATTCTTTTTTATATATATAAATTCTCTTAGTTTCTCTTTGTTCGTGAATCTTTTAAACTCACAGTTTTGCTGGATAAAGAATTCTTGGCTGAGGGGTTTTCTTATTCAGTATCATAATTGTATCATACCACTGTCTTCATGCCTCCACAGTTTCTGATTAGAAATCCATACAAAGTCTTACTGGGTGTCCCTTGTATGTGATGGTTTTTTTTCCCTTGCTGCTCTCAGAATTTTCTCTTTATCTTTGACATTTGACATCTGAGTTGTTTGTGTCTTGGAGTAGGTCTATTAAGATTTATTCTGATTGGGTTAAAGTGTGCTTCTTGGACATCTAAGTTCATTTATTTATTTCTCCCCCATACCCTTCATTTTTGCTCTTGCTCTCTGCTTTCTGTGTCTGTTTGCTGTGTGTTCTTCTGTGTCTGCTTGTCTTCTTCTTAGGCGGCACTGGGAACCGACCCTCAGACCTTCCAGAGTGGGAGAGAAGCACTCAAATCTCTTGTACCACCTCAGCTCCCTGGTCTGCTATATCTCTTATGTCTTTCCTCTGTGTCTCTTTTTGTTGTGTCATCTTGCTGTGCCAGCTTTCTGCACAGGCCAGCATTCTGCATGGGCCAACTCTCCACTCAGGCCAGCTCGCTGCATGAGCCAGGGTGTCTTCACCAGAAGGCCCTGAAAATGGAACCTTGCATCTCCTTTATGATAGATGGGAACTCAATTGCTTGAGCTATATCTGCTTCACTCTAATATGTTTTTGTTATTAATCTTACCTATTATGACTTTTCATTCCCATGAGCTCTGTTACTTTTTTATTCAAGTTCTCAAATTCTTCTATGTGTTTGCTCAGTGTCTTCTCAATGTCCTTTATCTCTTTAGTCATATTGTCTTTCATTAATTTGATTTTGGAAATTTGTGTGAATCTTGTTAATTAGTTGTCTCAAATCTTGTGCCTTTTCTGAGGCTTTGATATATTCCTTTTCTTGGGCCATTTATTCCATTTTCTCAGAATGTCCTGTAATTTTTTGCTGATATCTAGGGATATATGACTAGGGTAGTGAATTTACTCAGATGCTCAGTTTCTATTTCATAGGGTTTTAATGGTGAGAGGCTGTGTGTTACTGCTGTTCTTTGATTCTTAGCCTGTTCTGGGTCATTAGGGTTTTGTTAGCTGCTCAAATCTGGGACCTGGACCCGGTAATGGGTTGCACACCCACTTACAGTGAGTGCCTTGAGGAAAAATCCTCTCTTGCTTATTTATTTTTAATTTCCTCACATGTACTTCTTTGACCTGCCAGCAGATGTCGCACTTTGGCAGCCGTCTCAGTTCAGTGCCTGGTCAGAGTGTGTTTGCGGCAATGTGGACCAGATCATGTGACAGAGGTTCCTCCCTGGAGGCTAAGAACCTCATAATTCAAACATTCTCAGAGCCAGTTCTCCAAACTTTTCTGCTGTATTTTTCCCTTTTCCCAAGTAGGGTGTAATTCCACTCCCTTCTGCATCCTCAACAACCAGTCCTGGTTAGTAGAAAGGGAGATTGAGAGGGCCAGAGCTCTTTAGTCCCTTGCCAGCTACGAAGGCAAACAATGGTGCTACCCCAACTGGCCTGGAAGGGCTCGTAGGACAGAGCAGACCAAATCTGTGGGTCGAATGCTGAGTCAGCCATTGGCTGTGTCAGTCTTTCTCCCCTTTCCTGGGAAGGTGGATCCCTGGAGTTGCCTTTGTCTGTAGCCCCGAGGCCTGTGGGGATTGTGGGGGAGGGTGCCAGTATTTGCAGCTGCAGCTTTTAACTCACAGTTTTGCGATGGCAATTCTTTTCCCTCATCCCTCTCTCTGGGCAGTGTTCAGCCTTCCCCTGTTGTCCTAAACTCTAGATTTTTTTTCCAGATCCTCTTTTTTCTAGATTTTTTCTGTCTGTTCTCTTAGCTACTTTTTTGGGAGAGAAGAGAGTCCCATGTCTTTCTAGTCTGCCATCTTCCCAGAAACCCCATGTTCTTCACTATCATTCAAGGGGGTGGGGGTCAGAGAATTCTTTAGAACAAATCATCAGTAAAAGATTATTCCTATGGAAAGCCAACTTTCAAAGACTCAGCCCTGTACAAGTGGCTTCCTTGGGCTTTTGTAAAGGGCTTTTAGATGCATGTTAAATGCAGTTTACTCTTTTGCCTTTGCCCTGTCCTGGTTCCTGTCATCATGCTGGTCCATGTGCCTATTCCTGCCTTCTGCGCCCTGCTCTCACCATTTTTCCCCTGCCATGGTTGCCATGCAAGTAAAACCTGGGCATTTATCATCTATAATGGGAAATTGTAGCCTATATAACAGTGCACTTTATCACTTTTCAGCCCTTTCCTCCCTACCTGGGACCCACGATCTGTTATATTCTCCCACTTCTCTTCTCTCCCTACATTAATAAATTACTGGCCTAACCAAAAAAAAAAAAACATTTTACAGGGAAGTGGCTATGGCTCAAGCAATTGAGCTCCAGCCTACCACACGGGAGGTCCCGGGTTTGGTTTCTGGTGCCTCCTAAAAAAGGAAGATAAGCACACAACAAACAGATAGCGCAAATAACGAGGGGGTGGGGAGAAATAATCTTCTAAAAATAAATGCCGTTTACAGATAAAATGCCAAAGGCAATGTAAAAAGATATATTAACTGTGTCCACTTTTGTTCAGGTGAGGGTGAAATATAATACTTGTGGAAAGTATTCGAGAAATTTTCAGTCAATTCAAGAGCCACAAGTTTTCAGCCTGAATTTTGCTTTGTGTTTTACTTTTTTTCTTTAAAGTTCTAGTTTCTGGTTTTTGTCTCATCAAGCAAAATCCTCTAAATAAGGATTTTGGATAGTAACAAGAACAGAAAGGTATAATGCCCTGTACTGATAGATGAAAGGGCAAGGGCTCTGGCGTTAGATCCACATTCACATTCTGGCTCTGTCCGGGCCTATCACTTGAGCCAAGGCTTCCTCATCTGTAAATGGGGGTCATAATACCTACCTCTACCTTGAGAGGTTGTTGAGGGCCTTAGACGAGATGATATATGAGATTGCCTGACACCTAGCAGACTTTCAGTGCATTTTCCCTTCGTGGTTCCTAAAGCTCATTGAGGGATATTTAGGCAGCTGTCCTGGTTTCTCTGCTTTGTACCAATAAGTATTTGATTATATTGTGCTTATAATGAAGAAGATGCCTAATGAAACCTTCTATTGAGGCAAGCAGTAATGACTTGATTCCAACACTACCGGTAGAACTTCCCATCCGAGAAACAGGAGTATTCGGTGTTAATAAGTTAAATTTCAGAAGCTAATGAACTCTGCTAATTGAATTCATCTTTGCTAATTAATAAGGTTCTAGTAAGTTGGTTGCTTTCTTGTGTAAAGCCCTGCAAAAGAGCAGTAAGACCTAATGATTACAAGTTCACCAGTTCTACCTCATTCTTTTCTATACATATCATGGTAGTGACCAAAGTAACATCTTGTACTTTTCTTTTCCTAGAAATGTTATTATTTAAACCCTTGAAATTATTGGCTTGAGATTGAATGTGAGGAAACAAACAAACATGGATTGGGGTTTCTATGCTGTTTGACTCGTTTACATTTTAATACTTTCTTAAGGAGAAACTTGGGAAATCAGCCCAGTACCTGCAATTGCAATGGCACAGCACAAGAGTGTATTGGTTTCCTTTGCCAGATTGTGGCAAGATCAACATCCAGAAAGATTTTTTCACTGGGGAGATGAAAAAATACTAATTCATTTTCCCTAGGAGAGGGTATCAATATTGAATTTAGGTTAGTAGTGTGGTGATTCTCAAATTTGGAAGTGGGGTCCAAGTGATGGCTATCCAGAGGATCATTTATATTCCCCAGGTAAGGGGCATGTTTTCTAGGAAATTGTCTTCTACATGCTTGAATGCTTCTATACAATATGTCTGTCCCCAAAGAGTTGCGTTTATGAAGGACTGACAAATTTTCCCCTTCTTTAACACAGAGAGAATTCCCTAAATTTTTCACATTCCGAGCAAGGGATAAGGTAAGGACTGGTTGCTTCCCTTTTTTTTTTAATCTAATTTTTCTTTTCTTAAAAACCCAGGAGTGGCTTGTCTTTGCCATGTGCTCTTATTGCCATTCTCTTTTCTCTAATTGAACTTATGTTTACCTCTGTGTTATATGTGATTTTAGAAATAAAGAAGACTTTTCTTCCAAAGAGTTTGGTTTTAGAAACAATCAAATATGTTGAGCTTGCTAAAGAATGCGATTACTATCAAAATTATCCCTATCCTTTAGAATTATTTTTGCCACCTACAGACAGTTCTTTTGTACCCAATACTTGTGTTTGTACATTTGTTTTTTAAAGTGGAAGACTTCAGATTATTTCAGCAAAAAAAAAATTATACAGTAAATGTACTAATACAAATTTTTAAAAATATAAATAATTAGATATATACATATATGGAAATAATGTCCCAAAACCAGATAAATCTTTTTAAAAAATTATGTGTTGTTTATTCTTTGAATATTTACTATGTCTTTTCTACTGTGCCAGAAATAAGAATGTATGTCATGGGCCCTGCCCTTAAGCATTGTTGAATAAACCAAATGTTGACATGGAAAAAATGTGAAGTAGTCTGTGTTTAAATGTCAAAAATTATATATAAGAACATTAAATGATACAGGAATTCTGATTTGAGAAGTTTGGTTTTATTTTTTGTTTGTTTTTAATGAAAAGAACCCACTTACAAAATCACCAAACTCAAAAGTTCAGGAAGCGATTAAGTTCCTTAGTGCCTAATCTTATATAAGTAATAACATCACCAATGTATGTAGTTCCTTTTTTTTCCCTGCCAGCATGAAGGGTTTAATGCCTGCCAACATGTAAATTTTAATTTTAGACTTTTTAAACATAGCAGTGGTTTATACTTTATAAGTACTGTTATATTTATTTTGAGAAAAAATAATCATTTAAAATTCATCCTTCCACATAATGAAAAACAAGGTAAGATATCATTTATCTCTCTTACCAAACACAACTTCCTCATATTCTTTTTCAGTGAGAAAATAATCCATTAGTGGTAATTAATACTACCTCTCAGATGTTATATCCATTTTAGGGACATTTTAAATACGCGACTGAATGCTGCTTTCTAATTGTGAAAAGATTTAATATAGAGTTTAACTATACTATGCCTTTTTTATTTAATTGAGAATCGCTGGAAAGAGAAGTATTTAGCATAAGATTAGAGTCTTAAGCAGTGATGTTTTAGGCATCAAGGAATGTGCATTTTGGGGAGTGGAAACTTTAAAATAAAATATGTGTGCATTGTTTCTATGCTGACACATTCCAAAAGAACTGTCACTCAGAAATCAAGACAAGTCACCCAAAGTTGGACATAGGGAAAAAAGTTAAGTTTGAATCATATTTTAACTCTCGTCATCTAAACAGGAATGGCTTGAAATTATTATTCTGTTTTTATTGAATAAAGCTTTCTCTTCATAATTCTCCTTACAGCTCCTTTAACCTACTTGTTTCTAAGACTATAGATTCTAGGATTCTAGAAAGTAAGGACTATAGAATAAAATATGGAAGTTATCAGGTTCTGAACCATGGGTGAGTTTGAGGTTAGTTTTGTATATACAGGTGACAAAGACAGTCACAACAAGTATGTGTGTGACAGGTGGGAATGGTCTGTCCTCACTCTCTGGTTTGAAACTTAAGCACGATAGAAAGTATATGAATATAAGACATGGTGATGAAGGCAGAGCAGCTACCTCCAATCACCACCACAGAGGCAAGAATTAAAATGTCATTGCTTAAGATGTGAGAGCAGGAGAGTCTTAGCAGAGAAGGGATGTCATAGAAGAACTGAAGGATCACGATGGATACACAGAAGCACAACCAGAATGTGTTGCCAGTGTGGAATCCTATATAGACCAGACCACTTAGCACTGAGGCCAGAGTCATTTGGAAACAAACATGAGGTTTCATGTTCACAGGGTAGTGGAGGGGCTGGCAAATGGCCACATGGTGGATTGTGGTCACAGGCCATGATAATGGGGCACACAGCATCTCTTTTAAATTAACTTTAATATTCAGGAGGTAAACTGCTGTCTGTGGCATTTACACATACAATAAAGCATCTCATGTATTAAAACTTTAAGAATCTTTTAGATAGGAAAAAAAAAAAAAAAAAAAAAGAATCTTTTAGATAGGGATTTCCTTAAATGTGTAGTTAATTTTTATTGCTAATGAGCACATCAGAGCTTGTTTCTATTTTCAAGCATTTCTTATCCATACATTCTTAATATAATTTTGTAGCTGCCTGTTGTGAGATTTTTTTTTTTTGTCATTGTGTTTTTGGTCATTGTTGGGTTTTTTTTTTGTGTGTTTTTGTTTTGTTTTGTTTTTCCTATTATGCTCAGTTTGAGGAGGACCGTATCTATCGTCACCTGGAACCTGCCCTGGCTTTTCAGTTAGAGCTGAACCGGATGAGAAATTTTGATCTCACTGCCATCCCATGTGCTAATCATAAGATGCACCTGTATCTTGGGGCAGCCAAAGTGGAAGTGGGCACAGAAGTGACAGATTACAGGTTCTTTGTGCGGGCAATCATCAGACATTCTGATCTGGTCACCAAGGTAGGTGCCAAACTTTAGTTGGAAGTTATTCTGAGGTAAGATAAAGAAAAACAGGCTTGGTTCAAAAGCAGGTTTTCATTTCTTAAATCAAGACTCTTGTTCTCTTTCATCCTGTTCTCCAACAACCAGGAGAATTCTGGGAGTCATTTCTCTGAAAAAGTAAATATTCCTTATAATAAAGGGGTTTTTTTCCTTTACTTCGATATTTCTTGGTAATGGAAGCATGATAGACTCACTTAAGAAAGGGAAATCATGCTAGAAAAATCTCAGGGAGACTTAGGGGATAATACAGAATAAGGAGAAAAGTTAGAAAAGAGGTGACCCAATTATAAACCTGTCCAGAGGGATGGGTAGTGTCTGGATAAAGCCTGACACTTGCTGGTGTGTTAGTTACTGTTGTATCCCCTAGCCATAATCTTTCGTCAGCATGTCTTTTCTAAACAGATTAGGCTACAGCTCTGGGGATGTCCAGCATCTCTACCTATAGGAGGGAAATGGTATGCCAAGAGGCAGGAGTTAGGTCTGTCAGGGACTCTTTATCTGACCCTTTCCTGCCCTTTATTGCCTGTAGTCACTGGGCTGACTATGTATAATTCTAGGGAGGAGGTTAAAACACATTTTCACCAGGTATAATTATAACAGCCATTTTTTTATTGCCTCTTTTAAAATACATAAATATTGATAGTGACATTGTTCCTGCATAGGAAGCATCTTTTGAATATCTACAAAATGAAGGGGAGCGGCTGCTCCTAGAAGCCATGGATGAGCTGGAAGTTGCTTTTAACAATACAAATGTCCGCACTGACTGCAACCACATTTTCCTCAACTTTGTGCCCACAGTCATTATGGACCCATCAAAGGTAGCTTTCTCTTAGCACTAACAAGTATAACAGAGACATTATATTCCTTATATTGTATATGTTATATATAATGAAGTATATTCTTACTTGGACTTGAAAACAGGTACTCCTATTCAGCCCTTAATCTTTACAGTTTACAAAATGCCTATACAACTGGGTTTCTGGGGTGGCGTCTGTAATGTGGTATAGCCATTGAAAGCAAATCTCAAAGCTAAAAGTGGTATGATGTTATCTTTCTGGATATTTAGAAGCAGTAGGAAAACATAAAAACTCTTTTTTCCTTACTTGGTACCTGTTTTATTATATTTTCCGTGATGGAGGTCTTGTTTTACATGATTCCCTAAGATTTCTCATCTGGAATAATTTATTTTGTTATTGGGCATTTTGGCAAAACTGCTTGAACTTATGTCACTTGACATAAGTGACACTTGAGTAAATTACCACTTCTCTGAACTAAATGTTACTTACTTGGTGGCCTTAGCAAGGTAATACACCTTCTCAAAACACCTAACTTATTCTTCTTTAGTATTTTTCCACAAGGAAAGAATTCAGTTGGTAAGGGAATGTCACGTATTATGTATATTTTCTTCCCCAAGGCTCTATTCTAAAATGCATTCCATATAATTTAATGAAGGAAAACAAGGTAATTCTGTTTTTGACCTTTTATCCCAGGTATAATAAAGACAGGCTGTTCTGTCTTTACTCACTCTAACCTCTTTCTATCAATATTGTGGAATTTTGGATAGCAAAACCAGTATCTCCCTTTCTCCAGAATAATTGTAGAAATGGACTTTTGCATTTTGACCTTAGTATCTGACCAATCTAAAATTGGTTTTATTTTTTTCTTCAAGACTCCCAAGTTAATGATAAACCTTCCTGCTTCTACTTTAAACCTCCATATACCCTGACTACTTTTCTAAACATAGAAAACCATCAATTTTATATATAGAGAGATAGTCGATTTTTATTCCCTCAAGAAAAAGATAGATGTCTCTTGAGAATAGAGAAGTTAACTCTTTAAAATCCATTCTAACCTAAAATTCTATGGTGCAGAAACAAACTGCAAGAGTGGCATTTACTAGGTTAGTGGTTGAAAATGCTGAAGAACCACAAGAGAATCATGGTGATGAGATATTGTTGAGATTTTCTAGGAAGTTGAAAAAACATTTTCGAAAAATATTTAAAGAACATTACATTTGAGTAGTGTGTCCTAGCTGTCGGGAGCTATTTTGGGGACGGGGGGTTGGAGAGCTCATTTTAGTATGTCAGTAAAGAGAAATCAGGTCTAAGGCCATGTAGTTAAAATAACTCCTAACCATGAAAACTAGGAGCACTAAAATACCCTGGTATAAAGCTTAGAGAAACCAGGAAACATCTACTTAAATCCCAGTTGGACTTGGCAATGACCAAGCTTTAGAGCTCTGTTTAGAGAGAATTTTCTAGTACCACCTACAAATTGCTTTTCTTTAATTTGTGCAATTCACCAAGAGGTATAAATTATAAAGTTTAATAAAATTGTACAGAAAAAACTTCATGTTGGTAATTGCTATGTGATTTAAGGTCCTGTAAGTGCAATGAAACATAGTTACCATGCATATAAATGCTGCTTAATAGCTGTTTAACTAGAGATTTTATTCTTATTTGGGGCTTTTTTAAACATCCCATGGCTTGTAATTTTAGAAATTACAGTTCTTTGATATAAAGTAGAGTATGACTATAAGTGGGAAAGGAGTTGTTGCACAGATCTTGGTGCTATCAGCCAGAGAAAACCTCTCAAATGCGAGGCAGCATGAAATCATCCCTGCTTGGGTTGGAGAGAAACCATCTGACCACTTTTTGTGAGGAATATGTATAGTCTACATCTCCAGACCAGTATCTTTTTTCATTCCTTCTTTCCCAAAGATGGGCAGACCTGAAGCAGGTCCTCGAGTTACAGGGTATTTAAGATTTGTGCTTGGTGATATGTCTATGTCAGATTGAGGAATCTGTGCGGAGCATGGTAATGCGCTATGGAAGTCGGCTATGGAAATTGCGCGTCCTCCAGGCAGAACTGAAAATCAACATTCGCTTGACACCAACTGGAAAAGCAATTCCCATCCGCCTCTTCCTGACAAGCGAGTCTGGCTATTATTTGGACATCAGCCTGTACAAGGAAGTGACTGACTCCAGGACAGCACAGGTACAATTGTCAAGCAGGCCCCTCAGAATTTTTATTTGGTCCTATAGTAAGCCACTCATCCTTATTATGTTAGACCTAAACTCTCAAATTCCATTGGTTCACCTAGTGGGGTTATCCTCTACCAGCTTAGATAATTGTATGAATTTGGAAAGCTCATTTGCCTTATAAGATGTGCCTATGTTCTTAATCATGGATGTTATAAAACCCTCAACCTTTGTCACATATTGATGAGCACAAACAGATACCAAGTGAAGTTGGCTCCAGGGATAATTCTGCAAGGTAGGGCTCTTTTTGAGGGCTTTTCAGCCACTTCAGCAATCCAGTTTTTTTTTTTTTCCGTCAAATTTGTCCTTCTTTCTTTTTCTAGCTAGTTATACCAGTCATTAGCAAATAAGGAAAGGAAAATTGTTGGAATATGTTACCAACTTCTCTCTTAAAAAAGGGAAGAAATATTTCAACATAACGAGTAATATCAAGCAGTGACTTTTTCATATTTACCCATTATATTATTCCATTTATACACATCACCTCACCTTCAAGGTATTCTTCCTTTGTTATTCTCCTCATATGTCTACAAAATAACTACATGGCAAATTTTAACCCATTTTTCAGGTAGAAAAACTGAGACTTGGAAAAGAAATTGACTCATTCAGTAGACTGATTCTGTGATAACAGAATTCCCTTTTAGTTTGTTTTACCACCTTAGTTGATAAATAGTTGGTTCATTTGCTATGATTCTGGATTTAGGTTGATATTGCTTATGTCTGTTTATGAACTAGGATGTTATGGGAATTGCATTCTTTTTTATTAAAGGACAGATTTACTCCTGTATACATAAACAAGTCTGTTATATGTATTAGGTACCTGGAATAGATTGTATCCTATGTTTCTATCTCTGCCCTTTCAAATTTGGGAATAGAAATAGGAAAAGACATTTTTGTCATTCTTTTGAAGATAAATTTTTAAAATCTGAGTTTGAACAGTTATCAGAGTAACCTTTCATTTTGTTCTTTGATTCTTAGTTAGATGGCTAGAGAAATCTATCCCATGAGAAGTGAGCAGATAGAGAGAGCAAGGGCATGAGGGGTGAACAAGAGAAAGAGTATTCAATAATTTTTATTGTATTTGATGTTTTTCAGGACAACCTTAAAAACATTTTCAGTCAGAGCTTTCCATGGGCAGGGATTTTTTAATTAACTTCTACAATGGCTTCAAGGCAGTTCTATTCTTGTGAAAAATAAGATGGCCACTTGAGATTTTAATGTTTTTGATAAATATGTTTGTTCTTCATAACTACTTTTCTTTCTATTATTAGAAAGCTCTTTGATTTCCCTCATGCTGGCTAGTGGTAACAAGGGAATGGAAGGCACAGATGCCTTCAGTCAGGGTTTAATACTGTGCCGGGCACAAAATAAGCACTCAATAAATATCTGAAAAAATGAATGAGCCACCTTTAGCCTAAGGGGGGATCCTTTTTATCACAGGTCCTGCATATTATGAAGCGCTGAAGGAAGAGGTCCCTCTCAGGCTCTTTAGCCACATTGGAACTCACATGTGAGCCAATAACTAGAGGAGGGGACTAACAAAAAGATCCACCTCCCAACCCAGTTCTGGCACTCCTAATGCCTGTTTGGTGCCTTTAGCCAACAGTGGCCTTCGTTTGCTTCAGTGAATCATTATATGAATTTAAGATGATACGGAACCATGTATATCATTCATTCATTAGCAATTAATAAACTAATGCAACATTTATTGGTCACCTATAGCGCGTCATGCACTATGGGTAAAAAGTGATCTCTACCCTCAAGAAATTTACAGTACAATGGAAGAAGACAAATAAATAATGAGTTTCTCCATGGCATGATAAGTACCTTCATAAAATAAGTACAAGGTCAGAGATTGTTTTCTAAGAGAGAAGCCCTTTCAGTGGCCTCTGCTGAAAGGTGTGTGATATATAAAATGTGTACATATTTTCATGAACTTATAAAACATATATTTAACCATGTTCATTAGAGTCGACAATGGAACTAACATAGATAACTGAAATGCACGGATCATTTAGAGGCTTCCATTATTATCCATTACTTGATAATGTCCCAGAACATTCTTTATTCAGTCTACCAATAAGGAGCAAGGTTGAATTTTCCTTGTGTAGTCTTTTTGTTATAGATATATTATAATGAACACTGATGTCAGGAAGTTGTAAGAAGAGATTTGGGTAATCCACTGCATATTCACCGTTATGTGGTGAATAACGTTATTTGGGTAATCCACTGCATATTCACCGTTATTGGGGCATAATTTATATTTAAAATGCACCCATTTTATATGTATAGTTCATTGTATCTTGCCAGTTACATTAATGTAACTACAGTCACTATCATGAGAGAGAACATTTTCATCACCCTGAAAATGTTCTTTCATTTCCCTCTGCAGTTAGAGGTAGAGACACCAACTCCTGCTGTAGGTAACCATTGATCTCTTTTCTGTCACTATATATTAGTTTTGCCTGTCCTGAAATTTCATATAAGTGAAACCAGCCAGATATATCCTATTTTGTGTCTGGCTTTTTTCATTCAGCATAATGTTTATGAAATTTGTCCATGCTGCACGGGTCTTACCTTTTCATTGCTGAGTAGTATTCTACTGCACGGATATACCAAAATTTTTATATCCATTTTCTGTTGATGAACATCCCCACATCCCACCAGTTTGGGACTATTATGAATAAAACTTTATGAACATTCATTTATAAATCTGGGCATGGATATGTTTTCATTTATTGAATAAATGTGTAAGAATATAATTGCTAGGTCATAGTAAGTGTATGTTTAACTTTATAAGAAACTGCTGGGAAGTAGTTGTGGCTCAACTGATAGAGCGTCTCTTTACCATAGAGGGTCCAGGATTCTATATCCAGGGCTTCCTGACCCACGTGGTGAGCTGGCCCACGCGCAGTGCTGCCATGCGCAAGGAGTGCCGTGCCACGCAGGGGTGTCCTGCGTAGGGGAGCCCCATGCACAAGGAGTACACCCTGTAAGGAGAGCCTCCCCATGTGAAAAAAGCGCATCCCGCCCAGGAGTGGCTCCGCACAGGGAGAGCTGGTGCAGCCAGATGATGCAACAAAAAAGCAACAGAGTTTCCTGCTGCCATGGAGAAGAATGCAAACAGACACAGAAGAACACAGAGCAAATGGACACAGAGAGCAAACAACAGGGGGGAGGGGGAAGAGAAATAAATAAAAAATCTTTTTTAAAAAAAGAGAGAAACTGCCATTTTAAATTCCCACCAGCAATGTTTGTTCCTGAGGGGCTTTCTTAAACTCACTACTTTCATTCCTTTTTGTTTGTTTTGATTCAGCTTATCTCTTCTGAGTCTAGTTTTCTCATGCTAACACCCTTGCTTCACCTAATACTTTGAACCTCTTAAAACATTACTACTTATACCTCTCACATGGTAACTTTCCCAAGTGATCCTATGGAAGAAAACTGGGGAGCTCCAGTTTCTGGTGCTTTAAGCAGCCTGAGACAAATTTTGCCCAAAATAAAACTTTTTTTCTGAGGTTTATTTTTTGTTTATTTATTCCCCTCCACGCCACCTTGTTTGCGCTCGCTGTCTGTTTTCTGTGTCTGCTGGTTGTGTGCTTGTCTTCTTTTTAGGAGGCACCAGAAACCAAACCAGGACCTCCCATGTGGGAGGGAGGCACCCAATTGCTTTTGAGCCACCTCTGCTCCCTGTTTGTTGTGTCTCTCATTGTGCTTCCTCATTGAGTCTCTTCATTGTGTCATCTCGTTGCATCATCTTGTTGCATCAACTTGCAATGCCAGCCTGTCATGTCAGCTCACTGTCTTGCTCGTCTTCTTTAGGAGGCATCGGGAACTGAACCTGGGACCTCCCATGTGGTAGGTGGGTGCCCAATTGCTTGAGCCACATCCATTTTCCCAGAATAAGACCTTATTGACAAGTCCACAGAAGATACTTTTTCCTCTGAGCTAAGCTGGGACTAAGGATTCACTTAGGTGACTGGGAGAAGGGTTTTAAAAAGTATTTAATTCTATTCCTATGTTTCTATACCAGGTCTGCAAATCTATTGATAATGGTAAATGTGTGATTATATTTTTTAGGCCCAAATAAATATATAGATATACAAATATGTCCTTATATCCCAGTCTCCATTTGTATTCACTGTGTTGAGAATCTATATTTTATGTATTTATGCATAAAGTGCCTAGTTTAGTGTCATACAACCTCTGGGCACTCAATAAATATTAATTGAATTGAAATAATAGCATCCCTTATAAATATTCATGAGCAAATAAAACTATCTAAATAAATGGAGTCCTCTAGAAATATTTGCGTTAAAATGATTAAAAACTGGTGGTGTGGTAATGTCAGTATGTGACAAGATAGGTGTCCCAGGAGCTATTCACTAGTTGCAGCCATAGTATACTAGTGGCAGGGGGAACATATATGTATATAGTGTGTGTGCATGTATAACTACACTTACATACTATAGACTATGTCTTACAAGTTAACAAGAAATAACTAGCCAGATGGATGGATGAAATTCACTTTTGGCAGAAATCTGTGTGGCTAATATTTAATTATTATTAAATTTCTAATCAAGTAGACTAAAGCACAGATCATACAGTAGAGACTTGACCTGGCCTCCTGCCATTGGGGAAAAGCAGAATTATCTTTAGAGTATAGCTTACCTCAGTTTAAATACTAGGACTGCTCAAACTGGTTAGTTGACATACTTCCTCTCTGAGAGGATGGAAGTCAGAGTCACTTGAGAAGGCAAGCATTGTCAGTCTGTCTCTGAAATATGAAATATAAATCATGCTTTCCTTTTGATGTCAACCAATACAAAAGTGAAAGCAGGCTATGGTATGCTTAGTTACATACCATTTTTTTGGAATTGGTTAATCTGTAGAGAAGTGAGAGCACTAAGTACTTAATGTTAAGAGGCTTGTCTTAGCTACTCAGCCCACCAAAAGTGTTTTAAGAAATAACATCTGCGAACAGTTCCTCTCAGCAGCTATCTGATTTTTTTCCCTCTGTTTCTTAACTTCCCATGCCATTCTCTTTGTCCTGCAGATCATGTTTCAGGCATACGGAGACAAACAGGGACCACTGCATGGAATGTTAATCAATACTCCATATGTGACCAAAGACCTACTTCAGTCAAAGAGGTTCCAAGCACAATCCTTAGGGACAACATACATATATGATATCCCAGAGATGTTTCGGCAGGTAAAGGTGGCTAACTGGTAGGAGGACTCTGGTATATTCCAGGGAGGCAAGATTTTCCTGAATTTCTATCACATGCAGCTTTGACTGGACTGGACTATTTCCCAAGGACAGGAAATAATCTTGATGCTATTCTTATTTGATTCTTAGTCAAGGATTTGGTGATTACCAATTCAGATAGAAGATAGTTCTTTATGAATTAATAGGAATGGTGCGACTTAAATTGATTTCGGGTTTATATTTCCTAAGTCTATATTCAAATTATGGATACTAAAAAAGAGCTTTGGCCCAAAATTTTCAAGATTGAGGAATGAACAAACATAAGGAGGGAATACAACTGTGGATATAAGTAGACTTATGATTATTCTAGCAATAGAAGAACTTATATCATTTGTATAAAGGCAGTGGCCACCAGATATTCTGAGGGAAGGGAGAGGAAAGAATAGATGAATATGGGGCACTTTGGGGACATGGGAATTTTTATGCAATGAAGGGTACAGGCCATTATACATTCTGTGAAAAGCTATAAAATTGTACAGTACAAAGTATAAACTATAATGTAAACTATAGTCCATGGTTAGTACTTAAGTATTTGTTCATCAATTGTAACAAATGTACCACACTAATGAAAGATGTTGTTAAATGGGGGAAAGTGTGGGAGGGGATGGGGTAAATGGGAGTCCCCTATATTTTTGGCGTAACATTTATATAAACTAAAGCTTCTTAAAAAAAAAGTAAAAAAGAGGCAATTAAGCAACCTACAATAGTTTCCTCGATTCTGAAAACTACCTTTAATCTATCCTCCAGAATACCATGTCAATATTTTTGGGGAGGTATCCAAACAGTACACTCAATGCTAATAAAAAATAAATCTTTACTACAAATTAATAAAAAAATTTTAAAAGAGCTTTGAAACTCTAATTCTCATTTTCCTATTTTCCAAAATAACCCAGGTCTCTAACTGATAGCCTACCTCAATATAGAGAAAATATACAAATTGGTATAGAGTTCATGGTACACAGTTTAAAGGATAAGTTCTTTTATGGGAGAGAGATTATAGGTGAATAAAATAGTGTGAGAAAACATAGCATTACAAATCTCATCCTTAAATAAATTTCTTTGATCTGTGTGGTAAATCATCTCTATGCTGCAGATTTTTTTTCCATCATTAGAAACCAAGAAAAGTATATCGCCAGCAAAAAATGCAACAAAGAATAGATATCAAAAGAATACTAAATTTGTCCTTTAAAAAAATTATAAATATAGGATATTTCCTAGTCAATACTACTGGTATTACCACATTTAAATTTTAATAAAGTAGTACATGTGGCCCTGGTAAATAGTCTTTTTAAATATAAGAGATTCCTTGTATGTAACCACTTGTTTACAAGTGCCATCTCTGGAAATAGAGCTACCGTCATTCAGTATTACCCTTCCATAACACTCTCAGCTTAAAACTTAAATATTATTTCTGGCAATGACACAAGCCAATGCCAGTGTTAGAAATAGAAATTCCATTCTATGTGATTCTTCCTATAGCCTAGACATAAACACAATAATTAGGTCATGTAGGTATGTGTGTGTGATTTGGGCTTAAATGTTACTTTGAGGTAAGAAGAGAAAGAACTGAACTAGTTCTTCCTTCAGCAGGAATTTATTTTATTTATTATGAAATTGAAGATGGAAATCATAAGGTTTTTAAATGGATAGGTTTGTCTATTTCCTCAATTTTGAAGAAAATTGATCTGCACACTTGCAAATAGCCGTATACTTGTGATGAACTAATCCTGTGTATGGGCCTATAGCTATCAAAAGGTATTAGAAAAAAGGATGCTTCCTCTGAACTTCTACTAGAAACTTAATTCTTGCCTTCTTGAATTTTCTTTGTATTGACTGACTGTCATGTCACTTCCTTAGTTACTTTTCTATTGCCAAGTTCCTGTGGGATACCTCCCCGCCCTCTTTTTTTTTTAGAAGGAGTTGATGCTACTTTAGATTTTTTAAGTTTACTTGCATACTGCTGGGTCTGTTGTGTTTGTTCATGCTCTAGTGCTAATTTAGAAACATTCAATAGTTTGACTTTATTGGAAAAGATTTTGGCAAGGCTATTATTTTTCACAATTCTATTTTCACTGAGAATGGGAGCTGGAGAATCCTTAGAGTCTAATTAGAACATTTAGAAGAATAAACAAAATCAAATTGACCTTATCTTCATATTAATAGTTATCCATATTGAAATGTTAATTATCACTGACTAATCAAACTTCTCCCTTCTACTAGTCCCTGATCAAACTCTGGGAGTCTATGTCTCCTCAAGCATTCCTTCCATCACCACCTCTGCCTTCTGACATGCTGACCTATACTGAGCTGGTGTTGGATGATCAAGGTCAGCTGGTCCACATGAACAGACTTCCAGGAGGAAATGAGGCAAGTAGTTGAATCTCCCCTCCCCCACCCTTTATCTCTGTGCCCACCAGTACTAGTTTCCCACTGGGGTGGTCATTAAATAATATTAAATAAGACCCAAGTCTCACAGGCAGCATAGTAGTCTTGTTGGTAGAGTTCCTTAAAAAGAGATAGCATTGACTGAGTATTAAGGAATTATTGTTAATTTTTGTAGGTCTGATAATGGTATTACATTTTGCTTTTACAAAAAAAAAATATTATTTCCTGTTATACATACTAAATATTATAGATGAAATGATCTCATGGCTGGTATTTGCTTCAAAATAATTAGAGGTGAGAGTAGGATTATAAATGCAACAAGATTGTTCATGAATTGATAACTGAAGCTAATAAGTAAATACATGGTATACTTTAGTTTGTCTACTTCTGTATACGTTTGAAATTTTGCAATTTTCTATAATAAAAAATTTTTAAATATTGTTTTACTTGATATTTTTTTCTTATTTGGGTGCCTCTGTTTTGTTGGTTTTTTTTTTTTTTGGTATCTTTTCCATGCTGAGCTCATTTGATCTGATACTGTTGTGAGCATGGTAAATATGTATTACTCTTAAAGGGGCTCAATCAAGACTAGGGATTTAAACATGAAAAAAAGTAACAGAGAACCCATTTCTTGATGACTGTTTTTCTCTTATAGTGTACTATTATTAATGATAAAAAGTCAGATTCTGCCCTGTACCCATATAACCTTCCTATTTTGAGACTGTTCCTGATTTTAACTATGCTCTTACTATAGCGTTATATTAACGATAGCAGTAACAATACTGAACCAAGGGATGATTTTTATTTCAACCTAGATATAATACCTAGATAAATCTCGTTCAGGAGATTATTCAGGAATAATCATTACCTAGGTATTCACCATAAACAGGCGGGGCAGACCTTCGGTGATCATATACAATATACAATTTTTTCTTTTTCTTTTTTCTTTTTTAAAAAAATTGTACTAAATGTTAAAGTTGTATGACTGTTTCAGTAAGTACTCTGGTGACTGCTAAGAATAAATGATGTGGTATTAAGAGGGATGCAAGCATTGGACCAGATGGAGAATATTAAACTTGTAGGCATTCTAATCTAACACCTTGACAAATTGCAGAGGCAAGAGGATAGGGAAGAAGGATGCAAAGAATTTTGAGAGAGTAGATATATACTCTTCATTGTATGAAGTTGAAGCAGAGGTCTATGCCACTGTCTGTAGCATCTACATAGTGAGCCCCACAACAGTAATGAAAAGCTTCTTTGTGCTAGAATTGAATTCTGATTCATGGAACAACGTAGTCTTCAGGAATGTTCTTGTGAACATGGGCTGAGAGAAAAACAATTTTAACTAATGTAATTAAAACACAAAATGAAATTTTTGGCCACGTGAAAGCCAGCTACAGTGCTATGTGAAACCTTTTGCCATGCTCTTTCTCTCCTGCTTTTTCTCTGCTCTCATTCTGTGTTTGAGAGAATAGAGGGAGAATAGTGAAGTCCCAGAGGGACAGAGCTCTGTTCTTGCTGAAATTACAAGCACAGAGCTGCCTGGGCATGAACATGTAGTGTTTACTCTGCCAGTATGAATACAAATAGTCTTATTATAAGGGACTCTGTACCCAAAGACACCACACACACACACACACACACGAATAAAAAAAAAATTAAAGGTTTTTTTTAACCCTTTTAAGACCTAACAAACCTTGGTTGAAAAGGGGTGTCTTAAACAGCTGCATAAGAATATAAGCTATCAATAGTGAATTCATTATGAGCACCACATGTTTTCCTTTGCCCAGTGCTTTAATAATCTTGAAACTAATAGTATTTGTTGAAAAGATTTTTGGAAAGGGAGTTGGGTTTTTTTGCTTTCTTCTTGTCTATTCGTTTCCTTCTTAGTTGCCTGATTTCTTTGTTCCTTTCCTTTTCATCAAATGATTGACCAAGATTGAGGCTGAGTGTTAGCGTGCTATTTCTGAGTCTTTGAGCTTGGGAGGAGTGAGACTAATGTTCTTTTGCAAGCAGTTGGTGACTAATGCCCAAGATGGCAGGTGAAGTCAGCGTCCTTAGCTGGATTATAGGGTGCTCTGTGACAGGAATGAGGTTGGGGTGTTAGTATCAAACTCTGTTACCAATAGCTTTAAACATATAATGAAACGTCCACTGCGAGACTGACCAATCTAAGGATGGAGTTTCAACAGTCAGAACTCTGAGGGACAGCTCCACCTACAAAATGACGAGGTGTCAGTAGGATGTATTTCTTTTCATGCTGAGCCCAGTTTTATTAAGGCAAGTTGACTTTCAGCTATTGCAGTTTAATTTTCTTTGGCCAATGGGACAAGTTTGTCATGAGCCTACCACTCTACATATTCTCTCAAGAATGATGTGAGGGGAAAGAAAAGAGCTCATGCTGATGAGATTTGGAGAAAATCTGTCCTGTCCCAAAGAGAATGGGCATCTGAACAGAGCCTTGAGAAATAGTTTTATTAAAAAAGGAATAAAAAATTGGCCTGCTAATGTTCTGAGAGCCAAGGCTCAATGTAAATGCACTGATGCTACATAGACACTAAATCATCATACTGTGGTATTCTCCTAAGGTGATGGAGTTACCGGGTCATCATTGTGGGTGGCACTGCATTACCCTGAAGGATTGAAGCTTCTCAGTTTAAAAGCTACCACATAGATATAAGGAATAAGGGTAAAACAAGAGATTCCTACAGAGTTTTTCCATGAATTGACATTCTTTCCAACCATCAAAGGCAGAAAACCTTCACTTATTAGATCATTGGCTATATGGGTGGTCAGTCTTTTTTTTCTCAAGGGCAGTAAATAGGTAAAATGGTGATAGGACCAGGACTAGGAACAATTCAGTCCATTTAGTTTTAGATAACTTGCTTGCCATTTAAGGAAGAATATTGGCTGTTTCAGCAGAGATGTGACCTGCATTGTGAACGTTTGTATCCATGTTAAAGGCAGGAGAAACAGTGCTTTTCCAATGTGGTATTAGCTACTTTCTATTTCCCTAGTTACCCCATCCCCACAAAGGAAGATGTAACTGAAAGGATTGCTTCCTAATGCCATGATGAAAGGTATAGGCAAACCCATTTCTCTCATTGCCAGATTTGAATGGTGTGTTTTGCTGAATTTAGAGTAGGAATTAAATAAAAAAATTTTTTAAAAGTAGACCAGATCTTTGAACTGTTACTTGCAAATAGCTCCAAAGATGAGTTTTCCAGGAATTTTTTTTATATAATTTAAAGTAAATTGAAAATTGAAGAAAATGTGATTGCAACATAGATTAAACTGATTGCATTTCTAGCTGCTATGATGTTACAATGATGGGCACTGTATGTAAATATACAGCTAGATGAATGCATACTATTAGAGAAATGCATCTAACCTACAGTTCTGTTTTACCACTTTTCAATTTTGGAGGAATTGTTTTCATTTTCCTGCCAGTTTGCTAACCTGTTTTGATCATTCAGTGGAAGCTGTAATTGTAGGTGGAAACATTTTGAGTAACAGTTCACAATCCAGTGCTGCTGCTTTTCTCACTAAATCCCATTATTAAAAGGCTCAGACTAAGATCAAGCCAAGGGCTGTAACGGACTTGACAGAGAACAACTTAACTTTGCCTGAGAGGACAAAGAAAACACTAGCCTTTTTAAGACTGTTTTTATTTGTTCAGAAATGTTATTAGTGTTCTTTATTGTATTTCCTTCTAACAGCTCTCTGTGAACTAAATCAGAAATCTCTAAATTGGGCAATGATGAAAGATATGATAGAGTCACCTTTTATAGTGTGTGAGTAGAAATTAGGGCCTTGTTTTCCTTACATGGGCTTTTTAACAATATAAGCCATCTTATACACTCTGTCACTCCTGTTATATTGAAACTGAGATGAGAAGAAAGTGTTAAAAGTAGTAATAATAACAATAATTAGGTACAGGATGTGTACCCAAAAAAAGGATTGGTAATCAGAAACTGAAATTTTTGCATGGTATTTATTTTTTTTCCCCTTGAAATTTTTCTGGGAGAAAAATATGTTCTAAATTGAATGCAATTTTGATGGTCCCCTCCATACTCCATTACCAACATCTAAGAATTGTGATGGCTCTAAGGTTTCATTTTTTCAGATGGGCACTAGGTGTCAGGGTTTTTCCTTCTCAGTAGCTTAGCATTCAGACAAGCCTCTTGAATTGCCCTGTTTTTTGAGGCAAATCCAGTGGTATCCTTCCTTGTTTATCAGTTGGTAGGATAGGCTTTGCCTAGTATTCCTCACAATATGCAAATGAACTTTAACCCTTTTGATAGAGAGCTATTAAACCTCACCACTTGGACATGCATATATTTTTAGAGGAAAGATTTATTTGGAATGGGATAATTGAGGGGGAAAATAGCATAAATTAAAGTTTAAAGCCTAGCTGGCATAGTCATTGGTATTTTGGTTTCAGTTCTGCTTTACGTTCTCAGATGAAATGGTAGGAAAAGTAGGGACTAAGAATTCAGTTCTGGAATTATTCAGCCCTGCTACCATGCCCATATTTAACTGTTGTTTAATTGATGGTAGCATGCTGATGTCCAGACTACCAAAATATAAGCATTGCTTTAATTTTTTTATTATAAAATATTTCAAATGTACAGAAACATTGGGGAATTGATATGACAAATATACTGCACCTACTGACCAGCTTGAGCAAATCTTATCATTTTGCTGTTTTTCACTTGTATATTGCTTTAATCCTTTGAAATCTCTAATTTGAGTACCAAAAGGAAACATTTAGGATTTGGGTAGGGCAAGAAAGTTGTTAAGCTTATTTAGGCCTAAAAATTTGGAAGAAATTAATTAGTAGATCCAGTTTGACAGCTCTTAGGTTGAACCTCTTAACCCAAAGGACCTCTTATTTTAGAAAAACTACCATAACACTTTGTCTTCATTCTCTTGGTTGACATTTTCCATACTCTCAAAGGAATTGCTTGGGTTATCCTAGACTGGAATTGTAGTGGAACCCATTATGATCTGAAACTCTGTGACTGGAGAGAGTATAGGTATGTTTGTGGATTTGAGTGAGGAAAAGATTGACCATGTCTCATGAAGACAACCCAAATATTTTCCTAGTTTAACATTAGACTTGTGTATATTGGTTTGATTAATTTCATCTCAGAATAACTCCATGAATGTGAAGCTCATTTGGGTATACTTTATTGTGCTTTTATTTTTATCTTTTGAAATCTTTTTGCCTTTACATGCTAGGTAGGAAATTGAGTCAGTGTCAGTCTTTTAGATACATGTTGGAAAAGAGGTATATTTGTATTGTAATATGCTAAAGTTGAGCTGTGAAATATTCCTGTGAAAAACAGATCTGATCTGAAAAACAGGACCGTAATCTATACATCGATTGTTCAACTTATATAAAGGGTTTAATGGCCCTGGCCATCAATCTGTTCCTGAAGATGGGGGAATGTTTAAGTGCTTTGAGATCCTCAGCAGAAATGGGCTACATACCATTCATTATACATAAACATCCGTAATTTATGCTTGCCCTAGTTTTCATCAAGGACTTCAGAAGACCAATTTGAATCATTTTAAGGCTATCAAGATAGAATTGCAAATATAGAGAAATATATATTATGTAATATGTGGTAAGATAGTTTGATTTTAAATTGTGTGCTTTCATTCTACTTTAACCCATTCTAAGTGAGCATATTTGACTACAAGTCTTTGAAATGATCCTAAGAACCAAAGTTGGACCCCTCATTAGAAAAATATTGACACTATGTTTGAAAGATAAGTCTTCCTATCCTGGATTTTCTAATGAATTTCTAATATTGTTCTTTCAAGATGCATATACTTTTCTCGGAACTCCTTCTGAATGACTGTTATGGTCTTAGAGATTTCTTATCACATTGACCCATTTCATTGGTAGCAAGCCAAGGCCCAGCAAGCTGATGGACTTTGAAAACCCTAATGGAACTGCTGGCCTATTAAAGCTGTACTTGGTTTCTTTCAAAAGTCCTCGAGGTAGCCTTTAAACAAAAGGAAGTACTTGCCTGCATTTTTCTGCATGTCTTAAGTTTTAAGATTTTACTGTAAAAGGATGTGACCTAGTACCCTATGTCAAGGAACTTTACAGCTCCAACTAGAGGCAATAATGAACATCAGGACAACGACAGATGATACCAGAGGATGAGGTGTAGTGTGGAGCATCAGAGTTCAACATTCATTCATGTGATTAATGGGCAAGGCTTCTGAACTATAATAGGCCAACTTGGTTAATTTCCATATCAACCAATTAATCCTTTGGTCCATTTCTTAAATACTGCTGACTTGTATGTGCTACATTGCATGTTTTTTAAACATTTTTTGGTATGCTTATTAAATTAGTGTGTATATGTATGTGTAAAATTTCTGTGGTTTCAGGTATATAAATACTATAGGGAAAAATAATTCCTTTGTTTAAAATTATTGTTTCCAATTTTTAGCAACATCTTCAAAGAATTACCTTGGAGATGAAAGTTTTTTGCTCTAAAAATGTTTTTTTACCCTTTTATTGCTTTTTAAGAGTTGAGGTAAGTTTGTTCAGCCAGTTTTGAATTATCCAAGCATGAAAAAAATAGTTTTTCAACTGTTAAGAAAATTGTTTTGAGCTCTTTAATGAGATCATATAACACTTAGCGATGGGATATGATACCTGTCAGATAATACAATGTGGAAAGGCACTGAGATTTTTTTCTTGTATGGTTTTTCCAAGTGGCACAAGATAATTGAATTGCCTTATGGTTTGAAAATATGCTTTTTAAGATCTATACAGTATTTTCTGCTATTTCATCAAATATATTTTGTCATGAGTCTAATATGAATTAAAATTACTATGGTGATCATTTTTATAGTATCTAATTTAAAGTGCACATTTAATATTCTGTATGGAATACAAAAGGTGAAAAAAGGTAAACTCTGTTTTATGCCTAAAAGGGAACTCAAATTCAAATGCCTTCCCTGTGGTTCTCTGTTTTCTTACCTTCCTGGTGCAGATGATGCCTGAGTTTGTTTCAGCTCAAACATTTAGGATTCCTTGTATTGCTGCTCCAGGGCCTTGCAGGTAGTGGTCTTCCTGGCATTAGCAGAATTAGAACAATTGCTGTTGGAGGCTTTGCAAGAAGAATTCAACCTCTAAGAGTTTTAGCATGGAAAATAACAAATAAAGCTTTATTATCCCAGCCATTGTCTAACCTATGTTTAAATTTATACTGAAAATTATTGCTACAGCAGAACTAGATGTGTGGAGTTAGAAGAAAGGTATCCATGGCAAAGATATTCCCATTCTGCATAGCTAGAATTGACGGGTTCTTCTTATACTCTTAAAAAACAAAATCCTGTCCTGTTTTGCGCCTTAGCTTTCCCTTCCAATTTCTTGAGATTAATATTGTTTTCTTTTGTGGTAACAATAGCAGCTTTAGAAGTGCCCACCTGTGTGCTTGTATATTCTATTCAGATTGATAGTACAATTAATATTGATGTCAATATTGGTGTTAATTTTGGGTCATGATTAGTGTTGACACTTTGTGTCAGACTAATGGCATTTATGGGTACCATCAGAATAAATGTTAATTTTATCATGTTTTTGGTATCTGTTATAGTAACATTAAATCAAGGTCCTCCCAGGAGAAAAAATACATAGATGGATAGATAGATAATGCCTTTCTGTATTGCTGGTGTTATTCAGTGAGAAAATGACATCTCAGGGCAGAATCCTAATCACTGTTTGGAGCATCAGAAATAATGATCACCTCTGATCGGAGGTTGTGAATAATTCATTCGGTTTGATTTTCACGTCTTGTCCAGTGATACTTTTCAAACCAAATGTGTTTCTACAGGAAAATAATGGTCCCACTTCTTATGGAAATACTGTGGCACAAATCATTTTACTCACATAAAAACAGTTAAATAAGACTGTTCTCTTCTGCTTGCTTTCTCCTCCCCCTTCCTTCCTCCCTCACTTGAGCATGTTTATTCCAGGATCAAACTGTGACCAAAGAAATATTTTCTTCCTTAGATCTTGTATTCGGAAAACAAATACTTACTTCTCCTTATCTCTGGTTCATTCCCTGTAACTCTTTTAACCCTTCTCCCTTTTTCATTTTAAGGTAATTATTTCAGTGTGATGAACCTAACCCTGAGAAACCTACTAAATAGAATTCTCTATTATAAAAAATACTCTTAAATTTAATATTTTAAAATTATTTGTGGTATTAATGAAAATACAATTTGAAATAGTACCTAGAACCACTCCATGACCCAGAGAGAGAGACAGTGGGCAGGGGAAAATAGGGTGGCCAAAAGTGCTGAAAAGTCTGAGTTGAAACTCATTAGTCCATAAAACCCACCTGTCTCACAATCCCCTTTTGGACTATATGTTACCCTTTTGTTGCTTGCTTAGTTGTCCTTCAGCAAGTAGTCCTGGAGTGTCATTTTCATCAGGTATCATCTGATAAAAACATTGGATGGAGAGAAAAGAGGAAACAAGGGGACTCAATTATGGGATTTCCATTAGTTATTACCCTTCAATTATTATACAAAGCATCTTGGGCCAGGTGAAATCAATGAATGTCACTGTTCTGTGCACACTTTTATAGTGGTTGCAAAGTTTTCAATATAAAATCTCCATTGTGGGAACAGATATGGCTCAAGTGGGTAAGTGTCTGCTTCCCATGTGGAAGGTCACATGTTCAGTTCCTGGTGCCTCCTAAAACAACAAGCAAACCAAACGGGGGAAAAAAAAACTTGGGGGAGCCAATGTGGCTCAGTGGTTGAGTGCCAGCCTCCCACATATGAGGTCCCAGGTTCAATCCCTGGCCCCAGTACCTTAAAATAATAAAATAATTTTTAAAATCTCCATTGTGTATATAATAGAGTTAGACCATTTATGTAGACTAATTTGAAAAATTTAGTGTCCTAGTTAAATGGGTGGGGGGGGTTGCCTATCTTTTGAAGTAATGACCTAATCCTTCTAAACAAAACTATTCTTAGAATATTTTGAACCATTTTTCTTGCATTTTGTGACCTTTTTCTTTTTTTAATCAAACAAGGGCAGGGGGAACTGTTTTCAACCAAATTTTTACCATCAGATAGAAAGTATTTTGCATTCAGAAACCATTTCCAGTATCAAATTCAATTTTGTCAAGTGATTAGTTGCATTTGATAGAAAATAATTTAAAAACACAAGGCTGGAAATGGCCGTAGTGCTTCTTTACTCAAGGATAGCAGTTGCTATTCTCAAGTTGAAAGCCCCTTTTCAGTGACTCTACATTGCAACTTGGATTATTGTGTTACATGTCTTGCAGCTGCTATAGACCTGCATCTGTTGACACCATGTGTTCCTACCCAGACTGCTGGGAGAAATAGGGAAGTGGATGAATTGATACCTTGCCTGCCTATCAGTGCAAACGTTCTTTTATGTACATATGTTTGTAAAGCTCTTTAGCCCCCTTCAAGATGAAAGGCTTTGTATAAATATAAGCTTTTGATTTTAGTACATGTTTGTAATACATGTGGTACAGTCCTAAATATGTATTTAGCTGATAGGCACTGTTCTTGTCTATTATACAAATATTGACTTTAAGAGTATAAATATGTATTTAACCGTCAGACCAGAAAACCACAAAAGCAGTTACTTCTCAAGTAGAGATATTAATATTGTATAAACCTATGTATACATATGTTTACATTCTACCACATCAGTAGCAGAACATTTCTTTAAAAAATAAACAAAATAAAATGACAGCCCCAGCAAACTAGGGACAGTTCTTGATATTTTCTCTTAAATATGTTGTTTTAATTTTAATGTTTATATCTCTCTTTTTAGTTTTATATTATCTGTTACTATATAACTAAAACCTAGAATCAGGTCCCCTAAAATCAGGGAAATCCGCTAGGTTGATAAGAATTTTTTCCCTTTGTGTATATGTATTGATATATGTGTATTTTACTTTGGAGATATTCAAATATACACTGAAGTATAGATGATATAAACTCTTCTATACCCATCACCCAGGGAAAAGGCATTTTGATTGTTTTTTCAGTTATTTTTTTATTTATAAAATTTTAAGTTTATCATTGCAGTGTAAGCCCATTAAAGAAAATTTGCCCCTCACAGATATTATGGTATCTATGTAATTTTGTATCCTTTTCTAATTAGTATTACATAATGGATATTTTTAAATGTTATTCATATTTTTCATAACCATCATTTTATAAGGCTGTACAGAATACTAACAGTGACCTCACTAGCCAATTCACTTACCCCCCCAAAAGTTTTTATGACATTTGTTTTCTTTACATTTTATTTTGAAATCATTTTTTATTGATTTCAAAATTTCCACATACCCTTCACCCAGCTTCCTCTAATGTTAACATCTTATATAACCAATTATCAAAACTAAGCAATTATCAAAATTAACACTGATGCAGTTCTATTAAGTAAACTGCAGACTTTATTTGAATTTCACTGGTTCTTCCATTACTATCCTTCATCTGTTCCAAGATCCAACCCAGGATTCTAGATTGCATTTAGATGTCAATGATGTTTTGTGTTTGTGTTATATTGATATTTATCTTTCCACATTGTAGTCAGTTAAATGCACTGGTATTAGTCTGGTACATACATCCTTAATTTCTCTAGTAAAAGAAATACCTTTTCTCTTTGTGTAAACCATTTTGTTTTGTTTTTTTTAATTAATACCAGCTCTAAGAACAGGTTATTTTATTCCTCTGTGCCCCAATTTTCTTATGCAACAACAACTTTAAGTTAATAATAGCAGCTAATATTTGAGGTCTTTGAACTGATTTAATATGCTGTCTCTCACAACAGTCCTTCCAGAAAGATACTATTATTACCTCCATTTTGTAATTGGGAAAATTGAGGCTTTAAGAGGTTATTTGATAAAGTAAAGAGTAAAGCTGAGATTTGAACCAAGACAACCTAACTCCCCAGCCTAAGCTCTTAACTATTATCAGTATTTTCCAGAATCTGGTGTAGTACTACATGTAATAGGTGTTCAATTAATGGTAGCTTTTATTCTTCTTTTTAAAATTAAGATAAATAGTTTAATAATATTTAGGATTATTATTTTTCCAGAGATAAGTCATGGACAATACTCAACCTTTGATGTTGACTGTTTTCCAAGTATCATTTAAAAATGTTAATGACTATGGAACCAGCAATTATTTACTGCTCCCAGATTATATTGTAGGGATCATGCTGGGCACAGGAGGAAATGATATATTGGTTTGAGATAACAAGTTAAAAACTGTCCTAGGCATTATATGATTATCAAATGAGTTCTCTATATGAAGGTTTTCATGGGAGATCTGAAAGAAAGGGGTCACTTTAGACAGGAGGAAGCATTACTGAGGAAATGGAATTTGAGTGAATCTTTTTGGAGTGGGTAAGATTTGAGGAAAGCAGATTTGGCTCAACTGATAAAGCATCCGCCTACCACATGGGAGGTCCAGGGTTCAAACCCAGGGCCTCCTTGACCTATGTGGTGAGCTGGTGCACACGCAATGCTGATGTGCACAAGGAATGCCAAGCCACACAGGGTGTCCCCCATGTAGGGGAGCCCCACGCACAAGGAGTGCGCCATGTAAGGAGAGCTGCCCCATGGGGAAAAAAGTGCAGCCTGCCCAGGAGTGGCGCCACACACATGAAGAGCTGACGCAGCAAGATGATGCAACAAAAAGAGACACAGATTCCCTGTGCCACTGACAAGAATACAAGCAGACACTGGAGAACACTCAGCAAATGGACACAGAGGATGGGGAAGGGGAGAGAAATTTTTAAAAAAGATTTGAATAGGTTGAAACGATTGAAAATGGCAGACTTTTTGCATGTTGAAGTTAGTATTAAGATTTCTGCTTCCAGTAGTTGGTTTGCTTCATCAAACCTATAGGTATTCTTTTCTTTTCTTTTCTTTTCTTTTTTTTTTGTATATTGGGAAACTGAAGTTCAATAAAGTTAAATAATTTTTACAAGGTCATGCAGTTAATAAGTGATAGAACCTGAATTTGGATCTAAGTTTTACTCCAAAATCCATGTTTACCATTATGCATCCTATCATTTGATAGCAATAAAATCTAAATTCTAATATAAATTTAGCAACACATGTTTTCTTAGATCTTTTTTTAAAATTTTTATTAAAGAAATTGTGGGTTTATAAAACAATCATGCATTAAATACAGGATTCTCATACCACCCTCTTAACACTTTGCATTGGTGTAGAACATTTGTCATAGTTGATGAATTTTTTCTAATTGTACTATTTAACTATAGTCTATGGTTTAACTTAGGGTTCATGGTTTGTGTAGTTTCATGGATTTTTGAAAAATTGTTCTTTTACCATATATATTATGCAACGCAGTATTTCCCCTTCTAACCACAACATTCAGATAATATTTCAGTGCTGTTAATTATGTTCCCAATATTATGCTACCATCACCACTATCCACGTTATCATAGTTCCAAATAGGAACCCTCTTCATTTTAAGCTTTAACGTCCCATTCCAAGATCTTTATCCATTGCGCTCACTCAAAACTGAGTCTTTCAAGTGAGGAATGTTGCTGTGCTAATACTGGGATAACATTCTCCTCTCTATACTGGTACTTCTTAAGGGACAGGGGGTACAGTCACTGATGAGCATACTTTAGAAAGACATTGATAAAGAATTCTTGGTGCCGCTGTGTTCACACCTAATTAGAAGTCAGTATTGCAAACAGTGACCTGGCCAGTTGCTAAACTGACTGCCCAAGTGACACAGAATCCCCAGGTAGTAACAAAAGATAAGAGTACTATTTGCCTGCCCAATGTAACATAATCACAATGTTTACATTAGCTACAAATGCTGAAGTAGATTTTTTAGGGCTCATATCTAAGCTGCTTCTGGGCTAAGTGGCTAAGGTTAATATATCATAAAATTTGGCATAAAACCCCAATTTTCCTAACTACCAATGCTTTTAGAGGAAAATACAAAGGAAATACCTTTTCCTTCCTGAAAAACAAAAGACATGTTTGGTTGGAGAGGCATATGAAAAAGCAGGTAAAATATTTCTCCACACACAGGCCGTATATTAACCAGCTTATTAAAACCACAACCAAAATTATCCTGATACTTTCAAGCTGCTTTGTGCTATTTTGGGGATGATCTGTTTCTCCTTCCTTTCTGTCTTTAATGAGTAGATAAAGTAATACCTCATTTCAGAAGGTGATTGGATTCTTCTCTGTATATATCTATTTTGATTTGTATTTGGCCAATGGTATGATATATTAAATAGCTTATATTTATCTCTGGGTGTTTCACATATATATTTCTTAATGCTGAGAATCACAAATAGCTGTGTGGAAAGCTTCTACCAGCCTGATTACAGTGGATGTGCAATTGGATTGAGGAATGTGTACTCAGAGCTTATGATCACTGGCCCGGTTGAGTCTGGGTGATGCATGTGGCTTTCCAGGGATGCTGCTATTTACATCTGTTAATGGCCCTTCTTGATGGCCAGCTCCCCAATGAGGTGATATGCAGCAGTCTGAGGATGAGGGGTAAGGCTGCCGATGTGGCTGGGCTCCATTAGGCAGGAGCAGGAATGCTCATCTGGTAGGCTTTGTGTTTGGGGTAAGTGTGGGAGGTGGGAGTAGGGGCAGATAGGAAGAAAGGGGTGGGGGGGAAGAATGGAAAGCATTGCTTATCCAGGTATAGGGGAAACAGGCAAGCAGGCATGAAAAACTGCAGCTGTGACAGTAGTGTGTGTGAATAGAAATTAAACTAGCAAATAAGTAGGATTGACTAGTTCTCATATAGAAGGGGATTAAAAGAAAAGAGGGCTGTGAGGGTTTAGGAAGTGACACTTCATCCTTGCCTTTTAAGTCAGTATAATTTATTTGTGTGGCTGGTCAGATGCTGATGAACTGAAAGCAGGATTTACTCATATCTTAGTGCAGCAAGAGACTACTATATCCTTAGATTTTTCTGGTGCTGGGGGAAAGCAGCAAGAGATATTCACAAGAGCGCAATGTTGAGCTTTAGTAAATTATTGTACAAAGAAAAGATACCTAAAGCAAACCAGCAAAGAGTGTTTCTATTTATCAATTGCCAGAAGACAGTGAAAGGACCCAGAATCACCAAAGTTGTGTAGCTCTTTCTCCTCCCCTCTAATGTCTTGAAGGTTTATTGCAATCTCACAAAAGATGGAAATATGGTCTTATTAGGGTAGTAAGATGATAATTCTGAAATTAATTACCAGCATCATGGCATTCTCCCAAATAATCTTGAATGCCTTTAGACATTAGTTTTCCCGTCTTCTCTGTGCAAGCCTGAAGAAGGAATTGAGGCAGCTGTGAAATAATAAACCAGCCATTCTCAAAATAGTCTAGAATATTTTTTTTTCTATTTTACCACAGTGAGCTTGGCTCCTTAGCAATGCTTATCTTTATGTAAAGTCTGTATATAGCTACACTCTGATGCCTACAGGGAACCTAAAAAAAATTATGCATGTAAGAAGTTTGTATTTATTTATTTGGGTTTTTTTTGTTTATGCCTTTGTAGATTGGCATGGTAGCTTGGAAAATGACCCTTAAAAGTCCTGAATACGCGGAAGGCCGGGATATCATTGTTATTGGCAATGACATCACATATCGAATTGGATCCTTTGGGCCTCAGGAAGATTTGCTGTTTCTCAGAGCTTCTGAGCTTGCCAGGGCAGAGGGAATCCCACGCATCTTTGTAGCAGCTAACAGTGGAGCAAGAATTGGATTGGCAGAGGAAATTCGTCATATGTTTCATGTGGCCTGGGTAGATCCTGAGGATCCTTACAAGGTAAAGGCACTGTATGGTTACATTCATGTGCTTGTGTACTTGAATAAAGAAAGGTGGGAAAGAAGTAGAGAGTTAAGTTTAAAAGACACACTTAGGTGAAATTTAAACATAATCAAAATTTCATATGAAAGTTCCTTAAGAAGGAACCATGTTGGAAATAAGTTGTCTCTCAATATGTTCACCTAGTTTTTTCCTCCAGCTTTGAAACAGATTGCTGTTTCTTTGGTTGAACACTAGATGAAATAGGTATGCATTTACTGTGTACCATGCTAAACCAAAAATATTTGTATCTTTAAATTTTTCCGTACGGCTTCTGAAACTTGTGGTCAGTCACCAGCAAAATCCCTTATATCCTGAGCTTCTTCCCTGTTTATTCTCCAACATTCTTGCTCTGCTTGAAACCTCTTTCTCCCCTAAGAATACTACTTCCCCTGTAGCCTTCTTAAGTAGTGACTGATTTCTCTCAGTTTTCTCTCCTCATTGCTACCTCCAGACCCTTTCCCTTCCTTTTCCCTGAAAACCCTCATCTTTGAATCTGATGTCATCATCAGTGCCCTCCCACACCACCACTGCTCCTAATTATAGTGTTTTACCAGCCCTTTGGTCGCCCCCTCTCATTCTTTGCATATTTTAGTTCCTGGCTTACTGCTACTCTTTCCAGTACTACTGGTCCTATTATAGTTCTTGGCAATTGCTATATCCATGTAGATGATCCTTCCTATTATCTGGCTTCTTGGATTCTTGACTTCCTCTCCTCTAATGGACTTATCCTTCACCTTACCTTAGCCTCTTATTCCCCACAGTCTGTTTCGTGCATCCCATTCTTTGCTTACCCCTCCATCCTATCTTTCCAGCTCACTCTAGTACCACAAACCCAGCAGTCCTTTGAACCCACTAGGACCTACAACTATTGGTCCTAGCATCTTTCCTCGGTTCACTCCCTCTTTAAATTCTTATTTCATTCTTTTTTTTTTTAAAGGGGGTACTGATGATTGAACCCAGGACCTCATACATGGGAAGCAGGCACTCAACCACTTGAGCTACATCACTCCCCCTATTTCATTCTTTTTTTTTTTTAATTTCTCTCCCCTTCCCCCCCACCCCACCCTACTTGTCTGTTCTCTGTGTCCATTCCCTGTGTGTTCCCTGCGGCACCAGGAAATCTGTGTCTCTTTTTGTTATGTCATCTTCCTGCGTCAGCTCTCCATGTGTCAAGCGCCACTCCTGGCCAGGCTGAACTTTCTTTCACGCTAGGTGGCTCTCCTTACAGGGCGCCCTCTTTGTGCATGGGGTTTCCCTACGCAGGCGACACCCCTGTGTGGCACGGCACTCCTTACGCGCATCAGTACTGCACGTGGGCCAGGTCATCACACGGGTCAGGAGGTCCTGGGTTTGAACTTTGGACCTCCCATGTGGTAGGCGGACGCTCTATCCATTGAGCCAAGTCTGCTTCCCCCTATTTCACTCTTAACCAGCTAAAATTCCAAGCTCAATCATAGATTAATTATTATAATTATATTATAAACACTATCTTTCCTATAACCTCAAATTCTTTGCTCCTCTCTTCCTTCAGCTTTCTCTGTGCCTTTAAAAACCCTTATTTAGGGAAATGGACTTGGCCCAGTGGTTAGGGCGTCCGTCTACCACACGGGAGGTCCGCGGTTCAAACCCCGGGCCTCCTTGACCCGTGTGGAGCTGGTCCGTGTGCAGTGCTGATGCGCGCAAGGAGTGCCATGCCACGCAAGGGTGTCCCCCGTGTAGGGGAGCCCACGCGCAAGGAGTGCGCCCGTGAGGAAAGCCGCCCAGCGTGAAAAGAAAGCGCAGCCTGCCCAGGAATGGTGCCGCCCACACTTCCCGTGCCGCTGACGACCACGAAAGCGGACAAAGAAACAAGACGCAGCAAATACACACCGAGAACAGACAACCGGGGGAGGGGGGGGGGAATTAGATAAATAAATAAAAATCTTTTAAAAAATAAAAAATAAAAAAACCCTTATTTAAATACATTTCTTCCTATTTACTCCTGTGCCTACACCAGCAAAACATTGATGGAGAAAAGTAATTCAAGATTACCCACATCCTGGATGACAATTTCACATCTCCTCCTCCAAAACTCTTTCCCCACATCCTCACTCTTTGCTGATGACCTTGCTCCCAAATTCACTGAGAAAATAAAAGCAATCAGAAGAGACTTTCCACAAACTCATGTGTGTCTCCAACTGTGCCCTTTGTTTCTACTCTCTCTCTCCTACTTTGGTTGAACCATCTCTGCTCCTATCTAAGGCCATTCCCTTCTCTTGCGCATTGATTCTCTTCCTTCTTGCCAATTTAAGCATGTTGAACAATTCTCCCTTTTCTTTCTTTTTTAAAGATTTATTTATTTATTTTATTTCTCTCTCCCTCCCCCCGCCCCCCCCCCCCAGTTGTCTGTTCTCTGTGTCTATCTGCTGTGTGTTCTCCTTTGTCCGCTTCTGTTGTTGTCAGGCATGGGAATCTGTTTCTTTTTGTTGCGTCATCTTGTTGTGTCAGCTCTCTGTGTGTGCGGCGCCATTCCTGGGCAGGCTGCACTTTCTTTCGCACTGGGCGGCTCTCCTTATGGGGCGCACTCCTTGCGTGTGGGGCTCCCCTACGCAGGGACACCCCTGTGTGGCACAGTACTCCTTGCGTGATCAGCACTGCGCATGGGCCAGCTGCACACTGGTCAAGGGGACCCGGGGTTTGAACCGCGGACCTCCCATGTGGTAGACGGATGCCCTAACCACTGGTCCAAGTCCGCTTCACCCTTTTCTTTCTTTCTTTCTTTTTAAAAGGTTTATTTATTTATTTAATTCCCCCCCCCCTTGTCTGTTCTCTGTGTCTATTTGTTGCGTCTTGTTTCTTTGTCCGCTTCTGTTGTCGTCAGCGGCACGGAAGTGTGGGCGCCACCATTCCTGGGCAGGCTGCACTTCCGCGCTGGGTGGCTCTCCTTACGGGGCGCACTCCTTGTGCGTGGGGCTCCCCTACGCAGGGGACACCCCTGCGTGGCGCGGCACTCCTTGCGTGCATCAGCGCTGCACATGGGCCAGCTCCACACGGGTCAAGGAGGCCCGGGGTTTGAACTGTGGACCTCCCATGTTGTAGATGGATGCCCTAACCACTGGGCCAAGTCCGTTTCCCGGCCCTTTTCTTTCTTGAACCATCACTTTCTCTCTTCTCCACTGGATCAGCCCCTTTGGCATACAAACATTTTCCCTTCCAGCCATATCCCCTACCCCATTCTCCTTCACTTTGCAGCAAAATTTATAAGAGTTGTCTATTCTTCCAGTCTCTGGATGCTTTTTTCCTGTAACCTCTTAAACCCATTTAAGTTAAACTTGCACCCTCACCTTTCCACTTTAGCTGCTTTAATCAAGGTCACCAGTAGTTCCATATTGCTAAATCTTATGTGAATTCTTTGTACTCATTTTAGTTATTTTACCTTTCATCACACAGTTTGACAATGTGATGTAGTTGATCACTCCTTCATCCTTGAAATACCTTATTATCTTGGTTTCCAGAACCCAATCATCTTCTTATTATCTTCCACCTTTCTGGGTCTTAATTTTCTTTGCTATTTTTCACATCTTTAACTATAAGAGTATTTCAGGGCCTAGTCCCTGGACCTCTCCTCTTTTCTCTCTATACCTTCCCTTGATGATCTCCTACAATCTTAAAGCTTTAAATTCCATCTATAAGCTAACAGCTTCCAAATATATACCTTATTCCTAAACTTCAGATTCATCTATCCAGATACCTGTACTTAAATGTAGGCCAAATCTAGCTTATAATCTTCTTCCCTACATTTGTTCTTCCCACGGTCTTCTCTAGCTCAGTAAATGGCATCTCCGTTATTTCATTTTGTTTAAGTTAAAAACTGTGATTTCTCTTTCTCTCACATCCATATATTCTCTGTAAGTAAATCATGTTATCTCTACCTTCAAAATATACCCAGAATACAGCCACTTCTAACCATTTACACAGCTACACATTAATCAAAGTCACTGTCATCTCTCACCTGCATTATTACAGTCACCACCTAATTGGCCTTCTTGCTTCTGGCCTTGCCCCCAGTCCCCCCAAAGTTTATTCTCAACCAAAAGTAGAATGATACAGTTAAAATATTAATAAACTGTAAATCATGTCTCAAAACTTTCCTCTAATCAAAACCCTTCCCTGGCTTCCCAACTCACTCAGGTAAAAGCCAAAGACCATATAGTTACCTACATAGATTGGCCTTCCAGTCCCCCTGTGCCTTCATTTCTTGCCACAGCCCTTCTCATTCCAACTCTGGCTCTATTGGTCTCTTTCCCTCTTTTTGACTTACTAAGCATCCTCCTGCCTCAGGACTTTTGCACTTGCTGTTCCTTCTACCTGGAATGCTTCTTCCTAGATATCTTCATGTCTCATTTCCTCCTCCTTCAGGTCTTTATTCAAATGACATTTTCTCTATTAAACCTTCCCTGGCTATTCTTTCTAAAATGCAAGCCTCCCAACTCTCTTACCTTCCTTGCATATTTCATTTTTCTCCTTCAACCTTAATCCTATGAACATTATATATTTATCTCATATATCGTCCTCTCCCACTAAAAGATAAGTTCCACAAAGCCAGGAATTTTTGTCTGCTTTTGTTCATCCTGTTTTTCCAATGTGTGGAACAGCAGCACATAGTAGGCACTCAATAAATATGTGCTAATGGACATACTAATGAAACTCGGTGCTACAAGAGATTTCTGCTGTAAGTCATACAAGAACAATGGTGAGATCAGATTTGTATCTCTTCCATATTATGCTCACCAAGGGACATAAACTTACTGAGGGAATGGTGAGCATTTCACATACTAATTAAAGTGTTTTCCTCTTACTTTTTTTGGTTGAATGACTAATTCACCTAAGCTCACTATCATACATATGATATAACTTTATTTTGTGTGTGTGTTTGTATATATAAAAATAAATTTAAAAAAAGAATTGTAGTTTAATTTTTAAAATGTATGTAGGAATTAGAAGTTGCTTATTGAAAAGAAACAGAAGACATGAGTTCAGTGTTCACTCATGTTCAGTGCATATAGACTTCTGGTTTTAATATTGAATCTCCTAGCTTTGTGATCTACTCAATTATCTGCTACCCATTTATATTTTGATCATACTATGAAGTTGAGAGTGTGAATAATAGTAATTCATGATTGTTTAATTTTTTGTTGGTTTCTTTGAAAGAAGTGTCACTGAAGATCAGAAAATGACCCTTTAACCCTAATGAAAATGAAGTGAATGGAATGTACTTGGAGAGTAACTACAAGATAACTTGTTTCAAGGACAGAGAGCCAGTTACTGGAGAAATAGGCACTTCTGTCTTTCAAAGGAGAGCTCTCTATGTTAGTATTCTGTTAGGCAGTAACACTAAGAAGTAATGTGGCAATTAAAAGATAGCTTCAGAACAAGCTGCATTATACATGCTTTGCTGTATCTTCTGGTGATGTTATGCTGGCAACTAATGAGTTAAAAACTATTTGTGCTTCACAGGGATACAAGTATTTATATCTGACCCCTCAAGATTATAAGAGAGTCAGTGCTCTCAATTCTGTCTATTGTGAACATGTGGAGGATGAAGGAGAATCCAGGTAGATATATATGTATCAAAATAATTTAGCTGTGGACTAAAGAAAGGAGAATATGTTATATATTTTTTTTTCCTTACTGACCTGCTGGTCATGACAATGAAGGAGACTAAAGATTGTTACATAGTCTAGGTTCTAGGTTTATATCCTCTCTCTACCTCTTATTAATTGAATGAGCTTGTTATTGATTGAGGTTTATGAGTTACATTTGTAGTACTTATTCATTTTAGAAAAAAAAATATGTAAGCAATTATGAAGAAAAAATAAAAATCAGCATAATCTTCTGAGAAATAAAAATTATTAACATATGTCATATTCTTACTATCTTTTTTATATACATACATTTTTCTCATACACATTTGGGATCATAATAAGTAAACTTATATAATTTGTTCTTTAATTAAAATGTATTTTAGAGAAATTTTTTCTGTTATTAAAATATGTGTAGTAGCTGTATGTGTAGTAAAGTATGTGTAGTAGCTGTATAGTATTTCATGATAATGAGGTATATTTGAACATTTATATTATTTCTAGTTTTTCACTGTTATAACCCTAGGCTGAGCATTCTTTTATATAAACTTCAATGAATATCTCTGATTATTCTCTTTCGGTTAATTTCTGAGAAGTAGAATTGATAAGCAAAAAAATGTGTGTCTATTTTTAAGACTTTTTTATAATCATCTTAATTCAGTTTTGTATTCTGGTTTTTTTTGTGTATGTACTTTTTTTTCTGTTTGTGTGGTCTTGGACTAATACCATATTGTTTAAACTATTCCTCACATTCTTAATTTTTTCCCCAAATTTTGTTTTCATTTTTGCCTTTTTTACATATAAGCTCATTTTTTTTATTCCCAAAAACATTCCATAACGATTTTTATTGGAATTGCATTCGATTTATAAATCAATTTAGGAAAACCTGACATACTAATTTGTCCCAACAAGAAACGTGGTATATTTTTCTGTTGATTCAAGTGTACTTTTGAAAGTTTTGTACTTTTCTTCATGTAGGTTATGCCAGAAGCTCCCAAACTTTATTGTTTCATGATATCCTCAATGTCTTGGTAATTTCTTCACTACACCCCTAGTTTAAAAGATACATCTAATAATTCTGTTTATTAAGTAGACCAAAACAACTTAAGTATTTATATACTAGCAATTTAATCATTTGAGGAAAACAAAACACGTACATTGAAACAAGTGTTTTATTTCTTTCTTAAATAGTTACTTATTAATGGGATCTTTGTGCCTGACAGCTTCCCAAACTTCAGAATCAGATTAGATATAGCTATCCTCATGTGTTGTTCCACATTTATTTTTGTGCAGAACTTGCTTTTTATCCCAGAAACTCCTGGAAAAACCAACTTTGCAAAGATAGAATATTGATGAAAGGAATGTAGCACTATTTAATGATAAATCATAAATTACCTAAAGCTAGTTCATATGGGGTGCAACAGATATCATATATCATAACGTTTCTCTCAAAAATTTAAAATATCCCACAGTGCCCTTTGGAGTTCATGGGACACCCTACTGCGTGCACACTTTTGGTACAGTGGGATTTTGCCATTTTTTTAATGTTTATTTCTAGATATTTTTGCATTTTTTTTCTTACTACACTGAATGGGATTTTTTTCCCCATTTCATCTTTTTAACTCTTATTACTGTTTTTTTTTTAATCTAAAAAAGCTATTAATTCTGTAATTGCTTTTGTTAATACCAGACATTTTTCTTCTCTGAGCTTTAATTTCCTCATATGTCAGATGAAGAGTTAGTAAATTAATATATGTAAAGCTCTTAGCACAGTGCTGAGCACATAGTAAGCAGTCAAAAATCCTGACTAGGGGAGTGGATGTGGCTCAAGCAGTTGAGCACCTACTTCCCACAAGGGAGGTCCTGTTTGTTTATGTTCCCTCCTAAAATAAAAAAAAAACACAAGCAAACAAATGAAAAAACCAACTCAGGGGAGCTGATGTGGCTCAGTGATTGAGCGCCAGCTTCCCACAGACAAGGTCCTGGGTTCAATTCCCAGCCCTAGTACCTCAAAAAAAAAAAAAAATCCTGACTATTATTATCTATAAAGTAGAGATAAATAATACCTATCAAACTGTGTTGTTGTGAGGGTAAAAAATGAGGAAGTAGTATGTGTTTAAAAATTTTAACACACTATACAAAGTTTTTTTTAATTAATATTAATAACATCAAAATTTTCTACTGCTTTAAGGAATGATAGTCCTAGATGGAAGGCTTCAGTCATAGAGCAGAAACTGGGAACTTTTTATTCTTTTTCATATTAAACAATGGGAGAAGATGCCACTTGACAAGTCACTAATACCTTTGAAGCAATAGGCAGTCTTAGAAGGGAAGGATCTGCTTCACAGGGAATACTCATTGAGCCCACGAGTATTTGTGACTATATGACCTTATAAAAAGAACACACATCCTTCCCCCCATCAGTGTGGTTCACTAACATCTTAGGAGAGATTTGCTTCACATACAACATGACTCTAGAATTTAGAGTATAGATACAGAGCAAAAGGAAGAATTGGATAATTATTAGGAGAAGCTAAAAATAGAAAGTACAAGGAATCTGAGGAGCAGGGATACAAAGCCATGAACCACCAGCAAAAGCAAAGAAAAGGAATTTTCTTTGGGGAAATAATGGGGGGAGAGAAACAGTTTAAGTGCCACTATGGGGTTCTTATTTATTATTTCAATTTATAAAACTGTGTCCAGTACCAAGCCTTTTGGGTACACGTAGAAAAATGAATAATATATGCCCATCTCTACTTCCAACTTTCTGTTTTTCTTTTCTTTCATTAGTTGCACTCCCCATCTCCCATTTGCCGTTATCAGCTATCATTCCTAATCCCCTGCCAAGAAGACAGATGAGTGACTCCCACTGGATCCACAGGATGCTTTCTGGCCAACCTAGTCTGCTTTTCACTTCAACATACATTCCACCTGACCCTCCAAAGGACTATAGCCAGGAACCCTTATGTATACACTTGATAGTTAGGAAGGAAGAGGGATGGAAGTACACTGTTTTGTCCTTCCTCTTCATACCTGTCTTGGAAACGGAGAGGCATTCTGACTTAAGGAATTAGGCTGAACAGTCCCTCTACGCTTCTGTTTTAGGTGTTTTACTCCTATATAACATTTATCTAAAACAGTTCATTTAATGACTACTGCTTATTACAGAGAGAATATACATTGACCTTGCATTTAAGAAACTAGTTTTAGAAAGTAAGAGAGGGCATCTAAAATTTGAGTGCCAGCTATGTGTCAAATCCTCTCCTTTAATATAATTCTCTTGTCAACCTTTAGAAGTTGTCACTATTATCCCCATTTTACAGAATTTACTGTTATCACCAGAGTCGCACTGCTTAATGATTCAGAGCAGGGATTTAAACCCATCTACTTAAGTCCAGGTTATCTTCTTTATATTATACCATATTGCTTCCAGGTAAACAGGAACCAAGCTAAAAAGGAAAGACATATGAGTGAAGAATATAGCAAGAAGCATATAAAGCCTTGGTTTTAAATATAAGCTTTCAGTATGCTTTTAGCAGCTTTTTAATGATGATTATTCTTTTAATGGATGGTTGTTACTGTATGTAGCCTTTATAATTTGGCATGGCTATATTCAATAGGTACAAGATAACAGATATTATTGGGAAAGAAGAGGGCCTTGGAGCAGAGAATCTTCGAGGTTCTGGAATGATTGCTGGAGAATCCTCACTGGCCTATGATGAAATCATCACCATCAGTTTGGTAAATCATGCACAAATGTAAAATTTTTTTAAGAGTTGGCTGGGTGGCTAGAGTTAATTTTTGTCCCCATGACTGTTATTCAGTCCCAACTGAGAGAATTTCTTGAAATGTGTATCTACAATTTAATTTTAATCTGCATGATAATGGGAAGATAGGATAATGGAGATAATTAAATTCCCCAGATAAACCTAGCACTTTATTTTATTTAGCCTTTAGTTCAATTTATTTCTCCAAATATTTTGACAGCAGTTTAAATTTTCATTTATTTATTTATTTATTTATTAGGTTCTCTGCAACTTTATTTATTTTCCAAATTCTACTCAATTTATTCATTTTTTTAAAAGATATTACATTAAAAAAATATGAGGTCCCCATTCGCATTTATTTATTTATTTATTTAGGGTACCAGGGCCAGGGATTGAACCTGGGACCTCACGTGTGGGAACCCCACACTCAACCACTGAGCCACATTGGCACCCATTGACAGCATTTTAATAGCTTGAATTTCTTCACCCCTTACTACTTCCATGGTCATGCCTCTTGTAGGAATGCCAAGTCTCTATGAAATGGGCAAACATGTAGAAGTAAAGGGCCTAAATGATAAGTGTCTATACTTGAATCATTGAATGGATTCTGTCTCTTCTTTGATCAGGAAATTGTTTTTTTATATTGTTATTAATCAAATAGACATCATAAAAAACAATAATATTTCTGTTACTGTGGATTTTACATATTCATGCCTTAGTTTTACAGCTTGGGAAATGGCATAAATATAATGTTATGATTTATTCTTTTTAAGGTAACATGCCGGGCCATTGGGATTGGGGCTTACCTTGTCCGGCTGGGACAGAGAACCATCCAGGTTGAGAATTCTCATTTAATTTTGACGGGAGCTGGGGCCCTCAACAAAGTAAGTTTTCAAGCATGTGGGAGAAGTATATGAAGCTGTTTGAAGATTATTTTGAATTTTGAATTTGTAATTTTGATTGGGGGAAGCCATTCAGTCCATGCCTTTCTCAGTCTATTTCTTCCCCTCTCCTTCTGCCTTCCCTGCACATTGACTTGCTTGCCATTCCTTCAACAAATATTTTAAATACTAGACACTGTATTAGGGTGTATGTATATGTTAGTGAAGAAACCATATAAAATCCCTCCTCCAAAGAGCTTACATTCTAATGTCTTTCTGGAGAGACTGAGAATTAATAATTGAATGCTTTTGTTCGGTTTCCCCCCTACTTTTTCTCATCTGTGAGTAAGAGATGTAAAGAAATATCTTCCCACACAAGGAGCTTACTTTGATTCCAACTGTATTATTAATAGTTCCTATTTCAGATCTATGGGCATGGATTTAGGCACTGGCCTAGATGTTGCAGAGAGTGAGTTTCAATATTTTGAGAAATCTGTGGATATACCTCTAAAAAAAAGAACACTTGAGTGGTCCTTTATACATAAAGTACTGAGTAAATATTGAATGGGAGAATGAGTAGATGAATGCATAGATGGATTGCTGGGGAAAGAATATGACAAAGATTTATATTCCCCTCAAAAGAAATCTTCATGCTTTTTCAATCCAAAGCTAATAGGGCTTTTCCAAAGGAAAGAAATGGATGGTAAGATCGGTGCTTATAAGAGTGAAAACTACCTAAGGATACATGAATATACAAAGGGCAGTGTGGTTCTGACTTCTTTGTAGGCATAGGAAATTATTTTTTCTCCAGAGCCAGGAATATATAATGGAATAGTCTGGGACTGACTGACCTTGGACAACTTGTATAACTTCTCAGCTCCTCGGCCTTCTTATCTGTAAAAGGGGAATAATAATTTACACCTTTATGTGATATTGTAGCAATCAAATGAGAACACATAAGAAAAAAGACCTAGTACTTGGTAGTAAGTGTTGGCCCTCATCAAAATTTCAGGTCCCTTTTCCTCTCTCTTAAATGATGAGGTGATTGGGCTTGTGAAGTTATAAACATACCAAATTGTATTGAATAATTGTGTTGACTAGACTTATAAGAACTTGTTATCAAGCTTTGAATTTCAAGTGGAAGGATAAGAACTAAGTGTGCTATCCATCATTCACATTTAGAAAAAGTTGATACATCCATTGGTCTCCAGCTTTGGGGAATGTCAGAAAATAGGAGAATTTTTGGATGTGATCGGTTTGCTCCTACATCCATATGAACTCTCTGGGTTTGCCTTTCACTTCAAGGAAAGGTAAAGTACTGCTAGCAATAGCATACCTGACTATCCTCTTCTTTTTTTGGAGAGTAGCCTAGTAATAGTTTCAGGTGAAACAGTAGGAGAAACCACTGAGAGTCTTAAATATTTTTTTAAGTTGCTTTTTTGATATCTTCTTAGGCTGAGGTATTAATGAACATTGAGGAGAATTTTGTGTTATTATTTTTGAAGATAGTATTTCAAGAATATACCTATATTTCCATAATGTTTCCATACCTGGACAGAGAGCTAATTTCTGAAATGTATCTTGTTTACATTAAATTTCTTATTTTCCCCTAGAGCATGTTATACTCAAATAATATTACAAAAAGCAAAGGTGTTTTGCCTAGAAATATGCTAGTAGAATTTCATTTGTGTCAAAAAGAAAGCTTTAGAGTTTTCTTTTTTCTTCTTAAAATCTACTGGTTGAATTGTTCTGATCAAATTCATTATTTTCACCTTCCTAACACAGGGTTACTTGTTAAAGGAAAAGTGTAGTTGCAAGGTAATAGACAAGTAAAGTTGCAGCTGTAACTTACAAAAAATGCTCATTTTCAGAAAAACATGAGCATTTTTAGCGAAAGAGAGTACTCAGTTATAGAAGTTACCTCATCCTGTTCTGCCACTTTACTGTCTTCATGTCAGTGCTTCTTAAGTATAGATTTGTGTTATTGGAAGACACCTAATTTCATGCAGATTCATTAAGAATGTCCTATCAGCTCCTTTGTCTATCAGGTATTAAAAGGAAAGCTATATAAGAGCTACAGGCTTACATTGCTTCCTTTGGTTCATTCCTTGTGTGTGTTCTGCCTTTGTGTGTGTTGGTGTCTTTCTCCATCTCTGTTTGTCTGTCTTCTGTAGGTATCTCTGTCTCACACTCTGGATGTGTACAAGTCACTCTGAGTGCACATCTCTTTCGGCATGAAGCTGATCTCTTTGTGTCTATTTGCTTGCTTATGATTCCTCTCTTCCCCTGTTTGCATCCCTGAGTGTCCATGTGTGAATCTTTGTATTTGTCTTAAATGCAATATAGTCTCCTTTTTTTAAGCCTTGACCAATTTGCCCATAGTACGTATGCACCTGTGTAAAGTGGAAATGTAGGCAGTATATGCAAGCTCTTAGACCACAAATGTTCAACCCCCACCTTCTTGAGTCTTTATCCTTTATGTTAAATATTGGGGTGAAGAGTAAGAAGGGGGATGCACAGAGGTTATAGGGAAAAAAAAAACTTGTATGTGCAAGTGCTGATCTCATTGACCCCTTTGAAAATTGAAATAATGATAATGCGCGTCTCCTGACTGCATCAAAGTATCAGCACATCAAAAGCCAGGAGGCATGAAATGCAAATGATAAAGTGAAAGCAGATGGATTGTGCATGATCGCCTGATGCCCAATGAATTTTAAAAGGTGCTGGTTTGCAAGGGGGGAGGGGAGGGTGGGTTGGGGAGGACTGAAATAAACATGTTATCCCTGCAATTTTTTTTGTTCTTGATGCTCACTCCTGACAATATTTTTTCACACTTGAGTGAACACTCACTCCATCTCTCTTTCCCTTTCCCCCTCTCTCTTTTTCTCCCTCCCACCCCTCCCCCACCCCCGCCCACCTCTTACACATCTCAGGTCATGTCACTGCAGCTCCAGTGGAAATAATAAGATATAAACCACGAGGTTGTTATTTGCATAGAAATAGCATGGAGCCCCAGGCAGCAAGGCAGAAGGACACAGGGATCATTTGTCTAAAATTTTAATGAAAACTTTTGCTGAGGCAGAGATTTTTTTTAAAAAAAACTTTCTCCCTCCTTTTCTCCGCCCCTCCCCAGCCCCCCAGAACCCTATCACTGATTTGACTTAACGTGGTTTGATTTGAAGAGAAAGAGTTGACACTCCGCATATCCTATGCCTGTAATGCTGTAACATGTAAATTGTTCCTTTAATAGACATGAAGCTGAAGAAACACCATTACACATAGCATCAAGCTTTTATGGCTGTCCTTCTTCATGTCAGTGCACGCATGATATTGCCAGTTTTTAGCTGACCTGTTTTTAATTAGTTTAGACCTTCCTACCTTTTGCTTCCAAAGACTTTTACATTTTAAAGGATTTCTTTTTGTAGCCAGCAGCAGTAACCCACATATAAAATATAAATATTCCAGGAGTTTCTTGTTTTTTACTTTCAATGGTTTTACTGTACACTTACATGTTTTGTTCTTGGGGCACTATCCTTTGCCACTGTGTCTTTTGTTCCAAAACTAGAAACTGGTTCCCACATTTGTATTTTTATTTCTTTTCCTCTTGTGATCTCAGTATTTATGTATTCTCTTCCATGTCTTTTCTGCCCTTTCATTGCCTGCAGTTAGTTGTAAAATATTCAAAATATTACCAAGTTGAGGAAGAAATATAGTATCTGGATTTCCTTGAGTGTTGCAGAAGCAGATTTGACATTTGAACTAAAGGCAATGGCTGCATGATTAGAGGCAGCTTGAATGGCTTTATTTGGAACTCAAAATGAAGAACATCTGGCTGACTCTTTGCTACCTTCTGTGGAGTAGCTAGTGGTGTCAAGGTCATTTTGCAGATACAAAGACTAAAACAGTAAAGAGGGAAAATGACCTGGTTACATTGAGAGTGACTAGATCAGGATCAGAAATTGAACCCCCATGTCCCTGAGTTTCATTTAGAAAGGGCTTAGGCCCCTGTGCAAAGGGTCCACAGTGCTTGAGAAGAGAAAATGCTCTGGTCATTTTCCTTTTTGTTGCTAAAGTAATTACATGAGTAAGAAGTTTCTTAGGGCTTACTATTTCCTATCATTCAAGGTAGTGGGTCATAGGTTCCTAGATTCAGGATCTGTAGGCTATGGGTGGCAGATTCTTCAAAATACCTTCTTAAGTGGTAAGGTCAGAACTGATGGACATGACAAACTACTCTGCTTAAAAGAAGTCATACTGGCCTGACAAGGCAGTCAGCTGTATACTTGGGGAACTGGTTAGATAGACCCTTAAGAAGCTGAGGTGATTTATAGGGCTATAAATTCCTAATTCAAGGTGGTGCTTGGATGTGTGCAGTAACTTTCAGATTTACTCCCCACCCCAGCCTCAGTTTCTATTTAATATGTTTAACATAATGTCAGTTGTTAGATAAGCTGGAAGGATCTAATATTGTAAGGAAATACTGATATAGACAGAACGTGCTACCTCTTGGTCTCTTGCCCCAGACTTCGCAAAAGCCTCATCTGTGCACATAGAAATCAGAATTTGCAGTTTATGACTTGCCCTCTGGATAGCATCTGCTGCCTATGGGGGGAAGATATGTACCAGTGATTGGGGAGGTAGGTAGATCATAGACTGACTTGGAGAGTGATATGTGACTTCCTTGTGATTAGCATTTTAAAACTTCTGCATCTCTTTTAGAAGAAAAAAAAATCTCATAGACACATCCTCCCTAGAGAGACTAGGTCTCTATTTCCTCTAAATCCACCAGAAAAAAAAATTATATGATGGGTATAACTTGGGCTATGTTAATCTTGAAGGGAGCTAATCTGCTAATCTTGCCTTTGAGTCCTGCAACAAGCCACATCCCTCTGTGGATCTCAGTTGCCATATATGTATTTTTATGTAGATGCGCAATATGAAATGCAAAGTTGTTATGCTGACTGTATTTGGTACAATATCAGAGTTCATCCCATGAGTGGGACTTACCTCTAGCACCAAGAGCCTGTACTGTACAGTCTCCATTCCCACTCATGCTTCTAAGACACACAAAGTGAGTGATTTGTAGAAGGTCAAGAAGGGAAGGTGGAAAAACTATTTGGCTTTCACTGTGAGGCAGCATTATAACTTTCACGTAACCTAGAGAGCTGGAATATCCAGGCTGCCTGGGTTTAGTTCCTGGCTCTGCCACCTATTGGTTAAGTGACATTGGGCAATTTATTTAACCTCTCTTGGTCATAGTTTCATTAACTTTATAATAGGGATAATAATAGTACCTGTCTCCCAGGGTCATTGTGAGTATTAAATGAGTTAAGGGATGTAAAAAGCACTGGCACTGTTGTAGTTGCACAGGCACACTTTGGGTCCTTTCTCATTACAACTCATTATCCAGGCCCAGGAAAAGAAATAAAACACAGCATTATGTATACTTTCTGATTCTTTTAAGGCAATAATTTCTTTAAGAATATGTAAGGTGGCATTCCTCACTGAGCATACATTCCTGTATTTACTTTCCCAATAGATATTATCTAAAGATAATCAACACACTTGGCAAAGCATTAATGTAAGAGGCACCATGTTAGGTCATGATAGGGTTGTATAAGTGTCAGTCATCTGTCTACAAGAGTCCCTAAGGACTTGTTGATACAATAGCCCATAATCACTAAAGAATCAGTCCTGTAATTTGCATTTTTAAAAGTCCCTAACTGCCTGTTTTCACAAAAGACAATCCCTGTACTCTGTCACTCCAGATGGGATCACTCTTTCTAAAGAGGGCATTTTAGCTTCCTTTCTGAGTGAGCCTTGCTTTAGTGTCATGAATGAGTTCACAGAAAGTATTGAAATGAGCAGATCTAGCCACCCCTCCAAAAAAAAAGAAAAGAAAAGAAAAAAAATGTCGGTAAGCCTCCTGCCATTTTTTGGGTTGTTTTGTTTCTTTTTCATTTGATGTTCCTCAGGTTTAATAGAAAACTGTACCTAGTAAATTTGAATCCCTTAGTGAGCCCTGCTGATCTGCCAGGGGCCTGATCGTGAGCGCTCGAATTTAGAGTTCTTGCCAGGTGGGGCGCCATTACAGAAGTTGCCTCTGACTCTCTTAGAGGGCCCCCTACAGGTATGGTGGCTTAGAGAGTAATTACTTAGGAAAATCTACAAGTACCGGTCCAGAGAGTCTAGAAAAAATAAAAGCTCTGAGGCCCAGTTTGGCCTCAGACTTAGGAGTAATCATGTTTGATAATCCATTATAAATGTATTTAAACTTTTTAAAACCTTTAGATTGAAAAAAAACTACAACAGGGGAGTGGGTGTAGCTCAGTGGTTGAGTGCCTGCATCCCATGTACAAAGTCCTGGGTTCACTCCCCAGTACCTCCTTTAAAAAAACAAACAACTTTTGATCAGTACCCTCCCTGCCATTTGATTGGTAAACAGTTCAGGCTTTAATCTGTTTGGGTTTTTGTTTCCTCTTTGCAGAGTAATAGTGGTAATACATTTCCCACCTTAGGATGAAGACCAGAGCATCTATTCATTTAAAATTATCTTTCATTGCTAATATTCTGGGATGCTTTGAAGATGTATATTGATTTGTAGCCAGGGAACCAAGTTAGGCCCAGGCAGGAAGAAGACAGAAGGGGTGGGGCGGGGAGGAGGTATTCTAAAACAAATTGTCAAAAATTAGTAATATATAAAATTATTATATATTACTGAGATTAGGAATGGTAGTTGTAGAGCATGGTGATTGAAACATTTTATATTTTTTTCTTATCCAGAGAGTACTGTATATTTTGTTATTGTTAATGGTGTTAATGATGATAATTGGCTATAGAATTAAAAATGTTGGATGTGGAAGGGTCCTCAAAAGTCCAACTAACCCAATCATTACTTGAACTTCCTCTATGACATCATTGCCAAATATTTACTCAACTGCGTGAAAATATTCTACTGTGGGGAGCAGATATGGCTCAGTGGTTGAGCTCCAGCTTCCCAAGTACAAGGTCCTGGGTTCAATCCCCCATACCTCCTAAAAATGTTTTTAAAACTCTACTGAAGTTAAATATGTACTCCGTACTTTCTGAGCCAATCTCTTTCATCTATATAAAGTTATTCCTTATATTTGACTACAGTTTGTTTCCCTGTGCAAACAATCTGGTTCCTATTGAAAAGTAGTGCTCAAAATTAACAAAGAAATTCCCACTTTCATGGCATGACCTATGTGGAATTGAATGTAACCAAAATATTCCCCAGGTCCTTTTGCTTTCAGAGTCTGGCCTTGTCCAAGAACAAATGCAGTGAAGGTAAAAATGCTGTTCAAAGGTAGAAAAGAAACTGGATTCATAAATAACATTGTTGCCAGCTAAAAATGTGAAATAAGTAGTCATTTCAAGAGAAACAGCTAAAGCTTAACTCCACATTGAAGTACTCTATGGAATCTTGGGGTTCTCCTGGGCAGTGCTACACACTAAAAGACATGAGGCTGTTGGAACCTGATTATCTCCTACTATCCTATCATCTGCCTCATTGAAAGTCAGGCCCTGATCCAAGGTTGGAGAATAGATCTTTTGGGGTGTTGCATTTTCAGATACCTGTTAAAATTCTTGATTCTGATGTTTGCTGGTACTTATTTGAAAAGTGATGTAGGCCAGGGGTACAGGAAAGCCCTAAGGGCACACAAACAAAAGCTAAAATGTTAGAATTTATTACCTTCTTACAGCAGTGAGCAGTCTAGCTCACTTCTTCCATGTGGACCTTTATTGTATCTCCACCTTGTCTTCAGAGTGTCCACTTCAACCCCCAGAGTTTGATATTTTCTTGAATATTTGAATGAAGAAATGCCTCTACTTCACAAGCTCTGTGGCAGGTAAGGTCTCTGTACTTTCTGCCTCTAATAAAACATTACCCCTGCACTCCAACTAAGTGACCTCTTGGGTCTGTGACCTCAGTTCCTCCTAGGCAGATCCATTTCTTTAGCTTCTTCATTTTCAGTCAGGCATATGTTATACTTTCATATGCTGGAATTTCTTCACTTTTCTATTTCTGCTCATGTTCATAGCTCTGTCTTTGTAGATCTTTGTTCACTTAAAGCTTCACTACTCAGTCTGCCCCTCTTTTTCCTCCTTAGCCTCTCTTCTCTCCCAATACCTGCCTAAGACCAAGTAAATTAGTTTCTTGCCCCTGCCCCCAGTGAAAAAAATCCCATACTTTTCCAACAGTGTCTGTACTTGGATTTGCAGTCAGCAGCCATCTCCAATAACCATCAGGCTGTCAGCTTTGCAGCTCCCCACTACCTCCCACCTCCCCCATCACTCACCAGAGGAAAAAGAGAGCCAGAGCAAGAGCTTGAAATATATCATGCAATAGTGTATCATGAATTTGTTGTGAATCACAGCGGTGAAGCAGGTTTATTTATTTCTGAGACCTTAAATCAATACAAAGTAGGTCTCTTAGTTCTGAAGCTGGGATGGAGTGTGAAAAAATGAGCCCATTGTACTCTTAAAACTTTGGGGAAAGGAGATGACAGCTATATAATTCCATTTACCAGGCACTAGGGGCTTTAATGTGAAGGTGACAGGGAGCTCTTTGTGCATTTAGAGCACCATATCTTCTAAATAAAAGATCTGTAGACTTGATAGTGGAGCATAGCTCCGAGTTTAATAATCTCCAAGCATTAGACCGAGCCAATATGTTCCCAAGTCAGAAAGGTCCCCCCGAAACACTCATAAATTAAAAGTGCAAGAACTGCACACATTGGTAGATTAGAAATGCAAGGTCTCCAATCTTTTTCTAGGAGGAAGACAGACCTGAGCCCGGCCTGTGCACAGACTGCTCTGTGAATATGATAAAGACTCAGGAAACTAGACTGTTTAGAAACTTGACTCCTGGCTGTTCATCATTCTAGGGAATGTCCCCTGTGCATGAATCCAAATCTAGCTATGTCCCCTCTCATTTAGAGTAGCTGTCATTATACAGTCTAATCAACTAATGTACACAGTCAGGAGTATTGAATTATGAACAGAGAAGCTTTAAGAGCTGTTTAGATTGATTATCATGCCCAGGTTTTAAGTTTTTATGGTTCATTTTTGACTGGTTCCTGATTTTAATAATGTCTCAGTGTTTGGAATTTAAGCCCTTTAAACTAGTAAGCATATGAAAGAAAATGAGAAATCAGTGTTATTAAGGGAAAAGAGCCCACCCATATTTAACCAATAGCATAAGGTACAAATATGAGAGGTCAAGACCATTGGAACATGTAACCAACTTTTGAGTATCTTTGTTTTCTATCTGGATTGGTAAAGCATGCTTTTTCTCAGGTTTATGCAACTCAGTAGAGCAACTCTAATATAACTTTATACTATATAGTTACTAGCTTAATCCCAGCTCAAGTAAGCAATTTTAAAAGAAAAACAAAACACCCATAGTGTCTACATTGGGGTAAACTAAAAAGGTAAGAAAATCAAATCATTTGCTTTTATTAAGAAAGCTGCTACACATTAAAACATTAATATGAAAGACTTCTTTTGCTTATAGTAGTTCAACTTGCTGAAAATTTAAATCAAAATTGAGTTTTTAGAGAGCACCAAGAATTGTGGCAATTCATATGCATTTTTTGCATGGCTCTTCTGTGTAAACCTCAGTTCTTATGCTATGGGGATACAAAGATGATTCCGCTTTCATGGCACTTAAAATTTAGGCTCTGTAACAATTATAGGCTTCTCATGTATTCTGAGGGGAGAGGGAGTCAAATTGCTGCCCACCAGATGTAAATGAGAAAGCATAAGCAAAAATGCTTAAAAGATGAGGAGTCAGTGGTACTTTTCAACAAGTCAGGCTCTAACCAGCACTGAACTTTTATGCTCAGCCACTGTTAGGCATGGGCAGGGCAGTCAGTCACAGCCATTTGCCTTTCAATTCCCACGTCATATCTGTTAACCCTATTTTTAAAAAATCCACTGGTGACTGGGATTTTTGTTGGTGTTGTTTGCTCCTAGCTTTGGGAAATACATATCTGATAAAAGACTTATACAACATATATAAAGAATTTTTGTAATTCAATATTTTTTTTAAAACCAGTTTTAAAAAAAATGGGCAGGGAGTGGATGTGGCTCAAGCACTTGAGTGCCCACCTCCCACATGGGAGGTCCCAGGTTTGGTTCTTGGTGCCTCCTAAAGAAGACAAATAAACAGTGAGCAGACATCGAGCAAAAACAAACAAGGAACAGATGTGGTTCAAGTAGTTGAGCATCCACCTTCCACATGGGAGGTCCTTGGTTGAGTTCCAGTGCCTCCTAAAGAAAAAAAAAAAAACAAAAACAACAAGTAAAAAACAATGAGCAGACAACAAGTACGAACAATGAGCAAAAACAATGAGCAAACAGACAAGGGAGCCATCTCGGGGTGGGAAAGGGGAATGGACAAGAGATTTGAACAGATGTTTCACCAGTAAAGATATACATATGGTAAAATAAGATGAAAAGATGCCCAACATCATCAGTCATTAGGGAAATGCAAATTAAAACCACAATAAGACACCACTAATTTTTTTTTTTTTTTAATTTCTTAACTGACAATACCAAGTGCTGGCAAGATGGGCATCATCTGGAATGCACATATATTACTGGTGGAAATGCAAAATGGTACAACCATTTTGAGAACGTTTGGCAGTTTAATAAATTTACACACACACACACACACATACATGCTCTTACCATACAACCTAGTAATCCCACTCCTAAACATTTGCCCAAAAGAAATGAAAATATACATCCACACAAAAACCTATACATGAGTAGCTGCTTTTATTCATAATCACCCCAAACGGAAAAACCCAAATGTCCATTAACAGGCAAATGTATAAAGAAATTGTACTTCCATAAAATGGAATACTGCTCCACAATAAAAAGCAACTACTGACACTGACTGCATCAGCATGAATGAATTTCGGGTGCATTATGCTAACTGAAAGAAACTAGACTCAGAATACTACATAATACGGGATGATTCCTTTTATATAACATTCTAGAAGAGCCAAAACAATGCAGATTAGCAGTTCCCAGAGGTGGGAGGAGGGGATTTATTACAGAGGTACATGAGGGAACTTTTTGGAGTGAAGAAAATGTTCTATATCTTAATGTAAAAAGTAATTATATGGCTATATGCATTTGCCATAATTTATAGAATTGTATACCTAAAAATCGAGAATTTTATTTTATTTTATATAAAACCTGACTTTAAAAAAGTCCATATTTGGAATAATTTGTTGTTGGTACTCTCAAGACCCTAGCTAAATGAGCAGTTGATGGATCTCTAGGATGAGTGATTTCTTTTGGCAGCCTTCTCTCCTGAAGCCTACACATTTTCTCATCCATTTGACAGGTAAACTATAATGTGGCTCTGCTCTATCTCTTTATGTTAAAAATGAGTCTCAGTTCTTCACACACTCCACCTTCAAATTCATATCATCTTCTCTTCTAGCCCATTCCTCTGCATTCTCCAGTGAGCAGTAGCAGGGATCTTCCAGTATTATATCTAGCCTCTATCTCCATGTTTTGTTTTGTTTTATTTCCTAAATATCCTTTCTTTTCCTTCCACTGGTAGCACAGTTCTTTTACCCCGAATTTATTCTTCAGCAAACATGGTCACTTCATAATTTTGCTACTTATAGAAAGATTTTTGGTCTTGCAGTGGATGGTCTTAAATTCAATTGTGACTCAATTCAGAGGCTTTCTTCTCCCCTGCCAGCAGTATGTCACTGAGTACCTTTTCTAACCCTCACTCCTGGTGTACCAGCTGCCAACCACCACTCCGCTTTGCCAGTGACAGTAGTGGCAATGGAAGTGGAGAACTGAAGTTATAACTCTGATTCTGAATTAAGAGTCTATTTTAGAATCCCCAAATACCCTTAATAACCTAGGCACTGGTCCTGTCTCCCTAGAGATTTAATTCTGTTCTTCCTTGGATATATTCCTGGAGAAACATTTATACAGTAATATGTGCTGTACCACTTAAAATTGTTAATTGGAGATTAAATTACTTGTCAGCTTTTTAAAATGTAGTTCTCTCAGGTCAGGGAGAAGGGTGTTAGCAGCACTGAGTAGATGAGCTATTGCATCTTTTTCCTTCCCCCTTCCCCATCCCCCTGCCCCCCTCACCCTTTTCTTCTCTCTCAATCTTTTTCCTTTCTTTGTCAATGGTTTTACCGCTTTTTCCCTGATCCCACTTAATTCTTTTTTATTCTTTTGTTTTGTTTTATATTTTGGGGGTGTTTTTTGGGTTTTCTCTTGTCTCTCTCTCTTCCTGTCTTAGCCAAACCCTTACCAATAACCCGGCAGGTCCCAGAGTGACTTTAATATGCTCAGTAAATTTATATAAAACCCCCCTCAAATCCTTTTCAGAATGGAAATATTCTAATTAAGAGGAGGTGTAGCCTAATTCTGATGTGCAAGAAGAATTTTCTACTCCCTACTTCTTTAAATTGAAGATGCCTTGACCCACCAAAGATTGTTTGAAGGGGGAAAGATTGGATAAAAGGGGGGAAGCAGCAGATTTGATTTTTATCTCATCCATTTGCATGATTATTTTTCACATGTTCAGCACATGATTACAAATATTTGTCTATAAGTCTAAGGGTCCCTAACTATATATATATCAGGACAAAAGCAATTTAAAAAAAAAAAAAACCGAGCTAAGTTGCATCTACAAAACTTGGAAATCTCAATGCCTCTGCTGACAAATATCCTGACAAGTAAATACTACACTCATTCTGTATTATACCGTGATTTCATTTGCACGAAACCTCACAATGCTCTGCCACTTCAGTCAAACATCTGGAGCACTGGGGAAAGGAAGAACGTGTTTATCTTGATCTCCAAAAAGGGATTTAAGGGAAAGAGCAGGCAGTATATTAGACTGTTTTCATTGCCTGTCAGCTATGGTAAACCTCGGCTGTCTGCAGTGTCTCTAGATAAGCAGCAGCAGCAGAGGCCTTAGCCTATATGTATGACTGCATTTGTTTGTATGTCTGATGTACCTCAAAAATTGTAAAGGCTATATAGCCTCTTTGGTGGAGCCTTAAACAATTACGTCTCTGCTAATCACTGCCTTTTATACAGTGCCCCTTAACTCTCAGGTCTGCCAGCTGCAATGAATAAAGTGCTGGATAAAGCTTCAGTTTATATCAAAAGGGGATAAAGATTCTCTTACCGCTCAGATTCAGCCCTTTTTCAGTTCTGTCAGTGTGAGCACTGTACAACAGGGGACCCTTGATGGTGGTTGTTCCTAATATTTCATGGTATCACTTCTCCACTTAGACCTGGAGGGCAGCAAAGTGGGGCCTCAGGAGAGTCACCTCTGTTTGAGTAGCTCCGTATTTAAATGGTTATTGATGCTTGTTGGGCAGATACTTAAAGTTTGTATCATGCAGAGGAAAATGTGAAAGAAATAATTTGAGAAATGGAATATGGCAAGGCACTTGACAAATATAGAAATGCATCTAAAAGACTGATAAATGAAGCTTACCTTCTTCATGGAAATGTTATGCCAATGAGGGTTGTTTAGCCCCAAGTTTTTCTCTAGGAGGTTGGTAAGGCATTATGTTAAGGAATGAAACAGTAGTTCTATGTGAGCTCTTTTCTTTGCCTTCCGAAATGCTGATTAGGATTTGTCTAAAGTTCCAGCATGCTCATTTCAGGTTAAGGCAGAATGGATTTTGTCCTAGCCCCAGATTCTGCTTCCTTAGTTGGAGCTTTTGTTGTGAAGTATTCTAAAATCATTAAAACCACTTGAGTCAGCAACAACTCCTATAAATTAGGACCTATTGTGTGTACCCGCATTCTACTGGTGTATGCTCCATACATGCAGTCATTTAAAATGAATTTCGGGATACCGTCTTTCTCTTCACCGATTGATAAGTAGCTATGATTGTTAGCATTTACTTGTGGTTAGTGAAACAGGCTTCATTTCTGTCCCCATCAAGCCACTCCCTCACCCCCCAGATAAGGCTATTCACAGAACTATCTGGATAATCTGTTCATCTGTTCTATAATTTTTTTTTCTTTAATTCCAAGTCAAGTAAAACTTTTCACATGACAAATACTTCTTTAGCCCAGAAATAATGTTCTTAGTTGTATTAAGCCTGGTTAGGTTTTTCCAGAGGAAAAAAATATAGAAATACTGCTGCCTTTTTATAACAATGCCAAAGTACCAGAACCAGAGTTTCAGCTTCCAAGGGGAAGACATACTAAGTTACTGAACTCTTGCTCCTTCAAAGCTTATCTCCCATTAATTTGTAAAAATATGGGGTGGAATGGGCAAGCAGCAGAGAATCTGCAGGTAACCTGGTCCTAGATGTTCTCTTCATCCTTAAAATGAGGTGGGAAAGACTTCCGAAGAATGTTGTATTTAAACAGCTATGTAGCTTTTGGTCTGCTTGGGTTCCATACTTTTTCTGAGATTTGTCCTTCATTGGTTCATTACTAATTTTGGACATGTGTAAAATTCAGAGTGGTCAGATATTCTCCAGTACTAGAGCCACTGTTTCATTGAAAAGAAAATAGTGTTTCTGAGTAGAAAATAGCTCTGCTTTTCCTCAGCAGCATGGAGTGCTTGGTTCCTGACATAGATGTGAATATCATATATTCAGGGTCAGTGCAATGTCTCCTTTTTATTCCTTTTCCCTCTTCCAATTTTATTTTAATAATTAAAAATACTGCTGATCACACTGAATGACTTCTAGCAGAGAGGCAGTCTGTCCCAGAAGGACCAGTTGTGGGCCATCGGGTTTATGATGTCCATAAAACCGAAGCCAGATCAGAGCGTGGCCTACGTGAGTGACAGGGTTTCTGCCTCCACCAGGGTTCCCTATCAACTGACTGCTTTGGATATTTGTTTTGTTTTTATTTTATGTTTTATTCTGTTTCGTTTCTTAATGCATGTATGAGTGTGCATGTGTGCACACATTCAAAGATATAAATGAAACAGGTATGTAATGCCCTCTGCCTGTTAGAAAGACTAAAGCCATAAAAATAACAAACGGCGTGTATTTGCTAGAATGTCAAAGTTATGAGTTTATTTTGTAATGATGTGCTCCTGCCTTCATGAGGTAAACTGGCCGTGGCGGAGGTGTTATTAGTAATATGGACTCAGTGGAGCAGAAAGCCGAGTGACCGAGAGATCAGTGTATCAGTCAGAGAGAGGGCAAATGGAAAGAGACAGCAAGAGAATGAGAAAAGAGCCGCAGTGCATGGGCTAAGATTAAAGAGGAACTGAGAGGAGGATGAGAGTCCAGTGGTCAGATATAGTATCCCCTGTTCACAGAGTTCCTTCAAAGAAGCTACCAGCATGTTGCTTAGCTTGGAACTGCCGGTAAGGCTTGGTCTCGGTAATTCCTTATCAAGGAAAGCTGTAATCTGAGAGCAATTTTGCATTCCATATTCCTTCCAGAAAAGTCTCTTCCACTCTTCCTAGCTAAAGTTAAATGGAACCAAGACCAGCTGGGTCACACTGAGGTTATTACTCTGGTCACCAGCCTTTTCAGCCTTTGGAGGCTCTTTAGAGGCTAACCCAGCACACAATGGAACCTCGCAAGGCACCTAACAAGAAGGGGCAAATGGGAATATATAGGTAAAATTTGCTGATCTTTAATTGATTAGGTTCTCCCCCCAAAACTGGCAATGAATAAAAGTTAGCAAGAGAAAAAAATTCATGTGTCTTTAAAAGGAGTAGGGGAAAGGGAAAAGAAGAGGTAAAAAACAGTAAGCAATGTATAACTCTTTAGAGCTCTCCAGGGCTACCCTACATGACTGGCAATTACTACACACTCAGCAGTTTACAATAGTCAGTCATCAGGCTGCCTGGCTTCCATCTGCTGGGTCAGAAAACCTCCCCCCCTAAAAGAAATTATTAACCAGTCTTCAAGAGAAAAAGAACCTCCACAATTTCCAAGTCCAAGAGTATTTTTTTCTTTTTTCTTTTTCAAGGAAACTTTGTGGTTTCTGATTGCAAGTGCTCTTCGGCCTTACAAGGGTTAAACTCCTCCTGGGATACACTGGGAATTGCGGCCCTGAATTCCCTTGAGCCCTTGGAGAGAAGGAGGGGAGGGGATGCAGGGCATGGATATAAATCACAGTCATGCACCCAGCACACAAAGAGGACTTTAGATTCGGGGGTTCGTGTATATATCATGCTTTGCTTCAGGGTTTTCCTCACCTTAGGGCTTATTGTGGAAACCGGCTTTAACACTAGAATTTTAAGGGGAAAGATTCTTTTTAAAATGAGGAACCCAAACCCCACAGCATTTCTTTAACCCACACTTGTCACTAAAAATTGTCAAAAGACAGGCTTGCCCATAGAATCTAAGCCCCCTCTCAATCGAAAATCAAGTAGACATCACCATCCCAAAATTCTCAAGATGGAAGAATGAACAAACATAAGGGGGAAATGCAACTACAGACCAAAATAGACTTATTTTTTAATAAGAAAATTATTATTCTAATAATGGAAGAACTTGTAACATTGATACAAAGACAGTGGTCCCCAGAGTTTCTGTGGGGAGAGGGAAGAATAGTTAAAATATAGGGCATTTCTGGAACATTGGAATTGTTCTGCGTGCTGTTGCAATGACAGATACAAAATTCTGTGGTGCAAAATGTAAACCATAATGTAAACTCTAGACCATATTAGTAGAAATGCTTCAATATTTGTTCATCAATTGTAAAAAATGTACCACACTAATGAAAGATGTTAATGGAGGAAAGTATGAGGGGGTAGGGGTGGGGTATATAGGAATCTCCTATATTTTCTATGTAACTTTTATGTAATCTAAAACTTCTTTAAAAATAAAGAAGGAAAAAAAGAAGATACACCATAAATTTCGAAATTTCAGTTTAGAGATAAAAGGATATAATTTTATATGAAAAAGTTTTTCAAAAGACAGCCTTGTTACCTTTTGTGTGTCTGTATATGCACTGCAACTCTGCCAGGCCTGCAGATGATGAGGTGGTCTACAACTCAGGTTCCAGCCTCACCTTCCACTGCGGTTTCAGCTCAGAGTCGAAGTATGCCACATGTATCTGTGGCAGCTGGTAGAAAGGCTTGCTGGTTTTGAAATTGTACAGTATATGTGATTGTTATAGCCTTTGTTTTCTAAGTTTTCTTTTTAGGCTAAAGGTCCAGATAGTACCACCAAACAACCCACAGAGGTTTTCTACCCTTTGTTGTGTGAAAAAGAACACATTATATGGGAAGCGGACTTGGCCCACTGGATAAGGCATCTGCCTACCACATGGGAGGTCTGCGGTTCAAACCCCGGGCCTCCCTGACCCATGTGGAGCTGGCCTATGCACAGTGCTGATGCGTGCAAGGAGTGCCGTGCCATGCTGGGGTGTCCCCTGCATAGGGGAGCCCCAAGCATAAGGAGTGCGCCCCATAAGGAGAGCCGCCCAGCGCGAAAGAAAGTGCAGCCTGCCCAGGAATGGCGCTGCACACACAGAGAGCTGACACAACAAGATGACACAACAAAAAGAAACACAGATTCCCATGGTGCTGACAACAACAGAAGCGGACAAAGAAGAACATGCAGCAAAAAGACACAGAGAACAGACAACTGGGGGCAGGGGAATAAATAAATAAATCTTTAAAAAAGAAAAAAAAAACACATTATAGCAATAATTTTGAAGTAAACTTTGTGTCTTTCTGTAGAAACAAATATCTTTTCTCTTGTTTTTTCTCTAGGTACTTGGACGGGAAGTATACACCTCCAATAACCAGCTTGGGGGCATTCAGATCATGCACAATAATGGGGTGACACACAGTATTGTTTGTGATGACTTTGAAGGGGTTTTCACCATCCTACATTGGCTGTCTTACATGCCTAAGGTGAGCCCTCCTATCTGGCACTGACCCCACAGACTATTTATTTCCCACCAGAGTTCACTACATCAGTGTTTGACGTTTCCTCTTTATGGTGGAGGATTTTTTTTTACAAAATTTTTCTCCGAGAGCATTGATTCTCTGTCTTAAATCTGACTTTTGTCTTCCATTTTTAAAATGCCTTTGGATTTCATTGATAAGGCACCTCTGTGATGTTTTCTAACCACTAAGCCCTCAAGACCTGTCTTGGTTCAGGTTCCAGCATAGTAAGGGTTTCTCCTCATTGTGCATTTCCTCCTTTCTTCTAGCCATGCATCCCTCCAGGGAGCTTCCCAAAGTGCATGGGCACTCTGAAAAAAGAGTAACAATGCCCCGCTTTGTGCCAGGCTTCTAAATGAGACATTGACACCTATACCTGTTCCTCAGGGCTTAGCAAGCAATTGTAGTGCTTCTAGGTGAAGATTGGTGCTGGTGAGCATAATTCAGTAAGTTGGCCCGGCTCTCTTAGCCTTGTATAAATGTTGAATTGATGTATAGGACTATTTTTCACTGATTGCTCTGCTCTTTCCCTCCCAATTTACTTTTAGAATGTGTACAGTTCAGTTCCTCTTTTGAACTCCAAGGATCCTATAGATAGAATCATCGAGTTTGTTCCCACAAAGGCGCCATATGATCCTCGATGGATGCTAGCAGGCCGTCCTCACCCAAGTATGTATATTTGAAGAACCTGTGGTACCCTGGCCCTCAAGCTTTTAGTCTTTCTTTTAGTCACTATCCAACTTCTATATAATAGCATGTGTAAAAGAAAACAGAACTACTAAGTACCAGGAAATGAGAAATTCTGAAAAACAGCTCTCTGGGAAAAAAAAGTGGGAAATCAGTCATGAGCAAAGGAAAATGGGATTTGCAAATCAGCCATTGAGTCATAAGCAGTACAGTCACTAACACATTTCTTCTGTTCATTGTGGTGGTGTTTTTTTAAAGATTTTATTTATTTATTTCTCTTCCCCACCCCCAGCCACCCCTCCCCCCATTGTCTGCTCTCTTTGTCCATTTGCTGTGTGTTCTTCTGCGTCTGCTTGTATTCTTATTAGGCAGCTCCAGGAACCCATTCCAGGACCTTCTGGAGAGAAGCAACACTCTCCTGTACCACCTCAGCTCCTGTTCTAACTCGTCTCTTATTGTCTCTCCTCTGTCTCCTATTGTGTCATCTTGCTGCGCCAGCTTGCTGCGTCGGTCAGCACTCCTGCATAGGGGGACACTCCCGCTCAGGGCAGCACTCCTGCTTAGAGGGGGGCACTCCTGCATGGGCTGGCACTCTCAATGGGTCAGCTAGCCATGTGGGCCAGCCTGCCTTCACCAGGAGGCCCCAGGCATCACCCTGTACCTCCCATATGGTAAATGGGAGGCCAACTGCTCAAGCCATATCCATTTCCTTGTTCATTGTGTTTTAGAAAACTTTATCAGGAAGCGGACTTGGCCCAGTGGTTAGGGCATCCGTCTACCACATGGGAGGTCCGCGGTTCAAACCCTGGACCTCCTTGACCAGTGTGCAACTGGCCCATGTGCAGTGCTGATGCGCACAAGGAGTACTGTGCCACACAGGGGTGTCCCTGCGTAGGAGAGCCACCCAGCGCGAAAGAAAGTGCAGCCTGCCCAGGAAAGGTGCTACAAGAGCTGACACAACAAAAAAAGAAACACAGATTCCCGTGCCGCTGACAACAACAGAAGTGGACAAAGAAGAAGATGCAGCAAATGGACACAGAGAACAGACAACCAGGGCAGGGGGGAGGGGGAAGGGGAGAGAAATAAATAAATAAATAAATCTTTAAAAAAAAAATATCACTTAATGGGTTCAAAGATTTTTTTAAAAATATAAAGTTCAAAAACTTAAATGTAAGCTCTAAAACCCTATAGAATTGTAGGACCAGAATTTTCTACCACCTAGTCCCTTTAAGTAAATAGAGAGTAATCATATCAGTTTTTTTTTTAAGATTTATTTGTTTATTTGTCATCCCCCCTGCCCCCCTCATTGTCTGCTCTCTGTCCATTTGCTGTGCGTTCTTCTGTGTCTGCTTGTCTTCTCTTTAGGCAGCACTGGGAACTGATCCTTCTGGAGTAGGAGAGAGGTGCTGAATGTCTTGTGCTACCTTAGCTCCCTGGTCTGCTGCGCCTCTTATTGTCTCTTCTCTGTGTCTTTTTTGTTGCATCATCTTGTTGCACCAGGTCTCTGCTCAGGACAGCTTGCTGCATGGGCCAGCACTCCATGTGGGCCAGCTCTCCACACGGGCCAGCTTGCACCATGGGCCAGCTTTGCTTCACCTGGAGGCTCTGGAAATCAAACCCTGGACCTCCCTTCACCTGGAGGCTCTGGAAATCAAACCCTGGACCTCCCTTCACCTGGAGGCTCTGGAAATCAAACCCTGGACCTCCCATATAGTAGACTGGAGCCCAGTCATTTGGCCCAAGCCATCATCCACTTCCCAGTCATATCAGTTTTAGAAATGGTCTTTGAAACCCTTAAAAGTATATAATGTGGCTAAGCTCTTCCCAACAGGCTATTGATGAATACCCATTCTTCATGTGTACTTGTTTCCTTTTGATATTGATAATAGTTTTGGTATTTACTTCAGTAATTAATGTGAGATTACTTTATAAGATCTTTTTTTTCCCCACTTTTAAATTTTTTAAAAGATACTTCGATTATGTAAATGTTTCAGAGAATATATAGGGGATTCCCATATGCTGCGCTTCTCATACCTCCCATATTTTCCCACGTTATCAACATCTTTCATCATTGTGGTGCATTCATTACAATTGATAAACATATTTTGGAGCATTGCCACTAAGCGTGGAGTATAGTTTACATTGTAGTTTACACCCTCTCCCATTCAACTCTGTAAGTTATGGCCAGATATATAGTGACCTATATCTGTCATTGTAATTTCATTCAGGATAATTCTCAAGTCCTGAAAATGTCCCCCATTATACCTGTTTTTCCCTCTACCTAACCCCAGAACATCCATGGGCCACTGCCTCCATAACAATGGCAATTCTTCATTGCTAGAATTACAGTAAGTCCATATTAGAATACTAGTAAGTTTATTTTAGTCCATAGTTCATTTCCCAATCCTAAGGGCTCTGGGATGGTGATGCCCACTCCACCATTAATCAAGGGAGCTTTGATCCCATACATCCAATGGATGGGACTCTCTTGCTTGCAGCTGTAGACACTCTCAGTTCCTTGGTATGTTGTTTGTCCATCATCTCCTCCCCATTTTCCTGGGTAAGTCCATTAAACTGAAGAATAGGTGTTGCAACTCTGTTGAGATTCAGGGCTCATCTGGCACATGGACAACCCAAAGATTTAAGTCTCTTGGATGTATACCTACCAACTCTAGTACTAAATACAGGTTCAAATAGAAGGACAGAAGAGTCGTGCATAGGGAAAACACTGCTGAGTCTAACTCTGTCACACTGGGGAGCATAAAGACCAGATTAGGGCCCACTGGCAAGGGGCCAAGATCCTGAGCTGTCTGCACTGACTATAGTGTCTGGACGTCTCCATATCCCAGAGGAGCTTCGCTATTTGGGGTAGTATCAACTTTGGCTGTCAGTGAGATCCTGTTGAGATGTGTGTAAGCACTACTTCTGGGATGGCCTCCCTATTGCTTCCCATGGCACAAGAAATCCTGAAAGGCGCCAGATGTTGGAGATTTGGACCCGAAGGGTATTGGGAATGAAAGAGAGAGAAAAGGGAGAAGGAAACAAAGAGAAAGAAAGAGCAAGAGAGCTGGGATCAGGGGGTCTTGGAGTAGAGATTCATCAGACAACTTTATTGTTTACAAGGGGCTCTCTATATACCCCAGTCTACATGACAACAAGCAGCAACAGGCAGTTAACTATTAGCATTACTAAGGAACTCAAAAAATCTTATCTCAAGGTACAAAGTCTAAGTGTTCTGTTTACTACAAAAAGTATGTGCTCATCTTTTCTTTCAGCCTTTAACAGCTTCATCCTGTTTGCTGGGAACTCTTAATTACCACATTCCTTAGGGTGCAAGCATAGCCTTGGAAACAGCACGTCTCTCCTTGTGAGACCACTGTGCCTCAGTTTCCAACACCTCCCAACTTACTTTGAAGTCTTTTAGCCACAAAAAACTCATTTGTCTTTAGCTTTTTCCCCTTTTGTTCAAGGTCTTTTTTTTTTTTTTCCAGATGCATTGCTTGTTGGTACTTGGTAACAATCCCTTGGTACCAGGGAGGCTAATGCCCAGGAGTCATGTCCCACACCAGGGGCGGGGGAGTTATTGCATTTATATGCTGAGTTCAGCTTAGAGAGAGGCCACATTTGAGCAACAAGGAGGCTCTCAGGAGCTTACACTCTCAGGCATCCTATGTCACTAGGCTAAATTTCCATTTCAAGAGCAAAGGCTTATAAGCATAGTCATCAATATTAAGGGTCCTTCAATGGGCCATCCCCCTTCACAAGTCATTGTCCCTGTACTAGGGGCATTCTTGTTGTTCCATTAGACAATGTGGCAGAGCTCCTCTGGATGGGAATTTGGTATTCTTTTGGTTATTGTGTGAATCTCCACCCACCATGACAATGCCCTGTAACATTTGAATATATTGATATGCCTTATATATATACACAGGTGAACTTCCTCCCATGTATCGCCCTCACTGATACCCCACACCAAAGATCCTCTCCTGCCACAGTTGTAACCCTTCTGTGATCTAAAACCTCTTCAAGAACTTCATAAGATCTTTTTTTCAGGAAGAGATTATCCAGAACTCTAAATTCTATAAATGTAGAGCAAGAGAACACATCCTCTCTCCAGGTTTATGTAATATTTTCCTTTGTCTTGGGATTGATCTTACCTAATTTAAAAAAAAAAAAAACAGAAAAGACTTACCTCCATGTAAGGCAGCAAATGTACATTCTTATTTGTCAATGCATTTGACTCTTTTAACAAACTTTATCAAGAGGCTTTTGTGAAGTCCCAAATTTCCTACTACATTTTGAAGCTGCCTCCCCCAGGTTGTATAAAGAAGTATTTGTTCTTTTTTGCATGTTCGTTGCAACTATTTCAGACAAAGGTTATATGTAAAAGGAGAATGAAATGCAGAAGATACCATTTCACAAATTTAAGAGTTGATTTTGTGGAAAGAGAAAGATCTTCTTAAGGAAGTCTTTTTTTTTTTTTTTTTTTGGTTTTAATTTTATTTTATTCATTTTTTTTTAAATATTACATTCAAAAAATATGAGGTCCCCATTCACCCCCACCGCCCTCACCCCACCACTCCCCTCACAGTAACACTCTCCCCATCATCATGACACATCCACTGCATCTGGTGAGTACATCTCTGGGCCTTAAGGAAGTCTTTATAAACCTTTGTGGTTACCCACTCTAAGCCCAGGAGGACTGTAAAACACTTCCATATACATTATCTATTTGAGCTTCACTGCCTCTCATAGATAAATAGATATTGCCATTTTATAAGCTCAGAGATATCAAGTGATTTGTGCATGGTCACACAGCTATTACTTCAGAGCTGGGATTAATCTGAAGCTTAGCTATAGATATTATAGAAAAATCACCAGAGAAATGTTCATTTTAATTTAAAAATTTACCTGTCTTCAATGCCTTTTTTATAATAAAACTAGTTTTTTAATATATAGCTAGAAAAATACCATAGTAATCTTATCCCTACCTCTCATTTTTGTTCTATGATTATAATAGGAACTATTAGCCTAAAATACCTACCAGCCTTAAAACCCAGGACTCTGGGCAGCGGACTTGGCCCAGTGGTTAGGGCATCTGTCTACCACATGGGAGGTCCGTGTTTCACACCCTGGGTCTCCTTGACTCATGTGGAGCTGGCCCATGAGCAGTGCTGGTGCACACAAGGAGTGCCCTGCCACTTCGGGGTGTCCCCCACGTAGGGGAGCCCGATGCACAAGGAGTGTGCCCCATAAGGAATGGCTCCTCACACAGAGAGCTGATACAAGGTGATGCAACAAAAAGAAACACAGATTCCTGTGCCGCTGACAACAAAAGCGGACAAAGAAGACGCCGCAGCAAATAGACACAGAGAACAGACAACGGGGATGGGGAGAGAAATCTTTAAAAAAAAAAAAAAAAGCAACCCAGGACTTTCCTGGGAATGAAGAGTGGGCCTCTTTATTTGTAAAATTCAAAACAAGACTCAGTGAGTGTTCTCCTGGAAAGGATGGGGGACCATCTTAACTGGCTTATAAATTCTGTGACTAAACTGAATATGATCTGCTTTTTGGGCCTGCAAAGCCCAACTACAATAGCCATAGCCCACCAAAGACTTCCTTCCCATCAACCCCACCAAGTCAACATATAAGGCAGGAGAGTATTTAAAGGAGAAATATTTACATTTTGAAATGAATTTTGTAGTTCTAAATCAGTTACTGAAGTAAGAATTATAAAACAATCCAAGATCCAAGCAAATAAATACTGATGGATTAAGAAGTTTCGCTTAGAATTTTCATGAAAATTTGAGTACCTCTTTCAGGGAGTGAACAAATGTGTGTAGGTGAGCATTATCCTGGCCATTATTAATGAGATCCACTGAATAAAATGAAATTTGTGATAAACTTAAGTTTTCTGTGTTTTGGATAATATTTTTTCGTTGATTCCCCAGTAATTCATCCTGCTGTCTATGTGCAGCTAACACTCGCTCCCAAATCGAGTGACTTCAGATTTTAATTTAGTGGAAGCGTTAAAGAAAGCAGATGATTCCGTGTGATAAGTTAAAGCAGATATCTTCTAGGTGAAAAGTTAAAGTCATTTATTAGAGGAGATAGTGCTGTGATATTCTTCAAACTGACGCCCAACACAAGACCAGAATCTAAACGATCAGCTTTAGGCTCACGATAGAGAGATAATTTTGAAATGGATGATCACATTTTACACTGGGGCCATAGAGGCAAGGAATGTAGAACACAGTAATTACAAGTTTGGTCTTGATAAAACACTCTCCATCCTGTTTAAGTCAGCAGGGGTTAGCTTGCTTGGATCTCCACTTTTAATTGGTTTTGGACTTGGATTTTTAGGGGCCAGAGGGCCATGTTCAAATTAGAAGAATCACTGAGAAACCATGAACTGAGAGAGCAAGCTAAGAAACAGTTATTTGCAGAAGCTTTTGTGGGGCCTTGGTCAAATACGCATACCTGTGGAATAAGTTTTTTCTTAGACTAAGATGCCAAAAGTTATGTGTCTTACCAGGGAAGAAACTTCATGTTCAAGAGAGGTTAATGGCATTAAGTGTGAGCATCTTAACCATTATATTTTTGCTATCTGTTATGAGTATGTGGACATGTCCCTTTTTTGTAGAAAGATACTTTGTCAGCTATAAGTAAAGAGGATATATCCTGTTGCCATCCTAGCAGAGAAGCTGACTCCCTTTTCTTTTCCCCAAACTTGGGTCCTCATCTGATCATTAATACTATTGTTTGGGTGTCTTCAATTTTCCATTAAAAGAAAATCAGTGGAATCACCAGAATATTGTAAGCTAAGTTTTAAAATAGAGATATTTTGAAAATATCTTTAATGACTTGACTGTCTTTTGACAAATGTTTGCAGTGTCTTGAAAAAAGCCAAGTTATTTATTTAAACACATGCAAACTCCTTCTGCTAGCTGAACCCCATTGTTTAACAATAAATGATGCTTTTGCTGATAAATGATTCTTTTTATGCAGACTAGCAAATGAAATAGTAGATGATGTCTGAAGGCAGATGAAAATCCAGCTGCCTATGCTTTCATCTATTATAATATGCTTAAAACAACAAACCCCCAAAATAATTCCCCAAATCTAACCTTAAATTCATCAGTTCCTGTGCATTTTCAATGAACTGTCTTTCTTTATCCTCTCTTTGTTTTCTTTTTCCTTCTTTAGCCCAGAAGGGTCAGTGGTTGAGTGGATTTTTTGACTATGGATCTTTCTCAGAAATTATGCAACCCTGGGCACAGACTGTGGTTGTTGGCAGAGCCAGGTAAGATCTCTTGTTTTGGAAGCTCTTTTTCCTCTAAACTAAAAAGAAAGGAAAGGGCCATTGCTATATAAAATTTTACCAATAATCCTCTCTTTGTTTAAACTTCCTAAGAATATGGGATTATGATCACATACAAGGCAGCATAACTGGGGGACTGGTTCCACAAAGTCATTTAGTGTGTCACTTCAGTGATGTGTTTAATCTGAAGGCGGATTTTGACATATCCTTCCTTCCTTCCTTCCTTCCTACCTACCTTCCTCCCTCCCTCCCAGAACCTCGTATATAGGAAGCAGGTGCTCAACCACTGAGCTACATCTGCTCACCAACATTTCCATTTTATAAAGCCCTTTGGGGGCTGTAAAGCCCCACCATGATAGCCATAGCCCACAGTGACTCCTCCTCCCTCAAAGAGCATTTTCTTTGAGAGTAGGTAGCAAGTAAATCAGAGATTCATCTACTTCTCTGTGGAACCTGAGAGAAGTCCCTTCATGGCACTGAGATTATTTAAATGTACTGTATTGATTTAAATTACAAAAAAAAAAAAAAAAAAAACAGAAGAAAGTTTACCAGAAACAGGAGTGAGTAAAATTAACTGGAATGGGTTGCTGGGATACCTGTATTTTTCAAGTGGGAAATTGAAGTTTCTATTAAATTTTAATACCTATTCTAAGAAGTGCTTCACTCAACAGCAAGCTCTGCACGAAATAATCTGTAGCTCTCACTATAACGAGCACCTGCCAAGGCTGATCTTAATCTAGTTCTGCACTGCAGAGACACGCTGCCCTAAGGACCTGCATCTGGAGCTCACCTTCCTCTCAGGGGCAATCTGTTTTCCTTATCTTGGTGAAAAGTGGCACCTGCTCAAGATTCTCAAACGTGCCACATCGGGTTGAGATTTAGATTCTAGCCTTGGAAATAATTCTAGGCTTTGTGGTTCTCTTAGTACAACAGCACGCCTCATGCTGCCAGTGACAAGGAGCCATCAGATGGCCAATCCCATAGACAGGATCTTCTGCTCTGACTCTGAATAGGAGTTAGACCTGGATTCAGCTCAGACTGAAACTCATAGGGACTAGCTTCCTGGTTTCTTTGAAGTCCCAGGTCTTCTACCTCACCACAGAGAATTATCCTTTATTCCTGGTAAAATATACATACTTGGAGAAGAGGGGGGAGTGCACTAGACAATGGTCCCTCCTACCCCAGGACCTGTCAGTTTGTTATAAATAATCACATCACACTCGCACGAACTTTTTTTGGAATTTGTCTCTTACCTATTCTGCTTTGGTTCTTCTATCTGTAAAAAAATACAGATTTTAAGCCTCAGAAAGTCAAACCTTTGTTAAGGTCTTTAAGATTCTCCCATGGGAAATAAGAGAATAATGTTTTACACTTATGATTGGAAGAATAGGGATTGTTCTGTGACCAAAATCAGTCAAACTTGCTCTGGTTAGCTCTGCCATTGTTTATAGCGACACTTGCTCTTACTTCTTCCTTGCTTTCCATCTGATGAGAGTTCTGGGCTTCTTACTCCAAACACATACACATACTCACAAGTATATAAAATACAAATGGAGCTAGCTTTTTTCAAAAGCAATGGTATTTCAAAAAATAAACATAAATATATTCTTCTGGGATTGTTATTGTAAGTGCTGCCCAAACTCATCTTTGGTATGTATGTTTGGAATATGTGTGCTATTGGCTGTAAATTGTCTTTTATTATTCCATGGCACCTTGTCCAGGGACACACTATAAAACAAGATGTAGCATCTTCATGTGCTAGCCTGATAAAATTTATATGAAGTATAATAGAAAACAGAAGTTGTTCTGAGCTGTTTTCAAGTTCAATAAATAACTGTAATACTCGGATAAAGATGTTCTTTATTAGGTCACATGGGCCCTAATATATAAGGTATAAGTTACCGATTTAGGGTGGCTTTTGCAATTACAAGTTTCCAGTTGGATTGTTAATCATTGTGAACAGAAATATTTCTAAACCCTCCTGTGTACTTCCTACTCGTTGTCTGGTTGTCTAGAGGGTTTTTGACTCTGATTCAGTGCAGGCAAGTGACAAGGGGGTGGGTGGTTCCCATTCAGGCCATCAGGTCTCTTGTGATGACAAGAATCCATTTCCAGTACTCAATGTAACAAGTAAACACCATCCTTCATGGAAAAGTTTGTTGTGGAGATGCTGTGGAGAATGAGAGACTGTAACACAACCCAGCCCTAATGCCAAGGAATGAGGCTGAGAAAGCTAAGGCTGAATCACATTTTTGAGAGTAAGGATTCACCTTATACCTTGCAGCTTGCTTGCCATCTCACTCATTCTTTCTTCCCTCCTTCCTGATTTTTACTAGGAAATATTTATGAGGACCAAGTTGGAAGGGTAGCATGGAGTAATGATGTTCTGGAGGCTTTGAGCTCTTTTTAACTTAATGTAGCTTTAAGATTAAATATATTCTGATGTAGATCACCTATTTCACCGAGATTAACTACTACTGAAAGTTATCCCTGTCCCATTGCTCTTTTCCAATGAAAGAGAAAGATAAGGACTTGTTTAACCACTTCCCTACACTTAGTACATATTTTTTTGTCAAACCTATACATACCTACTATAAGTCAGCCAAAGAAGTACTTATACAAAGTACTAGAAATCTGTTGGCTTTTATAAAGGGTATTCATTTGGGGTAAAAGCTTACAGTTACAAGGCCCTAAAGAGTCCAACTCAAGGATGATTTCTTACCAAAGTCATTTGCCACATGTTGAAGCAAAATGACAGGTGATCTCTTCTAGTCTCTCCTTCCTTCTTCCTCATAAGGGTCCATGGGCCCAGCTTCTCCTGCTCCCAGCTGTAGGCTGGCACAGGGCTTATCTCTCAGGGCTTCTCAGCTGCTCTGTTCTCTTGACAAGGTCAGCTGTAAACTCAAGCGAATGACTTGTCTCTCCTTGGGGCTCCAGGATCAAAACTGAAAAAGCTCTCTTCTTCTGGTTGTCTTCTTGAGTGAGTGTCTGTTTCTGTCAGCCCACCAAGGGGGCGGGTACTCAACCCCAAGTCACACCCTACTGGTATGGTCGAATCAAAGCCCTAATCTTCATTTAATTAAGTAAAAGTAAAACTTTTGAATTTAGTATAGTCAAAGGGTATCACACCTAGAAGAACAGTCCAGTATACAAACATAATATTTTTTAAAAATTCATAAATAATGTCAAACTGCTACACCTACCCAGTCTTCATTAGCATACTCATTGGTAAGACCAACCATATCTGCAAATCTTATCTGGAATCACATTGTTAGTACTCCATAGAAAACTACATCTCTGTCCCATCAAGGCCAGAAACAAAGTTTCAGGTTCCTACTACTATGTTTTAGACCATTTCCCTCTATCTCCAGCAAAGAAAGTCTCTAGCATGAACTGAAAAATTTTAAATGGCAATCAAAGAGTGTGTGTGTGTGTGTGCGCGCGCGCGCGCGTGTGTGTGTGCGCTAGGCTGCTAAATCTAAATGCAGAGAACTCCCCTAGTACAACCATTGGTTAGAATTTATCCTGTGGTGGAACATTTCAGAATAGGTTTTATTCTGAGAATCGTTTCCCAAAATATCCACCCACCCACCCCCAGATGGCTCCCTGGCTGTCTGCTCACTATCTGCACATTGTCTCTGCTCATTGTGTCTGCTCGTTGAGTCAACTCGTTGTATCTGCTCACCTTCTTTAGGAAGTACCAGGAACCGAACCTGGGACCTTCCATATGGGATGTAGATGCTCAACTGCTTGAGCCACATCTGCTTCTCCTCTCAGAATGTTTACAGAGTACCAAATCCCTGGAGTCCTACATTTAACCTCTAGAGAAAACAGATTCCCACTGTTCTCTGTATTTGTTCCAGTTTTTGTGTTGTTGGTTTTTTTGTTTGTTTTTTTTCCCCAGTGTTTTGACATGGGCTTGGAAAATAACAACTAGCTATGATGTTGACATACGTTGGGTTCTTATGTGCCTCATTTTTTTATCAGGCTTGGAGGAATACCTGTGGGAGTAGTTGCTGTAGAAACTCGAACAGTAGAACTAAGTATTCCAGCTGATCCTGCAAACCTGGATTCTGAAGCCAAGGTGGGTCATTTTGAGTATACCATATGCTTATGCTTGGAGCTGCATTTCCCTTCTGCGGAGCCTGTGGGTATATTGGGAGGGAGCATTACAAGTCACCAATTTTAGAGGAAAGGGCTGCAAGCAGCCACGATGATTTTAGACCATCATATGCTCATTTTAAGATAACTCTAGATGAATTGCTAACTAAATTCTGCCTAAAAAATAAAACAGGCCATTATTGGGGTCTAGAAGATGCTAGAAAATAGCCCATTCCTACTGGGGACATGATCTTACAGGAAGTCAGCTGAGGCAATGCCATGGACATCTGGGGCCCAGATTCTGAGCATACACATGGGAGAACTGCAACTAGAATTAATAATGAAGTCTGCCCCAACTCCAAGCGTAAACACCACAACCCATCTTTTTCAAAAGGGTGTGTTATGTTTTCTCAACCTTACACAAGATCCAGAAGGTGTGGGCATGGGAGGAGATTAGAGAGGTTATTCAACAGTGTCACATTAAGTGTCTGTTGATTAACCACAGTACAGAAAAAGCTGTACTAAGCACAGAGGTGAAAGGACTTCAGGAAAAAGAGCACACTTGGAGACTATGTACAGTTGACTGGCTTTGATGAGTATGTAATTAAATCATTTAAAGTTGCCTTTGGGAAGCCGAGAATGAGAGTTTCTAGCCCTGCATTCTTCCATCAAAAGCAGTAAAGTTTGCACTAAAGAATGGTGGTATAATTAGGACTTAAAAAGTATTTAATAAGGTGAAAAAGCCAGAATCCTTTCTTCTCTTTTACCTCAAAGATGATATCTTGTCAAATGACAGTTTTTGTTTGTTTGGTTTGATTTTGAGTTCTTAATCAGTAAAACCATGTTCACCTTGGAGAGATTCCCCCTCAATCAGTGTTGTTAATAGTGTCTTCCTTTCTGACTTTTTCCAATAGATAATCCAGCAGGCTGGCCAGGTTTGGTTCCCAGATTCTGCATTTAAGACATACCAGGCTATCAAGGACTTTAACCGTGAAGGGCTGCCTCTGATGGTATTTGCTAACTGGAGAGGCTTCTCTGGTGGAATGAAAGGTGATTGGCCCAACTCTGTGTTGGACAGGTGTCACTGATGGGGTGGGAAAGGGCATGCTGGGGAACTGGGGCGCACTGCTGGACTGGGTGGAGCCTGTGGGTGTCCTGACAACCCATTACCCTCAGCTTCTTGGGGATTAGACTCCCTCTGAGATAACTTCTGAGGTACCATTTAAATGGCAAAATTCAGTATGTTTTACAGTTTTATACAAAATTTCAGAACAATCTATAGAATATTGAGTTTGGAGGCTGTTGGTCATGTAGCTTTCACAGGTAGATGATGAACCATTCTGATAGTACTGGGTAAATATAATTTGTGCTTGTCGCTCCTTCTGTAGCATCACACACAATACTGAATTCTGTATCAGAGGCAGTTCTCAGTGGCAGTTTGTGATATATTTTTTTATTATCCAATAATAATCGAGCCCATGGCTCCAGCATATTAGACCATTATTATAAAGGCTCTGTTCTATGCTGTGGGAATTGCTTGGTGATTAGGCAACCAGTATCACCATTTACTGAGAATCTTCCATGTGTAGAGCCACTCTGGACAGTACAGGGAAAGCCAAAGGAAACACACTTACCTTTTATAGTAGAGAAGCTCTTTCTCCAAAGGCCAGATATTATGGCCATGCTAAGTAAGGCCAGACACTAGACACCCAGAGAGTATAAGAGTATGCAGATGAGTGTAAATTTCGTTCATCTGGGAAGAACTCAAGATTCTGAAGTAGTAAATGGGTTACAGAACCAGAAGGAGGGATGAATTAATATGGTTGGAGTAAATAGAGTGATTGGAGAGGGCTCAGGAGCTATAAAGTGTGAAAAAAATGAACTCTCAATAGGGCATCCAGAAATAGCTTGGGGCAGGAGCACCTCAGCCTCTAATGGAGGAAAGGCCTGGGGAAGCTTCCCCTTTATAGATTATCAGCTGTGTGTGGAGAGATGCTAGAGACTTATGCTAACAACTTTCCTTTACCTGCGTAGGAAGAAACCAATATGGCCAGGACTCCCTGTCCAAATGTAAAATAGTAGGGTGTTTTTGTTTGGTTTTTTCATTTGGTTGAAAAGTTCCCTTCTGCCAATATTCGCCAGAGAACTACCACATTCTCTATTTTCCTTGGGGAAGACTTGAACTATTCATGTAAATTAATGTGTATGTTTTTTTAGACTACCAAGATTAACTGTTTTTTTGACCAAGATAATAAAATCAATGGAAATACCATGAAAAATTGAGAGTATAGGTTAAACATGTCAATCTTAAATGTTTTTATTGACTTCCTACTTACAAGGAGCTATGCAAGTCACTTCAGAGAAAACAAAAATAAGTCAGAAACAGACACTGCTTCAAGGAGTCAAGAAAAAATGTCTTGGGGAGAATGATACAAGTCATGAAAAATTTGGGGATTCAGAAGAGGATTATACTATGTTGAAGTTGGGGGTAGTGGTGAAACTCTTTCATATATCCAAGGTTCATTTATAATCAGATTTCGTATGATCCCAGATTCCTTGGCTATCTCATCTACATTAAGACCTGAGAGGGAATGCAGTGCTCTTACTCCTTAGTTACCGCTCTGCAGGGGGCCATTGGTCATGTTTTCTTCTTGAAATTACCTAAGGAGCAAGTCAGCCTATTTTGTCCTAACGAGTTTAAAGTTCAAAAGTTTCTGATGTACTGCTTCTGTGGAAAAGCTTTAATTCTGCTACATATTTTGGCTTAGGCCCAGATTGGCTGGCACCTAGCTGTGCAACAATTGTTATAAGAACAATAACAAGATTGATTGAGCTCTTTTCACTAGAAATTGTGCTAACCATTTTACATGCATTATCTTACATAATCATCCCAACAAACACCTGTAAGAGATAGGTTATATTGTTATCCACATTTTACATAAATTGAGGCTTGGGTTAAGTAAATTTCCTGAGATCATTCAGCTAAGAAATGACCAAATTGGAATGGGAACCTCCCTGTCTGACTTCTGATAGCACAGTTGGCTGATCCTAGGGTTCATGACCAGAATCAGATCTTCTAGAATATCCTTAGAATAGAATATCTAGATTAGAAAGTTATTATTTACCCACCTCCCCTCTGCTTTGGGATTGCCCTTAGTTATTATGACAAGAAACTTTAAGAGATCAGAAATGATTTATTGGCCTGATAATAACCAGGGCCAGTTCTGTCTTCTGAATTTTGGTGCTGATGTGTCCATTTACACACTAATACAAATAAGCTTTGGGAAGGATAGAGAGCAGTGTGAAGTAGGAGAGGGGAGGAATAGGGCCTTTCATATTTACATACAGGTCAGGATGTTTCCTACATATTATCTCATGTAAAGGGACTTGAGCTGAGCACCTCTCATCATTCTCCACATCCCTTGGGGAGATGTTTGCAGTTTTGGTTTCAATACTGGTTGGGGATTATGCAGGGAAGGAAAATAAACAATTATGCTATCCCTCAGTGCTCACAAACACACAGCCAGGAGCCGACTGCACTGTGGGTAAAATGACTCCAAAATTGTGTGTAATGAGTAGGAAAAGATTAGAGACAGCTCTTGCTATGCTGAAAATTGACATTAGTAGAGGGGGGAAAAATCTCTTTACTAGTCAGCCTAGGAGGTCTAATTCAAGCAGTAAATAAATAAATAAATAGGTAGGTAGGTAGATAAATAAATAAATAAATAAATGCATGTCAAGATGGTACTGGTGCTTTTTTCCAATGAGCTCTATCTGGCCGGAAGGCTATTCAGCATAATGCAAAATTAAATTATAAAAACCGGCTGAATATTTAGATGGCAGAGCCATTTGGAAGCAGTTTATTTAGACGAACCGGCAATGACCCACAACAGGGAGACATCAAGCGTGAAATTTACTAGAAATTAGCACCAGGGTCCCAGCCTCAGCATGAATAGCTTGATAGGATGCAAATCCCAGTGATATTAAGCTGCCTCACTGCTAGGGCTACAGGGTCAGTCTCAGTTGGCTTTTCATGTTATACTTATTATTTTTTCCTAGGACAGGTTATAAATAACAATAAAAAAAACATTTATTGAAAATTTTAACTGGAATGAAAGTCTATTTTGAAATCTCCGATTAGTTGGATGTTGAAATACAGTGTCAGCCGGCCATAATGGACTCAGGAGAGACATTATGCATATGCAGCTTATGTATGCCTAATGTTTACCTTCAGTTTGTAACACATAATCTCTTTCAAGCCAATAAGATCTGCTCCAATTTCAAGAGTGTGCAGCACTGTGGAAACAGCCTGCTCCCCTGTCCCCTTGTTTGGTATGTGTGGCTGCCATGGTTTATCCATGTGTAACAGTGAGGACCTTAGGCAGGGTTGGTGACTGGGTGCTGAGAATATGCTGAAAAGGCTGTGTGTGATCACCACTTGTGCAGATGTGTTTTGCCCAGAATGCTGGAAGGCCCCAAGCTTCTGCCTCCCCAGTGAAGAACTATCAGTATTTTCCATTCCCAGTTGCATTTCTCAGCGTCTGAGAATTGACAGTCATCATATGCATAGCTTTAAAATTCCCTGGACAGGTTTCTGGCCTGACTCCTTGAGGATTCCCTCTCCCCCAGCACTCCTGGCTGGGCTTTTGCTCTCACTCTTAATTATGAAGGGATTTCAGACAGATGTGTGTCAGATTGTTGCCAAATGATTCAGCCTGTGTTTCAAAGTATGTGGTTTGGGCTGCTGCAGTTTAGTGTGAAGCCTGCTGTTCTTAGAGTTTGTTGGTTTGTTTTTACATCAGGTGTTTTGATGGTTGTATTATAGGTCTGTTGGTGTTAGACAGAGGCATTATTTTCAGCCCCAAGCTTGTCAGTTTTAATAAACTTTGATACTCCTTTTCTACTCAGGCCTGGGGCCTGGAAAATAATTGTTTGGCAGTAAGATCCAGGCCCTTCCCTTAGCTGGTAGTATTGTCAGTACAATTTCTGATATTTCTCACCATACAACAAAATCCAGGCAAAATATAGAAATATCTAATAATTCATTCAAAGGTCTTTTTCTGGTTTGTATTTTACTTTGCCATTGTATTAGATGCTGGAAAGCAAATTACTTCAGCTTCATGCTGTCTTTCCTAGCAATACAATGATGAGTTAAGAATGAGGTGGTAGAATGTGAACCTTAGAGCCAAAAAGATATGGGTTCAAGTGTTATATCATTTATGCACTTATTTAATTAAGCTTCAAATTTTCTCACCTATAACTTATAATAAGGCACATTTGATTAAAGTGTGCATGCACTGTGTATACTCACTCTGCCTGCTACAGAGTAAGATAGCCACGATGGTGATGAATATGAACTAGTCCATTTCATAAAAAATTAAAAATGCATATAAACTCAATTTAAACGCAAGCTATTTGCATATACAATGTTGTTTTTTAATTAAATAAATGTAACATTTAAAATGAAGTCCCTCCCTTTTAAAAAAATTTGCATTGTGGTAAACTCTTAAGTAACAATCATTTTAACCATTTTCACATGTACTATTCTATGACAAATACATTGGCAATATTTTGTAACCTTTACCACTTCTATTTCCAGAACATTTTCATCATCCCAGACAGAACTCATAAGGAATAGCTTCCCATTTCCCACTCCCCCTTTCCCCTGGTAACCACTATTTTGTTTTCTGTCTATAAATTTGCTTATTCTAATTATTTTTATGTAAGTGAAGTCACAAAATATCTGCCCTTTTGTGTCTGGCTTATTTCACTCAAAATGGTATCGTCAAGCTTCTTTTATGTTGAATCTGTATCAGAACTTCATTCCTTTTTATGGCTGAGTAATATTCCATTATGTATGTATACCATATGTTGTTTATCCATTTATCTGTTGATGAACACGTGAGTTGCTGCACCCCACCCCTTTTTTTGCTTCTACCTTTTGACTCTTGTGAATAATGCTTCTATGAACATTGGTATACAAATATCTGTTTGAGTCTCTGCTTTCAGTTCTTTTGGGTATATACCTAGAAGTAGAACCGTCAGGTCATTTAGTAATTCTGTGTTTAACTTTTTGAGGACCCCACAAACTGTTTCCCACACAGTAAGACTGTTTGAGAGTGCCTATTTCTCAGCATCCTCACCAACGTTTATTTTCCATTTTTTATTAATATCCCTCCTAATGGGTACCACTTCAGTGGTATCTCATTGTAGATTTTGAGTTTCATTTATCTAATGGCCAATGATGTGAGGCATCTTTTCATGTGCTTTTATTAGCCATTTGTTTATCTTTTTTAGAGAAAGAGATCCCAAATTCTTTGCCCAGTTTTTTTGTTTTGTTTTGTTTTGTTGGTAGTGGTGGTGGTGGTTTTTAAAAAATTTTTTTTTTGTTTTTCCCCCCATTTTCTAATTGGGTTGTTTGTCTTTTTTGTTGTCATTGTTGAGTGTAATAATTCTTTATGTATTCTGGATATTAAACCCTTATCAGATACATGGTTTCCAAATACTTTCTCCCATTCCATAGATGATCTTTTCACTATTCTGATAATGTTGTTTGAATAAACAAAAGTTTTTAAGTTTGGTTAATTCCATTTTATCTATTTTTTGTTGTTGTTGCTCGTACTTTTAGTGTAAAGTCTACTAATCCATTGCCTAATACAGGGCCCTAAAAATATTTCCCTATGTTATCTTGTAAGATTTTAATAGTATTAGGTACTCTATTTAGTTTGCGGTTCCATTTTGAATTAATTTTTTTATATGGTGAGAGGTAGGGTCCAAATTCATTCTTGTGCTTATGGATTTCCAGTTGTACCAGCACCATTTGTTGAAGAGAGTATTCTTCCCCCATTGAATGGACTTGACACCAAACTTGTTGGAAATTAATTGGCCATAAATGTGTCGGTTTATTTCTGTACTCTAATTCTATTCTGTTAGTTTATGTGTCTATAGTTGTGACAGTATCTCCCTTAATTTTTTGAAGTTTGATCTGATAATCATAGGATAGAGAGAGATTTTGGTGTAGATACGTCTTCAACAAACAAGTGAGTGAAGAGGCTGGAAACTTGGTGTCCATTTACCTCTCATTTATTATTATTTTATTTTTATTTTAGGTAGAAAAAACTTTTGTGCTATTTTCTATTGTTTTATTTTCTCCTTTTATCTATGCCTTCCATCTCTTTTCTGTTCATAATATCATTGAGGGCCACTCCTTTATATTTCTTGTTCTGAATCGCTACTCTTGGCAGCACTGAAAAATATACTGCTAATTACACAATTATTTTATTATGTAGCACTAGTTGAAATATCCACTAAAGAATTAATTTAGTTAAAATAAATTTGAACTGAGCAATTATTTTCATAACTGCAGAATTAGCGTAAAGTGCTTGAAGTCCTTTATTCCCTGATCTTCATACAGAGTTGTGTAATTAGCAGTAAATTTTTTTGGTCCTTGTTTTCCTCTCAATAGAATAAGTATCTTCTCTCTGATCCTATATACAGAGCATATGACCATACCCATCCAGCATAGAGTAGGGAGCTTTTCCCTGGGGCCATGTGGATTTCTGCAGTGTTTGCAGAGAAACCAGGTTAGGGGAATGAAGAAAGGCCTTGCATTGAAGTGTGTTCACTGATGATTTGTACAAAGAGCCATTTTTACTTTGAAGAAGGTGGCAGTTTAATTTGCCAGTAACTACAATGAAAGTAATTTCTATTAGATTTGCTCTTAACTTCCTGAAAAATGACTCTTTGGATTTCCAGAATTTATTTATTCCAAATTGAGATCTTCTCTTTGATAGGAAAGTTTGAACTCAGTTGAATGTGTGATTTGGTATTTTGGAAAGGTCCATTGTGGTTCCACTGAACTACTCATTAAACATCTGGAATCATAAACCTAATACACTTTAGTAGTGTTTAGACTTCAGTAAGTTGGGAAATGGAAAGAAGTCCATAAAATCTTGGGAAATAAATAACTGATTCTGCTTTCTAAGGACCCTGTTTATATATCAGCAGCCCCTTCTCTTCAGGCTACTCCTGGCTTGCAGGAGTTACAAATTCTACTCTTGTAGCAGAATGAAGAATGGCTCCTCTCTTTTTGTGGCTGTGTGATATTTCCAATAAATTTATGTATTTTTAAAATTTTCTCTCATTAATATCTTGATTAGATACAACAGTTGAAGAATTAGTTTTTATTTTTTATTGTATTAATTCCAAAGGTTGTATGCCTGCCTGCCTGCCTTCCCTCCCTTATTTGAGCACTATGCTCTAAGCACTTTGTATGATGTTTCATCATACAAAGATGAAAAATACAGTTTTTGAAGACAACATTTTTAAAATTTCATTTCCATTAGCACAACATTTTAAGAATTCATCATGTCCTTAAATATCATGAGAGGAATTGAAAAGAACTAGAATAGTTCTTTCCTTCAGAAAACTTAATGTAGTGGGAGAGATCACATATTAACATGAAAAATCCTCAATGTTTGTAGAGCAGTTGTGAATTAATGTGGTAAATCTGAGTATAGAAATTTAGGGAGGATATAAAATGGATATGTAATCTGGAAGACTTCTTATAGGTGAGGGGATTTACACTGTATCTTATGAAAGACAATGCATTTCTCTTTTGCTCTCTTGTGCTTTTGAAGATCCACCAAAGTCTTGAATGGAATACAGGTGGAAATAACAATCCCTTTAGTCTTCAGGGTAGCCAAACAGGACCTAGGGTAGCTAGAACCCCTCAGACCTGTCACCTCTGACCATAAGAATTCTCATGAGTAACAGATATTTTTTTCTGTATTATATTATTATAATAGAAATATTATTTTTCATGGTATGAGTAATTTTTGAAAGCACTGCTTAGGGAGGGTAAGTTTCATGAGTTCTAATTTGTATCATTCTCTGTAGATATGTACGACCAAGTGCTCAAGTTTGGTGCTTACATTGTGGACAGCTTACGGGAGTGCTCCCAGCCTGTGATGGTTTACATTCCTCCCCAGGCTGAGTTGCGCGGTGGCTCCTGGGTTGTGATTGACCCCACCATCAACCCCCGGCACATGGAGATGTATGCTGACCGAGAGAGCAGGTAGCCCTCCTTCCTTATTTCCATTCGCTGTATCCAGGACCTTGTACCTGTTGGTTTCCTCATAGAGAACATTATAACCAAGAGAACTTTGAGTCTGTCCATTTGCAAAGGACTTCAAGGACATAAAAAATAGGCTTTCTAAATAGTGTCTGTTGATGTGAGAAGGAAACCAGGCTGGATCTCCACCACCCCCCACCTGATTCTTCTACTGTGAAGTCCAGGTTCCCCCAAACTCTGAGAAGTTTTGCCCTCCTATTTATTGTTCAGATACGCATGTTCACTGTCTCTTTCTTAGGTCTGTGGCAGGGAGAGCTTAAAGCAAGTTGTAGTGGAAGTACTGAATTTTTAGTCTGGAGTTCTGGGTTCTTAACCCAGCTATACTACTGACTGGCTGAGAAACAGCTGAGAACAGTCTCTTACTCTGCCTGGGCTGCTTTTCCTTGTCTCTACAATGAGCTGGATGGTCATTAAGGTGCATCACAACACCAAAATGCTGTGATTCCAAACCAAGGTATTGCAGGAGGCTTGGAGAACAGTGTTTGCAGCACCCAAAGAACTGGAAGGAGAATCCTTGGCTTGCTGGGAAACAGGATCTGAAAATACTTAAGTGAAACAGTCAAACCCAGAGTCCTTTCATAATCTGTTCTCACCCTTTCCTAAACCCATAAACTTCACAGTATATTTTCTTGACATTCCCCATGCTAATTCCAGTGCTCAGCCATTGTATTAGAGAAGTAAGGCAGGATGAGAAAAGCTTTAAAATCTGGCAAGATTCTACCCTGGGATTATGGTTGAAGCTGAGGTTTGGATTAAAATGTTCTGACTTGGCAGTAAGGGGAAAGGCTTCCAGCTTGGTAGAGCAAGTAGTTTGGCAAATCCTGTCCTCAAAAAGCAAGATATGGGAAGCAGATGGGGCTCAAGTGATAAGGCCTCCACCTACCATATGGGAGGACCTGGGTTCTATCCCTGGGACCTCCTGGTGAAAAAGAAGAAAAGAAAGCATGCCTGCACGGCAAGCTAGTGCCCACGTGGTTAGTGAGTACCCACATGGTAAGCCAATGCCCCACGCAAGTGAGTCACACAGCAAGATGATGACGCATCAAAAGAGAGACAAAGGGAGAGTCAAGGTGAAGCATAGTAGAAACCAGGAACTGAAGTGGTACAATTGACAGGGAACCTCTCTCCCTTCAGAGGTCTCCAGGATCGAATCTGGGTGAATCCTAGGGAAAGAAAATGAGAAGAAAAGATAACACAGACAGCAAAAAGAGCCAGGCAGGAGGAGGGAAGGGGGGAGAATAAATAAATAAGCACATTTTTTAAAAAAATTTTTTTGTTTGTTTTAATCTGTTTCGGGCAAAGTTCCTGGTAGCAGGACATCATTAATATACACTAGAAGAAACCCCCAAGCCCTTTCACCTTGCTTATTTCCTAGCAGTAGCAGAATGTTTTTGTTATAGCTTGGCCTGGTTTCCTGTGTCTGATGAGAGTCCTACCAGCAGACTGACAGCTTGGTGTAGGACTGATTGGCATTGACCCCTCATGTATAATCTAAGTGCTGGAGGTTGTTCCCCTGCCACTGCTCCTACATCATCTTTTTTTTTTTTTTTCCTGGAAAATAATGTGATTCCAGTCACCCTTGTCAGCTGTCAGTGGTGAAATTTGTATTCTTCTCTCTTTGAGATAGAAGTAGACTGGTGTGGTAATGAGAATTGTTTTAATTGCTTTGTGCCAGTCCCTTCTCATACCTCACTTGGATACTTTTCTAGTTCCTGCTTCTCTCCCTGGGCTTACTTCTGTGAACCATAGGTGGGCAAAACCATAAGGAAGCTATTTCCTGGTCCACAAATTGTAACTGGCCTCATTCTATTGTCTCCTTCCATTAAAGTGCCTTTATTTCTGTTTTGTTTTATTTCTCTCTGATCCAGGGGATCGGTTCTGGAGCCAGAAGGGACAGTAGAAATCAAATTCCGCAGAAAGGATTTGGTGAAAACCATGCGTCGGGTGGATCCAGTTTACATCCACTTGGCTGAGCGATTGGGTAGGTCTGCTTGTCCTCCTGGCAAATCAATGAGCCATTCAGCTGATTTGTAATGAGTGCATTCATAGGCCAGGAGAGGAGGCACTGAAGCATTTGATCAAATTCATGATAATCTTTATTTACTGTCTTCTATGTAGTAAGAATCCTGATAGAATGAAATAGTGTATGAAATGGGAGGGAAAGTGAACCCTAAAAAAGCAAGTCACCCTATATTTCTTCCAACACTTACTTACAGTTCAAGTAGCCCATCTTTCTAGGCTTGTGATGTCCTTGTAGAGAAAGATTAGCTAGGGGTTGTTGTTGGGAGTAGGCTGATCAGGCAGAGAATTTGCTAGACTTCATTATGCCCCATTTATGCTCATCTCTTTGGACAGTCACCTTGTTTCTGAGGGACATGAGAGTCAGTGTCACAGGATAGATAAGCTGGGGTGTCTACCCAGGCAATGTTCTGGGTTCACCCTGACCTAGAGAAATGGAAATAAAATTGTGTGTGCTGTATACTTCTAAACAGGGACTGTGGCAGCCATAGCTCTGGGAATATTTGCACCCAATACTTTCAGCCATTATGCTCTTGCTCATGTGTTTCTGGAGCTTTGGAAGGCCCTTGCATTTTGAATATAGGAGTAACTCAGGAGCCCTGTGTTGAATCCATAGCCTGAGAGAGTTTCAGATTCTTTTAAAACACTGATTTTCTGCCTAGGTCTCCTGTTGCACCCCTTGCTATGTTAGTAAAGATAGTTGTTTGGGGTTCTTTATTTGTTGGTTTGTTTTGGTTTTGTTTTTATTTTTCTAAAGAAACAGAGAAATTGTCTTCAAAAAGTAATGAAAGTCAGTACATGGGAGGAGTAAAAAAGAGGTATGCTAGTTCATTTATGTTTCAAATAGTAATTTAATTAATGAAGTGCTATTTGTGGACTCTTCATTCCCACCATCCAGAGCCTGCATTCTAGAGACTGCACATTTGGGGCCCTGAGCCAGGTGGCTGGCCATACCTGGTGGCTTGGATTACTATAAACCCTGTCTGTTTTCCATGGTTGGCCGTTAAACAACCCACTAATAACTCTAACCCACTGCAGCCTTATCCTTTTCTGGGAAATGCACACAAACAACAAGAAATTGGCAAAGTTATTTCTAAAATCTATATACCAAACAGAATTGGTGAGGTGGTTTTTTTCTCTTTCTTCTCCAAATAGAATAATTACTTCTGACCAGCCCCATACCCTTTAATTAAAGTAACTGCAGCTCAAGAGCAAGTTACTTACAGTGGTACACAGAGAGAGCTCTAAAAGCTTCAGCCACTGATAAGCATCTCACTTAGATGGCTCATAATTGCTTCCAGCATCCAGCGATCCTTGCTGCTGTTTTTGCCACTAATTCTGTACAAAGGCAGCAATGCCACAATTGCAGGACACAGTGAATTGCATAATTTTCCTTTTTCTTTTTTTTTCCTTTTTTTTTCCCCCTGGTTTTCTTTCTGGGCAATTTAAAATTTGTCAAAGTCGGTCTTCTTCTGGATCACTGCCCTTTGATATTTCGCGCACTCCATTTGCCACAAACAAGCCGCAGGGCCGCAGCTCATGCTGACTCTAGCAGAAGCAGAGAGAGCTCCATTTATCTTACACTGCCTACTGAATTCCTACTCATTAACTGGGGGTTCACTGCCTCTTTTTAACCCCCCAATGGCTGTTATCATCCCTTCAGAGTAACTGGGTGGTAGGAAGAGGGATCCTCTCTGACATCTGTTTGCAAAATGACTGGATGGTGAGGGGAGTGGGGCTGAGGTTTTTTTCTCTTGAAGGAGAGTGATATTGCTCCCACCTTCACCCAGCACCTTTTAACTTCTGAAGCGTAGGAAGGGAAGAGGGAGGAGATTCCCAAGTGGTGACCACTTAATCATTTGTTACAAATCATCTCATTATCAATTTCCTATCCACATTGAAGGAAACCATATTTATTTAACCTTGACCAAAATGGCACTAGAGAAAGAATCCTCAGTCTGCTAAATTTGAAGCAGGCTCTGGCCCAAGGCAGCTTACGAACATGAGCAATAGATCTGAAATAAAAATAACTGTCAAGTCTTGAGGTATGTTGCTTGCAGGTAAATTGTCTGACTTCCCTGAACATCAGTTTTTTCATCTTGAGGTAGGGATAACACTTCCACAAAGATGATGTGATGAGTAGATGACTGTGTATTTGCTTTGAATCTGTGAAGCATTTTCAAACATGGGGGTTGTCATCATTTCCTTTTGGTCTTAGTCGTTAGAAGAAGCAGACGGCTATGTTTGGTACTGAGCATTCTCTGTGGATTAGGCCCACAGTTGGGAGGAGCAATGTAGGAAAGGAAATTTAAAAAAAACAAAACAGAAGTGGTCCTGTCTCTCAGGGAGTTTGTGGTCTTTCAGGGAGACCATACATACCCACTCAAAAGTGTGACCCAGCAGATCAGCGTGGATGTAATGGAGCTATATGAACTCAGAGAGCTTCACTTTTGGTTCCCTTCACATTGCTTAGAAACAGAGACTGCCAAAACACTTTGCGCAAAGGGAGTAAAAACAGCTTCATCAACCAAGATACAAAATAAGTGTGTGTCAGAGCCCAAAATGGAATTTTGGTTTCCTGTGATCTGCATTTCATTAGGATGTCCTCATACTTTACCTCAGCTGAATACTGAGCCTGATCTAAATTAAACAAGGATTCTTTCCCTTTGTGATCTAAAGTCGATTCCACTGAGAAGAAATCTGATTTAAGTGAGAGCCTGCAGAAGTGAATGTCATCTTGTGTTCCCAGTCTCTTCCCAAATCAGTCTGTACCCTAGGGAGCATGATCACAGGTCACATAGCCAAATCAACGCACAATGACTGAGTTCAAAGACAATATTAATATTTATTCTCTAAAGGGAATGAGGGGCATTTAATTTCTGAATAGCTAACTTCATCTCCTTTTTAGAATTTTGGTTTTGACCTTTTTTTATTTTATGTGGTTAGTTTGGGCAGGAAGGCAGTAAATAACTGGTTTGCAGTTCTGTGATTATAACAGAGGATGAAAACAGTACATATATTGATTCCTAATAGAGATAAAGGAAAGAATTACTTACCCCAGAAAGAAAAGTAAACTAAGCCCAAGTACTATAGACTTGCAATGCCGGATTCTCAGAATGAGGGTTGGGTTGGAGCTTGGTAGACTCAGTGTGGGAAGGATTACATCCTGCCATTCTGCTTAGCTTAAGGAAATTGGTTCCTTCTCTGGAGATAGAGCCCCAGTCCAATAAGGCCTGTGTGTGTCTTCCTGACATCCTTTTACCCACTCAGAGAGCAAGGAGCATGGCGAGCGGCTGTGGAGCGGGACGGCCTTCCTAGCCTGGCCTCTTGAGGACTGTGACCTGAGGTCCTCTCCTGGATCCTTCCCTCCCTCCTCTTGTGTTCAGAGAGAAATGACAAATCAATTTAGATAGAGAGTAAACTGTCCAGCCCAAGTTGAAGCAATTGTAAGTTCCTCACCATCCCCTTCAATATACAGAGCACCTGGGCAAAGGAGCCACTTAGTGGAACTTTATTCTGCTCAAGGCAGTCACATCTTGGTCATGGCACTGTTCCCAGAGAGCCAGGTAACCTGTCATGCAGAACCTAAATGTGCGCACATGTAACATGCTCTGGGAATGATGGCCTGGCCCAGGCAACAGCAGCACTGGCTGAGCACTGCTGCTGGCCCTCGACTGGTCTTTCCAGTCCTACTCAGCACCCAGCCTGCCTTCTGGCCCAAGACACCCCCATGTGCAGATGGAGGGCTGTGGTTATGGGCGAGGATAAATGTGTCTTTAAAAATCTTCAGGAATGCCTTTCTCCGAAGTCTTTTCTTTAGTAGGATGACAGGAAAAGAAAGGACTGTTCCTCGGACCAAGGGGTTTCAGTGGTTAAGCTGCTCCTCTGGCAGAGGTGATCAGAGTGTCTGAGCTGTTTATGTTTTTCCACCTTTTTTTGTCCATCTTCAAGAGGTTGTAAGCTGGAAAGAGCTAAAGTGACTTGTTTGAGGCAGAAAGTAATATCCTTGCCTGGAAAGTTGAGACTAAGAAAGAAACAAGTTTCAATACCCATTCTTAATTAGTAGCATTGTACCCTCTCATCTATTATACGTGGAGTTCCCCTCACTGACAATGTGCCCACCCACATCAGGCTCTGTGGTAGGTGGACTGATAAGATACAATATAAGGTTTTATATCATATAGGTTCTTTTTGTGGGATATTGCCCCTGCCCTTAAGTTAGCAGCAACTTAAAACCCACCTCATCACATTGATTTTGAAGCTATTCTGCTTGATGTAATTGGAGTACAATTGTGACCACATTTTCTGGGAAGGAAAGGGGGTCATTTTAGTCTAATCCATTAATCTGATTATATTTATAAAAGCACTTGGGCTTGCCTCCTCCCAGGAAACAGTGATTCACAATTCTGTGTGGCTGGAGAGACTAGGCAGGCACTTTGTCAGAGTGAACCCAAACTTTTGCCTGCTGGAAGATTGTCATCAGAATACAGAATACATCTGAGAAAGGGAAAATGTTAGATTGTATATATTTAGTAACAGAATTTAAATGTTTTTTTAAAAATGCATGGAACTACTCCACACAGACAGTGAACCCTAAGTTGAACTATGGACTTTAATTAACAGGACAATTGTAAAAACATGCTATCATCAGTTGTAACAAATGTTTCACACCAGTGCAAGGTGTTGGTGGTGGGGTGGTATATGGGAATCCTGTATTTTGTGCATGATTATTCTCTAAACCCACAAGTTCTCTAATGAAGGGAAAAAAAGAATACATCTGAGAGACCTCTCATCCCTGCTTGGCCCCAGTCCATCCAGAGGTACCCAACCCACCAGATTTAGGGAGAGCAATTAGGGAAGGAAAACAGTAAGACTGCAGAGGCATATATCACCACCAGAATTTAGACAATTCTGAGCTGTTACCTGACTCTCATGTTATATGTGTTTGCATGGGGACACCAGGGACAGAACTGCAGGGGGAGTAATATAAATATATATATTATGCCTGTTTGAAAATCTGTGGGTTTATTATAATGATTTTTAACAATGTGTACAGCAGAGCACTTTCACCATTGCAAGAAACTTTAGGGTTAAATATACCTTGAGAAGACTGCTGTTAAAATCAATATGCAGATGCAGTTGTATTTAGATAGGTATGGCCCCCTTTGAAGAAAACCAGATATATAAAATAGGATTTTAAAAAACTTAGATACATTGGTAGAAATTATTCCCATTACAAAAGGATTATTTGCTTTATCAAAGGATTCACTGCAGGGTTCCTTCTAAATAGCTCCCCTAAGGCATTTAAAACAGGATCTGATTTACACAGTTTTTCAAGAATGCTTCTGTGTAAAGAAAGGCATACCTGCTTTGGTAAAGAAATAGTTTTGTAGGGTTTTTTTTTCCTTTCCTTTTTATCCTATCTTACTATCTTTATGGAAAATTTCTTTCAACATAGAAAACATGATTACATCTTTTAAACAGCTACCTGTGTTTATATTTCTGAATCTTAATAAGATTCCAGTCTTTTTTAATTCTGATTTTTTTCAGTCTTAAGGTTTAGGTAGTGGTATATGTTCTTATATCTGAGATATTCAGGAGCTTTGTGGATAAGGTGATCTAGCTCTTATCTCTAGTATCACAAGTATTTAACCAATCAAAGCATATTGCTTTACTAAGAGAAGAAGGGCCTATAGAAGTTAAAAATTCGTTTAAATGTACATAGGCATCTTAGTATAACAAAAAAGAAATTTACATTTCTTTCATAAAGAGTTTTCCTTATTTTCCAGTTTAGAATTTTTGTTACATAAAGGAGAAACTGAGCTCAGGAAAGAAAAGGAATTTCTGCAAGTTTACCTAGTACCTTTGGCTGAACATAATTTTTAGCCTACTGGTCTTGTTTTTATTCTGAGCTTTGAAGGTGTCTTCCCTCCCAAATCCTACTCCATGGAGTGTGATCTGCTCAGGGATAGGGTAGTGCTAGCCTCCCCCACCCTCCTTCAGTGTCATCTTTGGGTGATGGCTGCAGAAGTCAGCTGTCCCGTCCAGAAACTTCTCTGCGGCTATGACCCCATTGAGGAGAGATGTGTCTCTTCATTGTTTCCTGCCACTAGGAAACACCTGACGGACTACTGTGCTGTGGACACTTGTGGATCAGTTTAAAACCCCAGCTCCACCATTGTGGCCTTGGGCAAGCTATTTTAACGTTTTTATGCCTCAGTTTCCTCATCTGTAAAGATCTTTTAGAGTTGTGAGGATTAAATGAGATGAAAAGTACTTAGAATAACACTAGCACATAGAAACTCAACAGTGTTACATATTATTTGATCAGACTAGTAATACATTTTCTGTATTTAACTTTAAGAATTTCAAATTATAATGTTGGATTTTTATGATTTCATGGGTTTTTGATTTGCTTTGTTTTGTTTTTTTTTGGTTAGGAAAGGTTGGGGGGGTAATCTTCCTTTATTTCCCATTTCAAGCTTTTCCTAAAGTAGGTGTCTAGAAGAGAATGACTTTCCTCTCCATAGTGTATTCTTAAACACACTCACATACGCACACATACCAGCTTGCTTTCCTAAAAACCCTGAGGCCCTGCATTCTGGCTAGAAAAGAAAGAAAACCATTTCAAGATATTTAATTGTACAGGGAGCTTACAGGATTGATCAAGAGCTTAGCTTTTTACAATAGTCCAGTGAATAAGAAATGCTTCTGACAAACGATCAATGATAGGATAATCACTCTTTATCCCCCTCCTCATTGTTACCTTCTTTCTTTCAGGAGAGCAGGGTTCAGAAGTCAAAAATCTTTATAGACACTGCTTTTAAATTAAGCAGAAAATAGACATTGACATATTTGTTAATCTCCCCTAAATCATTACCAGGGCTAGCTACTTTGCTGTACATGGAGTAAGAGGGCCCTCAGTGTGCAACACAAGAGTATAACTAGCTTAAAAGTAGCCTTTTATTTTTAGAAAATAAAATTTAGGAAAAAAAAAAAACCTTCCACCTAAAATAGAGCACACAAATCTTTGGCCTTTTGTGCATACTTTAAAATATACAGATTCTCTACCTCTGTTTTTTCCTTCCTTTGATGCTTTTTTGAGGTAGGTCTTGAACTGTGGTCAGAAGCATTACTGAGGAATCAAACAAGGTAGCCCTTGGGGGGATGCTGTGGTCTTCCCAAGCTCAGGAGGGCCAGAGCATTACAGGTGTTTATTTTGTTATTCTTTCAAAGCCCTAGAATAGCTTGATTGGGTTGGTGAGAGCTTTGATAGCCCAGGAACCAGCCTTCTTTATCCCTCCAACTTGGTAAAGCTAAGGCCTTCTTCCCAGAATGCTCTACCCCTCAGCCAACAAGTCCTCTTTCTTTCACAACTGCTGCTGAGCCTTACTTTTAGCTCCTTTCTAGCAAAATGAACCAAACTCTCCAGCTTGTTGCCCTTACTGTGTCCACTGACAGGATACCTGCTTGGCCACCTTCAGTACCATTTAATGTGAAAGAACACGGGCTTTGGAGACAGCCAGATCTAACGGTAGATCCTGACTTTGCCACTTAAGAGCTGGATGCTATTAGACAAGTCACTTTACATTTTAGAGCCTCATTTTTCTCATTTGTCAGATGGAGACCCTGCGTAAAGTTGGACTGTTATAAGGATTAGAAATAATGTCTGTGAAGCAACTTGGAAAGCACTCAGTAGCATTCAGATATTCAGCCAGGCAGCATAGTGTTAGCAGCTATCAGACCTGGGTCAGATTGCACATGGTGACTTAGGAGCTATGTGATTCTGAAATGCCTGGCATATAGCATATGCTCAATAAATATGTGTTATATATGGTCCATATATTTTTGTACATGCATACAAGTGCACTATTGGTTGTTTACCCAGAGGAAGCATAAGGGCTATAGCTCCTGTTCAGCCACATCCACAGTCCTGCCTTCCCTCACCCCCAGGCAGGGCTGTGATTTTACCTACTTGATCTCACGTTAGCAGGAGGTGCTAACCTTAAATCTTGGGCCTGACTAGTAAATAGTGTCTGACTTACAGAATGAGAATTATTACAGACATTGTTCTGTTCTTAACTGTGGAAAAAGACAAAGATGAAACTTAAGCTTTATCAGCCAGGAGTCTGCCAATTATTTCCTGAAATTCTAGAATACTACTACTGAAGCACTGCTGACCCCAAATAAGCAAGTAGCAACACCACAATACAGGGTTCAAAGGCTTCTGGAGCCAACCTGCTGCATTTGAGTCCTGGCCCTGTCACTTTCTAGTTTTGTAACTTGATAAATTCTCTGTGCCTCAGTGTCCTCACCTATAAGATGGGGTCATAACAATGCCAACTTCATAAGGTTGTGTGGATTAAATGAATTAATAGATCTAAAGCACTTAGAATGGCACCCAGTGCTCTATAAATGTTAGCTTTGATTACAAATTATTACATAGTGGGGAGCCAGGAAAGACTTTTTTTTAGATTGGCTAACTTTTTAAACTTTTTCATTTGATATTATTTTCACAGAAAAGTTAACAAGGATATTGTCATACAAAGAACTTATTTTTTTTAAGATTTATTTAATTTATTTAATCTCCCCCTTACTCCCCCCCAGTGCCTGCTCTCTGTGTCCACTCGGTTTTGTGTTCTTCTGTGTCCGCTTGCACCCTCGGCAGCACCGGGAAATTGTGTCTCTTTTTTGTTGCATCATCTTGCTGCATCAGCTCTCCATGTGTGCAGCGCCACTCCTGGGCAGGCTGCGCTTTTTTCACGCAAGGCGGCTCTCCTTGCAGGGCTCACTCCTTGCACATGGGGCACTCCCATGTGTGGCACTGCACTCCTTGTGTGCGGCAGCTCTGCACATGGGCCAGCTCACCACAGGGGTCAGGAGGCCCTAGGTATCAAACCCTGGACCCTCCATATGGAGGCAGATACTCTGTCAGTTGAGCCACATCCATTCCCCAGAGAACTTTTGATACCCTTCTGATTTACCAGTTGTTGATATTTTGAACCATTTACTTTATCATCTGTGTATTCTTACATGTGTGTACTCTCCTTCCATTCCCATTCTCCTTCCCCTCTCCCTCCCTCCCTATACACATATTTTCTTTGTTGAACCATTCAAGAGAAGTCATAGACAATCCTACCCCTTTATCCATAAATATTTAGTGTGTCTTTTCTCGAGAACATGAACTTTCTCTTATATAAACACAATACATTTATCAAAATCAGATATTATAGCATTGCTACAAGATTACTGTCTGATCCATGGTTCATATTCAGATTTTACCAGTTGTCCCAATAATGTCCTTTGTAGTTTTTTTTTGTTTGTTTTTGGTTTTGCGCTGATCTGAGATCTAATCCCAAACCACACATTGCAATTTTTAGTCTTCTTTAATCTGGAATCCTTCTTTAACCTTTCTTTGTCATTCATGAGCTTGACATTTTTTTAACAATAATAGGCCAAGTGTTTTGGTAGCATTTTCCTCGGTTTGGTTTGTCTTATATTTCCCCATGGTTAGATTCAGGCTAAGCATTTTTGGTAGGAATATTGCAGAAGTGATGTTATGTTCTTAGCAGGAGGGTACATGATGTCAATGTGTCCTGTTACTGATGGTGGCAGCTTTGATTACTTGTTTAAGGTTTTGTTCACTAGGTTAATCCACTATACAGTTACCATTGGTCCCTTTGTAATTAATAAGTAGTTTGTGAGGAGATACTTTGAATATGAATATTCTGTTCCTCAAACTTTCACCCACTAATGTTAGAATCCTGTGATAATTCCTGTCGAATCAGTTACTATGATGCTTGTAAAATGGTGATTTTTCTAATTCCTTCTACATTTATTGTTATTCTACTGTTCCGGGGTCATCTTCTATTTTTCCCTACTCCAGCCCTGGAATCAGCTATTTCTGCAAGGAGTCTTGGTTCCTTTCAGTGGAGAAGGAAAAGCATTTGCTTCCCTATCAAGGGTATTCTGAGAAAGTCTCATCTCAGAAGAAAGCATTTAGCTCTCCTCCTGTCTATTCTCCAGGCAGGGCTCAGTTCATTCAGATCCACACTGGAGTGCGTGGGCCTTCACCCCATCCCATAGTGTGGGATCCATTGCTCTTACACTGTTTACCTGTTTTGAAAAGAATTCTGCTGAGGTGTCAGGGACCTGAAGCAGTAGGTCAGTGCTGATCCTTGGTATGCTGAGAAAAGATAGTCATCCTTGAGCACCCTTCATCACAGTTTTAAAGGAGTGATAAGTTTAAGAGAGAGAGATGAAGTTGGGCATCCAAAAGCCTCATAAAAATGAAACTAGGTCCTATAGTTACACCCCTGTTCTGTTAACATGTGTTTATGTATAATACTTATGGCTCACTCAGCAGCCCAAGGCTGTTTATGGCATATGATTCATAGTGGCATAAAAAACAAGACCTGTTCCCAGACAGGCATGCTTGAAATAGACCTTTCTCTTCTGCATCCCATCACCTGTGGCCATGTATTTATTTGTCAGCTTTGGTGACAAAGCACTTCAGGTTGTCCCCAACACCGAGAGCTATCACCTATTGCTCCTTTAGCTAGACTTACTCCTTCTTACTAGGCAGGCTGCTAAATTTTCAGAATTGATTCCAGGTCCCTTTCTGAGAGTAATTAAGAAGAAAGCAAAACATAGCAATACCTTTCCGGGACATTATTGATTGGGGGGTAGGGAGGCAGCAGGGGTGGATCTTCTTTGTTACAAGGAATTCTCAAGTCTCCGTTGATGAAGGGTACTGTGTGGATATAAGGTTGGTGAGCCAAATGGGGTTTATGGACTGCCTCTCTCTTTTTTCCCTTTCCTTGTCTTTTAGCCCAAGAACTAGAATGTCTTGTCACTCTGGTCAGGGGTTGGCTCAGGCAGCACCCAGAGGGGAGAATAGGAGCTGACTAATATACTGAGCTAACACGAGACACACTAATCTGGCTCTAATCAGATGTGTCCTATTAATTTGAGTTTAGGAGTATCCAAACTTGAGATTAGAGCTTGTTGAGAAAGCAGCTTGCAACTTTAGGAGTTATTTCAGCCTTATCTGGTATAGACATGGGGAAACAAGAACTGCCATTTGTGCTCTCCTACAACATCCCACACTCAGAAGAGTCCAACCATTCTCCCTAGTCAGCAGTGGATGGGCATGGGGCCACAGAAGTGCTAGCCCTAGCCCCTCTGGGGAAGGAGGAGCGTTGTCTTTAGGCAGTGAGATAAGAGGTACAGGCTCTAGATAGCTGTTCACACTTGCTACACAAAAGGGCTGGGGAGAGAAGGGCTCCCACAGCTGCTTTTGCAGTTGTGACTGTCACAGGGAAAAAAGGAAATGTGCACTCTGTGTAGCAAGGCAAGTATACAGGTCTGGCATCTCTCTTAGAGTCCTGTTACTCAGCAAAGAGGTGGTAAGGACAATGAAGATCCAGGCCACAGAAGAAAGGAGGCTGGACAATCTTGAACTTCCCATGACCAGCTGCTTCTGTGCAGAGATTCCTGCCATCACAAAGGATGATGGGCAAGTTTATCTAATTGCAGGCACCCCAGAGCTAAGCGCAGCTGAGCGGAAGGAGCTGGAGAACAAGTTGAAGGAGCGGGAGGAATTCCTAATTCCCATTTACCATCAGGTAGCTGTGCAGTTTGCTGACTTGCATGACACACCAGGCCGGATGCAAGAGAAGGGTGTTATTAATGTAAGTACAGTAGGTGCCATTTCTCCTGATTTGTCAGAGACCCACAAGAGAGCGTGTGTGTACGTCTCGTGCACTTAGCCTCAACAAGCAGGGAGCCGTTGTGACTGGAGAAAAACAGCATGCACAGATCAAATGTTTTCAATTTTTTTTTCACCTTTTCTATATCCATTATCATCGTAAAACAATTTATCATTTAGGTTTCTCTGGACTCCTTAGGAGGTAAGCTCCATTATATTGGTGGGAAACTGAGTCACATGTGCCTTTATTGGCAGGAGGTTCCCAGGTGGTCCTCAGGCCAGGGATTATTACACTGTCAAGGTTCCAGCAGCAGCAAATTCACATTTGATCTACTTGTAATTCATTTGAGCTATCTGTTCAAAACCAGTTACTCACTCTCTGGTTATCTGGGGATTCACAGATTCTTCTACAAAACAGTCATGTGTGGGGTTAGCGTTAGCCAGGCCCAATGCTGTACACCGTGCTGTAGTCGTCTCTGTGGGGAGGGCATGTGGGCTGCAGTTCTGGATTAGTGAGACATCAGGAGGTGCTGGAAGCTCACAGCCAGTTCTTGAGTCTCTGAAAAGCTTAACAGGAGAGTAAGTTTTGGTCCCTGTGGGGTTCTCTCTGTACTGAGCATTGAGCAGGGAGTAGGGATAGGATGACAAATTTTACTCTTATCTGCGTGTAGGACATCCTGGATTGGAAAACATCCCGTACCTTCTTCTACTGGAGGCTGAGACGTGTCCTGCTGGAAGACCTGGTCAAGAACAAAATCCACAAAGCCAACCCCGAGCTGACTGATGGCCAGATCCAGGCCATGTTGAGGCGCTGGTTTGTGGAGGTGGAAGGAACAGTGAAGGTAGGTACATCCATGCTATGCTCCTCACCCACACCTGAGGACCACAAGACTTGTCCTCTGAGAATCCCCAGGTCTCTTAAGGGCAGGAGTAGAAAGAAAGCATGTAGGTCTAATCCCTAACTCCTTCCTCCTACCCCTCCCTCCACAATAACACACCAGGGTATCTGTTAGAAAAGGTGGTAGGGCACTTTGAAACTCATTAATTCAGCAGACCTTTTTGAATAAACTTAATACATGCCAGACTCTGCACTAGGCCCTGGGGACACAGCAGTGAAAAAAGTAGAAATAGTCTCTGTCCACACAGAGCTCACCCTCTAGAGGGGGAGATAGATAAGTCACAAGGTCCTGTACAACAGTGAGGCCAGTGTTCAATATGCAGGCCCAGACACCATGGAACACAGAGCAAAGACACCCGGCCCACTCTTTGGGGACAGAGAGGGAATATCTGAGAAGACTTCTGGAGGAAGTGATGTCTCGGCAGAGACCTAAAACAGAGTAGGAATTAACCGGGTGAAAAGGTTGGGGTGGGAGGAGGAATATTACCAACAACAGTATTCCAAGACCTGATAGCAAGAGTTTCTTGTGTTCACAGAACTGCAGATAGTTGAGCATGGCTCCAAGGTTGAGTGTCAGGTTAGAGGACATGGGCAGGGACCTGCTCATACAGGGCCATGTGCACTGTGTTGAGGAGTTTAAACTTTTACCTGAGGTTCATGGGAAGCCACTGAGGTATTTTAAGCAGCAGAATGGCATGCTCTGATTTGTGTTTTTTTTTTAAAGATTTATTTATTTTATTTCATTCCCCCCCCCCCCCCCGGTTGTCTGTTCTCTGTGTCTATTTGCTGCGTCTTGTTTCTTTGTCCGCTTCTGTTGTCATCAGCGGCACGGGAAGTGTGGGCGGCGCCATTCCTGGGCAGGCTGCACTTTCTTTCGCGCTGGGCGGCTCTCCTTACGGGCGCACTCCTTGCACGTGGGGCTCCCCTACACCGGGACACCCCTGCGTGGCAGGGCACTCCTTGCACGCATCAGCACTGCGCATGGGCCAGCTCCACACGGGTCAAGGAGGCCCGGGGTTTGAACCTTGGACCTCCCATGTGGTAGACGGACGCCCTAACCACTGGGCCAAGTCCGTTTCCCTGATTTGTGTTTTTAAAAGACCACTTGGAGGGCTATTTGGAGGGTGGAATTAAATGGCAAGAACAGGAAGCCTATCAGGAGCTGGTAGTAATTTAGGCAGGAGATGCTTTGACTAGAGGTAAAGGTCTTCTGATACAAATCAGAACTGGGAGGAAATATCCACCCTGCATGCAGGGAACTATAAGCCCGGCATCTTGTTGGGGTGCTCTCATGGAGAGTGACCCCAATGAGATGGCTTCCCTGGTGCTCTTGCCTCAGGGTTGTGGATGGGGCAGGTCTGAGGCCAGGACGAGGTAGCAAGGACACTAGCATTTTCCCTGGCATAGTGAGAAGAGTAATTTCATCGTGAGCTGCGCAAATAGTCCACAGGAAAATGGGGAGAAACTGGTAGAACTTTTATAAAGAACTTTTACAAAGAAAAAGAAATTAACCTTTATTAGTAATTAGTGTATGGACTAAAAGTAAATCATATAAATTATATATACATTCATATCAGAGTATTGGTAGTATGTGCTGAAAATATGTGTTGAATGTTCTGATAGGTGTATGATCAGAAACATTGGTGATTACTGGGTTAGGGTATTGTTGCAAGGCTGGGTGACCATGGTGGCATGATGGGTCCTGGCCCATGGAGATGGGGGACTCACGCCTCTTCCTGGAAAGTGTTGCCTGAAGCTGCTGCTAGCTAGTTCAGAAAGGAACTCCAAGGTGTGCCATCCATTTTATAGCTAGTCAGTTGGGATGCTTCGGTGATTCACCTTTGCGTTAAGCCTACCCATTTCTTTATGACCAAAAAGCTGCTTTGGATATATATCTCAGATGTGCAGCAGGGGAGCTCAGCCTTGTGCGACATTTGGTTCAGATTAAGGTCAGTCTGTGGCATAATTAAGTGAGACAGTTTTGTCAGTGGCTACTGGCAGCTCCTAGTGGAAGTTGGCATTGAAAGTCACGCAAGTGCAAAATAAAGAGGTTGTTCTCCAGTTAAGAGTGCCCAGCTAGGGAAATGGAGTAGGTGGGGGTGGGGAGGCTGGAAAAAGCTACACTGCCTTCCTCCCACATGAGTGACTAATGGATGCGTGCAGCCTCAGTAGGCACAAAGAAGAAAAGGAATAGCTTCCCCTCGGAGCGTGAAGTGAGTAGATGGGCCCCTTCAGTGTCCTGCTCCCATAGGGATAGTGTGTGTGAAATAGGTCATTGTCATTTCTTATCAATGGAGAGTACAGTTGACTATTTACACAGACTCCTAGCTTGAAATCAAGTGCAAAAGACAACCCCTGCCCCATAGCTCAGGAGAAGGCCGCCTGAAGGCACTGGGAACTATCTATACCCAAGAAATGAGGCTGTTTCCCTTGATCTCATCTACAAAAGAATTTTCTCTCGAGCTCTCAGTTTGAGAGGACAACCAAGGAGAGAAAGTGAGGATGGATGATCCTATGATGTCAGGGCATGTGGCTTGGAAACCTCCTTCCATATTCTGCAGGCTCAGCAGGACCTACTTTAGTTGGGGGTGATAAAATCTGCAGTGCCCTTGAGAGAATACAGTGTTGCAATGTTAAAAAGCAGTCTGTGCTGCTTCTGAAGGGCTGCCACAGAATCCATTAAGTGCTTAGGAATGCTTGTTGTTGTTCAAACAGTGATACTGTGGGAGTGGGTGTGGCTCAAGCAGTTGAGCACCTGCTTCCCACATGGAAGGTCATAGGTTCGGTTCCTGGTGCCTCCTAAAAACAAAAAAAACAAGCAAAACAAACGAAAAAAACCAACTCAGGAAGCAGATGTGGCTCGGTTGAGTACTGGCTTCTCATATACAAGGTCCCTGGCCCTGGTACCTCAAAAGAAAACAACAACAAAAAAAAAAACAGTGATGTTTTGTGCTGTTTCTCAAGTGCAAAAACTGGCTGAGCCTAGACTCTGGCTTTGCACCAGTCCTTATTGAGTTACTAGTAGTGAAAGACATTTTGTGATAGCTCTGTTAACTGTGCTATGTGTTCTTTTCTCCCCCAGATAATTTCCCCCCGCCCTTGCAGCCTTTTGCTTGCTGTCTGCTCTCTGCTCTCTGTGTCCATTCGCTGTGCGTTCTTCTGTGTCAGTATTTATTATTTTTACTTACCGCCCCCCACCTTGTGGCTCACTTGTTGTCTGCTCTCTGTGTCCATTCGCTGCACGCTCTTCTGCATTTTTTGCTTGTCTCCCTTTTTGTTGCTTCACCTTGCTGAGTCGGTTCTCCACGCGGCTTGCAGGCGAGCCTGACTTCACAAGGCCCCAGGACATGAACCTAGGGCCTCCCATAATGGTAGACAGGAGCCACAGCCACTTTCCAGATAATTTGTTTGTTAATCTTAATCCTGAAAAAGGAGATTCCATAGTAGAAAATTTGAAGACACCATGATGTTATAACCGAGCTTTGTAATTCTTTTTTTCCCTTTGAGGTATCTGTTACAATGAATAATAGGGTCTCTTTGAATCTACAGAAACAGTCCTATTGTAGGAAAAAAGCAGGCCTGTGGTTTGTAGTTTCCCTGCAGGCAGAAGAAAAACATCACTACAGCTCCCTGCAAAAACAAACAAGAGCTGTAGTTTAAATTGGATTGTAAGAACATGGCACACATTTGTTTCATGGGCATGTTTTTGCTCCTGATTTTTAGATTCACAATTTGAGATATTCAGTGTTTGTATCATTTTTCCAAATAGGCTGATTTTTCCCAAACCCCAGTAGTAGAAACTGAAATTAAAACTTTTCATGGAACAATGATAAGAACATGGATTTTGGAATCTCACAAACTTTTGGAGCTCAGCTTTGCCATGGACTGGCTTAAGCTTATTATTCAAGCCTCCATTTCCTTATATGTAAAATGGGGGTATTTATTTCATAGGGTTGAGTTGTAAATAACAAACTATTGACCAAAATGTCTGACACTCAGTAGACACTCAAAATATGCTAGTTTCCTTTTCCTCACTAGTGGGTCAAAAAAAAAAAAATAACATACTAAACTAAAAGTTTGACATGTATAACATGATCTTCTCAGAGTCAGTTGCATGAGCACAGTAAAATCTCCGTAACTGTTCTTTGATTTGGTTTGCTCACCTGTACTCCACAACCTAGAATGGTTGTAATAGATAGCTACTCACTCACTCTCATTCTGAGTTTCCAAATGAAAAGATTGGTCAGTGGAGACCGTTGTGAGAATGCTAATGGAAAAACGCCACTGATAGGGTTGCTTGATTTACTCTCTCTCTCCAAAGCCTGTCCTGAAGCTGCCCATGGTTAAGTCTCTTGCACCAAACTAATTATTTAGAGCCAGGGAGGAAGGAGATAAGGCAGAACCTAGAAAGCATTACTAGACCCTGTGTGGGCTTGAGATTGAGCCTGGGATATCTCTCAGGTGATGGAGTCTAGCAGGCCGCCCTGCCCACATGGCTTTTGCTGTTGTGCTATGACCTTACTGAGCTCCAGCTGGATAGGTCTTGACTTTATGTAAGAATACATCTTTAAAGTGTCTTTCCAAAGTATGTATACTCCTGGATGTATGTGCCACCCCATCCTCACCCTCCACCCACACTGGGCAATCGGGCTTCTAGAAGTCTGGAAGATCAGAACGGAAAGGATCCTCACTGGCAAGAGGTGTCTCAAGGCAATTCATAAAGTGAGGCTCTTTGTAGGCCATGATGGCAATCAGAGCTTACGGCCATCACGTTGTTCCCTGGTCACTCCCTGGCCCTGCCATACCATTGACTAAGGAGGGCTCGGGACGGTCTGATATATTAGAAATGAAACCTTCCACAGGTCATTTAGAATTTTTGAGATAGACTGATTACATACAGTTAGTGAGGCCAAGTAGTATCTGAGTTACTTATCCACTGAAGCAGCAATAGCTAAAGATAAGTGTCTGCTGACCATTTATTACTGTAGGGATACTATTGTGATTTTTTTTTTTTTTTGGTATTTTAATATTCAGATTAAAACAAATGTCAGGTAGGTTACATATGGGCCAAGGCCTGCCATGAGGTTAGCAGCCCAGCATTTCATACTTGCTTAAAATTCACACTGGAATACAAGGAATGACCAGCTGTATTTTCATAATTTTAAGGAGGGATATGCTAATAGTTTTTTGAAAGGGGGAAATAAGGTTGGCCCATCATTTTAGATGGCTGGAATGATGAGTTTTGCGTACAGTAGTGCTTTAAGGAGGTGAACAAGGACTGTAGACTCCCAGACTCACTGGAAGGGAGCCTTGCTTTTCCCAAGTAGAGGAAATGAGTCCCAGCAGTATGTTGTTGTTGTTGTTTTTTAAGATTTATTTCTTTGTTTTTATTTCCTCTCCCCTTCCCATTCTCCCGCCTTGCTGTTTTATTGCTGTCTGTGTTGTCTTCTCTTCTCATTTTCTCTTCTCTAGGATTCACCAGGATTCGATCCTGGAGACCTCTGATGGGGAGAAAGCTTCCCTGTCAATTGCACCACCTCAGTTCTTAATTTCTGTGCTTCACCTTGACTCTCCCCTTGTCTCTCTTTTGATGCATCATCATCTTGCTGCGTGACTCACTTGCACAGGGCACTGGCTCACCGCCCAGGCACTTGCTCACTGCATGGGCAGTGGCTTGCCACGTGGGCATGCTTTCACTTCTTTTTTTCACCAGGAGGCCCCAGGGACCGAACCCAGGTCCTCCTATATGGTAGGTGGAAGCTCTATCACTTGAGCCATATCTGCTTCCCCCAGCAGTATGTTTATACCTCACCTACCCCCTCCCCATTCCGTTGAGAAAAACCAGTGCCACTATGGCGCTTAAGTTTGTTTATTACAATACAGTCGATTAGGACTTAGGATACCTTTGCCTTTGTGATATGTGCTCTGGGCTGTGAACTAAACTTTATCAGGGCTTTGGCTTGGTGCCTACCATCAAGTTGTGCTTTGAGTGAATAGCAACCCTTTCCTATATAGGGCCCATATATTCAAAGGGTTGACTAGAATAACAGCTCTAAAACGTAGAATGCATTGCTCTCATCCTGTCTGAGAATGTTTTAAATGTTTAATTTAAACACCTAGCATACTCTATGGCTGCAGGAGGGGAAGGCAGAGAGTTTTCTCTAGAGGGTAGCTGGCTTTCCAGTGTAGTGTCTCAGCGTCGTTAAAAGCAGGCGTCTTGATAGCTAATACATTACACCAATCAAGGAGAGTTATCTTAAGCCACAATTAATCTGCTCTCTGGCATATGTTGATAGGAAAGCATCATGCTGTTTCTTAATTAAAAGCAAATGGATTAAAAATGATTAATAAGCGTATTAAATATTCTCCTAAACTAAAGGCTTTGGAACTCTCGGATAAATCTAGGTGGGCTTTTCTCTCCCCATTCTGCAAACCAAGAAGCATTCATTATTTTAGTTTTGCCTTCCCCCCAAATCTTCATAAATGTGGAAGTCCTCAAACAGTGGAGCAGAAGTCTAAACTACCAGTGATGGAAATGGAAACGTCAGAGTTCAAGTGGCAGCAGTTAGGATTGCAGGTGTATATACATCCATATATGGGTATACGGCAAGCTAAGACACAAGAGTGAGTTAAAATAATCACAGTGAAAAAACATTGCTACCCAGCCCATCCCCTTATCCACAGGGATTGAGGTGGTACCTCCTTTCATTAGAAACAAAATACCTTCCCACCTTTTAGCTTCAAGAGATGTTAGTCTTGAACCGAGATACAGAGAAGTAGAAAGGATTGCCCAGGTGTGCCCTGCCTTAACTGGAGGTCTGATTTTTAAATGGTGATTAAAACCAAGATTGGCAGAATTGGGCCTAGAAGAACTACAGAAAGAGCTAGAAAAGGTGTGTTGCTGATCCTGAATCCTAGGGTAGTCTCAAATGTGAAAGACTCCTTAAGAAGTTTTAGGAATGTGGAAGTCAGTGAGATAACCTATAATAAATAACCAGTTGCAGTTAACTTGCCAACTAAGTTAGAGAAGGAGAAGTGAGAATCTGAAGAGAAATCATTATTTTTCAAAGGTACAAAGTAGTTGAAAAACAGCCCAATGCTTATTTTCTTATTGCTTGATGCCTCTTGAAGGGTATGATGAAAACATGTTCCTCTGTGTCTCTGCAGGCCCTGTAGTTAGAGCTGTGGCTTTTGCGCTATGGCTTGTATGCAGGTTTCATGTCACCACACCTCAAGCCTCAAAGCCTCTGATGGTCGCTAATGCACCCACCTATTAAATTACAGCGCCACACTCATTGTCATTCTGACTTTGACTTCGTTAGTGATAACAGAGAAGGATAGCACACCTTTAAATGACGAGCCTTGTGTTTAATTACCCAAACAAAATGACATAAATATGAATGAGCCCTAATGGTGGTACTTGGTTTTCCGGAAACCATTAACAAAACGATTCCTAAATGATTTGTAAAGAAAATGAGAAGAGAAGAGAGCAAGGAGAAGGCTATTAGGCTTCTAACACACTCCTGAATTATTATGTCATCAACTACCAAAGGAAATACTCAGCTAAATGATCTTGAAAAAAGAAGGTGAGAGGTGGTTTGTTGAGACTTTTGGGATTATAGACATCTTGACCCTTTTGAATACTCCGCCATATAATAAAATGGGGGTTAGATTTCTGACCTAGTGACTCTAACCTCACAGCAGGACTTCGCTCACAACAGTCCCCTCAGTGCTTTGTTGAAGACGGTGGGCTGTGTTCCAGTAGCCTTCCACAGCCCAAAGGCTGAGGCACAGTCCAGGAAACGCAAAGCAACTCATCCATCAGGCCTGGCTGGGACTATAAACTTCCATTCTAAGATTTGTCTCAATTCCTTAAGAAGCACACCTTTCTTTTTTAAAAACACTGAATAAACAACCCTTCCCCCTCAATTCCCACTTTACTAAATAATTTGGGCTTCAGCTATTTCAGATCTGTCAAGTTATCGAATTCTCTTAGCCTCAGTAGCCTAGGTATACCTGGGGTCTGACAAGACAAAAGAGTGTGCACAATGATGCCCTCTAGAAAGTCCTAGACATGCTCTGAACATGCATCTTGTGTGTATCGAAAGGAGGACCAAGTACAGTTCCTGTCTTGGGACCTGTGAACAACTTTTTGTTGTTGCACAAGCTTTTGCTGTGAACTTTCCAGTTATTGAATAATCAGATCCAGGCCTGGCCTGACCCCCTGGAGGTTGAACAAGATCATCTGTTTGCAGGCCTATGTTTGGGACAATAATAAGGATCTGGTGGAATGGCTGGAGAAACAGCTGACTGATGAAGATGGTGTTCGCTCAGTAATAGAGGAAAACATCAAATATATCAGCAGAGACTATGTCCTCAAGCAGATCCGCAGGTGAGACCAGCAGAGGGGGAGAATTGCTTGAAAGAAGTGGGGTTAATTTCTTTGGGATAAAAAGTTTAAGAACAAATCTTGAGATAATGCCTTTTCATCTTTGTGGTCTCTATTTGAGACTGCTGTAGTTGACCCTGTTGTAGTTGACCCACAGATGAAAATAGAGCCCTGAAGTACAATTCTGTCTCGGCTACTAGTCCCCAGGGGCACTGAGTAATCTCTAGCAAGATGAAGGCTTAGTTCATTGTGCCCACCTATTAGTTCAAAATGCAGATACTCAAACTGGATGAATGATTCTGTGAGTAAGGCTGATTACATGGTGTTTCCTGGGAAACTGCCTCCACCTTCTTCTAGTCTTCTCCATGGGATGAGTGGTGAAGACTGCTGGGGACATATTTTTAACTTTTTATTTGGAAACAGTTCACCTGCTGAAAAGTTATAAAAATAAAAATTGTACAAATATCCCTATATATATATCTGTACCCAGATTTACCTGTTGTTTACATTTTACTCCATTTACTTTATCATTTGTGTGTGCTTGCTCTCTCATATATATATAATATATTATATATATTTTTTTTGTTCTGAACCATTTAAGAATAAGTTATATATGCCATAGCCTTTTACCCTTAAATACTTCAGTGTTTTTGCTAAGAATAGGGATATTCTCTTATATAGTCACAGTAAAATCAATTTTAGTAAATTTAACATTGATATAAGCTTTTATTTAATCTACCATTCATACTCCAATTTTTAAAAAATTGAGCCAATTATGTCTTTTTTTCCCCCTCCAGTAAAGGTCGAATATTGTATTTGGTTAGGTCTCTCTAGCTTCCTTTGATCTGGAGCATTTCCCCAACCTTTCTTTTAGTCTTTTATGGCATTGCCTTTTTTATATGGTCTTCCCCAACCCCCACACTTTTTTTGTAAGAGGACATTCCTCATTTTTACTTTTTCCCCGACGTTTCCTCATGATTAGATTCAGGTTATACATTTTCAGCAGGAATATTACATCAGTGATGCTGCATCCTTCTCAGGGTCTCCCATCTGGAGGCACATGATGTTCACTGGCCCCTTGTGATGTTAATTTCAACCACCTGGTCAAATGTTATTTGATTTCTCCACCTGAGTAATTACTGTGTTTCCCCCACCCATGAACCTAATAAGCAGTCTATGGGGAGATACTTTAGAACTATGCAGATATCCTACTCCTTGTTAAAATTCCTCCCTAAGGGGAGCACGTGTAGCTCAGTGGTTGAGTGCCTGCTTCCCATGTCCTGGGTACCATCCTCAGTACCTCCTAAAGAAAAAAAAATTCTCCCTAAATTTACCATCCATTGGTGATTCTTGTTTGATCCAGATTTTACCATGTTGGTTGCAAAATGACTTTCCAACTCCAGCATTCCCTCTATAGTTACCAGTCACAATTCAGCTTCTCCTATAAGCAAAAACCCTTCCTTCTCCCACATTTATTTACATGTTCATTACTGTTAAAGACTAATGCATTTTTTCCCAGTGATTCATAGTTCATTACTATACTTAATTATTTTGATGCTCAAACTGTCCTGGATTTGGCCAGTGGGAGCCCCTTTCCACTGGCTCCTCTTTGTGACGTGCCCCCAGTGGTCTTTGTAGTATTTCCTTACTTTCTGGCATAGTAAGATGTTTTTCAGGTTCATCTTTTATCTCCCTTGCTGCTTGGGTTATTTTTAATGTAGGAAAACAAATCAGGTAAGACAGTAATAACATGTTTATTAAGTAATTCTTAAGCTACCCTGATACAGATACCTCTCTCTCTCTCTATTCTTCACCATCCCAAATCTTCCTCTCCAGCTTGGTACAGGCCAATCCAGAGGTTGCCATGGATTCCGTCATCCATATGACCCAGCACATCTCACCTACTCAGAGAGCAGAAGTCATACGGATCCTCTCCACAATGGACTCCCCTTCAACATAGGAAGAGCTTCCTGCCCCATCCCATCCCTGTCCTGCCTCCAGAGAAAAGGGCTAGAGCTGCTTCTTAACAACTGAAACCACTGTCATGAGAGGGTACCGGAAATCAAGCACTGGAATCAAAGTGGCATTTTACTTCCCCTCATATGTTTACAGGTTATGCATGACATACTGGGATATAGGTTCACAAAGCACCCCCCTGCGCACCAGTCACACCTGTCCTATTCAGTATTTATTACCCTTGCTCTTACTGCAGCCCCTGTCTCCCTGCACAAGGCCCAGAGAAGGCAATGAAGGGTACAAGCACGTACCGTGAGGTCTTGCGACACCAAAGCAGGGCTGCCCCTCCTCTCCTGATAGCACACCACAACAAAGTGTGAGGAGCTGCCCAGCAGCCTTCCCTCACCCCTGGCCCCATGAGCCTGCAGCCACAAGCTGCAGAGGAGGGCCAGGGGGCTGAGGTCATAGGCCCAGCACATACCAGGCATGGGAGAAGAATTATTCCCAGTTTAACCACACCAAAATACCTTAGAGCATGAAATCTACTGCATATTCCATGGGAACTCAGAGAAGAATCAAAACCATAATCCAAGGAGAAAGGAAATAGACTTAAGTTATTCTTGATTTAGGAGGCTGCAACCTTGGGTTAAATTCTCTTAGAATAAATGGAAAGGTTGTTGCCCTGCGTGCCATGGCTCAACCAGCTGTTGCACCTGACTGGGGCTGCAGGGCCCTTCTGCCAGGGCCCCACAGTCAACGCTGAAGCCTGAGTTTTGGTGGGGAAGGAACCAGAGGGCATTGCCCTTTCCTGTCACTCATGGAAACTTGTTACTTATGCCACAGAGAACAAGCCAGGTGTTCTCTTCTTAGGACTTGGAAGGTTGTTACTATTAAGCCTGGAGCTTTGATAGTTACAAGAAGTTAATGGTGCCTACAGAGTCACTCATCTCTCTTTCCAGGGCAAGTATGCCCTACTCTCCTAGAAGTTTACATTCCTACCCCCTCTGGTCCTGTCTCTTCCCTGGAATGTACACAGGCAACAGGTGTGCCAGACACTCCACAGCTGCTGAAAGAAGCCCTGGTGATGGACTGGTGGGGTGGCTCCCAGGGAACACAGAATCCACATGACCTTAAGATTATTTACAACTCAGTAATGGTGCTGCTGTCTTGCAGGTCCCTCCCGGGCCAGCAGCAGGGGCCTGCCCCCTCAGGGGTGGTCGAGTTTATTCAAGAACAGAGCTTACTGGTCCACCCATCTGTATTCCTGAAGCAAGCATGGCCAGTGATCAGGGCTTGGTATAGCATCTGGTTGTTACAGTATAGCTAATTGCGTTTGTCACTGATGCCAAAGGAGGAAATCATGAATGTTTTAGAAGCAGTGGTATGCTACAAGCTACAGTTTTGAGCCTTAACTCTATAGTTCACACACACGAGAAAGAGCTCTACTTGCCCTTCTTCAGGAACTGTTTGTGCAAATAGATTTGCTGGACTTCTCAACAGTTTTAAACCACAGGCAGACACTTTATGTACAAATGGGTCTGATGATACACATGACTGGATATATGACTGACTGCCCCTAGGAGCTCAGAGCCTCAGCCAGGCTGAGGTGGAAGGTGCAGTTGTTGGCACCAAAGAAGGGTGGGAAAAGTTGGGGAACAATTCTCAGTCCAGAAGCTTACAAATTATTTGCTTACCCAGTAAGTAAAAAATGGATTACTCTTTGACCAAATTATTCCTCTACCTTTTTCTGTAATAAATGAAGTCCCACATACCTAGAGATGGTATACTATCCTGCTTTCCTCAATTGGCCTGTCCTAGCCAGGAATGGCACTGGCATTTCTTCAGAGGCAGGGTGGGTGACACTCATTTTACCTTCTTCCCCCTCCCCCATCCCACCAAATCATAACACATTAACTGAGTAGGTTTCCTCTCTAGAACCCTGTAATTCCAACTCTCCCACCCCCAGGGCTCCTCCTATTAGGTCTTACGCCAGGCAGGGATTTTTCATAGGGAGAATCAGAAACTGAGCCACAGAACGTGAGCAAGCTGATATTCCCACAGCCCGTCACACATGCCAGGTTACTGAGGCAGGAGGAGCACAAATGATGCTTGAACTGAGATTGCCATAGTATCTATTCACTTTGTTCACAAAGCAGCCTTCACTTATCTCAGTGAGAATTCAATGGACGCATATCCTGATGAGCAAGACGATTCAAATGCACTCTTTTCACATTTTGTTGAAATAAACCTCCAGGTTTGTAGAAGAGTCATCATTTGTCATTTCAACCCATACCCAGCCACCTCATTTCTTACTGCACTTTCAGTAGAGAGTGGGGCTCAGCGGTAGGGCAAGCCCCTCCATGGTCCTGCACTCTATGACCCCCTGGTCTCTTAAACTCATGTAAGAATGGACCAAAAGGCAGTAAAAAGCTGGCCTTGGCCAATCTATCATACTGGCTGAATCAAGGTGAAAATTCTTCAAAGCTGAAAGTACTGCAATATCCACAGCCAAAAGCCCCTCCTTTAGTGTCATTTCTATTGGGTTTTTCAGGATGGGAAACAAATTGAACCTTCTGAGAGCTGGATGAGGGTCTTGGTAAGACTGTCTCCCAAAAGAGAGTGGGTTTAGGGAAGGGATGAGAAAGGCCACAGAAGAGGAGGAGCTTGGCTCACCAGTAACGTGCTGAGCAGTGATGGTAAGACTATTAGCCTATTTAGTGAAGAAAACACCTCCAGTGAGTCTTCCTTTTGACCCTGAGAAAAGCCTCCTCAAGGCCTTTGAAGCCCCAAGTCCACTATCTCTCAGAAGTCGCCTTTCCAGCATGCAGTAGGTTGAGTGTTCTAATTCACTCTTAATTAACACTGGGGCCAAATGGCAGATACTGGAGATTTTATGGAGAGGTGGTAGATTTTCTTAATCATTAACTAACAACTTAGTGGGTTTTTTTTTTTAAAGGAGGTACCAGGAATTAAACGCAGAACCTCATACGTGTGAAGTGCACGCTCAACGAATTAGCCATACACACTCCACTTAATTGATTTTCGACTCTAACTTTAGGCACAAAGAGGCACCAGGGACAGAAGATGCATGTAATTGTGTTCCTTCAACACCCCCCACCACCACCACCTCAATTTCTCTCTGGAAAAAAACTATAAATCCACATGACTGAGGCAGGAACAAACCTCAATCCCTGAACAATTACAAAGAAAGGTGCAGGCCAGAAGGAAGCCGGGAGAAGAATCACTGGCACCCTTTCCTGATAATTAAACTCAATGCTCTGTCCAGCTCCCCCTTTTGAATGTGTAGCAAAGCAAAGGATAGCTTTTTCTAAAATGAAATAAGCTGTTAGGTTAGAAAAGTATCAGTTTGATTCACCAAGTCAGATGGTCTAGAAAGGGGAATAAGAAGGGAGATTCAGGATCCAGCAGGAAATTGCTACTCTTTACCCCCAGCTGCTGTGCTCTAGTAGCAGGAATCCTGGTCAGTGGAGAGGCCCTGGGCCCTCCTGCCCTCCATTAAGCAGGCGGATGAGAAGATCCCAAAATGTGAACTCTAGGCTGCCCATAGTCTCAAGCGGTAGCTCTTGGTGGTTCTGGGGAAGGATAGCAAGATAAATGGGAAAAGATTGTTTCTGCCTTTTTCATTGGTTAAGTGGCCGAATATGTAAGTGTTTTCTTCTGCTGATGGGTCATACTTCCTCCACTAACCTTTTTCCAAGAGGAAAAATAAACAACTTCCTGGTATTACTTTGGGATACTAAGGAAAAGACTGAATGGTGAGGGTTCTGTGATCTAGTCCTGGCCCACCTCTGATTCCCTAACTGGAAAACAAGAACATGGTGATGAATGCAAATGCTTAATGGCCCTCACAGAGAGGCTCTTCCCTGAGCTCCTGAGGTGAGGTTCGTGCCAGGCATTAGTGAGAGGCTTCCAGAGGCACAGAGCAGGGGAGGCAAACCTTCCTTCATCTGCCTAGCTCCACAGCGCCTGCGTGCAAGAAGGCTAAAACCTGGGCCTGACTTGATGTACACACCGAGGCAAGAAAGCACCAAGGGCCACATCAGTGGTAAGGACAATGACAGGCTGAAGCCTTGTGGCAGAGGGGAGAATAAGCTAGGCTGTCCCAGACCAGGACACTGACATTTGCAAATTTATTTAAAGGGATACTAGGAATATTGGGTGAGAGCAGAGCAGTCATTTGGGGGCACAGTGCACAATGAAAAAGTAAGCAGGCTTCAGATCATAAAGAACTTTAAATGCCAGGCCAGGGAACAAGAGAGCAGAACTCTTAATGTATGTGGCAGGGGAGGCTGTGTTTATAAGGTTTGGAAAGCAACTGAATCAATGAAAAGAGCCCAGCCTTGAGTGCCAAGAAATCTGAGTCCAAGCTCAGCTCCATCATGCTGTGTGTAGTTCCCAAGTTGGAGAGCTCACCCCAGCATAGCAGATTCAAGCCACCCACACAGGCAGAAAAGTAACAAAGGAAACTCAACTACTCTCAGTACCCCAAAAAGCCTATGTGTGCCTCATCAGGCAGCAAAGCTCCCCATGCCATTGGCTTTCTGGTGGCTGGAGTTTTACCAGCCCAGGAAGTAATACTGGCCACCTCATGGCAGCCCGAAGTTCTAATCAGCAGTTAATAATAAATAATGGAAAGTGAACACCTTCATAAATGCAGTGTTTTGGGAAGTAAATTCTTCCAAATCATGAGATTCCCTTGGTTGGAGGAAGGGCATGATGGTAAAGGAGCCTCAGCCCTGACAGCTGGGGACCACCCACTGGGCACAGCTCATGAGGAACTCTAGGCTGGTGGGGAGCTCAGAACTGAATGATTGGCCTAATCCCAAACATTCTGATTCTGTGATTGGCCTTCTGGAATATGCAGGAAAGGCTGGGGGTGAAGAGAAACCACTACAGAAGTCCAAGCCCTGAATTAGGAAAATGCTAACAGCACTCTAATGTACTAATAGGTCCTCTCCTGGCCTCAAAAGGGCATAAGGCTCAGCTGGGTTCAAATAGCTGGTCCTTCATTCCTACCGTCTTTAGGGAAGGTCTTGACTTGCTCATTTTGTGAAATGTGAATGATAACAGAGCCCTCAAAGGGGCTTTTTGAAAGTTGTCAAAGTAGTTCACAGGAGTCCTGTGCTGGCCTTTAGTAACAAATTCTCAATACCTGTCAGATTTCTCCAGGCCCTACCACTTCTTTATGCTCAAAAGATTGGGGACCTGTTGTCACACCCAAGTACCTTCCTCAGGGAGTTGTCAGAGAACCATCGCCCTGACTAGGGCAGATCTAGGGAAGGTGTTCTCTAGGCACTTGAGCTACAACAACTGAGGGAGTGTCACTGAGGAACAATGCAGCTGATCAGAAGGCAGAACTCTAAGCCTGGCTGCCCTGGTGGCAGGGCCTCGAGGAGCTCAAAGGCCTTTTGGAGTCGTGCTTTCCCTGGAATGTAAAAGGAGAGAACAGGATGAGAAAATCTAGCAAGATTCTAACCTGGGATTATGGATGAAGCTGAAGTCTGGATTTTAAAATGTTCTGATGTGGGAGTGAGGGGAAAGCCTTCCAGCTTGGTGGAGCGAGTGGTTTGGCAAATCTGTCCTCAAAAAGCAGATGGGGCCCAAGTGATAAGGCCTCTGCCTACCAAATGGGGGGACCCGGGTCCAATCCCTGGGGCCTCCTGGTGAAAAAGAAGAGAAAGTGTGCCTGTATGGTGAACCAGTGCCCATGTGGCGAGCTGACTGCCCGCACAAAGTGAGTCATGCAGCAAGATGACACAACAAAAAGAGACAAAGGGGAGAGTCAAGGTGTAGTGCAATAGAGACCAGCAACTAAGGTGGTGCAATAGACAGAGAACCTCTCTCCATATCAGAGGTCCCAGGATCGAATCCCTGGAAATCTAGAGGCAAAAGATGAGAAGACAAAAAAAGAAATAGATAGAGGATCATGCAGCAAATGGACACAGCAAAAACGGGTGGGGGGGGGGACGGGAAAATTTTTTTTAAAAAAGCAAACAAAAGACAACCCAATTTTTAAAAATGGGCCAAGGACTTGAATAAACATTTCTCCAAGGAAGATACACAAATAACCAAAAAGCACATGAAGACATGCTCAACATCAGTGGACACTAAGGAAAGGCACTCAAAACCATGATGAGATACTGCCACATACCACTAGATGGCTAGTATTATTTTTAATGGAAATAAGTGCTGGCAAGGATGTAGAGAAATAGGAATCCTTAAACATTTGTAAAATGTGTAGCCACTGTGGAAGAAAAAAAAAAACTATGTCCACAAAGTTAAACACAGAACTACCATATGTCCCGGCAATCCCACTTCTTGGTATATCCCTAAGCGAGCTGAAAGCAGGGACTCAAACAGATATTTGTACAGTAATGTTCACAGCGGCATTAATTCACAGTAGCCAAAAGGTGGAAGTAACCCAAGTATCCATCAGCAAATGAATGGATAAACAAAATGAGGTACTTACATACAATGGAATATTATTCAGCTGTAAAAAGGAATTAAATTCTTATATAGACTACAACATGGATGAACCTTGAAGACATCATGTTGAGCGAAATAAGTCAGACAGATATTGTTTGATTCCACTCATATAAAATAAGTAGAATATTCAAATTCATAGAGACAGAAAGTAGAGTATAGGTTACCAGGGGCGAGGGTAGGGAAGGGGAAATAGAAAGTTCATACATAACGGGAGCTGAATCTCTGGGGTGATAGAAAAGTTTCAGTAATGGATGTCATTGGATGGTGATGGTAGTGCAACACTGAGAATGTGATTAATGCTCGGGAGTGACTGAAATGGGAAATTGTATGTTGTATACACCTTACCACAACTTAAAAAAAAAAAGATTAGAGGGACAAAGACAGTTAAATGCAATACATGATCCTGGGCTGGAGGGAAAAAGTGCCCAAAAGGACATTATTAGACAACTGAAAAAATTGGAATACAGACTTTATGCTTTATGTCAATGTTAAATTTATTTGACTTGATAATTGCATTTAATATGGTTACCTAAGTGTATATCCTTTTTCTTAGGAGATTTTCGTGAAGGTCTTAAGTAGTAAAGGAACATGATGTATGCAACCTATTCTCAAATGTTTAGAAAACAGATATAACCAATGTGGCAAAATGTTAAATTGGGTATCTGAGTAGTGAGTATATTGCAGTTGTCTTCAATATTTTTATTTTATTTTTGCAACTTTTCCGTAAGTTTGGAATATTTTCAAAATAAGTTTTTTAAAAAACAGCAGTGATGAAAGTGGACCAAAAGCCCTTTAGGTTTCTGAAAATCAACCAAAGGCGTATAACAAATTGGGCACAGGTTACTCGTTAGAAATGAGGAACCTTGGGTAAGAACAGTCAGCGCTTAGTTCTTGCCTGGGGCTGCTCCTAAACCCACTCTAATGTGGTCGCAGTAGTTCTATCAGGGTGGAGACACAGATTTCCAAAATCAGAAAGGAAAGAGGGCTATCACTAGTGACCATACAGAAATTAAAAGAATTATAAAATATTATGAACTTAATGCCAACAAATTAGACAACTTATGTAAAAGGACAAATTCATAGAAAGACAAAATCTACCAAAATTTACTTGAGAAAAAACAAAACATGAATATACCTTTAACAAGAAATAAAATGAATAATTAAAAATCATCCCGCAAAGAAATGATCAGTCCCAGAAGTCACAGAGAAGAAATAATACCAATCCTTCACAAACTCTTTAGGAAACAGGAGAGAAAACACTTTCCAACTCATTCTATGAGACCAGTATTATCCTGACATCAAAGCCAAAGAAATTTACAGAGCAATATCTTTGACGAACATAGATGCAAACTTCCTTAGCAAATATTAGCAAACTGAATCTAGCAACATATAAAAAAAGATATGCATAATGGCTAGCTGTGCAAGGTTAAAACCAATTAAGGTAATACACCATAGTAACAAAGGACAAAAAACATAGGATCATCTCAATAGATGCAGAAAAAGCACTTCATAAAATTCAACACCTATTCCAGATAAAAAATTCTCAACCAACTATGGGTATAAGGGAACTTCCTCAATCTGATTAAGGGCATTTATAAAAACCTCAGCTAACATTATACTTAATGTGAAAGACTAAATGCTTTTCCCCTAAGAACAGGAACAAGAGCAAGAGTAAGATGTCAGCTCTTGTCATGTCTACTCAGCATTATACCAGAGATTCTAACTGGTGCAATAAGGCTACATAAACAAACAAACAAGAAAAGGCATCCAAATTGCAAAAGAAAGAGTAAAACTGTCTTTATATGCAGATTTCAAGATCATGATCCATTAAAAAATAAACCATTAAAACAAATAAATATATTCAGCAAAATCGCAGTATACAAGGTCAATATTCAAAAATCAATTATATTTCTCTATACTAGCAAGGAGCAACCTAAAAATAAAACTAAGAAAATTTTATTCACAATAGCATCAAAAACCATACAAGGGAAGCAGATATGGCTCAAGTAATTGGGCTCCCAGCAACCATATGGGAGGTCCAGGGTTTGACGCCGGTGAAGGCAAGCTGGCCCTCGCAGTGAACTGGTCCGCACAGGAGTGCTGGCACAGCAAGATGACGCAACAGAAGGATACACAGAGGAGAGATAAGAGACGCAGTAGACTGGGGAGCTGAGGTGGCGCTAGAGAATGATCACCTCTCTCCCACTCTGGAGGTCCCAGGAACAGTTTCCGGAGCTGTATAATGAGAATACAAGCAGACACAGAAGAACACACAGCAAATGGACACAGACAGCAGACAATGGAGCGAGGGCGGGGGGGAGGGAATACAAAACTTATTAACAAATTTTAAGAAATGCAAAAGTTGTGCACTAAAAATTAGAATACATTGCTGAGCGGAATTAAAGAAAATATAAATAAATGGAGAGACATTTCATATTCATGAATTGGAAGACTTACTTTTGTTACAATAGCAATTCTTCCCAAATTGATCTATAGATTCAATTCAATCCCTGTCAAAACCCAGCAGACATTTTAATAGAAACTGACAGATTTCATATGGAAATACCAAGGACCCAGAACAGCTAAAACAATTTCAATAAAATTAGAACAAAGTTTAAGACCTTACAACTACCTGAGTTCAAAACTTTTACTTGTGTAAAAACAGGCACTTAGAATAGAGCATATTGGGAGTCAGAAATCTTTACATTTACGGTCGATTTTTTTTTTTTTTTTTTTTTTTTTTGAGGTACTGGGGCCAGAGATTTAAACTGGGACCTCATATGTGGGGAGCCAACACTTGACCACAGAGCCACATCAGCTCCCCTGAGTTGGTTTTTTCATTTGTTTGCTTGTATTGTTTTTTTTTTAGGAGGCACTGGGAACCAAATCCAGGACTTTCCTATGTGGGAAGCAGGTACTTGACCCACATCTGCTCCCCATCAAGTGTATTATGAGTCAAGGCAACTTAATGGGGGAAAGGATAGTCTTTTCAACAAACAGTGCTGGAACAACTGGATATCTACATGCAAAATTTAATTCAATATGGATCAAAGACCTAAATGTAAGAGCTAAAGCTATAAAACTTCTGGAAGAAGACATAGGAGAAAATCTTTGTGACCTCAGATTGGGAACTTCTTAGATATGACACCAAAAGCATGATCTATGAAAAGAAAAAATTGACAAATTAGGACTTGGCCAAAATTTAAAATGTTTATATTTTAAATGACACTATTAAGCAAATTAACAGACAAAAGCCACAGGCTGGGATAAAATATTTGCAAATCATATTTCTGATTAAGGACTTGTATCCAGAATATATAAAGATTTCTTACAACTCAATAAAACAAACAACTTGATTAAAAATGAGCAAAAGCTTTAGACATTTCACCAAAGGTAGTTCTATGAATGACTAATAAGCACATGAAAAGCTGTTCAACATCATTAATCATTCCAGAAATGTAAAGTAAAACCACAGTGAGAGTCCACTACTTATTAGAATAGTTATAATCACAAAACAGACAACAGCAAGTATTATCAAGGATGTGGAGAAGCTGGAAGCTTCATACATTGCTGGTGGGAATATAAAATGGTACAGCCACTCTGGAATACAGCTTAGCAGTTTCTCAAAAAATTCAACATAAACTTACCATATGGTCCAGGAATTTGCACAGGTATCTGTGCAAAATAAATGAAAACATATGCTCTGCAAAGACTTGTGATTGTTCATATCAGTTTTATACATATGGCCTGAATTGGGAAACAATCCAGTTGTTCATCAGTAGGTGAATGGCTAAACAAAAAAAGTGGTATATCCATACAATAGGATACGAGCTGGCAATAAAAAGGCATGAACTACCCTTATATGCTATAACATGGGTGAGCCTTGTGCTCAGCAAAAGAAGTCACATGCAAAAGACAACATATTGTATTATTCTTTTTTATATGAAACGTCCAGAAAAGGCAAATCTCCACCTACAGAAAGCAGATCAGTTATTGCCTGGGACTGGGGATAGAAGCAGTCTTGCAGGGATTTGTTGGAGTGGTGAAAATATTCTAAAAGTGGGTTATGTTGATGGTAGCAAAACTCTAAATTTACTAAGAATCACTGAATTGTACACACACAATGATTGAATTTTATTGTCTCTAAATTGTACCTTAATAAGAAAGCTGTTAACCAGCAAAGTGGTGGGGGTAAAGAGATATACATGAAACAAGTTTGGGAATATACTGGTCAGTGTTGAAACTGGGTGATGGGAAATGGGGGCTCATTATATTATTCCCTCTACTTTTGCGTACTTAAATTTTTCATAGTAAAGGTTCATGTGAAATGCTTGGATTTGTTTTACCCCAGAAGGGAAGAGTCATTCATGAATCAAAACTTCCCAGTCATGGTAGTCTTAGCAGTTACTCATTTACCACCTGGTTTGTTCCGTAAGGGATTTTCAGTGGTGGAGCCCCCTGGATTCCTCTGTCTCTTGACACTTGCCAGTGCCCATCCTAAAAGCCAGGTCTAGAGTCGCAGCCTTGGCAGCTGTGGACAGGAGAATCCAAGCCGACCCAGCGCCCATGTGGCCCTGGCCGAGCCCCTGCCTGCCGCTTTGGGCCACCCGCATTCCCACACCTACCAGCCTCACAGCCAGCACCCAACAGCGGGCCCCGCCGCGCCTCTGCAGCTGCCTCCGCAAACTCATCGTCCTTCCGCACGCACTGGGAGACTCCCAAGGCAGCTGGCTGACATTTAGCTCCGGCATTGCTGGCACACGGCCAGCCTTCCCCCGTCCTCCCACAAAACCCAGCCCCTCCTTGAGATCAAGAGCTGCGCCATGAGCCCTTCTCTCCGGGTTCCTCAGGAGCGCTGGTTAAGGCGAGGAAGACCACCTAGGTCTCAAGGGCCTCGCTGGGAATGACGACGCTGAATGCTGTGCAGCAGGAAACGGCCCCGGGCGCCTTTCTAAGCTAACTGAGTTACAAAATGATCCTCGAAGGGTTAACTTCACCACCACAGCTGCTTCTAGGACCCTTTCCTCAAAACCTGCTCGGGTCTGCCGCCTTCTGAGCTACCCCCACCAAGGCCTACCCCGAGTCTGAAAGAGCCTGGCTGGGGCCTGCAGGATGACGCCAAGAGCGAGGGCTCGTCACTCCAAGAACCTTGACCGGCAGTACCAGGTGCTCTCGCGGAGGCCTCCCGGCAGCCAGGGCAGAAAGCTCAAGCCCTGCACTCGAGGCCCCGCAGAGCCCTACCCAGGGCTTTTCCCCTGCAAGCCACAGGCCTGCCCTGGCCCCAGATGGGGTTTATTTGCTCAGCACCCACTGGGAATGTAAACAATATTAAATTGCAGACCTACTGGTCCTGCTGGTCCAAACACTGGCTGACTGAGTGCGGGCCAGAAATGCAAGCTGGGCCCTCAAGGAGCTCCAGGGGAGTCACCACGGCAGCCAATGGGGCTCCTCCTGGCCAATCCCTGGGGGGCGCCGCCCAGAGGGGCGGGCCCTTCCTTTCCACGCAGTTCCGCAGTGGACTTCTGCCTGGGAGGAGCTAAAGGTGTTAGAATGTCTTTGCACTATTTGCTGCAGGTACTGCTTCCACTGTCTCACACACTAACTCTTACCCAAGAGCCCAATACCCAAAACCACTTCTAGGCACACACAGAAATGCAATTATGGGAGGTGGAAACTACCCAACTCCAGCACTGCATCTAAAACCCTACCATAAAATATCTGCATATCAAACTACCCAGGACCCCAGGACGGTGAAGCTTTCAAAGGGGGAAGATCAAAGTGCTGTCATCTTTTAATTTAATCCTTTTGTTGCATCAATGGTCTTAAGAGGGATGAGAGATCAAAATAAAAATGGAAACAAACTATATCTTTGTGGCTGTTGTGTTTTAGTCTTTTTTCTCAATTTGGGCCACAAAATAGGTCAGCTCCATTACTGATCAGCCTTCCCACAAATATTTAAAACAAATTGAATTGCACACCCAATACCCATCACAATTACACCAGGCACAATAACTAAATTAGCAATTCAACAAAATAATTGGAAATGCGATTCTCTCTATTCCACGAGTCTCCCTCGAGGGTTTAGTCGATCTATGGGGGAAAACTCAGCTTTCCTAATTCTGCAGCTAATTAGAGACTCACTTGTAAATGAAGTTGTTTGTCTTAAAGTTGAAATTCTCTTCTGGGGGTGGGGGGGAGAGGAGAGATGAGAAAGTCCTTCCACTCCCGAGCCAGTGTATTAAACAGGTGGAAAGAATACACACCTGGGTTCTAATTAGCAGCCATATCCGCAATTAATAAAAAATTACTATTTTACCATCAATTATCTAGTAATGAACAACTTCAAAAGAGCCAGCCAGGCTGACGTCCTCGGAAGTAAAGAAGCAAACACTGTCGACAGCCCTTGAGACCAGGCGTCTGGCTGGGGGGCTGCCGCCTGCCAGGAGGGGCAGAGCCCACCCGGCGGCGCTGGCCGCAGGCAGCTCCCGGTCGTGGGCCCAGGCAGCCCCGCTTAGCCTCAGAGGCGCAAGGCCCTCCTGTGGAAGCCCTGCGGGGGACCCGGAGGGGCCGCGGGCTCAGGCGAGGTGGAAATCTACCCTGGCCTCCTTGCCAAGCAATCTTGAGGTTTCAGTTAGGCTGACCTTGGCCTCTTTTTGTTCCTTCGGGTAGGAAAATCTCAGTTTAATTATATGACTGAGAACTAGAGCTTACATCCGGCTCCTCAAGCCCTCCTCCGTGCAGATCGCCCTGTGGCCTGAAAAACGCAAACTCCCCAGGGGGCCCCGAGGCCCGAGGTCCCTCGTCCAGGGACTTACTCCCCAGGCCCCCGGCCCTGCGCAGGAGCCTCCCGCACACACCCCGCGGGGACCAAAGCCCTGACCCCATCAGCGAGGTCAGCAGGTGAAACGGGCCTCCGGGCCTGGGACGCCTCGGTTCCCAAGATCCCCCGAGCACATCGCAGCACCCAACGGAGGGCGAGAAGCTGCTGAACCGCGAAGTCCATTCAAAAGCACCTGCTCCTCCCTGCTTATCTCCTCGAATGGTAGGAACTAGGAGTTACCACATTGAGTGTTCCCAACTACCCTTACATTTGGCTCTTGAAACCAAGTGCCATGTGCTACAACTGTAAAGGACACAAGAGTCGAACTGGAAAATAATTTTATAGCATCATGGAGCCATGTCCAACCTTGTTCTTCAGGAATACTGGGGCTGAGTTAGCCTCCCAGGGCCCTTCCTTGACCCCTCTGGACACCAAGGCAGGAACCAGGCTCAGGTTTCAGGGTCAAGAAACTGGTGGAGACGGGTCACACTCCCAGCCCCGTCTTGCCTACAGCGGGGCCTTCTCCCCAGCCCCTGCCATGGGCACGGGTGGATGAAGACACTGAGACCCTAGCCTTGGGGCAGCTGGAGCTCTGCAGGCCCATCTGTTGCTATGACTTGAAAAAGGCTGGCAAGCACCTGTACAGAGCTGCCCTGTCCAAAACAGTAGCCACTAGCCACATACGGCTACCTAAAGTTAAATTAGCAAAATTAAATGTCTGTTCCCTCAGTTACACTCACCACCTTGCAAGTGCTCAAAACCCACAAGTGGTTAGTGACTATTATACTGGACAGCACCATACAATAGGATTATATTTCCATCAACCCGGAAAGTTCTATTGGACAACTCTGGTCTAGGTACTCTTGGCATCCCCTGGGCTCTCCAGCCCCCTCTCAGGAGAGAGGGAAGGTGGCGGGCCGTGGAGGTGAGCCATAGCTGGGAGCTGCACTCACTGAGGAAAGAGGCAACCACAGAGCAGCAGGCTAATCGCTTTGTGCTGGCTCTCAGCATCCCTGCATCCTAATGCACCTGGTGTTCTCAGAACCAGACTTTAGACTCAGGAGGGAGTGCCCACGAGCACCGGGGCAGAGCACTTGCCCTCCTGCCAGGCTCAGCTCTCGCCCTGGGAAGGTGACGCCATGCCTGAGCGTAGGCTCAGAGTCTGGGCCTGAAGGAGTGTCAGCCAGAACCACTAGTGACAAGTGCGGTGGAGGCAATGGGTGTTGACTAGTCAAAGTCCACGGAACTCTACAGGAGAGGAGCAGAGACCACCCCGCAGAGTGTGTCACCTGCCTAAACCACCTTTAGCCACACCTTGAGCGGTACCTGGCACACAGGGAGGACAACGAATATCTGAATGAACAGACAACACTCCTGCACCTGTGCTTTTACTTCGAAACAGCTGCTTTAGAACGGGAAGGCTTGCAACCCAGCTCAGCTAACCCTCACGTTCCTAATGAGGACCACGAGGCCCAGAGGTCAAACCACCTGCTCAAGGCCACACACCAGGCTGGTTTTGGTGTCTTCAAGACTCTTTCCACGATGCATGCCTTCCCTTCCTAGCTGTCCTCTACTCAAAACACAGTGGAAGTGCATGCCAGGACGAGGGGTCTCCCAGGTTCTGTGATAACCTGGGAACATGCCCCGAGATACAGCATCTACGTAACTTGGAGAATGGAACACAGATGAGCCGGCAGCCAGCCCTGTGCAGGGCCTGAGCTCACACAATCCAGCGCAGGGAGGAGGAAGCGGGGAGGGCAGGAACCTGTGTGCCCATCTGCGTGCCTACTGGGGCCTTCTATTCTTTTTCTACCCTATCAGGGATGTAGGGTTGCATTTCTACATTCTTTTAAATTTTCTTTCCTGAAAATTCAATGTCCTTGACCTCAACAAATGAACACTGAGAACTTTGAACCAGGGGAAATAAACCAAGCACACTTCTCAGGAATACAAACGGTGCCAAGGCAATGACCCTATTGGCAGACCCCACACGATGGGCAAGAAAGGCGCAGGAAAGGAAATCTATAGAGATACACTAACAACAGGGGCTAGATAAGGCCCCCCCCTTCGCTTTTACCCATCCCTCTCTCCCACGCACAGGGGCAGCTGGTGAGGACCTCATCGACAGAGCTGCTGGACAAATTAAATAGCTACAAGTCAGCGGGCGATATGGATCCCCTGGATGGAGGAGACAATTAGCTAATGAACTTTCCAAATTACTGGCAATTATTTCTGAAATGTTATGAAGAAAGAAACATAAAAGACAGAAACCTTAAAGAAAAGAATGGTCTGTTCACTAAGGCAAGCTCAATTTTAATTCCTAGGGCATCTGACCCCCAAAAACACACACAGGCCTGAACGTAGAAAGTGAGAAGACCAGCTAAGATGCAAACAACAAAGCTCAGTCGTTTTAGACAAGAATCACTTTTTGTATTTGTCTTTATTCAACATACAAAAGCAAGGGCACAGGCTAACCCTGTGATGGGGACGCCCTGGTAGGAAACATCCACACCCGGCCCCTCGGCTCCTTCCTGACATGCTTCACCTCTACGTGGCGCTTTGCTGAGACCCGTGGCTCCCTCCCTCCTCTGTGAGTCTGGCCCAAGAGGGACAGGACCTGGGCATTAGCACAATACATACACAGAGTGACTGCCGCAGCCTGGAGAGTGGTACCGAGGTTTATAACTCCTGTCACATTTGGGTGAACTCTGAGCCTCAGACTCCATTTTTTGTTTTATTTAAGGAGGTATCGAAGATCAAACTGGGGACCTCGTAGATGGGAGGCAGGCATTGAACCACTTAAGCTGATCCACTTCTCTTTCTGCCTTTTTTTTAAGTTATTGATTTTTTTAAAATTTTTTCTTTTATTTCTGCCGCCCCCCCCCGCCCCGTTTCTGCTCTCTGTGTCCATTAGCTGTGTTCTTCTGTGTCTGCTTTTATTCTTATCAGGCGACACAGGAATCTGTCTCTTTTTGTTGCATCATCTTGCTGTGTCAGCTGTGTGTGGGGCCACTCCTGCATGGGCTGCGCTTTTCGCGTGGGGCAGCTCTCCTTGTGGGGCGCACTCCTTGCACGTGGGACTTCCCTACATGAAGGACACCCCTGCATGGCACGGCACTCCTTGTATGTGGCAGGACTGAGCATGGGCCAGCTCAACACATGAGTCAGGAGGCCCTGGGTTTGAACTCTGGACCTCCTATATGGTAGGCAGACGCTCTATCAGTTGAGCCACATCTGCTTCCCTGTTCCTTTTTTTTTTCATTTCCCTCTACCTCCATTGTTTACACTTGCCGTGTCCATTCGCTGTGTGTTCTTCTGTGTCTGCTTGTCTTCTCTTTAGGCAACGCCAGGAACCAACCCTGGAACCTTCCGGAGTGGGAGAGAGGTGCTCACTTGCTTGTGCCACCTCCACTCACTGATCTGCTGCATTTCTTATTTCTCCTCTGTGCCTCTTTTTGTTGCATCATCTTGCTGCGCCAGCTCTCCAAGAGGGCCAGCACTCTACGCAGGTGAGCTTGCCTTCACCAGGAGGCCCTGGGAATCAAATCTGGGTAGACAGGAGCCCAATCACTTGAGCCACATCTGCTTCCCTTTGCTCCTTTTCGATCAAATGGTAAGAGATTAAGAGACAATAGTCTTGGTGGGGTTTTAGCATGTGTGTGGAGACCAGGAAAATCAACTTCTAAAAGAGGTCCTTAACAAGGGGTCAGTGAACTTTGAATTTAAATTCAAAAAAAGATTATTCTTGTGGGGATGTGTTGATGCAGGTGTGATATATTTATTAAATAATATACAGTACAGTGTGGACTTAGTAAGGGATCTGTGGAACAAAAAAGGTTAAGAACCCCTGGTTTAAAGGGAAGCCCTCCTAAAGTGGAGATACAGAGTCTGTTACTGAAATGGTTGGAGCTGGTTTTCCTGGGTGTCTTCTGGCAGGAAAGGAGAACCAAATGATGCTCAATAAAGGTCCTGTATAGTGATCCCAGAGAACAATGGCTGTACACCAAAAACGACGTATGGAGCAGCAGGGAGGTACGGTTAAGCAAGCCTGCCTGGGAGAACCCCAGGATGGAGGCCTTGAAGTAGCAAGAGCAATGAAAACTGGAGGGGAGAGTGGAGAGCAAATTACATGCAATCTAGCAGCCAGGAAAAAAAGAGACATGGGGGCAAAGAGGGAGACGAGGGTGTCACTTTCTGTTTATCCACCATCTTTCTTTCATTGGAGCGACTCAGTGCACATTATATGCGGCAGCTCTTTCATCCTCCCAGAGGATGCTGCTGATTTGAAGGGTTCCCTGGGGAGCAAGAAATAAACCCCAGGATCAAACTCCAGGGTCAATCTCCTCTCTGCTTCTCAACACCCTTTGCTGCAGATGCCCCAGTCCAGGCAAGTGAAGAACATTTGTGAACAAGGGCCCTAAAACAAACCTCAATAATACGTACCAAAAGCCTTAAAAATACTTAAGACTCTTTTACTTGGTTCATTTTACTCCTAAAAACATATGTCAATATGTCAAGAAAAACAATAATTTCCTCAAAAAAAAAAAAGAAAAACAATAATTTCAAAAAACACAATAAACAAGCTGTATGCACACACATGTTCCTACAACATTATTCACAATAACAAAGAAATCGGAAACAATCTAAATATCCAGTAACAAGGGATTTGATTAAATATCGGCAATACACACCCCAAGTGGAACTATTAGTTAGCAATTAAAATGACTTAAATATTTGTAAAAACATGGAAATAATCTTTTGCTATGATATTAATAATAAAACACAGAATAGTCTGTGCCTCTAGTTCTCTCAACTGGTGCGTTTGAATGCCGGAAGCGGGGACAGGTGTGGCTGCATAGACATTTTGGTTTTGATTGCTTTTGAAAGGGTAAATAAAAAATCTCAAACAGCTCAAAAGTAAACACAGCAAAAAACCAAGTCTTCCCCCTTAACCGCCCCCTGGCTCCTCTCCAGTTGAGAATCAGCAGGACTGTCCAGGATGGTGGCACCTGCATGTGAAGATGAAAGCACAGAAATGGCAGTAACAAGAAATGATTATTTGTGGGTAGTGGGATATTACAGCTGAGTCTTATTTTTATCTGTTTCTTCTACTTTTCTGTAATTAATTTTAAAGTAAAAATAAAAAGACAAGAAGCCAAGCTTGATGTCTTCTCCAACCTAAAGGAAGGGGCCGACACATCCTTCCCAGCTCCCTTTCCTGATGTAAACCTGAGCGGGGTGGATGACACGACTCTGCCCTGCTTTTGAGGTGAACTGCTGACGGCCACACTGTCCAGGCAGGGACTTCAAGGTCTAAGCTTTCTGAGTGTTGTATGTGAAGGAGTCAGCTGGGCAAAAATAAAATAAGCAAACTCCACACAAAAGAAAGGAATGCTTCAGTCAACACCGAAAAAGGGCTCTGGATTGAAACTCTTGATAACTGCTCGGAACTCATTTAAAAATCAGCATTAGCTACCAAAATGTAAAGTATTAGTTTTATTAAAATGCAAATCAATCAACTAATCTGTCTTTCTAGTAACAGTTGAATTGCAGTATCCGTGTCAATTAAAATAGTTTCCAATTTATTCTTGGCTGGAAGGAGGGTGGTCTTCTGAATTTTAAAATGCAAGTCTCCCTTTACTGAACTCTTGTCGGTTCATCCTTTCTCATCTCTCCTGTTTTTAATTCATTTTAATTAAACATGTTGGACTGCAAATATTTTGCAGTACCTGTTTATATCTTTTTCTCCATCAGATAAAGAGTGACTATGACAAAAGTTCTCTAGGAAACGTGGGTTGGCAGCAGGCTCACAGAAATTTCAATATTAGCAGGTTACTTACTTGCTGCTCAAAGTGCATTATCCAGAATCCTCAGGCAAGATGGACAGGATTGGATGTTCTATAGTTTCAAGAGCCATCATTTAAAAGTGGGTGAAAGGGAATGCTCCTATTTCTGCTAATTATCTTTTGGGTACCTGGAGATGTGCTGAAAGTTAGACATTTCCCTGACAGTCAAGCCCAAGAGGAAATTACCAATACAGGAAAATCAAACCACTATATACCAAGGTCCAATTAACCAGAGATGGAGAGCCCCTTCCCCTCCTGTTTGCCCCACCCTGAGCACAGCAGACACACTTAAGTGAAAACTAAACTGTAGTATGGATGACATCCAGAACTCGCTGTGTTTGGAGCCAGGCTTTGGGCACTGGGTTACCAAGTCAACGAGACACAGGATTCCTGAGCACAGAAATGTGTGACTTGGTTTTGACATTTTACAACAACAATTAAAAATATAGTGGCTAGTTATTAATCACAAACCGCAAAGCTGTCTCAATTCAACATGTCTTCTCCAAATCCATGGCTCTAAAGAAAGATTTGATGACCGATGAAATGGCCAATTGGGAATGCTGGCATACCCATATGCGCACATTACTTATGCAAGATAATCTTCACTGCGTGTTGACCACAGCAGGCCAATAAATCCCCCTTATGGGGATTTAATTCCCAGCTTTTGACCTTTGGATGAAAAACAAGTGATTCATTTCCTCCTGCTAGATTTACACCAGGATCCATCTCAATAACATGGTTTAGGAATGAACGGTGAGAATGGAAAAGGATTCTGGAAGAATCTTTACGGATGAAAAGGAGAAACAAACAAAAAAAGGCAGAGACCCGTTTTTAGCAACAAATGGACAAATACCTCCAAATTACAAATATCCCAAACATAGGTACTAGGTTTCTTGGGATTCCCTGCTCCTCAGAGCCGTGATAAATCATTAAACATCATCCACCCAGAAAGTACCATCTTGCCCTGGAATTATTCCTTCTCTGAAATGTTATATTGTATGAGCAGGAAAATCTCCCAACAAATCTGTCATCTTGCTAGAGCTCTAAATCAGACCGACTGTGAGCCAGGAGCTGTGCTGGGCCCACCATGCTGCCTGTGGAATAACATCTGCTGGTGGAATAAGGTTCAGTGGTGGCAGCCGCAAGGCTCTTTATTTGTGATGGCCGAAGGAGCAGGGCAAAGGCACTCTCGCCCATGAAAGCAACTGGAGACAGAGAAACATGCTTCCAGGGATTTATTAGGCACTGGCTCTGAATGAAGCCCTTCCACAGGGACTTTCCCCTCTCCTGCAACCCCAGCTCAACCCCCCGCAGAGTTTGCCCTTTGGGGCTGGAGGAGCAGCCACCTGGCCCAGCCGCCCGGGGGGTTTGCAAGGAGGCCCAGCCTCACGCCTGCAGCCAGTCAGACCAGCGACGTCAGTCAGTTCCCGTGGCCTTCGTCAGGAGTGTTGAGTTTGCCAAAAAGAGATCGATACAACTCTGTCCTAGAAAACAAACAAAACAAATTGGTTAACACAGTGGTTAACTTTTCAAGGTTAAAAAGAAACTAAATGGCTGGGAAATACTCCAATCTGTGTCTTCAATTGAAAACACGGCTATATAATTAAAAATGCTTCCCACCACTCGTTATTCACAAATATAAAGGAAGGAAGAAACCTAGAAGGAGCCAATCAAATACTAAAATATGTCAATAGTCCAGTGTGGCTGGATACCCTGTCTCAAGGGAATGAGTTTTCTATAAGTTTGCCCTTTACAGACAGGCTCTTCAAGTAAGAAAACAAGATTGAATATTTTAATAGGATGTATGAGACTGCCACGCCATGAGGAGGATTCAATCAGACATGGGATGTAGGAGGATATAATTTATTTAGTTTTCATACATTTTCTTGGACTCAGCAGTACTTGAAAAACAATGAAAATGACCCAGCAACAAGATTCCAATTAATACCACATGTGCAGCTCCTCAGTCATAAAACTAAGGTTCTTTCCCACCCCCAGCCCCCTTTTCTCTATTCTCAATATGCTAAATTATCTGATTGGCTAATTTATTTCTAAAGTTGGATTTTGACATTAAAAAAGAAATCATAATATGCCAGGGTCTTGAGTTCTTGAAAATAAAGTGAGTCTCACTGCTCCTGCTGCAAATCGGAACACGTACACACACATCTGGCCTAAGCCACCGGCCGAGGCCTGAGGAGTCTCAAAGGGTGGTGCGACGGGGAAGGATGCTTCCTGTCATTGTGATTGTTGTGGCAGAAGCTCCAGGACACGTTCCCTTGTGCATCGGGTGCAGATTCTCCAGAAACAGATTCAAGGAGCCATGGGAGGGGGCAGCTAAGATAATGGGCCAGGAGGAACAACACCAGGTGGAAGTCTTGCCTGCCCTATTGTACAACTCAAGATCTAATCACAAACTACGGCCTGCTATCCTTGCTAAGGAAACAGGCTTTTAAAAACACTCTCATTATCCGAGAGCCACTACGTCCTGGTTTGAGTCTTCTGTGGACCCCAAAGGACTATGTTCTTAAGCCAACCCATTCTGTTCATGGAAGTCTATTTTCAAGGGGCTTTGTAATTAGATCACTTTGGTTACACTGCTTCTGTCAAGGACCTTTAATTAGACTGAGGGACCCAGGGTGGGTCTTAATCCTTTCATGGAGTCTTATATAAATGGAGGCACACAGAGAAAGAAAGCTGCCGTTTTAACCCTGCCATGTTAGAAAGGACTCAAGGATCACCTACTGGGAAGTGGACGTAGCTAAAGTGACTGGGCTCCTGTCTACCATATAGGAGGTCCAGGGTTTGATTCCTGGCGCCTCCTGGTGAAAGCAAGCTGGCCTGTGTGGTGAGCTGGCCCACGCAGGGTGTGCTGGCCTGCACAGGAGTGCTAGCACAACAAGGTAACACAACAAAAAAGAGACACAGAGGAGAGATAATAAGAGACGCAGACCAGGGAGCTGAGGTGGCACAAGAGATTGAGCACCTCTCTCCCACTCCAGAAGGTCCCAGGATTGGTTCCTGGTGTCACCTAAAAGAGAAGACAAGCAGACACAGAAGAACGTACAGCAAATGGACTTAGAGAGCAGACAGTGAGTGTAAAGAATGGGGCGGGGATAAATAATTTATTTTTTTTTAAAGAAGGATCACCTACAACTGCAGAAAGAAAGAGAAACCCAGGGAGGCTGAGAGAGAGGCTGGAGGCTAGAATCACTGAAGCAGCCCAAAGCTAAAGAGAAAGGTCCAGGAAGAGATAAGCCACGTGCCTCATCTCTTATCTCAGCCATAGCTAAGCTCAGGGAAAAAGCCAGCCTGGAGGAGAGAGCAGAGATGGCCGCCATCTTGCCTTGACGTGCAGGAGTCCAGAATCGCCAGAAGCTTCTCTTTGGTGAGACAGAATCTCTGAAATGCCTTCACTTGGGCATTTTCACGGTCTCCAAGTATAAGCTTTTACCCTAATAAATTCCCTTCATAAAAGCCAACCCACTCCTAGTATTTTGCTCCCAGCAGCTTAAGCAAACAAACACACCATCAGCAAATCTGACTTTTAGAAAAGAAAAAACAGCTCCACTCTTCAAACAGCTATTTTGGCTCAGCAAGACTTCAACAAAAAAACGTATGAGTCTTTTTTTGGAAGTCACCCTGCTATAGCTATGGATAGGAATAGAGAGATAATTAGAAATCCAGCAATAGGAAGAATGTGTCAAAACTTTTAAAAGGTAAAAATCTTAAAGAAACTTCAGAAGCTAAGAATGGAAACTAACCTTATCACACTAGGGACCCTGTACAGGACAGGCAGGGAAAGTGCCCAATGTTATCATGGAATCTACCAGCACTCTTCTTGTTCTGAACTACCAACCAGCCCCACGTTCCTTTGGGCAGGTTCACCCTGAGCTCCACCCATCCCTTTTGTTCCTCCACCAGATATACATCTGACTGGCCCTCCCCCAGCCCCAGACAAGCTGTACAAAGGTGGAAGGCAGCCTCCGCCCAAATGCAAATGAGCGGCAGGCAGCCTTACTGGCAAAGGCAGCCACTTCAAATCACCAGCTCCAGTCTTCACTTTATCACTCTACTGCCTGCCTGTTTGCCAATAAGTACAAGTCCTTGTAGCTGTTTCAACAAAAAATTAAATGGCATTAAGGGAGAGTCACCATGACAAAAAGGACAGTGTGACTTTAAGACTCCAGCGTCTGATGAGAATGAACGCAGACACGCCAGGCTATTTAGCCCTTTACAATCATACCCTTTCCAGCCTCGCCTTGCTTGCTTGCACCAGACCCCATCATTACCACTGAGCAAATGCTTCCACTCTGCACTGCAATATCAGGGAAATGCCTGGGCCGAAGGCAGCAGTTACTGTCCGCAGCAGGGTTCACGTGTCAGGAGCAGACAATGGAATGCTGAAACCCATGTTTTGATAGAACATCATTTCACACTCAGGTGGGCAAAGCTGACAAACATATGCAGCTGTTCGTGGCAAAGCAACTGGGAAAGCTGAGTGGTCTGGGTACTTAAAAATTTTTTTTTACAGAAAGAGAGAATATGTATAAGGGATTACTCCAATCTGAAAAATCCCAAAGTAATTTCAACTCTTACGCCTTCCTCAACCACCACCACCAGTCAGTGACCCTTTTCACCATCCAAGCAGTTCTCCAACTTCGGGGCTCCTCCACACTTCCACCACTTCACCTGCACCCTCCCCTACCCAGAGCGACAGCCACATTCTTTCCAGCTCCCTGGTCCTCTGCCTGTTCCTCCCACCCCTCAGCCCCAACCTAGAGAAGACAAAGCAGACCCTCCCCAGGGTCCAGGCGCTCTACCAGCAGGAAGACCCTCCCAGGCTCCGGCTTCTCCACGTGGCCTCAGCCCCTCTTTTCCCATCGGGGGCTCCAGCACTGGCCAAGCTGTCCATGGCTGGGGCAGAGCTGGGGAAACAGCCTCGGAGTACAGCGCTTCGGGTGGTGGTCTTTGAACCTCTTGGCTTGCTACCTTCTAAAAGAACTTTTAAAGCCACACCTCCCCCCTCACAAACTGTTGACATATATTCCACAATGAATTTAAATAGTCACAAAGGATACAAATTATCTGAATGTTTGAAATATTAACTTTTAAATCCTTCTTTTCTTTCTAGGAGGTACCAGGTATTGAACCCAGGACCGTGTACATGGGAAGCAGGTGCTCAACCTGAGCTACATCTACTCCCCAATGAAGGATGTTTTTTTTTTCATTTGTTTGTTTTTTTTGGAGGTACTGGGGATTGAACCTGGGACCTCGTATGTGGAAAACTGGCGCTCAACCATTTGAGCTACATCTGCTCCCTAAAATAAAACTCATATCTATTGGCAAATGAAGCAGAATTATATTCCATTTTGATTCAATAACAGTTCTCATTCATTTAAAAAACATGAACAAGCTCTTTAACAGGAGGAAATTTTACAACACCTTTTTCTTTTCAAATGTGTATTTCCATTTGAATTTTCTCTAAAGAATTTTGCCCTAACGTAATTGTTTTATGCTGGAAAGCCTTTTATTTATCACCCTATCATACTTCTTGGCCAGAAAAATAAGTTGCAAATTGAAACACATTTTAAAATTTTAAAACTTGCAATTAAAAATTTTTAATTTCTTGAAACCTTAAGATTCTAAGTAATTAAAAGAAGATTTTTTCTGGATTGGGTTAACATTACAAGTATTATTATTAGGATGCAAGCAATATATACAATAACAATATAATGCAACATATTACAATTTTAGTGGCTGTTTAATGTTTAATTTAAAATGTGATTGCAATGCATTTATTTTCTTTTTTTAAAGGAGGTAATGGGGATCGAACCTGGGATCTCGTACATGGGAAGCAGACACTCAAACCACTGGAAATGCCTTTCTTATTGAGATGGATGAGGCTTCTCTTGCCACTTGTGTATCCATGGACAAATATTACTTATTGCTAGAATGAAAGAGAATTCAGTACCAATTTAATTCCTTTTTTTTTTTGTAGATATAAGAAGTGCTGAAAAACCTTGTTCATAGAAATAAGTAGATGGAAATGGAAGAGCTTTGTTTTACTGCTGTCACTGAATTCTTTTCATTCTTTCTGAATTTTATGTCCAAAAAAATCACATGGTGATCTACCACCAACAGTTATGTTTAAAGATCTATCAGCTGACAACTCAATTAGGTTCTCCTGTAATTTTGCTGAGAATAAAGAACTGGAAACCATCTGATTTACAAGGGATTTGTTACCCAGTCGTCCGTAATTTCCTTTCTCAATACCCACACTGATATTTCAAACTGTCCTTTTGTATGATGCCCTGGTGGTTTTCCCACTCAAGAGCAATGTCCCACATCAGATGGAAAAGGGGTTCCAGGTGGGCCTTTCAACAGGTGGGAGAAGGGCAGTTGAGAAAGCTGAGGTAAAAGGAGAGCCTGTGCCTCCAGCACAGTTGAATGCTCAGGCAGATCCATTTTAGGAAAGAGGAAATATCTGGAAATTGATTCCATACAACTACGAGTCTCCTTTCTCTTAGAAACTCTCTGCATACCCCAATATGAGGACTGTGGTGTAGGTAGCACTGAGCTTTTTCTTCTTCCCAAACCCAGGCAGGCACTAGATCTGGTGACAACACGTAGGGAAAGGTAGAGCATCTGAAAAGAAGCAAAACATCCATATTCCTTACCCCATGCCAAAGATAAAACAAAACCCAGGTAACAAAGAGCCACTGAGAGACTGAGAGTCGCACCCCCCTTCCACGGCATGGACCCTTCTCCCCTGCAGCATCTCTCCTAAGCAGGATGTAGCCATGCAGAGGAGCGAAGCTATCAATCCTTCAGGTTAACCTTGTCTCCATCTGATTCTCCAGGGTAAGTGTAGAGTTTAATACTTGAGGTCCCCTCAAGGCTGTGCATAATGAACTTGGTTTTTTTTTAAAATACATAATTCCTCCTCCCTATCACATTAAGAAACACGATCTGAATCACTGAGCTGAAATGCCTTCCCCCCTTTGCCACCCCTTCCCCCACACTCTGCGTTTCAATGGCCAGTGGGAATGTCCACTGTAGAAAAGGTATTCACGTTGGTACCACGCAGGAATCAGCTACAGAGTAATTAACGGGACATGGACCTGAGGTAGAAGGTCGATAGCAGGGGCTCTTCCTTGAATTAAAATTTAACTTACCCTTTATTGCAACCTACAAAAGCAAGTAATGAGCACTAACATTTTTATTTCTTTTAAACTGTCATTTAGGCTGTAGAGGGGATAATTACCTATCTCTACTGTAGTAAGGTTTTACAACCCTTAGTGAGGCATTTTCTAATTTAATATTTTTACTATATTATCATAAAACCTGTTTCTGGAAAAAAATGATCATGGATTAGCAGCCATTTTCCATAAAGACAGAATGTGTGTGTATTAGGATTCAGCTTATTTATTATGTGACTCTTCTGAGGAGACTTAAAGTACGCACAGTCTAGCTAGCTGGGAAATGTAATCACTTTAGCAGCGGGTAAGGTTTTAAAGAGCCCTAAATGAAGTGAGGGGCGGAGGTGCTGCGTGTATGTATAATACTGCGACCCACAGACACGTGCACCCAAATACCTTCCCCGCAATTCCACATGTATACTCATCACCACCTACAACACCGATCATTGTCTTTCATGATGTCATTTGGGCAAACAGTACAAAGGAGCATCTTAAACCTGCAAATGATCTGTGTGGGGCTTTCAATTTGCTAAGCCAGTAGCATGTGGCCTCTGGGAGACTGAAGGAATTGTACATCTACTCTCCAGAACTCCACACTCCTCCTACTCGGGCCTGGAAATCCCCAAGGCTCCAGGACATCGCCGAACAGAAACTCCCTATTCCTGTGGCTGATGGAAGGCAGACAGTGGAAAGAAAGCAGCAACTCCACTGCTCCCTAAAGAAACCTGTACAGCCTCCAGAAGTACATCACATTCTCCGAGCAAGTATCACACGTCAGAGGTTTTCAGCCAGACAGGGCAGACAATATTGCAGCTCTCCTGATTAAAATTATACACATTATTTGCCCTTGATTAATTTGAAATTGTGCAATTGCTGCTTCACAGGGCAGCCCCGGCCCGGAGGCAGGTCGCCATCTTGCCTGCCGCACCCCCCCACCTCTCCACAGGCCCCGAGAACAAGGGCCCTGCCTCCCCACTAAAGCCATGGAAACTCTGTTTCTGCCTTAACGCAATCCCCTCTAGAAACAGCTGAGAATCAGAGGGAAATCTAAAGCACACAAAAGGAAAGTCAGAACGAGGGCGCTAGTTCCCACCCGGCTGGTGCCACAGCAATGTCACCCCAATCAGAATTCCTGGGAGCAGGGGCCGCACTGCACGGCGGGTCGAGAAACCCACGGCAGGCCGCTCCATGCCACCGGGGGCCACGCGGCAGACGTGTGCTTTTCAGGTTGTTTTTGATGTTACTGATGCCTTTTTTCCACATCTGTCTTTTGAAAACACTTTATTTTTTAGCTTATAAACACGTAATAGATGTAGTCCAGTGCCCGGTCTCAAAAGTACAGCAAAAAGGTATAAGAAATTAATTTAAAAAAAAAACAAAAAACTGAATGCTTATTTGAACATTAATGTTTGTTTTTTGTTGTTGTTGAAGGATTAGAGAGACATGAAAGGCACAGCTGAAGCCGAGCTGGCAGGGATACTGGTAATGTGAACATCTGCAGTAGATCTATCTGGAACAACCCATTCCACCCTGAGAGACACAGGCACAATCCTCCTCACGCTGGACACAATTCTGCCCTCCTGGGACTCGTGCTCCTGGGCTCTGGCCCCTCTGTCACCAAGAGCGGAGCAAGGCTGGCGCTATCCCCTATAGTGGCGCTTTATTTGATTTCTTCCCTTAGCTAAATCTGTTTTCCTCTAGGTTAACTGACCTCAGTTCCTTCCATGCCCGCTGTGACAAAGCCTGAAGCCTTCTCACCATCCTGACTGAACTCCTCTGAGCCCTTCATTTGCCAAAGATCCCAAAGCTCTGGGCCAATCCCCACATTTCCAGTGCAGTCCCATCAGCCCAAAGTCGGCCAAGCAGGACTACGTGGCCTCCTCTGCCCTGAACACATGCCTCTCCCTGCCTTCTCAGAGCTCCTACTTTTCTTCTCTTCTATGACTACCAATGTGGCCAGAGCACTGCAAATATCTACTGGAAAAGATGCCTTGTTATTTACCACCTGGTGTAGGCTAATTATGGCACCAAACAAGCCCCCTCCCCTCGTAAAATATGCCACCATTCTCACTGTCAGGCCACCCACTGTAATCAAAGTGGGCCAAAGGGCAGAGACTATATACTGTTTTCCTCTTAGACATGCTAAAAATCTTGGAATAACTGTTTTCTTTTGTTACATGCTTAAGCAAATGAGAAATGCAAGTGTAAAAACCCATAAATGGTAACAGTCACCCAGAATAAACCAAACCATTTTTATGTGGCATACAGCAGGGTCTAATAAATGTAAAAGGGCTAAAACTTGGAGTCGGGGCTGGGTCTGGATTCTGGTTCAGATCCTTACTTGGCCTATGACCTTAGGCAAATTTACTTTGAATCTTAGTTTCCTTATCAGTAAAATGGTGACATCTTCCTTAAACACACTTTTTTAAAGCATTAAGCAAAGTCCGGGCTGCATAAATAGCATTATTGTTACGAAAAATAGATTAAGACACAGAGCCAACATGTTAGAAACCAGGGGTCATCCTCAAAAGGACTTGGTGATCTCCTTTTAATTAACACTACAGACAAAATAGTGCTTTTCTTTAAGCTTTCATTTCTTCTGCTTCCTCTGACCCAAATCATTCTACTCTGTACCAATGACTTTATAGGTGAGAAAAAGATGTTTGAGAAATGTTTCTATGACCTAAAAGGAGAAATACATTGATCCAAACGGCAAGCAATCGCCCTGTGCTCTTTGAGGGTGGCGGGGAAGAGGGCAAACGTCTGCGCATCGAAGGAAAGGGACCAGAGACAGATGACACACCTTAAAACTTAGTTTCTCAGGAAGACTGATTTATTTGAAAGACAATCCAAGTGAAGAGACAGACACTGCTCTTCTCAGGAGTTGAGTCATTTAGTCAGAATGCCACAAAATTTATGAGAATAGAAAACTTAGGATTCCTGAATGTAACAGAAAAGCCATACTGAACTCTCCTTCACTCTTCTCCCAACCTCCCCAACAACAAAAAGTGCATCACAATCTACTTGCCTAAAATCTCGTCAAAGTTCCATACTGAAGGAAGGAAGAAAATACAAAGAAATGAGGTAAAAGGAAAAGAAAGCAACTTTTTCTTCCCCAAGACTTAATTTCGTAACAGAAGCAAGTTAGCAAAGTAACAGATAGTAACTCAGACAATCCACTTATCTATCACAATTACCAAAACCTATATACAAGGCAAATCTCCAGTCAGTTACTGGCTGCACTCTTCACAATGCTCCCAACAGCCAAACCGCTGCTGCCCTAATCGGCCACAAGGTGGCAGTACACGATTCATTTCTAAGTGGGCCAGGCGACTGGAGTAGCTCCAAGCAAACTGAGCCCATAAATTACCCAGTGTGTCTGCTCTCATCACCATCCTACCCAGTGCTCAGAGGAGACTCTAGAAGGTCTGTTTCAATTGGCTCTTTTGGTCAGGTCAGAACTAGGTCCTTCAAACCTCTGCCAATGCTTTTAGCCCTACAGCTTTAAATTACAGATGGTGACATGTGGCCTCTGGCCTGTCTCCTAAAGATCAGACAGACTCAAGATTTATAAATGTTCAAAGAAGCAGGTTCAGGTCCCAAACAAAGGAACTGAAAGAATAGGAAGAGGAAAGAGGGGGAAGAAGGATGGAGAGGTGAGAAGGAAAGTAGGGTTAAAATTTATTAAAAGCTTACTCAGTGATGCTCCCTCCTTATTCAAGTCAGTTACAAATTCACTCCACTTTTAACAAAGGAAGAAAAATACTCAAAACTCACATCATCCCTACTACTAGTTTCAAGTCCTCCATATTCTTTTAAAGAAAAATACTTTCCCTTGGTAGACTTGCAAAAAGGGGGTGGGGGTGGGGTTAGGGGGTGGAGCAAGGAGCACTCTTGAGACAAAAGGGATGTCACCTCCTTCCCTGGGCATTAATATTCCATATTCCTGGGATGATTTCCACTTTCACAGTTTGACTGGTTTATAACAGATTTGATGCAAGAGAAGACAAATGGCCTCACAAAGGAAAGACGACAAATCATCTCACTGCTTTTAGCACGGTTTCTCTTTATTTTTATTTATTTTTATTCTGTAGCTGGGTGGCAGAGCTCTCTGCCTTGCTGGAGATGTTTAATATTAACGTCAAGTCACCATGATCCTGGCAATAGAGTTGGCCGGTGCTGTGTTTACGGTTTTGTGACTGCTGGCTTGAGGAAGATGGAGCTCCTTGTTCAAACAGCAGCCCCTCTAACAGCTCCTGTTAAAAGCCAGGGGATGCTTCACTGCCGAGACGCGAATTACCTCCTCCAACCCAGGGAAGGGGAGCCCCAGGCTGAAGTTACATTTGTATCCCTATCAAGACCCGCCTGACGAGCCAGGCCCTGGGTGCACCGCAGATGAAGCATCTCTCAGCTCCAGCTTCCCTTCTCCTTTTAGGGGGTCAGATGCATAGAAATTAGCAAAGGCATTTATTGTCAACCACAGAGTTGGGAAAGGCATTCTGCCAGTACTTCTGGCAGTAAGTAGGAAGACTCATCTGCTTAAAAGCCCAGGGCCAATCCAGGCATGAAAGAAGCAACCCTGAGCAAACCCAAGGCACAAACGAACTCGGAGGCCAAGCGCCTGGGCCCTGGGGGCCAGCAGACTACCTACCAGCCCTTGGCTGAGGCTTTCCTCCCAGAAATTCAAGGATTTCTGTATGCTCCTGATTTTCCTCCTACATCTGTCCTTTTTTCCTTCCTCCTGGCCGGAAGCCACTCACTCCTCTGGCAATCTCACCTGTGTGCTCAGCCTAAATATCTCTTCTGTGGGAAGGATAGCCCCATTCAGAGCTCCAGCAACAGTCTTCACCTGGACACTCCACTGTCTGTGACTAAACCAAACTCACCCCATCGCCCCACAAGGCGATCCTGCCATGGAAACTACCCTTTCTGTTCATAATGGCAGCAAGCTCTTTGTTATCCATGTCCCACACTTAACTGTTTTGTGGCTATAAGCTAGATAAAGTCACAGAAATCAATACATTTTCTGATTAAAGAATAAAAGCTACCCTGAGAAAGAGCTCCTGTTTGGATAGTTCACTAATATTAATTGACAGAATGCAATTTGCCATTATCCTTCAAGAACTTCCTTTTCTCCTCCATAAATCAGACAGAAATTTGAAAAAAGGAAGGTTGTCCCAGATATCCACCAGGAAAACCTTCCCCAAAGTGTGACCATGATACCTTGGCCTGCCAAGAAAACTAAGGAAGTGGTAAAGTGACTTTCAGAATGCCTGTACCAGGACCATCTCTCCAGTTTCACCAGCTAGTCCCTAAGTCAGCATTTGATGACCTCGGTCACTTTAAAAAGCCGAGAGTGCTAAGCGCAAATGAGTGGTGGCTTGCCTTACTCCACCTGAAAGGTCGCAAGTCTGTTTCGCTGCAGTTGTGCCTCCCCCTGCAGGATCAGGATCTGGAAAAGAGGAGGCTGAATGCTGCCAAGTGCATGTATGAGAAAATGTGCATTGATTTCTTCTTTCTTATAAAGGAGCACAAAGCACTGAAGAACAATTGCTCGCCTGTGCAAGAGACAAAAGGCCCAACCCCCACCATCCTCCGAGAAGCAGAAAGGGGAGCTGCGCAGCAAGGGGCCTGGGCGTCAGCCCGCTGCTGCAGGCCCACTACCGGACTCCAGGCACCCTGAGGTCCGCTAACGCTTACCTGCCTCAGACCAAGCAATTTCCTTCTCTGGGCTGATGTTTCCTAATCTATATTGGAGAAGAAAAGGGCCTTCAGTCTTATTTACCTTTTCCGTAGGATGCCCAAAGGTAAAAGAGTTAATGTTTATAAAGTGCTCTGCTCCCGAGGAGACAGTGGATAAAGCGCAAGGTGTGGTTAGGGCTCGCTCAGGACCATTTCCGCAGATAGTAACAGCTGACCATTACAAACGCTGCTCCCCCCAGCAACTTGAACTCAAACCTTTATCTAAATTTCCTTTTTAGGCTTGACACTTAACACCAACACTAAAAATAACAAAAGGCAACCAGGGACTAACATGCCTTGTTAAAGCACAGGTAGACCCACTCGAGGTCTGTTTTCTTTTTAAACCAAACAAATCCTGAAGGCTGTCCAAGAAACGGGCCTAAAGCTGTAATTGGTCATCACAGAGCCTGTCTGTAACACTCCATGTTTCCATAGTAACTAATAATTTGTAGGAGGGCCACAAGAAACCAAACCTATTATAAGCATCACAGCCAAGATGGGCAGGAGAAAATCTATAAGATAAAACAAAGTTTAGGGTATACACTCTTCAACGTGATGGAAATATAACAGTTCTTGAGATCTCTCCCCAGGGTTAATCCTAAGTAAAAATGACCTGAAAAATTCTCTATGCCAAGGGTTGGGAATGAGAAGGCCTAAAGCTGGACCCTTCATTTCTGGAGCTTTTCTAACATGGCCATGAGCTCATATACCTTAGGCCTTTTTTCTATCATTTCTTCTCTCCTCCTTTCCTCCCTTCTTACTTCAACAAACATAGAAAACTCACTCTATATTAGACACTGTACTAAGGACAAAATATGGAAGTGGCCTTCAAGCTGTGCAAAATTAGGAAACAACATGCGATATGGACGTGTACAAAGTGCCATGGATCAGAGGAAGGTATTTATTTCTATTGGGGAAAAGGGTTAGGTGATTTGGAATAGTTTCAGAAGGGGGGGGTTCTTTAGTAAAACAGGCTTTTTCAAGAAACCCCCATTCATCCATTTTATAGGACTGTTTGCAAAAATAATGTTCCAAAGTTTTAACAAATTTTTAAGCTGAAGATCTTTAAAGGCATTTCAGAGAGGAAGCCTATAACTAGCTTTTTAAAGGTTTGCACAGAAATGAGCATGTGTTCTTTAGGCAAAGGAATATTGATTATTTTCTAAATAACTGAAAATATAGATTTTATTTATTAAAATAATTATCTGTACAGATTACATTAAAAACAATACTTCTCAAAGCTAGAGAATAATCTGGGGACTGAATAACACAGTGAACCTGGAGGTGGATGAGGACGGTGGTTAGTAATACAAACACAATAATCTACTCCTATGAGCTAGAACAAATGTATGTCACTATTACAAGGGAGTAAGAATATGGTGATGCATGCGGAAAACACAGTTAATGTAATTCATGGACTATAGTTAACAGCAATATTGCAATATTTTTGCATTAATGTTCAAGAAGGTACTGTATCAACACTAACAGTCAATAACAGGGTGGTATGGGAGTTTTTCTTTTGGATTAAGGAAAACATTAAAAAATTTACTGAGGTCATGTCTGCCCAACTCTGTGATGAAAGTGAGAGCCACTGAGCATACACTTTGGTAGAGTGGACCAGGCGTGGGACTGTATAACACAGTGAACCAGGTGGTAGATGATGGGCTGTCGTTAACAGTACAGATATGAGCATGTTCTCTCAAGAACTATAACAAATATATCATACTAAAACATGGTGTTAATAATAGGGGGTGCATGGAAAAAATAAACCAAATGTAAGCTATGGATCACAGTTAGTAGTCATAGTCTGATGATGTTCTTCATAATCTGTAACAAATGTTCCACAATACAAGGGGTGATATATAGGAATTCTGTGCAGTATGCATGATTGTTTTGTAAGCTCACAACTACTCTAGTAAAGAAAAAAAAATCCTTGGGAAGGGGCTGTGGCTCAATCGATTGGGCTCCCATCTACCATATGGGAGGCCCTGGGTTCATGTCCCAGGGCCTCCTTGTGAAGGAAAGCTGGCCCACGTCACATGGAGAGCTGACAGCCCACACCCCACGGAAAGCTGGCGCAGCAAAATGATGCAACACAGGGAAACAAGCAGACACAGAAGAACACGCAGCAAATGGACACAGAGAGCAGACAACAAAACAAGCCACAAGGGGTGGGGGAATAAACAAATAAAAAATAACATTTCCCTTTCAAGAATCCAGTGAGCAAGAAGGGCTGTTTTCACTTTCTGAAGAAACTAAGGCACTCGCCCTGCCTGCAGGCCCAAGAAGCTTCAATCAGTTCTCCAAGAGAAGGTTGGCATTAATGGGAAAAAGAATTTAAATGTGTGTTCTGGGAGTCACAGGGACCCACCCAGGACGGCTCAAAGGGTGTGGCTACTGGAACAGGCCATAAGGAGAGAAAGGTAAGGAGGGATCAAATCACTAAAGGTCTTCAGTGGCAGGCTTGAAAGGATGGGTTCTATTCCACAGGAAAAGAGGGCAGAATGTACTAGTCTAAGTGATATTGTAGGCAAGTTAACCAGGCAATGATACACAGACCTGATTAGATCAGAGACTGGTGATTCAGAGGTTATTACTGCAATAGTCTATGTGAGAAGTTAAAACAAAACAAAAAAGACCTAAACCAGCAAAAGGCAGCAGAAATGGAAAGTAGAGACCACTGAATAACATATTAAAACAAAGTCCAAACAGCAGTTGAGCACATGCTTTGCATATATGAGGACCCAGCTTCAATCCCTGGCACCTCCTGAAAAAAAAACAAGAAGTCCAAACAGATAAAAAGAAAAGAAATCAGACAAAACTAAGAGAAAATAAAGGTGAATGGCTGAGACTGTCTAAGCATAAAAGCAATAAAAAAGCCCCAAAGAAAAAGTGCCTACATATTTAATTACACAAAAAACTTAGAGATGACCAATAAAAATTAGCATCCACAGACAAGCAATATGGAAGAAAAATTGACAAAAAAAATGAAATATGGAAATTATAACAATATATAGAATTCATACAAATTGGGAAAAAAAAGAAACACCTGAAACTCATAAGAGAAAAATGGGCAGAGGATAAAACAGAAACACAGATGATAAAAAATGGTTACTAAATATATAGTCCCCTCAAATTTATTATTAAATTAGAAAATAAACACTAGGTATTTGGCCCGCTGCCTAGCATACAATAAGTGCTCAATAAGGTGTCATTTATTACTAACGCAAGAATAAGAATAACTGATAACTTTTAGCATATCAAACCCTAGTTTTTTAAAAAGCTAACTCACCATATCAGCTAAGGTGCAATGACAAAAGCTTCAGCTGGGGGAAGCGGGAGCATGTAAATCAGCACAACCCATCCAGAATCATTAGAAAGTTTATAACTTTGACCCAGGAATTACTTGTCTCAGAAACTATTCTAAAGATACAAGCAAAAACTAGAATACAGATTTATGTATAGATGTGATTCCTGAAGCATTACTTAAAAAGAGAAAAAACACAACCAAAAATAACCTAAATGTCCAACAAGAAATAATACATATTCTACAACAGAATATTATAAAGCTATTTTTTTTTTTAAAGATTTATTTATTTATTTAATTCCCCCCCCTCCCCTGGTTGTCTGTTCTTGGTGTCTATTGGCTGCGTCTTGTTTCTTTGTCCGCTTCTGTTGTCGTCAGCGGCACGGGAAGTGTGGGTGGCACCATTCCTGGGCAGGCTGCTCTTTCTTTTCACGCTGGGCGGCTTTCCTCACGGGCGCACTCCTTGCGCGTGGGGCTCCCCCACGCGGGGGACACCCTTGCGTGGCAGGGCACTCCTTGCGCGCATCAGCACTGCGCATGGCCAGCTCCACAGGGGTCAAGGAGGCCCGGGGTTCGAACCGCGGACCTCCCATATGGTAGACGGACGCCCTAACCACTGGGCCAAAGTCCGTTTCCCTATTATAAAGCTATTAAAATGCCTTTAAAAATAGTTTAAAACATTAAAAATGCTTATAATATAAAGTTAACTGGGGAGAAAGGATTCAAACATGCATGCATAATATCTATATAAAATAGATACACAAAAATTCTGTAAGAAAAGATATAAAAGTATTAATATTCAACACTCAATGCAGGATGATAGATTGATTTTTCTTTGTTCTTTCTGTATTTTCTAAATTTTCTTCACATCTTGCTTTTATTCAGGAGAAAAGGATATTGTCTCTAAAGAAAGGAGGTAGGGAAGCAGACTTGGCCCAGTAGTTAGGGTGTCCGTCTACCACATGGGAGGTCTGCAGTTCAAACCCTTGACCCGTGTGGAGCTGGCCCATGCGCAGTGCTGATGCACGCAAGGAGTGCCGTGCCACACAGGGGTGTCCCCGCATAGGGGAGTCCCACGCACAAGGAGTGTGCCCCATAAGGAGAGCCGCCCAGAGCGAAAGAAAGTGCAGTCTGCCCAGGAATGACGCCGCACACACAGAGAGCTGACACAACAAGATGATGCAACAAAAAGAAACACAGATTCCAGTGCAAATGACAACAACAGAAGCAGACAAAGAAGAACATATAGCAAATAGACACAGAGAACAGACAACTGGGGTGGGGGGGGGAGGGGAGATAAATAAATAATCTTTAAAAAAAAAAAGAAAGGAGGTAACCAAGTGCCAGAGAATGACAAAGGTATAACTGTAAGAGCAACATAAATAAACACACTGGTCAGGATTCAAAGCTAATTCTAAGGTTCGTAATCAGAAGAATGATATAAGCATTCATAAGGACAGGTTTGGGCATTCAGTAATTCACCCTAAAATAGGAATGAATGATAGGCAAAAACCCTCCTATGTAAAAAAGTATCTTTATTATAGAAGAATGAAAGAATGAAAAAGGAAAAGCTTTTTAATCCAAACAAGTTTTTACTTGAGAAAAAGGCTGTGTGTGTGTTAAGGAGAAGTGGCTTCCTTTGTACTCCCTTTCATTTCTAAAGGATTGCTATTTCTAGGAAAACAGCAGAAGAGGTTAGAAGGCATATTCCAAGATGCACATACCAGCTCTGCTGCTTACTTGCTATTAATTTGGGCAAGCTACTTATTAATTTCTCTATGCCTTAGTATTCTTGTCTGTAAATGCAGTGACAACTATTTCACCAGTTTCATATAAAGACTGAATGAAAACGTACATGAAGGGCTTAGTGTAATTCCTGGCATATAGTAAATGCTCAATAAGTGAAATATGGTATTATTATTCTAAATCATTTTATTGTCTAGAAGAAATAGGATGACAAACTTAGAGTGGATAAATCAGAACTAAGGATGAATGCACTTAGAAACAGAAATGCTGTACATATCTTAGCAATCTAATGTTGGCTTAGTGATCGCTGTGGGAAACATGTTAACAGGTCTGAATGACTAATCTAAATTAAGGTGAAAAACATTTACCTGTTGCCTAACAACTTTAAAGTTACTTAGTTATGATTAATAAGTATCTATAGACTATTATATTTAGAAAGACAACAATAATAAAGGAACTCAAAAAACATGTCCTTAAGAAAAACACATTCATTTGTGTAAATGAGTTGGAAAATCTCATTTGGAAATTCTGTTGAAGGATTACAATCCTCTGGTGAAATGATGGGACTGTGACTACAGAAATGAGAATTATACCCAAGAAGCTGCATTTTGCAGAAGGATTTATCTGTTCAGTATCTACGGTCTCTTTCTAGAAGATGTACTCTACCTCCTGCTTGGTACCGAGGCTTCAATTTGAGAATGCAAATTCTCTTGAAATCTTTAGGATTGAATAGTAGTCAATCAGGGAAAATAGAAGAAATAAGAGCACTGTTTTCTCTTCAATCCAGTTTTAAAACTCGGGCCCAGGTCTCAGTTTGACCTTTTTTTTTTTTTTTTTAAAGATTTTATTTATTTATTTAAATTCCCCCCCTCCCCTAGTTGTCTGTTCTTGGTGTCTATTTGCTGCGTCTTGTTTCTTTGTCCACTTCTGTTGTCGTCAGCGGCACGGGAAGTGTGGGCGGCGCCATTCCTGGGCAGGCTGCTCTTTCTTTTCACGCTGGGCGGCTTTCCTCACGGGCGCGCTCCTTGCGCGTGGGACTCCCCCACGCGGGGGACACCCTGTGTGGCAGGGCACTACTTGCGCGCATCAGCACTGCGCATGGGCCAGCTCCACACAGGTCAAGGAGGCCCAGGGTTTGAACCGCGGACCTCCCATATGGTAGATGGACGCCCTAACCACTGGGCCAAAGTCCGTTTCCCTCAGTTTGACCTTGAGAATGGTTTCCTTTGTCCTTTCTGACATTACCCGAGGAGCAAGGCCCATGCCTCCCATCTCCGTGCCGGACACCATCTGTAATGATGATATATGGGGTCCTTTCCCCTCAGCACTGCTGGGGGTCAAACATGTGGCTCCACCCGCCTGATTATCAACAAGCGAATTATAAACTGTGTCAATTCGAGTTAATGCAAAATTGTAATCCTCTTTAACAAGAGATCAAATCACTGCCATGAGTTATGTTCATTCCATAATCTGATAAGGAAGAGAGGGAACCTCTAATAAAAGAGTAATGGGGGCCTTTAATGATGCAGGTAAAAGGTAATCCCAGGAAAATATGCCTCTTGTTCCTGCTGATTAAATCAATGTTGCATATTTGCCCACACTTGTTTCCCCGTCAGAATAACCCATGTCTTCTTAGGAGATAAGGAGCCTCTAAGAAAACATCTGTATCTTAGCCATTCTTGCTGGCAAGTTTTTAACCAAGAGAAAATGCTCTATGTAGGGTCCCTCTAGGGTTATAGCTGATGTGCTCTCAAATGCTGAGCCAGCTACACCAGGATATTTCACTGTGATTCAGTGCAGATTTCTATAAAGCAGTGAAGTGGGCAAAGGGGGAATCAACATGGTTTAAGAACCTCTGGGTTACCAATTAGGCATAAAAGAATACTGTCAGTTGAGAGGTAGAATATGCCCATATTTAGGGTGTGGACCCACAAACAAAAATGGCAAGCCAAAGATAAATTGCCGGTACAAATTCTATTATACCAACGCACCTCAAGAACAACGTGGCAGTGATGTTGACAAAGCACTTTACAAGGCTGGATTCCATTTGTACATTTCTTTTCTAAAACTCCGGATGTAAAACAATAATGCATTTGATGCTTGGTACTTAGCATTAAAGGATCATCTCCTTGTTCTTTTTTAATGCCAGCAGCTTTACAAAAGGCGTGGCAAAAGTGGTTTGTTTCATTTTTTTTATTTTGGGGGAAAAGGGAAGCTAAAATTAAAATTATGTTTCTGTTGCGAATTTAAGTTCTTTGCAAAGGAATGGAGTACCTATAAAATGTGAAAATTGCTACTGACCTTGTAGTAAGGAAAAAAGCTACGTAGAAAAATGCTATAACCTATGCCTTTAAAGGACAGTACCATAATAGAGTTTATCTAATAAACCCTCTCTGAAGCATCAGCTAACACAAGGCAAAACACTAGTTTTCTTTGCCATCCATCAAGTTGATCGTTGCTGCTCAGACCTCTTCCTTGTTGACAGCCCAAACTCATGCCAGCAGAAAGAGCAGTCCACGTGGACTCCCTTTTCCAAATCTGAGTCAGTGGCCAGAGTCGAGAAAACCATCTTTACCTGCCTCCAAGGTCTCACTCGGTAATTGCTTCTCCTACTTGTCACACTAGTATTTTACTATCTGACCTACATCAGCATAAAAATTGGGAGAAAAACATTACTTCTTTAAAAGTCTGCCTCAGAGGGTCTGTCAAAAAAAAACACAGGCAAAAAACAGCTGATTATTTCCCTAGCCTCCAAATTCTTCATTTTGTTAGAACCATGATAAGAGATCATCTGAATTTTTACTTCATACTCTCTCTGATATAACAGCTCCCCAGGGGTTTCACAACATGTAAAGCAAACTCTGTTTCTAAAACGTCCTTGATAAGCTTAGAATAACGTCAACAGAAAAGTGCACAGCAGCCCTGTAAAAATGCAGCTGATGTACTGGTCTACTCTAGGGTGCTGACGATATGCTTAGAGGGATCCCACCAAAGAGACATCAACACCTTTTCTCCTCCTTACCCCACTGATAACTGTGTCTCTACAGAATCACACGATACTTTGCCCTCTTGGCAAAGATGATGCTGAGAAGCACAGAGTAATCGTATACTGAGTAGCCATTCCAGTAGTCTTTCTCTGGGAGCTGAGCTGCCCTGTGCCAAAAGGATTCAAACTCACAGCAACCTCCTCTTTTGCATACCAACATGGGACTACTTAGGTAAAGTATTCTGCTTGTTTGTTTCCTCTCAATACTGGGAGTTCCTCTGGCATGCGACAGAAACCACCTGCCTGCCTCATAATGGAGACAAGTAAAAATTTACTGGACCAGCACAGAGAAAGTATCAGAGGTGGAAATGTTTGGTAATGGCTGGTGGTGATGGTAGCACAACACTGTGAATGCAATTAACAGCACTGAATTATATATCGGAATATGATTAAAAGGGGAAACATTAGGTTATATATGGAAACAGAATAAAATCTTTTTAAAAACCCATAGATGGGAAACGGACTTGACCCAGTGGTTAGGGCGTCCGTCTACCACATGGGAGGCCCGCGGTTCAAGCCCCGGGCCTCCTTGACCCGTGTGGAGCTGGCCCATGCGCAGTGCTGATGCACGCAAGGAGTGCCGTGCCACACAGGGGTGTCCCCCGCATAGGGGAGCCCCACGCGCAAGGAGCGCGCCCGTGAGGAAAGCCGCCCAGCGTGAAAAGAAAAAGCAGCCTGCCCAGGAATGGCGCTGCCCACACTTTCCGTGCTGCTGATGACAACAGAAGCAGATAAAGAAACAAGACGTAGCAAATAGACACAGAGAACAGACAACCGGGGGAGGGGGGATTTAAATAAATAAATAAATCTTTTTAAAAAAATAAAAAAATAAAAACCCATAGAACTATACCGCATAGTGAATCCTAAGTTGGACCATGGACTTTCATTAATAGTATAATATAAAAATATGCTATCCTCAATTATAACAAATATACCATACCCATGCAAGGTGCTGGCAGTGGGGTGGTAGTGTGGTGCATGGGAATCCTGTACTTTAGGCATGATTGATCTGTAAACCCACAACTTCTCTAATAAAGGAAAACAACAACAAAGTATTAGAGGTTACATAAGACTTCCATAACAGAAGGAGACCCTAAAAACATAAAGGTAATTAAAATCAGTATTTAAAGGATACCTAAAAAAGGAATGACTGGAAAGGGAATTTGGTAACACAAGGAGACAATTGGGCTCCTTTGCATTTAAAAAGGAAAGCTATCCCTAAAAGAGGAAAATTCCTAGTGTGAGAAAAGGGGACAGAATAGGTATCAGCACAAATTAACTAAATAAATACAACACAGATCACATCACAGAAAAAAGCCAAAATGAATTTTATTTTTTACAACCCAAGTAACTCTCTACTAAGGATACCTTAATACTCTATATTAACAATCTCTTCTTCTCTCTCCCTTTCAATTCAATTTAACCCAGTACAAATACAAATACTGGGCATTATCCAATTTTAGGCATGTGTGTGGAACAATAAACTGGAACTAAGGACCAACTAAGGAAAAGAGCTTCTCTCTCCAGACCTAGGTAAGCTAGGAACCACAGGTGGAAGAACTGCCTCTGGGAACAAGAAACCAAAAGAGCTGGGAAAAGGTCTTTAAAAAAGTTTCGGGAAGCAGCTGTGGCTCAATCAGCTGGGCTCCCATCTACCTCCTTGTGAAGGCAGGCTCACCTGCACACTACGGAGAGCCATCGGCCTGCAAGTGCTGCAGAGTGCCTGCCGCCCGGCCCGCAAGCACCACAGAGTGCCACTGGCCTGCAAGGTGATGCAACAAAAAAAAAGGGTGACAAGTAAAAAAAACACGGAAGAATGCACAGTGAATGAACACAGAGAGCAGATAACAAGCAAGCCACAAGGGGGGGGTGAATAAATAAAAATAATAAATACAAACTCACAGAAGAATGCACAGCGAATGGACACAGAAAGCAGACAGCAAGCAAGCCACAAGGGGGGCGGGGGAATAAAAAAAAATACATTAGAATTTAAAAAAAAACAACACAGTTTTACCCAAATGGCCCATAGGTCAGAAACCATGAGAATTTCATTTATTTACTTCAATAGAGAAATAATTAAGACCATCTCACATAAATACAGGTAGCTATAATTTTCTAAATCAAAATATCTTGTTTTTTCTGTGGATAAAAAGCAATACTAGTTTATTGTTAAAAAAAATCAAATAGTACAGAAATACATATACTACAAAGTAAAATGTGTCTCCATCTACACCACAATAAACATGTGAACAGTTTGATGTACATTGTTTCAGAGGTTCTTAAGTTTTTAAAATGAAAACTAGTATAAATCATTCTTGCGGCAAAAAATTAAAACCAAAAAGTCTCCCTTCACCCCCCTCCCTGTCCATTTCCTTCTCTGTGATGAACACTTTATTAAAATTATGGTATATGGTCTTCCAGACCTTTTCCTAAACACTGTAATACATACATACATGTGTCCACATACACCTGTATAATTTTTATCTTAAAAATATAAATAGATTATATTATTAGCATTGTTTCTTTTTCCAATTAACAAAATATCTTGGAGTCTTTCCATGAAAACAACAATGCTGCTTTCTTTTCTATCATACATACTTGACTCAAAGAATGGATTTATGAGAGATACTATTTTGTGACTTACTTTCCCATTTAACAAATGCTAACACATATAACTCGACTTCATCCTTTAACAGCTGCTTATAATTTCATTGAATGATTTTAATATGATTTATTTAACTAGTTCCCTATTGATGGTGATTTCAATTGTTCCTTATTTTTCCCTGTTATAAATCAAGTAAAGATCCTTGATACAAACATATTTGCAAACTTGCTATTTTCTTAGGTCAATTCCTAGAAGTGGATTTTCTATATCAAGAGATACTTAATACACTTAAAATTTGTAAATACATTGCCAAATAGCCCTCCAAAAAAAAATCACATTTCCAGTCACAAAAAAGTTCATGAAAGTGCCAGTGTCCTCACACAATTCCCAACAACAGCGATCACCAATCTTTTTAAATGTTTTCCAATTCAACAAGGAAAAGATAAAATCTCACTATTTTAGTTTGCATTTCTCTGATTAATGAGGCTGAAAGTGTTTACTTTTTTAGCTATTTCAGATATTTTCTTTTATGACTTTTGAGTTTACTTGCTTATATGCATTGTCCATTATTCTATTAGGAAATTCTTAAATATTTATAAAAACTCTTTCTATATCAAGGAAGCACAAACGTTTTCTTTCCAGTTTGTCATTTATCTATTAACTAAGTTTGTTTTTGATGTCTTTATCAATGTGACTTTTATGTAGTCAGAGCTATTAACATTTCCACTTTCATTTCTAATCACGGTGTCATGCTTACAAAGTCTTTCTCCATATTAGAATCATAAAATAGTCTCTATTCTCTCTCTCTATACACACACCAATAAGATATATCTATAACTCCATAAAATCAAAACTATTCACTTGAGGAAAGGAGTATGCAGTGATACATAATTTAACAATTATGGAAGTTTCCCATTCCTCAGGGATAACATTTTGCAGTGTATTAAACGGAGCCCAAAATAGTATAAAATTAGAATACTTCTAGTTATGAAATTCACTAAAAAAAAACAAAATGGGCCAAGCTACTACTGTTTCCTTCTGACTTTAAGATTAAGTGGCAATATCTACTGGCCCTGGAAGTGTTGATACTATTAGCAAATAGAGCTAATACCCAGTTACTCTACTCATTTGTTAATCTGGTCTATTCAGACTATGAAAACTAAGCAGCAATATGGATATATTGTCTTTTTATCCTTAGGAAACATAATGGGAATAGAAAGCACTTGGATAAATACAAATGCCTATTGTCACAGTGGGTGGAGATTCACACAATAACCAAAAGAATATTAAATTCCCATTGAGGGGAGCTCTGCCACATTCTCTAATGGAAGAGCAAGAATCCCCCAAGTACAGAGGCAATAACTAGCGAAGGAGGATGGTCCATTGAGAGGCCCTTGATATTGATAACTGTGCTTATGAACCTTTACTCTTGAAACGGAAACCTAGTCTAGTATTATAGAGAGCCTAAGAGTTACCTCCTGAGAGCCTCCTTGTTGCTCAAATGTGGCCTCTCTCTAAGCTGATCTCAGCATATAAATGCAATTACTTCCCCCCAGTGTAGGAAATTACTCCCAGGGATGAGCCTCCATGGCACCAAGGGATTACTACCAAGCACCAACTTGCAATGCAACTAGAAAAAGACCTTTCCTTTTCCAAAGGAGGAAAAGGTAAAGACAAATGAGTTTATATGGCTAAGAGGCTTCGAAGTGAGTCAGGAGGTCATTCTAGAAGTTACGCTTATGCACATCTCAGCAGTATCTCATTGACTGCCAAATTTGACACCAGCCCTAAGAGTAGGGCTCCTGAGGTCTCTGGAGACACCCAGAAACTGGGTGGGCCAGTGGGCCCTACTTTGGGGTTTGTGCTCTCCAGTGTGACAGAATTGGACTCAGTTGTGGTTTCCCTACACATAGCTCTTCTGTCTCTTCTATTTGAACCTATAGTTGGTGCTGGAGTTGGTAGGTGTATATCCAAGAAACTTGAATGTTTGGGCTGTGCATGTGCCAGCTGAGCCCTGAGCCTCAACAGAGTTGCAATACCTACTTTCCAGTTCATTGGACTCACTCAGGACAATTAACAAGGAACTGAGAGAGTCTACAACTGCAAGCAAGAGAGTCCCATCCATCAGCCCTATGGGAATGAAGCCCCCTCTCAATTAGAAGTGGAGGGGGGACTGCATTCACGCTCTCCCCTAGCAAAAAAAAAAGAAGTGGAGTGGGCTTCACCATCCCAGAATCCTCAGGATTTGGGAATGAGCTATGGACTAGAATAGACTTACTGGTATTCTACTATAGACTTACTGTGATTCTATCAATGAAAGAACTTTTATCATTAATGCGGAAGCAGTGGCCACCAGAGGTTCTGAGATCAGGAAGAGGGAAATCAGGTATGATACAGGGGATTTTCGAGACTTGGGAATTGTCCTGAATGACACTGCAATGACAGATACAGACCATTACATATCTTGTCATAACATAATATGTGAGAGTGTAAACTACAAGGTAAACTATAATCCATGCTTAGTGACAATGCTCCAAAATGTGTTCATTAATTGCAATGAATGCACCATGAATGAAAGATGTTGTTAATGTGGGTAAATGTGGGTGGTGTGGGGAGCGGAACATATGGGAATCCCCTATATTTTTTATGTAACATTTATGTAATCTAAATATCTTTTTTAATTAAAAATTAAAAAAAAAAAAGGCAAATGCCCAGTTCTCCAGCTACAAAACTTTTATTTTACTTCTTTGTTAAGTGACTAAACTGGCTGGAGAACAATGCAGTCCACAAAGGATAAGCAATTTCACCTATAAATACTATATGATGCAGATACAAGAACTGTTATCCAACAAACATACTCCCATTTCTTTATTCCTCACCTGCTCTATAAGAGGTGGAGAGGTAAACTGTTCTGGCCAGTGAGATATAAGAGGTTTCCTAGAGAAAAAACTTTCACTTTTCTGAAAAAAGAAAACAGGTATTGCTGGTACCATTCCTTTACTCTTCTTCCTACCTTGAATGCATATTATGATGGCTAAAGGTATAGAAGCCATGCTGGGCCCACGCAGGAGAGGCCAAGAGATGTTGGTCCTAACATCACTGAGAAGTGAAAAACATTGCCAACAATAGCCTATCTCCCCTAGAATTACTTTTTTCACAAAAAAAAAACTCCCATTGGCTTATGCCTCTGTAGTCAGGTTTTATGCTTCTTGGAGCCCAAGCCTCACATAATCCTAAATAATAGAATCATTTTCAAATCATCTTTATGCCTAGCTTATAGTAGACCCTCAAAAAGTATGAGTAAATAAAGATTCTAGAAACTAAGTGCTTCTGGGGCATTAAGTGATTCAAGAAAAATCCTAACTAAAAGTGATAGCACTGATTTCTAAATGATCTGGCAGTACTGTATTGAAAAGATGTTATTGATATTTAAACCAGGTTTCATTTTATGCCTGGAAAAATAATGTAATCTTAAAGGGTTTGGTTTAATTTTAAGCATCTACTTTTCCTGTCTTGTTGATGTGATTTTTTCGTGTCATCCTGCAGGGAATCTAACATGCATTCATTTTATTCTGCAATTTATTTTTAACCTGGTTGTGTCATCTCCATGTCACATGGGGGCCTGCACAGGTCTCAGATACTTTTTTTTCTTTTTTTTTTACCAGGAGATCCTGGGGATTGAACCCAGGTCCTCCATATGGAGGACTCAACTGCTTGAGACACAACCATTCCCTATACTGCAATTTTTAAAAGCAAACAGATTCAGAAATAAACTTTAAAAACAGCCCCACCCAAACTTTCACCTGCCAAGCACAGGAAAGCATGAGGTCACAAAGACAGATATAAATCTAAACAGAACCATCCATAAGCTGTTTTGTATTCTAAACACTGAACAAACCAAATGAAAAGTTAATAATAATTTCATTCACCCAACCTTGCAAACCTATCACTTTTCAGACAAGGGGGGATATTGTGATGGGGTTTGGAAGCAAAGTAAACACTCTGAAATAAAAAGGTTAAATGTAGTTTGAAGAATAAAGCTGACAAAACCCACATGTGCGTACATTATGATAGTAATTTCACTTGGCAATGATTTATGTTTAAAAATGTCCCTCACAGCATTCTTTACAGTAACGATAATTGGAAATAAGTTAAATATCCAAATATTTGGGAATAGTTAAATAAATAATACAAAAATATTACATAGTCATTTATAATTGTTTTGAATTGAACGATGACACCCAGGAACAATGAGCACTACCAGCACTCAGATCTTGGTTACTAAATACCATTCTCCACTACAATGGACTGGAACAGGGAAAGTTTATGGTGAGCCTAGAATATCTTGCTGTGCCAAAAAGTACAGAAGGGCTCAAAGAATGGTGGGGACATTTGAACAGGACACAATCAGCTTGAAGGGGCTTCCATTAGCAAAATCTAGGACAATTTTAACATCATAATATATAATGATAAGAGTATATTATAACTCATTGAATAAAAATAGGAAACCCATACTCATATAAATGAGCAAATAGATGGCAGAGAAGTGAAAGCTCTTCATTATAGTAGAATGCCAACTAATAAATATAGAAGGAATGATTCTTTAAAAATGGTTCTCTCTATTGCAATATTAAGGACATACATTTTTCTGTATACATTTCTATCTTGTTTCAGCAGCTTTATAAAATATTGTTTTTGTAAAAACACATTTAAAAAATCCTTACCAGTAGACTCAACAAACAAAACATATGCATATCTCTAGAGCCATTTTTAATAGGAGAGCATATGCACAAAACCCCTAAATACACAAAGCAAGCACATGTGATGTCCCGAACGCTCTGTCCTAGAAAAAGCTGAGATGTCCTGCTAAACAAACAAACAAAAAAACAACAACAATGCAACAAAAATTAAAAACCACCAGAGGCAGTGGTGAAATTTATGGAAAATTTTGGATTTGTTTAACAGTAATTATATTAGGGAAGAGATGGGAAAGGGACCCTTACTATGATGCCAATGACAAATGGTTAACTGATAAGAAGAAATGGAGAGGGCGACAGGCTGTAGAACAGGTCAATAGCTGGCTGTCATGAAGCCATTTGAGACATATAATTAATCTATTACTCACCTGGCATCATCATTCATTGTAGTATGGTCAATAGGTGCCATGAAGCTCAGCAGTTTGCTAAGGACATGAAACCTAAATAAGCAGGAAACAAACAGGCAGCAACATTAGTAACTATTAACCTAAAAAAAAAGAAACACATTCTATGAGCTCACACAGTCCAGAAGTGACCAAAGGAACATGTGGCTCCAAAGTGAAACAGGGGACAATTCATAGGTACTTATCACTCACAACTATTTTTCCCTTTTTCCTCAATGCTATAAGGGAAAAGTCTGATAAAAGCACACTGTAAATGATAGTAGTTCAATGCAGATTCATTTATATCACAGCGCCCTAGAAAGAAGAGAGACTTGTGTCCTTGAGCAGTAATCTTCCTAACCCTTAAACATTATTCCAGACAAAAGACAATCAGGACGTGGCCACCCCATTTCCCTCCTCTATGTACATCTTTTAAAAAAATTTTTTTTATTTCTCTCCCCTTCCCCTCCCCCCACCAGTTGTCTGCTCTCTGTGTCCATTCACTGTGTGTTCTTCTGTGTTCGCTTGTATTCTTGTCAGCAGCACCCAGAATCTGTGTTTCTTTTTCTTGCATCATCTTGCTGCGTCAGCTCTCCGTGTGTGCGGCGCCATTCTTGGGCAGGCTGCACTTTTTTCACGCTGGGCGACTCTCCTTCTGGGGCGCACTCCTTGCGTGTGGGGTTCCCCTAAGCAGGGGACACCCCTGCGTGGCACATCACTCCTTGTGCGCATCAGCACTGCGCGTGGGCCAGCTCATCACACGGGTCACGAGGCCCTGGGTTTGAACCTTGGACCTCCCATGTGGTAGGCGGATGCCCTATCCGTTGGGTCAACTCTGCTTCCTTCTATGCACATCTTAATCATTTTTCAGTGTTATGAAAACAACTACTGTCAGTCACACAGGTAATGGCAAAACACCTTAATGCAATACCTCAGCAACACCATCTCATACAAGCATGGCTTCCCTGAGTCAAGAAGGCCTTATAATTTCACATTATCTCTACTATTAGTTCCACGGGCTCTTTCATTTCCCCATCCTTAAGTGAAATAGCATAACTGAGTACATAGCAAGTTTGGTTCAAGCTATTATGGAAATTTAAGTTACATCACCTCCATTATGATTATTATTGTTAAGATTTTTTTATTTTTTTTCTCTCCTTCCCCCACCCAGTTATCTGCTCTCTCTGTCCATTTGCTGTGTGTTCTTCTGTGTCCAGTTATATTCTTGTCAGCGGCACCGGGAATCTGTGTCTCCTTTTGTTGCCTCATCTTGCTGAGTCAGCTCTCCGTGTTTACGGTGTCATTCCTGGGCAGGCTGCACTTTTTTCACGCTGGGCAACTCTCCTTCCGGGGCGCACTCCTTGTGTGTGGGGTTCCCCTAAGCAGGGGACACCCCTGAGTCGCACGGCACTCCTTACACACATCAGCACTGCACGTGGGCCAGCTCAGCACACGGGTCAGGAGACCCTGGGTTTGAACCCTGGACCTCCCATGCGGTAGGCGGATGCTCTATCCGTTGGGCCAAATCTACTTCCCTTCATTTTCTACTAATAGAAAAAAAGGGAATTTTTGTATGTACTTTGAGATTCCCTGGTAAAAGGGGCTGAACAAATATGACTTAATACAGACCAGAGAATTTAAAGGTGGCATATCCTTTCTGTTCATTATAATGGAAGAGGCTGTATAATAATATATATATATTATGAAATTCTAACTAAAAAACTACTTGGGGAAAACACTATCCACAAAAATATTTTTTCATGTGTAGTATGCTTTACAGTTTAGAGAAACATTTTTATACATATCATCTAACTTCTCTACTGTACCACCCATAGCTAGCCTCCCAAATTTCATACTTTTTCTTAGCATATGAATTTTTAAGAATAAATGAGGAGATCTGTCTCCATTACAAGAGCAGCAGAGAAGTATAAATTCATTACTGAAAATCTGGAACACAAAGCACATGCAAAATAAGAATAGTCCATTGACCTACAGACAATTGTTAATAGTTTAGTTAGTTATGCTGGTGAAACTGTTTTATATAATGACCCTATTATATATATACAAATTTGTATTCTCTTTTTTTTTTCATTTAGCACTATTAAGTATTTTCCCCACATTAAGTGAATGTGAGTGGCTGCATACGATTCCAGGAGTAAAAGTATCACAACATATTTCCATATTACTGAACATTTATATTGTTTCCGATTTTTTGCTTGTTTATAATGATGGGAAAAAATCTCTGCATCATGTTTCTAAAAAACGTCTATTTATTGTTATCCACTAATCATAAAAATTAATATGGGGAAGCGGACTTGGCCCAATGGATAGGGTGTCCACCTACCTACCACATGGGAGGTCTGGGCCTCCTTGACCTATGTGGAGCTGGCCCATGTGCAGTGCTGATGAGTGCAAGGAGTGCCATGCCATGCAGGGGTGTCCCCGCGTAGGGGAGCCCCAGGAGCAAGGAGTGCACCCCCTAAGGAGAGCCGCCCAGTGCAAAAGAAAGTGCAGCCTGCCCAAGAATGGCGCTACACACACAGAGAGCTGACACAAGATGACACAACAAAAAGAAACACAGATTCCCAGTGCCACTGATAAGGATAGAAGCGGTCACAGAAGAACACACAGCGAATGGACACAGAGAGCAGACAACTGGGGGTGGGGTGGGGAGAGAAATTTTTTTTTTTTAATTAACATGATCATTTAAAAAATCCAAATACAGAAATGTATAGAGAACTGAAAAGTCACCTGTAGTCTTATCCCCCAGGAACAAACACTGTTAATTAAAACTAAGTTTGGCAGTACCATTTTCCATGTACATACAAATATAAACTTGACACATATTTTTTCTTTTTTAAATATATTTTTATTGAAGTATATATTCATACATGAACATGAATAAACAATAAGTATATAATAAATATATAATATATAATACCTCACCCCTCCACCAACACTTTGTATTGTTGTGAAATATTTGCTACAAAGTATGCTAGAGCACCGTCAAAATATTACTAACTACAGTCCCTATCTTAAACTTGATGTATTTTTCCCCCAACCCACCCTATTTTTTAAAATATATTTTTTTATTACAGAGGTTGTGAACTTACAAAACAATCATGCACATGTGTAAAATTCCCATACAACACCCCTTCACCACACATCACACCATGGTGGAACATTTATTACAGACCATGAGATTATATAAACTTGATATATTTTTAACATAAAAATGGGATCATAGAGGGGATGGGGGCAAGATGACATTACAAGAGTCAGCTCGTCTTGTGGAACAGTTGGTGGTCTAAATAGGGTTATCTAGGGCACCTGTTTGGGGGGGCCCAGGAGACCAGAGGAGCATCCTGCAGCTTCCTTGAGGGAATGGAAGGAGGACACTGTCCATTCTGCAGCGAGGATTCATGAGTAGAGCACTCCAAGCTGCAGAGACCGGTGCCCATTCTCCACTGGTGGTGCAAGATGCCTTGAGAGCTTTCCCATAACTGGACTTGGAAGCTCCATTTCCCAAAAACAGGGGAGGAAGAGACAACTGGGCACTGACTTCAGCTACTGATTAGTAAATTCGACTGGCTAAAGTATAATCTTAAGGACAGCTGAAGTTTGAACCTGTCCAAGTCGGAATGAGGCGGACTGAAAATCACAGGGACTGTCTTAGGGACCAGCTTCTTTCCACCCAGATGGGACTACAGCTCTATCTTAGGGTCAGCCCCTCCTCCAGCAGGGAAGAAGCTGCGGGACTACCAAATAAACCAGCAATCCCACTTCTAGGCTATGCCCAAAAGAACACAAAGCAAGAACTCAAACAGATATTTGTGCAATGTTCAAAGCAGCTATTCACAATAGTCAAAGGCAACCCATATGTCTATCAGCAGATGAATGGATAAACAAAATGTGGTATATCCATACAATGTAATACTATTCAGCCATAAAAAGGAGTGAAGTTCTGATACATGCCATTACATAAACCATGAAGACATCATGTTGAGGGACAGACATTTTATGGTTCCACTTACATGAAAAAGCTAGACTATGCAAAATTATAGAGATAGAAAGTAGAATACAGGTTACCAGGGGCAGTGGCAGGAGGAATGGGGAATTAATGAATAATGGGAGTACAGCTTCTGTTTGGAGTGATGGAAAGGTTCTGGTAATGGATGGTGGTGAGGGTAGTGGAACACCGTTAATATGATTAGTCCCACTGAATGGTATGTGTAGTAATGGTTGAGATGGGAAAGTTTATGTTGTATACATGTGTTTCCACAATTTAAAAAAAGAGAAAAACTAAAGAGACAATGACAAATACATGCCTCTGGACTAGAGCTAATAATGGAAGAGAAAAATGCCCAAAAGGACATTATTGGTATACATGGAAAAAATGGAATATAATAAGCTTTATAGCAATGCCAAATTTCTTGAACTTAACCATACTTAAGAAGGTTACATAAGTGAACATCCTTTTCATAGCAAATGCACATGCTACTATGTGTTAGAAGAGCATGATATATACAACTGATGAATCTGGATATCTAGGGCAGCAGGGAGGTACGCATCGAAATTTTCTATATGAGTTTTGTATTATCTTTGTAACTGTTCTGTAAGTTTGAAATAATTCCAAAATAAAAAGTTTAAAGAAAAAAAAATTATACTGTTTTTGTATTGGATGGTGGCACTGTTCTACAGAATACCTTCACACTTTCATACAATATATTCAGTTAACTATTTACCATATGAAAAAAAACAGGCTTACAATGATGGAGGAGGTTGTTGGTGTGGGAGGAGTGAGGTGAAGGAGTGGGGGTTGTACGGGAACCTCATATTTTTCAATGTAACATTTTTTTGTGTGACGTATGTATCTTCAAAAAATTACAATTTACAAAAACGATGGGGTGGGGGATGGGGAGTGGGGTATATGGGAACCTCTTAAGTTTTTTACATTTTTAAAAAATGTTTTTTAATGTAACGTTCTTTGTGATCTATTAATTTTAATTTAAAAAGTGTAAATAAATAAACAAATAAATAAATAAAAGGAAAAAAGCAGGCTTTAAAAAGTAATCAGGGGAGAGGATATAGCTCAAGCAGTTGGGCTCCCAGTGCCTCCTAAAGATGATGAGTGGACACAACAAGCAGACAAGTGCAAACAGTGAGCAGAAACAACAAGCAGACAGATGAGGGAGCCATCTTGGGATGGTGTTAGGAATAAATAAATAAACGTTATCAGAGGAAACAGATGTGGCTCAAGTGGTTGAGCTCCTGGGAAGCAGATTTGGCTGAATTGATAGAGCTCCTTACGGGGCGCATTCCTTGTGTGTGGGGCTCCCGTACACAGGAGACACTCCTGCGTAGCACGGCACTCATTGCGCGCATCAGCACTGCACATGGGCCAGCTCATCACATGGGTCAGTAGGTCCTGGGTTTGAACCCTGGACATCCCATATGGTAGGCACATGCTCTATCAGTTGAGCCAAATCCGCTTCCCTACTATGGCATTTAATAACAATTATTCTATGATTCTGACCACATCCCTCAATCAAGTTTATGGTCACAAGGAGAGCTGGGTGAGTATGGATGGCAAAACCAAAACCACTACAAAACACATGACCTTATTTATTATTTTTTTAGCTTTTTCTTTTGCAATTATTTTGACTTACAGAAAACTTGCAAAAACAGTACAGAGAATTCTCCTATACCTTCCACTCAGTTTTCACTAATATTAACAACTTACATAATCACAATGCAATGACCCAAAACAGGAAATTAACATTGGTTAATAGTTAAAATTAACTATTTAATTAAACTACAGACCTTATTCAAATTTCACCCGTTTTCACCCTAGTTAGCCTCTCTATTTTCCAGGATCCAATTTAGGATCCCATGTTGCACCTAGTTGGGATGTTTTCTGAATTTCCTCCAATCAGCAAGTTCTTCAGTCTTGTTTTTCATGACCGTGACACTTTCGATGAGTATTGATAAATTATTTTGCCTCACAATTTCTTTTCTCACAAGACTGAGGTTCTGCATTGATGGCAAGAACACCACAGAAAGGATGTTGTGTCCTTCTATTAAGACACAGGGGCGTGTATGCGTGTTACCGCTCATGTTATCTTGAGTACTTGGTTAAGGTGGTGTCTGCTGGGTTTTTCTACTGTAAAGTTTCCACTTTTCCCTTTGAAATTGGTAAATATCTTCAGCGAAATACTTTGAGACCATGCAAATACATCATTTCTCCTGAAATTTTTGCCCACTGATTTCAGCATCAATTGGTGGATCTGTGGTGTTTGCCTAGTGGTGATTTTGAACTTCTCTCATTCCTTTTACATTTAAATAACTGGAATTGCATATGACCTTTTGATGGCATATCAACCGTATTCCAAAAAAACATTTATAAGACAAACCAATCAAGATGGTACACATCTATGCATAAATTCTAAAGGCCTTTCAAGTATGAATTGTCCCTGCAGTTTCTGGGCTTCTATAGTAACTCACAGCATCTTGTGCCTGGAGAAATGTAACAACAGACAAAACTTCCCTAACCTACTTTAGTTTTCTGAACTATCTGGTACGCCTTACTTCCTTACTAAACATTCTCCTTCCTTCACTGCCTTATATCACTCTCTGCTGTCCTCCTACATCAGTGGTCACTCTTCCTTAGCATTCTTTATGGGCTCCCCTTCCTCTGTTCATCTCACAAATGTTGACATTCCACAGAATTCTACTCATGTCATCTTATACACTTCTTGGGAAAACAGGAATTGTTTCCAAAATACCAACCAATACCTACATCCTTTCTTGATGCAAAGATATATCTCCAAATTTGGATTTCTCAGAGAAGTGTCAGGGAAGTGGACTTGGCTCAATGGATAGAGCATCCGCCTACCACATGGGAGGTCCATAGTTCAAACCCAGGGCCTCCTAGACCCGTGTGGAGCTGGCCCTCGCACAGTGCTGATGAGTGCAGAGTGCCGTGCCACGAAGGGGTGTCGCCTGCGTAGGGGAGCCCCACACCCAAGGAATGCACCCCGTAAGGAGAGCCGCCCAGCGCGAAAGAGAGTTCAGCCTGCCCAGGAGTGGCGCTGCACACACGGAGAGCTGACACAGCAAGATGATGCAAGAAAAAGAGACACAGACTCCCAGTGCCGCTGACAAGAATACAAGCGGACACAGAAGAACACACAGCAAATGGGCACAGAGAACAGACAACTGGGGCAGGGGGGCAGAAGGGGAGAGAAATTAATAAAAATAAAATCTTAAAAAAAAAAGATGTGTCAAATTCAGCTTACTCAAAAACTGAACCTGCTCTCTCCCTCAACACACACACACACACACACACACACACACACACACACAATGATTTCCTCTTTGTAGTCTCTTTATCTTTCTTTACACAATCAATGAATGATACCACAAGCCACTGACACCCTGGGAGTCATTCTAACCTTCTCTTTCCATTACCTCCTCATATCCAGTAACTCCAAAGTATCAACTACTTACCCTCAAAAATGTCTTTTAATCCATTGTCTTCTATTCATTCCAGTCCTTGCTCTCATAAATTTCTAGTCCATTTCTATAAACCTCCCTAAAATTATCTCTCTAAAGCAAATGTGATGACAAAATTCCTTCTGCCTTTCGATGCAAAAGCTTTCCACTACAGTCTACAGAAAAAGTCCAAAATTCTTTGCATAGCTATGGTCTAGCACTCGTCTACTCAAGAAGCCTCCTTTCCTGCCATTCGGCCACATTCACTGTAAGTCTGTCAAAACAATTTACTTGCCTTTCCCAAAATGGGCCACACATTCTCTCAAGCCTGTGTCTTTACAAGCATTCTTCATGCCTTTCACTAGGCTAACTCTTACTATTACTACACTGGAAAGGATCAGTGTGGATGCTTCACCTTACAGTATTCCCTAAGAAATCCTGAGGGGTCTGCATTCCCCCAAGGGTGAGCTACCTACTCCTACTCTAGGATTACCTCTGCCAGAGCACTTGCCACTCAGTATCACTCTCTGTATATTGTCTGTTTATTGTCCCTCCAGACTATCTGCTCCCTGAAGACAGAATTGGCCTTATCCAGAACATGGTGGGCACTCAAACCACTTCTTAAAATAATTTTTTTTTTTAAAGATTTATTTATTTATTTCTCTCCCCTTCCCCCTGACCCTGGTTGTCTATTCTCTGTGTCTATTTGCTGCATGTTCTTTGTCCGCTTCTGTTTTCGGCGGCATGGGAATCTGTTTCTTTTTGCTGCGTCATCTTGTTGTGTCAGCTCTCCGTGTGTGCGGCGCCATTCCCGGGCAGGCTGCACTTTCTTTCGCACTGGGCGGCTCTCCTTATGGGTGCACTCCTTGCGCGTGGGGCTCCCCTATGCGGGGGACACCCCTGTGTGGCAGGGCACTCCTTGTGCGCATCAGCACTGCGCATGGGCCAGCTCCACACGGGTCAAGGAGGCCCGGGGTTTGAACCGCGGACCTCCCATGTGGTAGACGGACGCCCTAACCATTGGGCCAAGTCTGCTTCCCTTAAAATAATTTTTTATGTTTAGCCCTGTTTAAATAGAATGTCTGTCTTCTGCCTGGCTGTTACCTGAATAAGATTTGAAATGCCTCTGAATATCTGGAGATGTAGGGATCTCAAATACTATAAAAATGCTACAAGAACAAAAGTATATAAATGCCTTGACACATACCTCTCATGAACAGTTTAATGAAGTTAGTTTAATAAAATAATATAGGAAAAGTAGTTGCTATCACAACAAAATTCTGGGTTTTTTTCTTTCAACCTGATAACAACTCTGATTTGGGAAATAGGCCCATGTTCTCCTAAATTATTTGCTACACTAGAAAAATGCTTACTTATTCTTAAATACACATCCAAATTTCTTGAATTTATTTATGTTTACAATTATAGTCATTTCTCAAAGCCTGATGAGATTTTAATTTTACTACTATCCAAACCACCCAAAATCATTATCTGGTTGACTAATGTCTATAACACACTATACTATATAATAAGATTGGAATCACCTTAAAATGGATAAAGCAGCACAATTCTTGTCCTCAAGAGGCATACAAATATAATTATCTGCCCTGATACTTTCAAATTCATAAAGATATAATAACATAGAAAAGGTGAATTTTCCTCTCTGTTCTTTTGTAAAGAATACATGGACAATAGAAATACCAGTAGACACAAGAGAACCCAAAGAAACTAACATTTTTGTATGCCTACTATGTTCTAGACATTTACACATTATCTCATTCAATCCTCAAACCAAATCTGTAAAATAGGAATAATTATCTCTACTTAGTAAATGAGTAAAGGGAGACACTGAGAACAAAGAACAACAAAAATCACTGAGCCAGATACAGCCAGAATTTGAACCCAAATCTTATGATTTCAAATCCTGGGCTCTTCCCTGTAGAGAAGATTTATGGTCTCACAAAGCTATAATTTTAAAAGAAAGTATTGGAGAAAAATATGATCCCAAAATTAAAGCTCGGCCTGGTCAGTTATCAAGTAATATTAGTAGCATTCTTCCTTAAATCCTGGGGGGACAAATGCAGAGGGGAAGAAGCATGTAAGCACATTAACTGGACACAAGAGTAGGAGACTTACCCAATCGTGGGATAATGACAGCAATAAGAACGACAGTATTAACGGCAACAAATACTTGTACTGTTTACTAAGTACCTAGCACTGTTCTAAGAGCTGCATATACACTTACTCATTTAATCCTCATAGAAACACTCCAAGGCTGGTTACTATTATCTTCCCCCATTTTAAAGATCAAACTGGCACTGAGAGTTTAAGAGTCTTACCCAAAGTAACAACTAGTCAAGTGTCAAAGGTGGGCTCAGGCAGTCTGGCTCTCAAGTCCATGCCCCCAACCACTACACTAAAAAATAAACCTGGAGAAGTATGAAGATTTGAAATTTTAACATACGGAAAAGGTTAAACAAATCATAACAATTTAACCTGAGATTTAAGAAAAGTGACTCTGAATCAAAAGATGATGGAAAGCTACTTTGTACGTCTCCAAAGTTAAAGAAAAAGAAACATCTCTTGATGGGTTCTATTAAATACTAAAACCAGTTAATTAAAGAAGGTATGAAATCTGCTTCTCTGAAGATCTTTAAAAATGAGATAGATCCACATTTGTCTAAAGGGAATTTAATGCTATGAAGGTTCAAAAATAAGGACCTGAGATTAACTCTCTGCCTAGAACTATCCAACACAATGAGGTCAAGATTTTTTCAATGTACACCTAAATTACAAGTAGTTTCTTTGACACCAGTGCTTTTTATGAATGACATTATGCAATATATATTATTACAAGGATCTAAGTTTAAAAGTATAACAATGTCAATTCCTATTCTTGCTCCTTCTGTTGTCTTTGTAATTATGAGACTCCTTGAAGAGCTCATAGCGCTGAGGGTTTTCCTACAGTCAGAAATTCCTTATTTTCTCATAAAAATATTTCTCATCTCATTTAAACACATTGTTAACATTCTCTGCAGTCCTACATTTAAGCCTTTTTAGCATACTATATACCTGTATGGTATCATGAAAATGGACCAACATAATCCTAATCTAAATAAGATTCTAGAATAAATTTTTTATACCATTCTATAGAAATCATTTTTACAAACTAAGACAATTTCAATTATCTTGTCTTTGTTTTCTTGTTATTCTCTTTCAAGGAAATTCACATACTATTTCATCCATCCATTCACAACAATGGGAAAAAGGTAACAAATTATATTTCCATTTTAGAGTTAGAAAAACTGTCTCAAGAAAGCCTCAAATTCTGGTTTAGTTATCTTTTGGAACCTAAAAAAACAAATCAGAAGAAGTAGAAAAATCATAAAAAAGCCAAAATGCCAAGAATGGAGATAAAACATATCATGCTAAACTTTTTTCTAAAAAATAACTCACCGAAGTTTCCTTCCTTTGCTGGCTTTCCTATCCACTTTCTTATGGATTTTGCTTCGCAACTTCTGGATTGCAAGCCACTGCCTGGAAAATTCACAAACAATGTTATGCCTCATCGCTAATAGAAATAGTTACACATATTGACAAATTCTCATAACACTGCAGAAAGAAATCATCAACCTACATCAATTTCTTCAAGATAGTCTGGGGCAAAAGTGAATCATCAATTGAAGAGGATTTGTGCAATGGTAAAAGAAAAGAAAAAACAAAAACAAAAACAAATGGCAGCTGGGAAATTCTACAACAAATTTGGTTAACAATGCTCCTTAGTATTTGGAGTTGCTGTGACAAGCACTAAATTTAACAGTCTGCAAGAAAACCCATCAAACGAGTATAGCTGCTTGGGTTTTGTTTTAATGTTTTAGCTGTGCAGCACATTCTATTACTAATGTTACTACCACTGTTTGGTTTGAATACACGAATTCCTTGAATGTAATTTTTCCTTTGCTAACACCCAAGTGCTTTTTTCTTGTGCGTTCCAATTCTTGCTAATTTTTTATAATTATCCACTACTGATATTAGTGTTAGTCATTTCATTTATTTTATTTTATTTTTTAAAAGATTTATTTATTTATTTAACTCCCCCTCCCCTGGCTGTCTGTTCTCTGTGTCTTTTTGCTGCGTCTTGTTTCTTTGTCCGCTTCTGTTGTCAGCAGCATGGGAAGTGTGGGCGGCGCCATTCCTGGGCAGGCTGCATTTTCTTTCGCGCTGGGCGGCTCTCCTTACGGGGCGCACTCCTTGCGCGTGGGGCTCCCCTACGTCGGGGACACCCCTCTGTGGCAGGGCACTCCTTGCGTGCATCAGCACTGCGCATGGGCCAGCTCCACATGGGTCAAGGTGGCCCGGGGTTTGAACCGCGGACCTCCCATGTGATAGACAGACGCCCTAACCACTGGGCCAAGTCCGTTTCCCTCATTTCATTTATTTTTCATCTGTAAATATTTCAGTATGTGTTGCTAAAAGATAAGGACTTTCTTTCCCCCTCCCCTCCATATAACTACAATACCATTATCACACCTAAAAAAAGTTAACATATATTCTTCACTACCAAATATTCCAAATTGTCTTCAAATTTTCCAGATTGTCTCAATTTTACAGTTGATATTAAGTCGGGAGCCAAACAAAATTCACATATTCTATAGTCACTGTAGTAAAGAAGGAATTAATTTTTCAAATAAAGGATACTGAAGTAAGAAAATCTCCACAAACTGTTTATAGGAACAAATGTTAGAAGCAGCAGCAGCACTAGAAGAAAAAGCAGCAGCAGCAACGACAGCAGCTAGTCATCTTACCTGATTTATACAATGAAAATGCAACATCAGAAAAAAAAATCTAGGAAAATCCAATTACTGTAATCTTAATATAATCTTAATTACCATAATCTATTTTATTGTAAAGTCAGATAAATGTACAATATAATCACCACTTAAATGCAATTTGCTCTATCACATTAAATTTATAGTGAACAGCTCTCTATAACACTCCAGAGATATACAAAATATCAACAACATCCTCCCCTAAAATTCAAATAATGTTTTACTCAAATAAACTTATTTCATCAACACAAATTTTTCATTGCGTTCTCAAAATAATGTTCTGCCCAAAATCCCATTCTGGCACTTACAGCTTTTGTTTCCTTTCATGCTTTTGCAAATTATGGCTCATGACTATTTAAATGTACACTATTCATTAGGTAGCACTCTAAATGCCCTTTTTATTTTCCAACCACTGGATGAAGCATACACACAAGAGCTTTCCTTCACTACTTTACATTCTACCCTGACATCTGTGTAATGCCACCACATTCCATTTCTAATTGTGCTGAAGCTTTTACAGAAGAGGTGGAAGTCTAAATTAGGGCAGACTCTTACATTAAAGTAGATTAGACTATTAGCAAGGAACCTGTCGTGTACAGTGCCACATTCTGACATGTGGGTGGCTGCTTTTTATTAACTGGTCAGCAAGTAGAAATAGATACAATCACAATCCAAACTAGAGGTCAAGGAGCATCAGGACTTTGGAAAACAAATTCTGAAACAGATAAAGGTGTTTTATAATCTCTACAAACTGCACTTAAGGCAATGTAGGTTAAACAGTTAGGATTTTCGTCCTTTTGTCTTCCTAGATCTTATTATCTTGTTTAAACTTCTGTAATTCTAGGGCCAATCACTGTGTTTGAGGCAAAATTAAGGGGGGACTCAAAGGGAGAAAATATACTGGCTGCTTGCATGAATAGAAAGTGTGGAAGTTTGGAGCTATGTACTCCCAGAAAAACATGTTCTTAAACTTAAAACCATTCCCATGGGTGTGAACTCATTGTAAGGAGGACCTTTTCATAAGTTTACTTCAGTTAAGGTGTGGCCCAACTAAATTAGGACGGGTCTTTTTTTTTTTTTAATTGACTTTGTAATAATATTACATTAAAAATATATATATATATGAGGTCCCATTCAACCCCACCACCCCCACCCCACCTCTCCCCCCCCAGCAACACTCATTCCCATCATCATGACACATCCATTGCATTTGGTAAGTACATCTTTGGGCATCTCTGCACCTCATGGTCAATGGTCCACATCATGGCCCATACTCTCCCCCATTCCATCCAGTGGGCCCTGTGAGGATTTACAATGTCCGGTGATTGCCCCTGAAGCACCATCCAGGGCAGCTCCATGTCCCAAAGATGCCTCCACCTCTCATCTCTTCCTGCCTTTCCCCATACCCATCAGTCACCATGTCCACTTTTCCCAATCCAATGCCACCTTTTCTATGTGGACACTGGATTGGTTGTGTCCATTGCACCTCTATGTCAAGAGGAGGCTCAGATTCCACATGGATGCTGGATGCAATCCTCCCACTTTCAGTTGTAATCACTCTAGGCTCCATGGTGTGGTGGTTGTCCTTCTTCAACTCCATCTTAGCTGAGTGTGGTGAGTCCAATAAATCAGATTGTAGGTGCTGGAGTCTGTTGAGGCCCAACAGGACGGGTCTTAATCTTCTTCCTGGAGTCCTTTACAAGCAGAATGAAATTCAGAGAGAAAAAGCCATGGGAAGCAAGCAGCTGAAGGTCAAGGCAATTGGAAGAGAAGGGAGAGGCCAGCAGAGGCTGCAATGTACATTGCTATGTAACAGAGGAGCCAAGAACAAAGGATCACCAGCAGCTATCCTGAGAAGGCCTGTTTTCAAGAAGAAAGCATTCCCTTGATGATGCTTTGATTTGGACATTTCCTAGCCTCAAAACCGTGAGCCAATAAATTCCCATTGCTTAAGCCAACCCATTGCATGATTATTTGCTTTAACAGCAAGGAAACTAAAACAGAAAGCTGTATCTAAATTACCTTCCCATGGCCACCTGATCATTGGGATCCAAGGAGCTGGTCTTCCGTTCTATGAGTTCTCTAAGAAGCTAGGAGAAAAAGGAAAACAACTGATTTATCATCTCCCAGCATCAACTACTTTAAAAGGGCACAGTAGGAAATCTGAATAGTATAATGACAGCTCTAAAACCACAATCAATAAAGGACAACCCAGTGGCAAGAACATGACTGAATTCCTTTAACCCTTTCATATTTATATATCTTTAAAAAGATGGCTATAGAAATAGGTGAGAAGTCCATTTGGAAGACTTGTTGTACTGCAGTTCATTTCAAATGGATCAATGAATGTGTAACTTTCCCTTCAATGTTTTTATGATTAGTTTTGTCTACCCCATCAATACCAATGGAGAATCTTTAAAAGATCAGGTGGGAAGGGCTATGTGGCAAAAAGGAAATGCATCAGCTTCTCACCAAAGGATATTGGTACATGGTTAACTTCTGACCTATAACCTCCAGTAGGCAGGAAGGTCTTCCTCAGGCAAAAGCCTTTATTGTATATAATTAAAAGTATGGACTTCATCCTCAGCTTTCCACAGCTGGTACTCTACCACGCTTACTATTATGTGATTGGACCACTTACAACACCAACACATTCACAGGCATAAACCTGAAGAACCTAAAGAAATTCATCTATATATATAATGTAAATACAATTCACAGGACCAGTTTCTTATCCTATACAAATAACCCCATGGGAACTCTAAATTTCTCTCCCTCTCTCTCCTAATCCTGAGTACTCCACTGCATGCAATCTAAATCTAAATCTATACCTTTCACACACTGGCTCTTAAAGTCCCAGGTAAAGAGAAGGCAACAGATGTAAAAGTTAAACATTAAGGGAGAATATTAAATTACAACAATAAAACTAGATATCGGGAAACGGACTTTGGCCCAGTGGTTAGGGCGTCCGTCTACCATATGGGAGGTCCGCGGTTCAAACCCCGGGCCTCCTTGACTCCGTGTGGAGCTGGCCATGCGCAGTGCTGATGCGCGCAAGGAGTGCCGTGCCACGCAAGGGTGTCCCCCGCGTGGGGGAGCCCCACGCACAAGGAGTGCACCCGTGAGAAAAGCCGCCCAGCGTGAAAAGAAAGAGCAGCCTGCCCAGGAATGGCGCCGCCCACACTTCCCGTGCCGCTGACGACAACAGAAGCAGACAAAGAAACAAGACGCAGCAAATAGACACAGAGAACAGACAACCAGGGGAGGGGGGGGGGAAATTAAATAAATAAATAAATCTTTAAAAAAAAACAAAAAAACTAGATATCATCTCTCCTATATCAGTGCTAGCAACTGAGATTAAAATTCCAAAAATCTTCTGAGAGGAATCTAAGAGAAGACACTAACATAAACTAGTTCCTGCTAATCATTCATCACCAATACAGGCTTGACTTTAAAACTTGTTTCTTCACAAAAAATAAGTAATTATTTTGTAAGTAAGGATGGTAGCAATATAGATATTTCACCAAGGAAAACAGCTAAAGGCTATGGGAAGATGGAGAAAGGAATAAATTCCCATCAAATTAGTTCACTTTCTAATTTCCATTTGTTTATGTAAGTATAGATGCTGGAAGAAGTAAACAAATTTATAAAAATATTCACTTTCATAAGATGAATCTTTATTGCAAAAGAGAAAAGGATATCTCAATCAAAATTAAAAACTTCCCATGATGTTTTTTCATTTGCTTATTTTGGACATTATTACCACGGCAATTACATTTAAAAATGCGGGGACCAGAGGCCACTGGCTTATTATCACTAGAAAACAGCAAGCTATTTCTCTACCCTGTTTATCTGATTGATTCCCAACATCTTTCTGGCAGCCAATCTATCAGTTTATCTCTCCTACTTCATCACAGTCACTTCTGACAGCTAAATACAAGATCCAAATCCAGAGTTACACAGACATACGACACAGTAAACCTACGTAACACTGCTACTCTGTAAACAGCTGCCCTTAAGGCTAAGCAAAAATGGGCTTCTGGTTCCTAGTCAATAGTCTGTCAAAAGCAAGGTTGGGGGGGGACAGGATGGTTTATAAAAAGTAAAGAAGAAGAAAGAAAAATAAAAAAATAAAAAAGGAAAATAATGGAATGACTGCATTTCATGCCCTTACCTTGTTCCAGACACAAGAGATTACAACAACCACTTCTGCTTTTCCTAATCGTCTCTGACCCTTTGAGACTGGGGCAGTCATGGCCACCAGGGAGCCAGTATTCCTGCAAAGCTGCCCTAGCACAACAGGCAACGATCCTTCAGAACAGACTGCCTATGCCCTGCCCAAAGGCTGGATTCGGGCCCGCACAATCGCAGTGGATCCATTATACTTGCAGTGGTCTCTGCAGTTCAAACACCACATTGGTGCACCACTTACTTTCAAGCACTCTGCGTACTTTACATATTCTGGGATGCATTCTTGCTACATGAGTGCCTGTGGAGCTCCTCTTAGTCACTCACGATTAGGGAGATTATTTTATTGGTCTATGTGGCTAAATCTAGTTTATTCAGACCAATGTTTCAGAAGATCCTATTGTGTCCAAGGTAGGGGAAAAAAAAAATTTAAATTATTCCCATGGCTATTACTATTTCCCATAGCTATCATGATCATTGGTCTTAAATTTAATTAAGAAAACTTATTTTCAAAAAAGTTGCTGAGGTTCATGAAGCTTTCGAGATATTGGCTGAAGAATTTAATTTAGACTGAGTTCAATTTTTACAGTTTAACTTTATGAACAAACTTTTCCACTATAATTTAACTTTGCATTATAGTTACTGGAGCTTTTTACTTCAATAATGATATCACTTTATAGTAATTTTCTATGTGACTTAGAAAATAGACACTTATAAAATATTTTTGTTCTAGTCTGTTATAATTCCTCCAGATAGTCTTCAACTCAGAAAGGCTTGTTTCTCTAATTCTAGGGGAACACTGTAGATGTGGTTAGGCCCACAAAAGTCTGTTTAACTTGTAACATGCATGAGGAACAGCACCTAATCCTAATCAGCATTTACAATATTTTGCCTAGAAAAATGCATTGTATAATTAGTTAAAAATTGGCAGATTGAACACAGAAGTTTATCTCTTCACTCTTCTCTAACCCTCTAAAAAACAGTAAGGACTAAAATAAATTTATTAAATCACAGGAAAGAAAAGAAAGGGAAAGCTAATAAATTGGAGATTTTCATTAAAAAATGTTTTTCAAAGATAGTAAGAAAACTAGGAGTAAAAGGAAATTATCACCCCCCAAGGACTCAGAGGGAATAAAAGTAGGGCAGAGCCAATTTTGTGCACAGATTCCTGAAAGGATCAGCACATGGACTGGCAGTTATGAAAAGTGGGAGGAGGAAGGAGTAGAACCCTTATTCCACACAGCCAAGTAACTAACCATCTCTACCACCTCCCCTCACTGGGAGAAAAGAAGCTTTATTGTCTGGAAAAACGAAAGCACGATGATCCAGACTAAGGGATATCAGGCACGAAAGGCTGGGAAGAGGTACAGGGGAAAGGCTCTATGCCAATCTCTGGGACCTTTTTCCCACTGCCCCCCTTCTAATTACAGAATGCTCTAGTACCCAGGTATATAATTTCCTAGGTAATAGAGCAGGGGAGTCATTTCTGGAGAAATTGGATGGCTGTCCTCCCTCTTCCCCAGAAATAATATTTTTGGAAGTACTCAAGTCAAAAGGTTAGTTCACAGCATAATTATACTTCAAGGAAGCCCACCAGCCAAAAATCTCTGCCCAGATTCAGAGATTCTAAATGAACTTTCTAATGCCTTCCTCTTAAATATGAACAATTAAGGATCACCAGCATCTGAAGAAAGCTTCAGAACACAGACCAAAACAAACAGAAAAAGGAGACTCAAGAAATCAGTGCTGGGAATAAAAGAAACAAAGGATGGAAGGAACAGAGGGAGGGAGGTAGGAGGGGAATTACAACGGATATCCTCAGAAAGTTGAGAGAAGATATTAATACAATTCCTAAGAAGAACAAGATGCTATGAGAGGGAAGCAGACATGGCTCAACTGATAAGAGTGTCCACCTACCATATGGGAGTGTCTAGGGTTTGATATCCAGGGCCTCCTGACCTGTGTGGTGAGCTGGCCCACACACAGAGCTGCTGCGTCCAAGGAGTGCCCTGCCCACATGGGGGTGCCCCATGGGCAAGGAGTGCGCCCTGCAAGGAGAGCCACCCCACGTGAAAAAAGCACAGCCCGCCCAGGAGTGGCGCTGCACACATAGAGAGCTGACGCAACAAGATGACGCAACAAAAAAAGAGAGAGTTTCCTGGTGGCTCGGAGAGTGCAAGGAGACACAGAAGAATACACAGCGAGTGGACACAGAGAGCAAACAATGGGTGGGGGGGAGGAAGGGGAATAAATAAAATAAATCTTTAAAAAAAAAGATGCTATGAGAAAAAACTAAAAGAAGAAATTAAACAAAACAGAACTTTTAAAAAAAAAGATAAAGTACACAAAAATCTCTCAGATATAAAGCAAAAAGATAACATCCTCTTACTTATTTGAGAGAGAAGAAAAAAACTTAGAGAACAATCCAGAAAATCAAACATCTAACTAATAAAAGACTGGGAGAAAATTATTAAAGAAATAATAATGTTCTCTCAAAACCAACAGACAGAAATAAGTTTACAAAGATCTAGTATAATGAATGAAAAAGGATTTTGGCCAGCATACATCATCATAGAATGTAGAACACCAGAGAAAAAGAGAAATACCTAAAAAAGAGAGAAAAAACATATAAAGAGGGTGGCCACATTTCCCAGTTTATCAAGAGTCCTGGTTTATGTCTATTTTCTAGTGTTCTGTCAGGTTAGCACCTCAAGTGTCCCAGGTTTGACAATAAAATATATGACTCCCTATAAGGAACAGAAATCAAAATGATGCTGGACATCTCAATGGCAACAGCAGATATCAAAGAACAGCAAAACAATGTCTTTAAATTCTGAGGAAAAAAATTACTTCCAATCTCAAATTCAACAGAGCCAAATTATTAATCAAGTATAAGAGTTCCATAAAGACCTTTTCACGCATGCAAGGACTCTATTTACTTTCCATAAACTCTTTCATAGAAGCTGGTAGAAGATGTGCTTCAGTAAAATGAGTACATACACCAAGAGAAAAACATGAGAACTTAGAAAACAGAGGTCTAACACAGAAAAGAAGTAAAGTTAAGCCACCAGGCCCGGAAAGGAACCACTCCAGAAAGGAACCAGAGTCCAGAGGGCTCTAGGAGTGACGTCACCAGGGGGAAAAGGCAGGGGAGGAAAGAAACAACAGGTTATTTCATATGTTCAAGGCACTTGGAGCACATGGGTAAAAAGAACAACAGATACATGGAAAACTAAGCAAAAAAATTTTAATCAGACATCATTAACTTTAGGGAAAAATTTTGTAAGGAAATGTAATCATATATGACTTATGAATAGCATTTATTTAGTAATAATAATGTATGCATGAAATGTTTTTACAGAACTGCAATGTAAGTACACCGAGAGAATAAGGAGCTAAAGAATGTGGAGGAGAGAGACTTGAGAGCTAGGGCCTCACTATCATAATGTCAAGTCAACAGATAACGACTGAAATTGATAAACAGTAGGATAAACATATTATTTAAAAATATGCAAGTAACCCTGAAAAAAATCTAACAGTAATGGAAGCTGTTGCACTCTAGGACTTCTCAACACCATGATATTTAAACATTTCTAAGGTACTGGAAAACCCCAAGAAGAATAATTTGTCAATATTTCTTGAGCAATGTCCAGAGGAAAAAATATAGTAATTTTGGAAATATCTTCCTAGTCTGCAAATTCATACAGAGAAATTTCATAATTCTTATAGGAGAAAAAGGGCAGGAGGATCAAAGATATAATGAACAAACGTATTAAAGCCCTAATGAGTATTTTTCTGTTCCTTAAAATAAAATAAAGGCAACATACCAGAAATACTATTACTAACATCTATTTTGACTTGCTGCAGATGGTAAGTAATTTTTAACTGCTTTATTGAGAAATGATTCACATATAATATACTTCATCCATTCAAACTGTGTAATTCAAGATTTTTTAGTGAATCACAGAAAACTTTCTCATCAGACCCCATATATTCCATAAGGCATGATAAATAGTGTCTCCAAATGTCAATTATTAACTAGAAGTACTGGGTTCTGATGTGTGAAGACAGGATAATTCAAATGATAAGGACTGTTTGCCTGTTTGCTTTCCTTTCTTTTTCCTACACATAAAAAGAATTTTATAAGGACTAAATGACTTCATCAAACCACTGTTTCTAATCCATGGGGATGGAGAGGCTACTGCTTAGATTTCCCAAGAATCCCCATTTCAAATATTCTGTCCCTTGGTCACCAGACATATGTTCTGGTTCAAACCTTTTTTACCTTGTACCTCTAATAAAGGTAGGGAGACGGTTATATATTCTTTGGGACACCAACTCAGTAACTGGGCATTCTTTGGCAAACTTTCTTTTAATGGCATCATATGATATATCATTTGTGTTGAAAGAGTCAAGAGGAAGTCATTAAGAACTAGCTAAAATTTACTAAGAAGGGTTCAAAAGTAAGAAACTCAAAGGGTACTTGTGGGAAACGGACTTTGGCCCAGTGGTTAGGGCGTCCGTCTACCACATGGGAGGTCCGCGGTTCAAACCCCGGGCCTCCTTAACCCGTGTGGAGCTGGCCCATGCGCAGTGCTGATGCACGCAAGGAGTGCTGCACCACCCAGGGGTGTCCCCCGCGTAGGGGAGCCCCACGCGCAAGGAGTGCACCCCGTAAGGAGAGCCGCCCAGCGCGAAAAAAAACTGCAGCCTGCCAGAGGAATGGCGCCGCCCACACTTCCCCAGCCGCTGACGACAACAGAAGCGGACAAAAGAAACAAGAAACAAGACGCAGCAAAAAGACACAGAAAACAGACAACCTGGGGAGGGGAGGGGAATTAAATAAATAAAAAATAAAGCTTTAAAAAAAAAAAAAAAAGGGTACTTGTATCCTGCAATTATGTCCATTAAGGATTAAAAACTCAGTTGAAACAAACCTCTTCCTATCTTTCCAGCATTCTCCCTCTAGCAACCAGATTCCAATAGGTCTTCAGTACCACCAGGATCAATAATCCATTGATCCTGCCACCTTTCCAGCATCCCTCACCCTCTTCTCATGTGCTCAATTCCCTTCTTTGCCATATAGATGTGATTCCACAGTCCATCAGGAAAATCACTCCTGGTACACATCCTTAACTCCCTTGCATGCTGTCCCTTTGTCGTACATAATCCCTTGGGGATTGATGTGTCTTGGAACTTGGAATTTTTAGCATTTTAGAAAGATAATATGGTACACATACCATGAATGCCCCAGTGCAGTCTGAAGCATCACCGCAAAATCATACACATTAATATATGTGAAGCAAAATATACGAATACTCCCACTAAGTGGGATAAAGAAAACCTATTACATAAATAGCTTCGAGACAATATGGGTCAAGCATCACCACCACAATTACAGCCAAATTTACCAGAACAAAGGAAAAACTGTTTTCAGAACTGTTTCATTTCAGAATTGCAGATAAGGGATTATGTACCTGTACTACCTTGGCAAACCCCAAACTAAGTTAAATCTCTATACCTGCACCCATGCAGCTCTATATGGTTGGGAAAAAAAACAAGTCCATGCTAACTGGGCTCACTTACTTTAATTTCATTTTTATTAACTTTATGTGGGTCTTTAATGACATTCTTCTACATTTGCTTGGTCCATTCATATTCCCTCTCTTAGGTAACTTTTCTATATCTTCTCCTCTTTTCTCAAGCTTCCAGAAGCCCGACCACATATCCTCACTTTCAATTATCTTCATTAAAAAAAAAAAAAAACTGGAAGACTCAGATGAGAACTTCTCCATGCTTCCATCACCATACCAACGTGAAACTACCCATTCACAGCCTTCCCTTCAATACTTACAATGAACTGGCCATCAGACAAACCCCTCCCTACTTGTGTACTCACCAGCAATTCTCACCTCTTTCCTGCAACATCAATTTTTCCCTCTACTAGGTCATTTCCATCAGCATACAAACAGCATACAAAATATATTTCGTATCTAAAAACAAGATAAAACTCTCTCTCCATCCTCCACTTCCCCTTCCAGTCAGTGGCCTATTTCTCCACTCCCTTTACAGCATACTCCTCAGGAGTTTTCTGTACTCACTGTCTCCAGTTTATCTCCTTGCATTCTCTCTTGAACCCACTTCACCACTCTACCAAGATTGTTCTTGCCAAAGTCACCACCGACTTCACATTGCTAAAATCAGTGGTCAATTTCGATCCTCATCTTACTTGATTTGCAGCATCTGACATAATATATCACTCCCATCTTAAAAAAAAAAAAAAAGCTTTATTCAGATACAATTCACAAATCATATAATTTACAATTTAAACTGTCCATTTCAATGGCTTTTGTATATTCAGAGTTGTACAAATACAACAATCAACTTTACAATATTTTCATCCTACCTAAAAAAATCTCCACACCCATTAGCTGTCACTCCCACTCTCCTCAAGCCATGCACATCCCAGTTCTAAGCAACCACTAGTCTACTTTCTGTCTCTATAGATTTGCCCATTCTGGACATTTCATATAAATGGAATCATAGAATATGTGATCTTCCTCCAATCTAAGATGGCCTGCTCATCTGTTTGCTAGTTGTTTTTGCTTGTTCTTTTGCTCATTGTCGGCTCGTTGTCTGTTTCTTCTTTAGGAGGCATCTGAAATGGAACCCAGGACCCCCTATGGGAGGCAGGTGCCCAGCTGCTTGAGCCACATTTGCTCCCTGCTCGTTAGTTTTTGCTTGCTTCTGCTTGTCATCCTCATTGTTTCTGCTCTGTTTGTCTTCTTTAGAAGGCATTGGGAACTGAACCCGGGAATTCCCATGTGGGAGGTGGGAGCCCAACTGCCCGAGGCACATCCATTCCCAATACGGGGTCTTTTGTGACTAGCTTCTTTCACTTTAGCATAATGCTTTCAAAGTTCATTCATGTTTTAGTAGGTACCAGTAATTCATTCCTTTTGATGGCCAAATAACATTTTATTGCATGAATATACCACATTTTGCATATCCTGTTATCAGCTTATGGACATCTGGGTAGGTCCCACCTTTTTGGCTATTATGAGTAATGCTGCTATGAAAATTCTCATACCCATGTTTGTATGGACATATGTTTTTACTTCTGTTAGGTATATAAACCTGGAGTGATATTACTAGGCCATATGGTAACTATGGTTAACATTTTGCGGAACTGCCAAAAACTGTTTTCCAAAGCTGCTGCACCATTTTACATTTCTACCAGGAATGCACAAGGGTTCCAATTTTTCCATATCCTCACCAGTGCTTGTTATCTGTCTTTTTGGTTAGAGCAATCCTAGCAAGTATGAACTGGTATCTCATTGCAAGGTGTTTTTTTTTTAAAGATTTATTTTATTTATTTATTCCACCCCCCTCATTGTTTTTTGCTTGTTGTCTGTTCATTGTGAGCTGATCTTCTTTTCAGGAGGCACCAGAAACTGAACCAGGAACCTCCCATGTGGGAGGGAAGCACCCAATGGCTTGAGCCACCTCTGCTCCCTCTCACTGTGGTTTTGATTTGCATTTTCCTAAACATCAATAATGTTGAACATCTACCTTTTCATGTACTTACCAGCCATTTATATATTTCTTTGGAGATAATGTCCATTCAGATCTTCTGCTATTTTTTATTACTGAGTTATAAAAGCTCTTTATATATTCTGGCCACCAGTCCCTTATTAAACACAGGATTTACAATTATTTTCTCCCATTCTGTGTGTCATCTTTCCACTTTCTTGATGGTATCATTTACAGCACAATGCTTTCTAATTTAAGTGAAGTCCAATTTATCTATTTTTTTTTTCTGTCACTTGTGCTTTTGGTGTCATATCTTCCTATCTAAGAAACCATTTCCAAAGCCAGGGTCATTAAGATTTACCCCTTGAACAAAATTGTCATCATACTAAAAGCCATTGATTATACACTTTAGATAGATTGTATGGTATGTGACTATATCTCAACAAAACGGCCTAATAAATAAATAATTGTGCAAGAATAGCCAGAAAGAGCAGCTATGTACAGCAGGAGAAAGAGAGAGAGACTGAGAGGTGAAGAATTTTCTTGTTTATTATTATTATTATTGAAATAATGAAAATGCTCTAATAATGAATGAAGTGATGAAGGCACAACTATGTGATTATAGCAAATACCACTGATTGTACACTTTGGATGAACTGTATGCTTATTAATATGTATCAATAAAATTGATTCGTTAAAAAAAAGATTTACACCAATGTTTTCTTCTAAGAGTGTTACAGTTTTAGCTCTTACATTTAGGTCTATGATGCATTTGAGTTAATTTTTGTGTATGGTGTGACATAAGGGTCTGTGGTAGTTTGAGTTATGTACCCAACAAAAGATACTTTCTTAATCTCAATCAAATTAAAATCATGCCCCTGTGTTCACACCCATTATAAACAGAAACTTTTGAAGATGTTATTTTCCATTAAGGTATAGCCCAACTGAATCAGGGTCAGCCTTAATCCATATCACTGGAGTCTTATAAAAAGAAGTCAGTGTGGAAGCCGAAGTAGCTCAGTGGTTGAGCTCTGGCTTCCCACATACAAGGTCCTGGGTTCAATCCCTGGTCCCAGTACCTTAAAAAAAGAAAAAAAAAGTCAGTGAGGGCCACAAAAGAGCCAGTGGAAAGCAGAAATGTAGGCAGGAGGAAAAAGAGATTGCCATATGACAGAAGCCAAGGAATCCCAAGGACTGCAGCGCCAGCACCAGAATGCCACAGACTCCTGGGAGAAATCTTACACAGCTTTGCTGACACCTTGATTTTGGACTTCTAACCTCCAAAACAGTGAGCATGTCATTTTAACCCAACCCATGTGTGATATCTGTCTTAGCAGAATGGCAAACTAAGGCATGATCCAACTTTTTCTTTTGCATGTAGATATCCAGCTGTTGCTTTTTTGAAGACTGTTCTTTTCATCACTAATTGTCTTGACACTTGTTGCAAATCAGTTGACTCTAACTTAAGGGTTTATTTCTGGACTCTCATTTCTATTCCCTTGATCTATATTCTCACTCTTAAGCCAGTACCATGATATCTTAATTACTGTAGCTTTACAGTAAGTTTTGAAATTGGAAATGGTTAGTCTTCCAAATTTGTTCTTTTAAAAAATTTTGGTTATTCTGGGTCCCTTGCATTTCCACATGAATTTAGAACCAGCTTGTCCATTTCTGCAAAAACCACAGCCAGGATTTTGATAGTGATGTGTTGAATCTGTAGATCAACTTGGGGAGTACTGCCATCTTTATAGTATTAATTCTTTCAATCTATGAACACAGGCTGTCTTTTCATTTATTTAGATCTTCTTTAGTTTCTTTCAGCAATATTTTATAGTTTTCAGTGCTCAAGTCTTTCACTTCCCTGGTTTAATTTATTCTATTTATTCTTTTGGATGCTCATAAATAGAATTATTTTCTTAATTTCCTTTTCAGATTATTATTGGTATATAGAAATGTAACTGATTTTTTTGCACTGATCTTATACCCTGCCAACTTTGCTGAATTTATTAGTTCTAGTAGTCTTTTGGTGGATTTTCTTTGGATTTTCTATATATGGGATCAAGTTATCTAAGAATAGAGATTATTCTTCTTTTCCAATTTAGATGTCTTTTATTTCTTTTCCTTGACTAGTTTCTAATTGTTCTGGCTAGAATCTCCAGTACAATGTTAGATAGAAGTAACGAGCAGACATCTTTGTCTTGCTTCTGATCTTATGGGAAAGCATTCAGTGTTCACCATTGAGTATTATGATAGCAGTGGGTTTTCACAGACATTCTTTAATACTTGAGGAAGTTCTCATTTATCCCTCATTTGTTGAGTAATTTTATCATGAAAGGGTGCTAGATTTTGGCAATTTTTTCTGCATCTATTGAAATGATCACCTGGTTTTGGTCCTTTATTTTACTGATATGGTATATTGCATTAATTGATTTTCAGATGTTAACCAACCTTGCATTCCTGGGATGAATCCTACTCAGTAATTGTATATAACCTTTTTTATGTATGCTGGATTCAGTTTGCTAGCATTTTGGTGATCTTCGCATGTATATTCATAAGAAACACTGGACTGTATTTTCTTTTCCTTATTATGTCTTTGTCTGGTTTTGGTATCAGAATGATTCCTTCCTTCTTGAAACATTTTCTTCACATGCAACCCAGAACACCATTCCTCCTTGATTCTCTCTTACTTCACTGGTTGCTCCTTCTCAATCACCTTTGCTGGTTCCTCCTCATATTCCCAACTTCTAAATGTTTGAATGTTCCAGAATTTAGGCTTCAAATCTTCTATTTTTCTCTCTACCTTGGTTCCCTAGGTTATCTCATTCAGTCTCATGGTATTAAATACATTAAATACAATAATGCTGATGGCTCTCAAATTTATGCCTTCAGTTCCATGAACTCCGAAATTATACGTATTTGCCTTCTCAACAACTTGACGTGAATGTTTCAGAGATATCATAAACTTAAAACACTCAAAACTGAGTTCCTAATTTCTCCTCCAAACTAGCTTCTCTCCTTGTTTCCCTCCACCTCAGTAAATAGCAACTTGATTCTTTCAATTGCTCAGGCCACAAATCTTAAACTCATACCTGACTCCTCTTTTTCATACCCTGCATACAATCCATCAGGAAATCCTACCAGTTCAATCTTCAACATAAATCAAGAATGCAACCACTTCTTAGCATTTCCTCCAAAACAACCCTATCTAAGTCACCATCTCTTGCCTGGATTATAACTAGAGCGTCTTAACTAGCCTTCCTGTTTGCTACCTTGTCTCCTTCACACAGCCATCAAGTGATCCTTTAAAAATATTAGGGAAGTGGATGTGGCTCAACTGGTTAAGCACCTGCTTCCCACACGGGAGGTCCCAGGCTCAGTTCCTGCAACTGGAAAAGAGGAGGTGAAATGCTCATTATTTGCAGATGACATGATCCTATATTAAGAAAATTCTGAAATGTCTAAGACAAAGCTACTTGAGCTAATAAACAAGTTCAGCAAAGTGGTAGGATACAAGATCAACACATAAAAATCAGTAATGTTTCTGTGAACTAGTACTGAACAATTTGAGGGGGAAATCAGGGAAAATTTCCCTTTTATAATAGCAACAAAAAGACTCAAATACCTAAGAATCAATTTAACCAAAGACTAAATGCAGAAAACTATAAAACAATGCTAAAAGAAATCAAGAAAGACCCAAACAAATGGAAAGACATTCCAAGTTCGTGGGTTGGAAGACCAAATGTCGTAAGGATGTCAATCCTACCCAAACTGATTCATAGATTCAATGTAATACCAATCAAAATTCCAGCAGCCTACTTTACAGAAATAGAAAAGGCAATTACCCGAATTCATTTGCAAGGGAAAGTATACCCAATAGCCAAAAGCATTCTAAAAAAGAACAATAGGAGGAATTTCACTACCTGAACTTGAAAAATACTGCAAAGCTACAGTGGTCAAAACAGCTTATTATTGGCATAAAGATGGACACATTGATCAGTGCAATAGAACTGAGAGTCCAAAAATAAACCCTCACCTCCATGGCCAACTGGTTTTCAACAAACCTACCAAAGCCATGTTAACGGGAAAAACAGTCTCTTGAACAAATTATGTTGGAAAAACTGGATATCCATAACCAAAAGAAAGAAAGAGGGCCCCGATCTCACTCTCTATACAAGAATCAACTCAAAATAGATCAAAGCCCTAAATATAAAAGCCAGGACCATAAAACTACTAGAAGAAAATGTAGGGAAACATCTTAAAGACCTTGTGGTAGGAGATGCTTTCTTGGATCTTACACCCAGAGCACAAGCAACAAAAGTAAAAATAGATAAATGGGACCTCATCAAAATTAAATACTTTTGCAAAGAACTTTGTCAAAAGGGTGAAAAGGCAAAGGCAGCCAACTCGATGGGAGAAAATGTTTGGAAATCACATATCTGATAAGGGTTTAATATCCATGATATATAAAGAGATGCTAAAACTCAACAATAAAAAGACACAAACCACCCAATTAAAAAATAGGCAAAAAACGTGAATAGACATTTGTCCAAAGAAGAAATATAAATGGCAAAAAAAAAAAAAACACATGAAAAAATGTTCAACATCACTAATGATTATGGAAATGCAAATCAAAACTACAATGAGATATCATTTCACACCTATTAAAATGGTCTCTATTAAAAACACAGAACTATGAGTGTTGGAGAGGATGTGGAGAGATAGGAATACTTATTCACTGTTGGTGAGAATGTAGAATGGTACAGGCACTCAGGAGGACTGTGTGGTAGTTCCTAAAGAAATTGACTATAGATTTGCCAAGTGACCCAGCAATACCACTTCTACATATACATGCAAAGTAACTGAGAGCAATGACACAAACAGTCATCAGCACACTGATTTACAATGGTGTTATGCACAATTGCCAAAAGTTGGAAACAACCCAGATGTCCACCAGCCGATGAATGGACAAACTGTGGTACATTCACATGATGGAATATTAAGCAGATCTAAGAAGAAATGATGTCATAAAACATATGACAACATGGATGAACCTGGAGGACATTATGTCGAGTGAAGCAAGCCAGACACAAAAGGGCAAATACTGTATGACTGCACTACTGTGAACTAAATATATTGTGTAATTTCATGGAGTTAATAACTTGAATACGGGTTACCAGAAATTAGAATGAGGTTAGAGAATGGAAAGCTGAGGGTTAACTTGTGCAGAATTGGTAAAAAGAACTGTTAACCTTTAGAAATTAATAGAAGAGGTGAAAGCAAACGTAATGTCTATAAGAAGCAGTACCATTATGTGGGTATGAAAGGGGTTTAAAGGGAAAGTGTAATGTCACGTATATTACTAAAAGGAAAACTAAAAAATGTAACATGGAACTGTATAGCATAACAAAACCACATGTGAAATATGTACATGGGTAAAACTGTATATATAAGATTGTGATTTTTTTTAATCAAATGTATGGTAATACTGCAAGATGTTAATATCAGATTAAAAAAAAAACATGCTAAGTGAAAGAAACCTGACACAAAGTACTACATATTATATGATTCCATTTATATAAAATGGAAATTAAATCGATTTATGAAGATGAAGTTAGATTAGTGGTTATGTAGGGATGGGGAAGGAGTGCTAAGGAGTAGAGTTTTTCTTCTTGGAATAATAAAATGTTCTAAAACTTTTTGTGGTGATGAATATGTATAACATTGTGATTATACTAAAAGTCATTGATCATACACTATGGATAGATTGTATGGCATATGAATATATCTCAATAAAATTGTTTAATAAATAAATAATTGTGCAAGAATAGCCAGAAATAGGAACTATGTATAGCAGGGGTAGCACAGAGAGATCAAGAGGTGATGAGTTTCATTTTTTGTTTTTTATTAGTATTATGGAAATAATGAAAATGTTCTAGTGATGATTGAAGTGATGAATGCATAACTATTGATTGTCCCAAATACCACTGATTGTGCACTTTAAACTGTATGCTTTATTGATATGTATCAATAAAATTGACTTGTTAAAATAAATTGCCAATAAATTAGATAACCTAGATGAAATGGATAAATTCTTAGAAACACAAACTATCTATACTGACTCAAGAAGAAATAGGGGAAGCAGATGTGCCTCAAGTGATTGGGCTCCTGTTTACCATATGCGAAGTCCAGGGTTCGACTCCTGGGGCCTCCTGGTGAAGGCAAGCTGGTCCGCATAGCGAGCTGGCCCATGTGGAGTGCTGGCACAGCAAGATGATGCAACAAAGAGACACAAAGGAGAGACATAAGAGATGCAGCAGACCAGGGAGGTGAGGTGGCGCAAGAGATTGACCACCTCTCTCCTGCTCCAGAAGGTCCCAGGATAGGTTCCCAGTGCCGCCTAAAGAGAAGACAAGCAGACACAGAGAGCAGACAATTGGGGGGGGGGGTATATAAATAAATAAATCTTAAAAAATAAAGAAGAAGAAGAAGAAATAGAAGATCTCAACATACTAATAATTATTAAAGAGACTGAATCAGTAACCAAAAACCTCCCAACAAAGAAAAGTGCAGGACCAGAAGGCCTTACAGGAAATTCTATCAAACATTCCAAGAAGATTTTACTCTAATTCTACTCAAACTCTTCCAAAAAACTGAAGAGAAGAAAACATTCCCTAATTCACTCTATGAAACCAACACCCTTATAACAAAGGCAGATACACATACATGCACAAGAAAACTACAGCAATATCTCTTTTGAATATATATGCAAAAATCTTCAACAAACTACTAGCAAATCAAACCCAAGAGCATATTAAAGGAATTATACCCCACAATCAGGTAGAATTTATCCCTGGTATCCAAGGTTGGTTCAACATAAGGAAATCAATTAACGTAACATACCACATTAACACAACAAAGGAAAAAAAAACTACAAGATTCTCTCAATTGATACAGAGAAGGTATGTGACAAAATCCAGCACCCCTTTTTGATAGAAGGATGATAAGAGGCATATATGAAAAGCCCACAGCTAACATCCTACTTAAAGGTGAAAGACTGGAAGCTTTCCCTCTAAGATCAGGCACAAGACAAGGATGCCCACTGTAACCACTGTTATTTAGCATTGTACTGAAAGTTCTTGCCAGGCAATTTGGCATGAAAAAGAAATAAAGGCATCCAAATTGGAAAGGAAAAAGTAAAACTTTCACTATTTGCAGATGACATGATCCTATATGCTGAAAATACTGAAAAATCCATAAGTTCCTAGAACTAATAAATGAACTCAGCGAAGTAGCAGGGTATAAAATCAACACCCAGTAGTTTATCTATACACAAGAAAAGAACAATTAGAAGAAGAAATCAAGAAAAGAAATTCCATTCGCAATCTCAACCAAAAGAATCAAATATCTAGGGATAAATCTAATCAAGGATGTAAAGGACTTGTACGCAGAAAACATTACAAAGCATTGCTAAAAATAAATCAGAGACCTAAATAAATGGAAAGATATTCCATGTTCATGGATTAGAAGACTAAATATTGTTAAGATGTCAATCCTATCAAAAATTCAACAGCCTTCTTTGCGAAAATAGAAAAGCCAATCATCAAATTCATACCGAAGGTAAGCAGCCCTGAATAGCTAATACTATCTCGAAAAAGAAGAATAAAGTTGGGAGATTCATACTTCCCAACCTTAAAACTTATTACAAAGCCACAATAATCAAAACAGCATGGTACCTGCACAAGGCCAGGCATATAGAACAATGGAATCCAATTGAGAGCTCAGAAATCAACCCTCTCATTTATGGTCAACTCTTTTTTTTTTTTTTTTTTTTTTTTTGAGGTACTGGGCCTGGGGATTGAACTCCAGACCTCGTATGTGGGAAGGTGGCACTCAACCACTGAGCACATCGGCTTCCCTAAGTTGTTTCTTTTCATTTGTTTTGCATGTTGTTTGTTTTTTCCGGAGGCACTGCAAACCAAACCCGGGACTTCCCACATGGGAGGTGGGGGCTCAACCACTTGAGCCACATCTGATCCCCCCAACTCATTTTTGATAAGGAGGCAAAGACCATTCAGCTGGGAAAGAATAGTCTCTTCAACAAATGAAGGTGGACCCCTACCTTACATCATATACAAAAATCAACTCAAAATGGATCAAAGATCTAAATGTAAGAGCCAGAACTATAAAGCTCCTAGAAGAAAATATAGAGAAACATCTTCAGAACTTACACACAAAGCACAAGCAACAAAAGAAAAAATTGATAAATGGGACCTTATCAAAATTAAAAACTTTTGTGCATCAAAGGACATTATCATGAAAGTAAAACAACCACTCACACAATGGGAGAAAATATTTGGAAACCATCTATGCGGTAAAGACTTAATATCCAGAATATATAAAGAAATACTTCAGCTTAACAATAAAAAGACAAAGAACCCAATTTAAAATTGGGCAAAAGACTTTAATAGGCATCTCTCCAAAGAAGATATACAAATGGCCAGAAAGTATATTATAAGATATTCAACATTATTAGCCATCAGGGAAGTGCAAATGAACACCATAATGAGATATCATTTCATACCCATAAGAATGGATGTTATTTTTTTTTAATGGATTTTCAAGGCAGCACTGAGGTGGCAGAGCAGACACCATAAGCAAAGCTCACCCAAGTTGAAAAAATGTATGGACAAGAAGTTATAACTGAAATTAAATGGTGGCAGATATGTCCAAGGAATATTGTGGGGATTTGATCCCTTTATGAATCTTATGATAGATGAGTAGGTGGAGATGGCAACTAGTGGGCAAGAGAACAATATTGGAATGGTGGTGATAGAAGGAAATAGTATCACCATGTTAGACACCTTGGAACAAGTATAAATAATGGCTGTGTTCAGCAGAGAAACCAATTGCTTCCACTTGTCCCCTTCCCAAAGGGCTTGTTTTACTGTGATGTAATAATTGGGTCAAGAGTATACACCTTTGGGTAGCAGATGTGGCTCAACTGCTAGAGCGTCTGTCTACCATATGGAGGGTCCAGGGTTTGATACCCAGGGCCTCCTGGTCCGTGTGGTGAGCTGGTCCACATGCAGTGCTGCTTCATGCAAGGAGTGCCATACCTCACAGGGGCGCCCCCGCATAGGGGTGTCCCATGCATAAGGAGTGCACCCCACAAGGAGAGCTGCCCTGTATGAAAAAAAAGCACAGCCCACCCAGGAGTGGCGCCACAGACACGGAGAGCTCACACAGCAAGATGACGCAACAAAAAAGAGACGTAGTTTCCCAGTGCCACCGGATAATGCATGCAGACATAAAAGAACACACAGTGAATGGACACAGACAGCATCTAACTGGGGAGGAGGGGAGGGGGGAGAAATAAATAAAATAAATCTTAAAAAGAAAAGGAGTATACACTCTTCATATTAATTTTTTGGTCAAACTTCTGTAATAGCAAAAAAAAAAAGGAAAATAACAAGGTTTGAAGAGGATGTGGAAAAACAGCAACACTCATTCATTGCTAGTGGCCAAGTAAACTGGTACAACCTCTGTGGAAGACAGTTTGGTGGTTCCTCAGAAAACTAAGTAAAGAAATACCATATGACCCAGTAATCTCATTACTTGGTATATACCCCAAAGAATTGAAAGCAGGAACTCAAACAGATACTTGCACACCAATGTTCATAGCAACATTATTCAAACTTGCCAAAAGATAGAAGCAACCAAAGCGTCCATCAACAGATGAATAAATAAAATGTGGTGTATATATACAATGGAATATTATTCAGCCGTAAAAAGGAAATGAAGCCCTCAAACATGCAAGAACATAGATGAAGCTTAAAGATGTCATGTTGAGTGCAATAAGCCAGACAAAAAAGACAAATATTGTATGAAATCAATGATTTGAAATAATTAGAATAAACAAACTCTTAAGAGTCATAATTTAGAATAGAGATTACCAGGGGATGAGGTGAGGATAGGGAATAAGAAGTTAAGGTTTAAAATGTACTGCGTTCCCCATTATACTTGGATTTCCATTGTGAATGCACTCTTTATGCATTTGGGTCATCTGAATGTAAGTTTCAGAAATAGGTAGTACTTGTAAAGGTCACCACTTTTTAAAAAGTATTTTCACTCTGTTCTTGCTTAAATCTTTATTCTTTTGAAAATCAACAATTTTACCAGGGATTTGAAAGATTAAAAAGACTAGCTTTTTAAGTAAATGCATCTGTAAAACAGATTAAGATGCTTTATATTAGACTTTCATATCTTATTATGTATCTGTATATATTATTTGATATACAGGGAATCCAAAGAAATCATCTATTTTTTTTTTTTAAGATTTATTTTTTATTTATTCCCCCCCCCCCAGTTGTCTGCTCTCTGTGTCCATTTGCCGTGTGTTCTTCTGTGACCACTTCTATCCTTATCAGCAGCATGTGTTTCTATTTGTTGCATTATCTTGTTGTGTCAGCTCTCTGTGTGTGCAGCACCATTCCTGGGCAGGCTGCACTTTCTTTCGCACTGGGTGGCTCTCCTTACGGGACACACTCCTCGTGCGTGGGGCTCCCCTATGCAGCGGGCACCCGTGCATGGCACCACACTCCTTGCGCGCATCAGCACTGCGCGTGGGCCAGCTCCACACGGGTCAAGGAGGCCCAGGGTTTGAACTGTGGAGCTCCCATGTGGTAGGTGAGCACCCTATCCATGGGCCAAGTCTGCTTCCCTCATCTATTGGTTTAGAGAGATTTAATGGCTTTTGTCAGTGGGTTTAATTTAGTAACTGCTTGAAGCCCATGGCATGCCGGGACAAGTCAGGCTGGTCAGTTGGGCCTCCCCCCACCACGTTCCACCCCAGTCCTCTCTCAGTGGAGACTGCTGTCATGAAATCTCGTTCTCACTGGCCTGCTCTGGGTCCAACCTTTAACTAGCCTTAGTCCTTTCCGTAGCAGAGCACTGTAAAAACTCCAGAGTCTTTCCAGCAGTTGCAAATTTCAGTCACACATGTGTGTGCACACAAAAGCTGGGTCTCATTCACAGCACAAGGGTCTCTTCTGGTACCCTTAGTCACGAGGGCAGCAGATGTGCTGCAGCAGGAAGCTACTGCAACCACACAGCAGGAGCAGAGGAGGGAAACCTTTACTTTGTGTAACTCAGATACATGACCGCCACCACCCAAGCTATGCATTTCCTCAGTGTTTCCTGAGAGCTCCATGTCTTGTTTGGAAAATAGACGTGTGTAACACGTTTGTCGTGAAAACTTATCAGCAGAAATCCTCATTCCTATGCTACAGATATAACAAAAATTGTCAAGACTTTTAAGTTTAGGAGTTTTAAACATATAGGATGGGGATGATGGTAACACAACATTGTGAATGCAATTAACAGCACTGAACTATATATTTGAGTGTGATTAAAAGGGGGAATGTTAGATTGTATATATGGTGACAAAATAAAATTTAAAAACCAAAATCCATAGAACTATACTACCCAAATAGTAAAGTCAGAGTTTAACCAGAGACTTTAGTTAGTGATACAATTATAAAAAAAAATGTGCTATCATCAATTTTAAGAAATGTTTCACACCAAAGTACAATGTTGGTAGTGGGGTAGTGTATGAGAAGCCTATATTTTATGTATGGTTGTTCTGTAAACCCACAACTTCTCTAATAAAAGGAGAGAAAAAAAAGGGAGAGAGAGAGAAAGAACAGAGTTTCTATTTGGGATGAAGGAAAAGTTTTGGTAATGGGTGGTGGTGATGGTAGCACAACTTCATGACTGCAATTAATAGCACTGAATTATATATTTGAATGTGGTTACAAGGGGTAATTTTAGGTTGTGTGTGTGTGTGTATATATACATATATACATATATACATATATATATAACTAGAATAAAAATTAAAAAGAAAATCAATGGAACTGCACAATACATACAGTGAACCCTAAGTTAAATCATAGACTGTACTTATGAGTACAATTGTAAAACTGCTTTCATTAAGTGTCAAAAACTTTTTACACCAAGGCAAGGTGTTAATAATAGGGTAGTAAATGGGGAGCCTGTATTTTATGCATGATTTTTCTATAAACCCATAAATTCTCTAAAAAATTAAAACAAAAAAAAATGTGTACCCATTAGTCTTCAAAGATGCTATCTAACTTTAAAGCAATTATGTCCTATTCTAGATCCATAATACATAATCCCTTTCTGAAGATGCTTATTAACTTCCCCTTTCTTTGTGAAGTTGTTTTCTGTATGTTACCTTAAAGGAGCAATACACTGAATGCAATTTAATACTAAGACATCATGCTTAATTCAGTGAACAGGTAGCATTCCCCATTTCTTGAAAAGTGCTAGATTCTTCACTTGGGGCTACTAAAATATTCAGAAATTCTGTATTTAATTTATATCAGCCAGTTGGCATTGTTCTTTTAGTAAAGAAAAGTTATTTTTGGTCACATATTTGCCTGGTAAACTCCCAGGATACCACTTGGGTTTGAGAAACTTTCTTTAATAGCTCTAAGCCAACTCATCTCTTTCCTATCTGGCCCCATAAAGTATACTGTTCTAGGCTTTGTTCTCCAGTTTTTACCTTTGTTTAAAAGTAGTAGTATTAAAGTCATGCTGTGACAGTTTTTTGTTTGTTTGGTTGGGTGGGTGGGTTTGTTTTTTTTTTTTCTTATGCTGTGATGTTTTTTAAAGCAAGGAAAAAATGAGGACAAGTCATATGTACCTTCCCTTGATGCTGCTGTTTGATCAAATTTTGGACCTTGCATTTAAAATGTGGCTTTTGGACTACTATTCTGTGCAGCCTCCATGACAGGGAGCCTAAATTAGCAATCAAATGTCAATATTGATGCCACATTTGGCTCTAACCACTGACAGACATACCGTGGCAGCACTATCAATGGAAATTGTCTTAAGCGGTAGCACAGAAACTACCAAGTGTCTCAAATAAAATGTTTATATATGGTCACAAAATAATTTTTTTAATTATTAAAACTAGAGTTTAACTGAAATGAACATTGGTATTTGCTCTGGGATTTCTTTTTTTAATTTAAAGAATATCTATGTGGACACTGATGTTTTATACACTGATGTTAAAACATTATGATACCAAGTTGATGAATATAAGAGATGCTAATGATTCCAAAAAGTACATCAAAGTAAAAAAAAAAAAAAAAAGGAGCACTTGAACTGCAGCAAAGAAAACAGAAAAAAAAGTGTTGGAAAGAACACAGGGATCGAAGAAGAAATCTGAAAGAGAAAAGCAACTAACTACTAACCCAGTGGCTTGGGATTTTTGTTTTTTTAAATGCCTTTACTATCCCTCAAGAAACCTAACTGATTACTTATCTGCTATACCTTCACCATAATTTCAATTTTACAAATTCAAATAATTAATGCAAACGTCTTCTCTGAAATCATCATAAAGATCTATCTGTAGTAAGTTTTATCAAACATTTAAGAAACACTCTCCAGATCCCCCAAATGACAGCAACATTTTAAAGTAATACTAAAACTGAAATACTGCTCTGATTAGAAGGTATCTGTTTTCCAACAACTCATCAAAAGGAGCAGATTCAATTAAACTTTAAACCACGTTATTCCCCATCAACTGAACCACTGGAAAGATACATGCCAAGAGTCAGAACAGTAAGAATACTGTTATCACCATTAACTGTAAAGATGGGTTGAGATCTCTTATTTATATGAAGATCTAAATGCATAGAGGCAAGGCTACCAGATCAAGTGTCTGTATTAATCACTCACCAATTTAATTAAAGTAAACCATCTTGTCAGAAAGCTTGCCTCTTCTCTATTTCTCAAATATTATCGACTTTTAATAGTCAAATTAGTAATTACTTGTTTATGGCATTATCAAATGTCTTAGATACAAAAGTCTAGCACGTGACAAGGTCAATATAGACAGGTTTTGATGGTAAATGAGAGGAGAAATTTAAGCCATCAAAGTGGTCATCAAAAGAGCAAAACCAATTATGCCTTTCTCGAGATACTCCTAGTTAGATTCACAGCAACAGAGCACAAACCATATCAGAGCTAAACAAAGCCAGATGCAACATACAAAGTCCTAATAAACACTTTGAAGCCCAGGTATCGACCTATCAATATCGAGCTCAATTAGTCCTTTCAGAACAAAATACCTGATAAAATGACAAGAAACTAGTTTGAGGTCTGTGATATGATCCTGAAAAGAATAAAACCAGTCACTTTATATAGTTTACAGCTAAGTGGAGTCATATCACAACATTGGAATCTTGTGAGGATTAACGATATCTGTCAAGTACCCATCTACCTAGACCAGGAACTGGCACATAACTAGTGTTCAGCAAATGTTAGTCCTTCCCCATTCTTCAAGAAGTCAGGCTTATTAAATCAAATATCCTCTAATGGTTTAAAAAAGCAAAACGAAACTTTAAATGGTGATACAGACGAAACATCTTAAGAGAAATTAATGTTAAAAAGTAGCAAATGGGGGCATGAAAATAAAAAATTGATATGGGAAAATATTTTTGAATGGCTCATCCTTTATGGTCATTTACAATCTTCATATTTTGTGAAAGTGTCGTCAGAGATGAGCTTTGAAAAGAAATAGGCCAAATGCAAACTAATTCCATTTGGGAGTAAAACTCCACAATACTTTCATCAGGTGAAGAGTTCCCTTCATAAAATCTTTACCATTGGGTATACTTCAATCTTTCAGTGATTCCAGTTTCCAAACAAAACAGCAACAAAACTACAAAGCTAATTTTTGTTCCATTAGAATTGTTAAGTAACAAGAGTTCAATAAAAGTATTTGTCATCTAAAGGGAAAAAACTACATTCTAACATTTGTAACATTTCTTTATTTAAAAACTAAAAATTATAGTACTATAGTGAAGACTTTTTATGACTCAAGAATGAAATATTTTAAAAATAATGGTGTTATAGAAAGAGTAAGGCTTGGTCTGTGAAGCCCTGAAATCAAGTGCTAGCACTGCCATTTACTCTATGACTTTCAGGAAGTTACTTTACCTCTTAGGGACTCAGTTTTTTCTAAAATTATTTTCAGCTCTAAAAATGATATGATTATTTATATCTGATACTCTTCAGTGCCCCCTTTCTCTGCACACACACACACGCACACACCATATATACATACATACATATATATGTGTCTTCACTAAATAATAGAGAAGAATTTAAGAAGTTTTTAAAGTAGTATTACAATTTTAAGTAACAACTTAAGCCCCATTAAGAAAGAACAAAGAGAATGAGAATGAAATGAAAAGTGACTGAGTCAATGTGTGTGTGTGTGTGTGTGTGTGCACACGTGCTGGGTGTTGGGTGTTCTGACCCCCTCACATCAGTCTGGGTACTTAGGGCATTTACACAGCCTATGACACCTGAATTAACCAAGTAAGCCTTTAAACCCTCACAATGAAACATTAAAATTCAATGTGGCTATAATCTCTGCCTTACAAAACATGGACCCAAAGACTCTGGTTTCAAGTATGGTTTTTTTAAAAAGGGGGTGAAATGTATTATATTCTCCACCCAGCTCTTCCATATGACCACATAAAAAAGCACAAATGAAAACTCACAGGCCCTTTGTAATACATTGTACCACTTCTGAATGCAACACTTAGCTCAGGCTTACTACCCTGACAAATAAAGGAAAGCACTTTATGAAGCCAATTTAATTGGGAGGTGACAGAAAACATACAGCCATTTTCTCTAGCCTTATCACTGAATTGGCTTCAGCTCCAATCTCTGGCAAATCCCACTCAACAGAAGAAATTAACCAGGTCAGCAGAACAGGTGCTACCTTGTGTCTGTCAAGGGTCTGGCATCACCACAATTACTTGCACACAATGAAGCAGTAATCTTTACAGATCATCTCTCCCAAGAAGCATATCCTGGAGGGGGAGGAAAACTGAACGGAGGCGGAGGGAAAGTGGGGAGAGGAAGAGGAATAAGAGGCAAAGAGAAAAGGCAAGAAAAGAAAATGAATGTGCAGCTGCCTTGTAGCTGAGCAGATGTCGGCATGTGATGTACGAGGCAGGGATAAGCTGTCGTCCTGCTGCCAAAGAGCGGTAAGTGATTAAAGCCTGCACAGTTCTAAGTACCATATTTAGAATCTGTGGGGTTTCAAGACTTGCACCCATTCCTTGCTGTGCTGCCAGATGTTGGCAACTGGTCCAGTTCCTACTGACTGTGCAGGATGGCAGCAGTTGGTACAGCAGCAAAGCAATCTGGAATGCTTCCAGAGATGCTGTACATTAACAAGTGTCACCCATCATTCACCTTTACAGAAGGCTGAAACAACTCCAATTTGCTGCCACTTCCCTCTTGGGAAACAGCCAAGATAAAGTTGTGCCTGGCAGCCCATTTGTTTCACTCAGGTGTTTCGGTTGCCTTGCTGACCTCTATTAGTTTAAGTTTTAATTTAGATTAACCCCAGCACCCCAATTAACCAGCCAGGGGAAAAGCTAAGATGTGACTAGTCATAACTCTGAAATCACAATTTATAGAAGTTAAAAATATTAATTGGGATGAAGGGCCAATCAAGTAATGCTATTTCTTTTTAAACAGACCTTCAGGCAAAAAAAAAAAAATTTTTTCAGACTAAGGATTGCCCGTGGAAGCAACTTCTCCCCAGTAATTTCAGTTTATTTTATTAAGTCTACTTAATTTATGATGTACTTTCCATAGGACAACATACACTTCAATTAATGGTGACTGGAACATTTTTGATTGTCTCCCGTGATCTCACACAATTATAAAGCATTAATATCTCATATCAGGTACTTCCTTAGAAGAAAATAGAGTTCCTTACTCATTTGACAAATGAATATAAGAGAAGAAAAGGAAAAAAGAATCAGGACCTATGGAGGACTGGGAACACCTGAGGCCACACCAATCCTTTTTCCCTACACCCTCTTGTCATTACTCTTTAAGACTCAATTATGGCAATAATTGAATCGAATATTATAGAATGAATAGAAAGATGAATAGAAAGTCTCTTTCTCTTCTTTTTTAGGGAAAAACCAGAGGTATCCCCAGTATAAATCACTTGTTACATTGACTTTACAGTATAATTTTCTAAGAAGTTCCTTTCTCTCATATTCCACATATCTACAGTACAGTCATCATGGCTAAACCTTCATGAAACGGTAGTGAGTTCTTAATACACTTAAAATTCTGCAAAGAAAAAAGTTATCTTGATAAATAATGGCTCAACAAAAACTGGTTTATCATTACTGAACAGCTTACTCAATTCTTCCACTGAGCTAGGAAAGGTACAGCCTAAAATACATTCCATTACGAAGTGTGTAACAGTTTGATATTGCTGATGAATTCCAAAAGCAAACACTGATTATGTTTGTGAACTGGCCTGTTCCTCTGGGCTCATGATACCCTTTGATTGTATTAAATTCACAGGTTTCACTTTTACTTGATTAAATTAATATTAGGGCTTTGATTCAGGCATGTCAGTAGTTATGTTGAGTCCCCGCCCCCTTGGTAAGTGGACACTCACATAGAAAACGACATGGAGAACACAGGGAGTTTAGTTTTGGATGCTAGAGCCCTGGGGAAAAAGCCAAGCCTTCACCTAATAGTTTACAGCTAGCCTTGTGGTGGGAGCAGAGCAGCTGGGCCTGGAAAGAAATGAACTCTGGGGAGAGAGACAAGTCTTATCCTAACAGCTGAAAACAGAAGGAGCTGGGGGACCATGGAGCCATAGGAGGAAGGGAAAGGCTGAACCCTCACAGAAGTCAGCAGCCATCTTGCTCCAACACGTGGCAACAGGCTTTGGTGAGGGAAGTTAACTTATGCTTTATGGTCTTGTGACTGTAAGCTTCTACCCCAAATAAATACCCTTTATAAATGCCAACAGATTTCTGGTACTTTGCATCAGCACCCCTTTGGATAACTAATACAAAGTGTAACTTAACCAAGAGACCCAGGATAAGAGGAAATTATTTAAATTTTTTAGAATAGCCCAAATGTTTGTCTACCTTACCAATCATTAGCATCATTACAAAGAGCAGCATGCTAGCAAGTAACACAAAAATTCCAGGGCAAGAACTGGGAGGGCATTTTGTGATGAGACACCAAGACCTGGACCTTATTTCAATTTTTTTTTTTTTTTTAATATGGAACACTTCACAAATATGCATGTCATCCTTGCGCCGGGGCCATGCTAATCTTCTCTGTATCATTCCAATTTTAGTGTATGTGCTGCCGAAGTGAGCACTATTTCAATTTTTATCAATTCTTTTTGTCTTTAGAGCTCTACACTATTATAGTCAACAGTACACAGACACTCAGTACATACTTAACTGATGTGAACAGGCACAGAAAGGCACTAAAGACAAGAGACTTAATAGGCAATAGAACCAGAAGTGCAAATCTAGAACTCTGGGATCAGGCCCTTTAGCACCACATTCCATTCTTAGTAAAGGGACAAGAAACTAAATAATTAACAAAACATCCTCCATTAGCATTATGAAAAATGACTGGGAAAGAATAAACCACCTGACAAAGACATTGAAACTGATTTACAGATAATTTACACTCAGCAACACTACCGAAGTAGCTATAGCTGCTTTCATTTCAAAAAGGAAAAAATATAAAACAGAAGACAACATATCCAGAACTACACAGTAAGTCAATTCTGAACACAGGAGTTTTAACCCTGTCTGACTCTATCCTTCATCCAAAGTAAGCAAACTTTTTATTCAGAAAATTAATCAGGTGTTTCAAAATGCTAAAACCTGATTTGTAACTAAAGAAAAGACTGTAAAAATCACACCTGGTGGTAAAAGTCATCGTCATCAAAGATTTCCTCATCTAAGTCCTTCAGGTGAGCATTAGCAGGGGCTTGAGGAAGGATCTCCTATATTAACAGGAAGAAAGGAAAGGGTGAAATCCCAGTGAGGTTATCAAAATAATGTGGCTACTATTATTTGTTAACAGTCAAAGCACTGTTTTCCTTAAGATATGAAGAGCTCTTAAAATTAAAAAAACAAAAACAGTCCCATAGAAACTTGGGGAAAAACATTACCAGCAATTGATAGAAAAAGAACCACAAATAGTCAATAAGGATATGAAAATATGTTAAACCTCATTCTAATTAAATGCAGAAAAGACCATTTTTCACTTGTAATACTGGTAACACTCAGAACTAAAGAACACAACTGGGGATTAGAAGTTAATGTAGCCTTTTGGGAGACAATTGGCACTGTCAGTCAGGATTGAAAATGTGTATACACTTTGATTTAACATATCCACCACTTTAAGAAATTTATCTATATATTCATACAAATATGCAAACATAAATGTTCAGGAATGTTTACCATAGCTCTGTTTATAACACTGTAGACAACATACGTATCCACTGTTTGAATAAACTATAGTACACCTCTATACAATGGAATACTCTACAGCCATTAGGAAAAATGAAATAGATCTTTATATTGTGATATGGAAAACTGTCAAGTATATACTAAACTTAAAAATAAATTTTAAGATTTTATATATGGTTGTAATATTTTGGATATATTCACACACAAGCACATATATTTACATATTCCCATTTAGTAAAGGAAAAATAAACAACCTCCTGGCCAAAGTCATCCATGACAACTCTGTGGTCATGGAGGGATTCATGACCACAGTCCATACCATCACTGCCACCCAGAAGACTGTGGACAGTCCCTCTGGGAAACTGCAGTGTGACAGATGTGGGGATGCCAAGAGCATCTACTGGCACTGCCGCAGCAATAGGCAAGGTCATCCCTGAGCTGAATGGGAAGCTTCCTGGCAAGCCTTCAATGTTCCCACCCCCTGTGTGTCCATTGTGGATCTGACCTGCTGCCTGGAGAAAGCAGCCAAATACAATGACATCGAGAATGTGGTAGAGCAGGCATCAGAAAGCCTCGTAAAGGGCATCTGGGCTACACTGAGAATCAGGATGTCCCCTGAGACTTTAACAGTGACACCCATTCTTTCACCTCTGATGATGGGCTGGCATTGCCCTCAATGAACAATTTGTCAAGCTCATTTCCTGGTGTGACAATGAATTTGGGTACAGCAACAGGGTTGGATCTTATGGTTCACATGACCTCCAAAGATCAGAAAAGCCCCCTCGATGTGCAATAGCACGAGCAGAGAGAGGGAGTCAAGTGCTGGGAGTCCTTGCCATAACTCGATCCCCTAATGCTGAGCATCTCCTATCCTTGACAGTTCTATCCCAGACGCCCTAGAGAAGGGCCCTACCTAGTCATGTGCCATCAAAAATTACACTGTACTCCCCTCAAAAAAGTATTAAGTACATATTTCTTCTATAATTAAAAAATAAAAATGTTCCCTTTAAACAAAATAATTTGATTATTCCAATTTTGGATCCTTTTCTACAGTACCTGAATGTCCCACAAAAAGCCTAGAGTATACTCCAATACTAACATTTCTATAGAAGCAGTATTAAATTTTAAAAATTGGATTATGAATGTTTCCATTACCAGATTCCCATATCAAACTCAAAAATTAAATTAGGAGACAACTCCATACAATAATTAACAATAAATATAGCTCGATTTTCAAAATACTTTCTCTCCCAAAATACTGTTTCTCAACAATCTTGTAGTGCTTTTTTCTTCTCTTCCTTTCTTTCACTAACTTCTTATAACAAAGTAACATCTACAAATAGATGATCAGGTTTTTCAGTCAATTAGCCTCATAGAAACTGCTCTCCATAATCACTGTGCATCACAGAGTTCTTACCGGTTGTTCTGGCAAATTCTCTGGAACAGAATGAGCTGTTGATTCACGTTTGCCAAGAACTCGGTAGACAGAGCGCTTGGTCTGTGTCCTTCGGAGTAATCTTTCTTTGTCCATCAGAATATGATCAATCTGAGTCAAGATTGAGCGTTCAAAGGCACCAAAACCCTGCAAACAACATTAACCAGTGTCAGATAATTCAGCATCAGTGCTGAAGGTAGCTACACTGGTTTCTCTAACTTCCTATGTCAGCAGAGAAAGACAATCCTCCTTTCAGGGGGGACTTTTAAAGACTGAATTTGTGAGTGGCTGCTATTTTACAACTGTTCTTAGAAAAAGATTAGTCTACCACTTTCCCATACCCAGAGATTAGCTTCTGCTCCTTTAATAACAATAATTTTTAAAAATCCATTTCCTTCAAGTATTTTTGTTTTCCAGCACTTGAATGCTTACCAGGCCACAATTTCTAGACTAAAACATTCTTCCTAATAAAGTTAAAACCCAAGTCTGAATGGTATAAATCCCAGTAGTAGGAGTCCAGTAAATTTTGCTACAGAAACTATTGATTACTATTACATTGTGACATTATCCATATAAAAATGAGCTGTTGGGAAGCAGACTTGGCCCAACAGATAGGGCATCCACCTACCACATGGGAAGTCTGCAGTTCAAACCCGGGACCTCCTTGACCCGTGTGGAGCTGGCCCATGCGCAGTACTGATGTGCGCAAGGAGTGCCGTGCCACAGAGGGGTGTCCCTTGCGCAGGAGAGCCCCATGCGCAGGGGAGCCCCATGCGCAAGGAGTGCGCCCTGTAAGGAGAGCCGCCCAGCACGAAAGAAAGTGTAGCCTGCCCAAGAATGGTGCAGCACACACGGAGAGCTGATACAACAAGATGATGCAACAAAAAGAGACACAGATTCCCAGTGCCGCTGATAAGGACAGAAGTGGTCACAGAGAAACGCACAGTGAATGGACACAGAGAGCAGACAACTGGGGGGCGGGGGAAGGGAAGAGAAATAAATTAAAAAAAAAAAAAAAAGAGAGCTCTTGTCCCAATTTCTTAAAATTGTTTCAGGTTGCCACAACCTATCTTACACACACACTTGCCTTTCCCAGTTTTCCAGAAGCCAGCGTGGTTTTGTCATGCCACTTCTGAAGTGTGCAGTTTCTGTAGACTGTAAAGTCAGCAAAGCGCTTTGCCATGAAGCTGGGATAGTCTTCCATTTCCAGCTTCCTCTTTGGTGGGGCCCTTCTCTGCTGCTGCTCCTCCTCCACTAACTCATCATCTTCACTAGAAATCTCCTCCTCACTAGAAAACCAATAAGAGCACTAAGTCTAATATAAATAAACATTACCTACATAAAGACCTAGATTCACAAGAAGCAGAGAGTATTGGGGCATTGCCTATTGTCTACATTTTTATTTAACACCGTAGATATGATGACTTTTTGTTTGGAAATAATATTCATGAGATTGACCAAAAAACTCAAAGCTTTTGAAATAAATATAAAAAGGACTTGTTTCAAAATATATATACTTTTTAAAAGGTAAGCAAACCATAAAAAATAAATGAAATTGTAGGAACGTTATTAGAAATGCATGTAAGGCAGGCCTGCACTGTTACAGAGGGTCTTTAAAACTTAAGCACATAATCATACTTCTATGACCTTAATCCCCAAATCAATAAGGAAAATGTATCTCCCTATAACCAGCTATTCAAGATAGTTAAATAGAATAAATGTTAGTTGAACTGAATGAAGAGAAGCTGAATGTGAAGAAAACTCAAGGGAAGGCAACAGAATGAGCACTAAATTGCAATTTATGCAACTGCCAGGAGAATGTAATATAACTTCCACTTCTACATCCAATTGTACCCAAGGGATTACTGAGCCCAACACATAGTGGGTGCTCAATAAACATGAGCTTACTTTTTTCCCTTCTAAGTAGTTGAGTAGAAAAGAATGAAGTAAAGAATAAGCCCAAAGGAAAAAAGTAAGCAGGTACCTTATACAGCAGGTTCAAAGAGAGATAACCTCCATCAAATAGGGTAATTTCAGAAAAGAGAAAGGGTTATTTTGCTATTGTTTCCTAAACTTTTTTTGATCCTTCAAAATAATACCTTCTTCTCTCATTGAATAGAAGACTGTTGTAACCAGCAATTTCCATGATATGGGCACAAAGTGCTTCCAAAGCTTTAAGCATTAATATTTAAAATGTGTTTTTATCGATTAACTTCAATTAATGAAGAGAAGGCAAGTTTTTTTGTCTAAGCCCACAAAGAGAAACAAGGCACAACTAAGAATAAAAATCCAAAACCTAATTCCAATTTTACATGGCATCTTTGTCACCAGGTAAAAATAAACATTTCTTTCTATTTTACTAACATTAAGTTTGATATCAGTCTGGAAAAGACATGGCTTTCTTTCTCATAAATGATGAGAAATGATCCAGATGAAAAGAAATCAAGTAACTCCATAGTTCCACTCCTTCCTTACCTTTCTGCTTTGGGCTTTGTCCCATCTACTAGGTATCTAGTGTCTGGGTACTGGAAAAGCAACTCTTCCTGAAGGTCCACCAGTGATCTCAACAATGCTTTAAGTGCCTTGTGACCTGGGAAATAAAGCACAGAGAAGGGGCAATTACCTACAATTCCCGAAAGTAGGGGACGCTTGTAACTCATGACTCCTGGAAGGTTCTGGCTGGTGGGAAGAAGGGGGGTCACAGGGTATACAGGGACTAAGAACTCTCTGAAATACAGAATTTCCAACATTTCCAAAAGGAAAAATACCTGTGAAACTAATATCAGAGGGAAAAAAGGATTGGCTGTATAATGACACTCTGAAATACAGAATTTCCAACATTTCCAAAAGGAAAGAATAACAGTTCCTACCTCAAAGGACTGTTGTGAGGGGCAAGCAAGATAATATAGGCAAGGTGCATAGAAAATGTGTCTAAACGTATGAGTTCAATTAACTGCCAGTTCATAACATTTATTAAGTTTGACAAAATCCTTCCCTCTGTGTCATTATACAGCCAATCGTTTTTTCCCTCTGGTATTAGTTTCACAGGTATTTTTCAAACTTACTGTTTGTAGAGCTTGTACTCTGAATTGTATATTGCAAATTCATACATTATTCTCATGTCTGGTGATTGGCATGGTTGTTTGATGTAGGGGGACCTCACCCACAGGTCCAGCAGTAGGTTCAATGTCAAGCAGGGCTCATATGTCTCTTTTCCCCCAGGAGATTAGCTCAGGCTCATTTACACTGTGGCAGAAGGTTCCCAGCAGTAAAAGAGGGCCAGCCCCAATACACAAGTGCTTTTCAAGTCTCTGTTTCTATCATGCTTGCCTAATATCCCATTTGCTAAAGCAGGTCCCATGGCCAAACCTAGACTCAAGAGGTGGGGTGGCGTGTGGAGCTGGCCCATGCGCAGTGCTGATGTGCGCAAGGAGTGCCATGCCACGCAGGGGTGTCCCCGCATAGGGGAGCCCCACATGCAAGGAGTGCGCCCTGTAAGGAGGGCTGCCCAGCGCAAAACAAAGTGCAGCCTGCCCAAGAATGGTGCCGCACACACGGAGAGCTGACACAAGATGACACAACAAAAACAAACACAGATTTCAGGTGCCGCTGATAAGGATAGAAGTGGTCACAGAAGAACACACAGTGAATGGACACAGAGAGCAGACAACTGGGGGGGGAGGGGGAGCAGAAATAAAAATAAATAAATAAATCTTTTAAAAAAAGGCAGTGGGGTGGTTAAACATGGCAAGTGGCTGTGGCTCAAGCAATTGGGCTCCTGCCTACTACACGCCTCCTGAAGAAGACGAGCAAGACAGCAAGCCAATGTGACAGGCTGGCGCAGTGAGCTGATAAAAATAAGATGATGCAAAAAGAGACACAAGGAGGAAAACATAATTAGAGACCCAAGAAAGCAGGGAGCAGGGGTAGCTCAAATGATTGGGTGCCTCCCTCATACATGGGAGGTCCCAGGTTCAGTTCTTGGTGCCTCCTAAAAAGGAATACAAGAACACAAATAACAGACACAGCAAGCATGAACAAAAAGGTGGGGGGAGGGGGAGTAAATAAAATGAATCTTTAAAAAAAAATTTTTTTTAAAGGTGGTGAAACAGATTCCAACTCTTGATGGGAAGAGCTGCAGAGTCACATGCAAAGGGGCAAGGTACAGGATAGAAGGAATTATTGTGACCATTTCTGCAAACCATCCACCACAAGGTGTTAATACCTCCTGGGGTGAACTTTGACCACCAAAAGAACACCAAGATCCAACAGGTAAATCTCTCTCTCCTCTCTCTGAGGTGCAATGTTTCCTCATGATCTCTGTGGAGCTGTCCTCATGATCACGCCATCTTTGAGATAACTGTCTTGGTAGCTTTCACTCCTTCCCTCCCTCATTTCCCATTCCCCACTCTTGCTGCATTGGCATGGAGGATGTCTCAGATTTTGTTTTGTAGGCATTTGAGCCAAGATGCTATCATATCATGTTCATGAGAGGATTATATTCCTGGGATATACTGAATAAGTTGGAACTATTGTGATTTTTACTACTAAAAAAAAAAAATCCATACATGTAGAATAAGTTCTCACCTGGTTCCACTCATACCCAACAGATGCTTTTGTAATACAGCAGGGGTCAGGATTAAGTGTAGAATCTCCGGCTAAGAACTTTCAAAATTAGGACTGGCCCTCTGAGAACGGAGCCTTTACCTTCCTTCTCTATCAGTATAACCCTACTAAAGGGGCTAACTAGACACTGATAATCCATATGCATGTGTTGATAGCACTCAGAAATCTCTTATATCAAAATTTCACATTTCTAGCAACTGCCAGAAAATGTTCACATGGATGCTCCATCACTCTTTCGAACCATATCATGTCATAAGCAGAAGGTTTTCTTTCCAACTAGTACTTCTCCCTTATCTAAATTTCTCTTCTCTGTTTGATGCATTTTCACAGATGATCACTAACATTTTGGTGCCCTTATTCTACACATTTAATTGGTTGCTAAATCCTTTATTTCCCATTCTTATTGTCACAAACACTTGTCTATTTATCTCTGGCCATGCTGCTCTCGCTCCTCCCTTCCTTTTTTCCTCAAGTAATTGCAATCTTCACTTTCACACTCTACACTAACTTCAAATAACACTAACTTCATTAAAAAGATTTTTATGTGCCTTATTCTTTCATCTCTGCCTTGACTTCTACCTTGCCCAGCATGAGTGGCCTCCTCACTATTTTATATTCCAACCATCAGTGGGACACCAACACATGAGTTAGACAAACTCTCCATGTGTACCATATTATAGTATTCCATTTCAGCAGAAGGCTAAGAGCTAGCCTACCTGAGAAAGCCTTCTCAGATGGGTCAGAAGGAACTCAATGACCCGACCACAACCTTGCATTCCTTCAAATACTCTGCACATAAAACCACATAAATACAACTTTCTTATTTAATTAAAATAACATAAGATACTTGACCATTTCTTTCTATACACTAATCCTTTTTAAGTACATACATACATACCAGTTGAGAGAATTTGTAATACCTGAATATTACCTGGAAAATCCAAAACATTTTGTGTTCCAAACCAAGATTTTCAACCTGTTGCTCTCAATCTTAAAAAAAAAAAAAAAAAAGTTTCTTTTCTTTTTGATGACGATGGCACTAAAAGCAAAGTAGGAAGACCCTGCCCCTCTCAAAACCGAAGTCAAAGCAAAAGCTTTGAAAGCCAAGAAGGCAGTACTGAAAGGTATCCAGAATCACACACAAAAAAGAAGATCCATACATTAGAAGATTCAACTTCCATTGGCCTAAGACACCGCGTCTTAGGAGACAGCCCAACTACCCTTGGAGGAACACGCCCAGGAGAAAAAGCTTGACCACTTCCCCTGACCACTGAAGCAGCCAAGAAGACTGAAGACACCAACACTTGTGTTCATTGTGGATGTGAAGACCAACAAGCACCAGATCAGACAGGCTGTGAAGAAGCTCTACGACACTGATGTGGCCAAGGCCAACACCCTGCCCAAGCCCGATGGAGAGAAGGAGGCATATGTTTGACTGGCTCCTGACTAAGATGCTTTGGATGTTGCCAACAAAACTGGGATCATTTAAACTGAGTACAGCTGGGTAATTCTAAGTCTTTTGACCATAAAGAAAAAAAATGACAACTTTCCACCAAATATGGAGATAAAAAGTGATTCTCATAAAGAAAAAAAAAAGGTAATATAGAATTATTCTTCTATCTGCTTTTTGTGAAATGGTGGTTAAATATAAATAAGATGAAAACTAAGAAAAAAGGAATAAAGATATATACAAATGACGCAAGAATTTTTCAGTCTGTGTAAGTGTGTAAGTAGAACAATGCAAACTTATGCAAAAATATGAAAAATTTAAAAAGGAATTGGAAGAGCAAAGAATACAAATATTAAGTTACCACAAATGTGCATCTGTGCAAAGAGGGAAGCAGATGTAGCTCCAGCGATTGAGCTCCCATCTACCATATGGGAGGTCCAGGGTTCAATTCCCAAGGCTCCTGGTTTAAGGCAAGCTAGCCTATGCAGTGAGCTGGCCCAAGCACAGAGCTGGCCCGTGCAGCAAGCTGGCCTGAGCGGAGTGCTGGCCCACACAGGAGTGCCGGCCCACATGGCAACCTGGCCCAAACAGAGAGCTGGCGCAACAAGATGATGCAACAAAAAGAGAGAGAGGACAGACAGTAGGAGACGCAGCAGACCAGGGATCTGAGGTGGCACAAGAAATTGAGCACCTGTCTCCCACTCTGGAAGGTCCCAGCCACCTAAGAAGATAAGCAGACACAGAAGAACACACACCAAGTGAACACAGAGAGCAGACAATGGGGGGAGGAGAGAAATAAATAAATAAATATATATTTTTTTAAAAAACACTGTGCAAAGAGCTAAGAACTGTAAACAGATATCTAATAGTAGCTAAGATTCTGAAAGTTTACTTTATAGCAAGAGCCTTAACAGGAAAACAGAAAAGACACTAATACTTAGAAGGAAGTCCATGAAAATACAGGTATTTCATCTAAATTCTACATACTAACCACTGTTTTTACCTTCTTTTTCAGCAATAGCTACATCTTAAGAGGCAGATCCCATGTTCTCCAAAGTGACTCACAAATTAATTTCGCATTTACAAAAGAAATTCCCAAGATCAGAGTATAATAAATAGCTGTTACCTGTACATCTCTGTACAGACAAACTCATCTATCATCTTTCAAACTCGAGCTTAGTAAAAAAGAGCAGGAAAGCAAGTGCCTGTCCTTTACTTTTTCTAGGTACCATGGGACCATAATCTAAAATATGAAATAAGAACCATGGAAGAGAGAAGCCACAAAGCAGTCTATAATGTTTATAGCTGCCTGCCCCCAACAAGCAAGTCATAATTTGACTCTACCATGAAGCATAACCAAGAATTGTGAAAACATACAATGAAAGACTTTTAAGGGTCACTACTGTCAAGTAGCTATACAAGCCCTTTCATTTTGTTCAAATGAGTTTAAAAAACCCTATTGCAGATATATTAGAGAGCATATCAATCCAAGAAGAAAGCAGAGAGCCAATATCAGTAAATCAAAGTGTGCCTTTCTGTTAATACTCTCTCATATGTTCTCATTTTATACACCCCTTCACCCAGTCAGAAAGTAGCCCTGAAGTATTTAAGCTCCATTCAGGGATAGCACCACCATGCATCAATGTGTCAAGAGACCTACCAGAGATGAAATCTGCAATTCTGTGCTTCAAACCACCACCACAAAAAAAAAAAAAAAAAAAAGTTTATCAAAGTAAATGTCACCAGTAGCTCAACACATACACATAGACAACTTCCTGTAAAGAGATTTATAAGGCAGAACCCGATTCACATTTATCTGCATTATTGTAGGGCCACATTTCCTTCTAGTTAGATTTTACGTAAAACCAGAAGAGGATAGACAATCCTTTGCTGAAAGTAAGCAGACCTTCCCAAAGTCTCAGCAGATGACAAGAGTGAGGAAATACTCTTAGAGACTCAAATTCAACCTTGAATGCTTCTCCCCAACAAAAAGAAACCTCCTAATTATTCACAGTCAGGTGCATTCCATTTGTTCACTCCAGGGATAATAAAGAGAATGGAATCAACAGTTTCTAATGCACCTCTAGTTTTTCTCCTCATTATTACAAAAGTTCAGAAAACCAGCAAAGATGCATATATTTTCTTCTCTCTTCCTCATGGCACGTGGTCGCAAATCAAACAGAGACTGTCAAGTATTTACATGTTTATCTTGTCATACATGGTCCATTTCCAGGGGCCTACCCCTGAAGAGAAGGTTAAGGACATATGCCTCACCATATTACAAAGAGTCAGCCTAAGCTTCAGGTAACAACTTTAGGAATAATTTTCTGAGTAAAGAATAAATGGAGAGAGTACTTTACTAAGGGTTAGGAGCCCATTATTCTAACTGCACTATCACTAGCTAATCCTGTTATGCCGAGTGGAGCAATTTAATCTCTGAGTTTCAATTTTCTCATCTATAAAATTTAGATAATTTCTGTTTATCTCACAGAATTAAGGTAAAAAATAAATGTGTATTATGGTATTTCAAAAAGTAAAAAAATACTATATGGAGCAGATGTGGCTCAAGCAGCTGTGTACCCACCTCCCATGTGGGAGATCCTATGTTCAGTTCCTGGTGCTTCCTAAAAAAAGTGCAATGAGCTGACACAATGAACTGATGAAATGAGCTAACAAATAGAGCAGACGCAAAAAGCAGACCCAACGAGCAGGGAGCAGATGCTGCTCAAGAGGTTGGGCACCTGCCTCCCACATGGGAGGTCCCGGGTTTGGTTCCTGATGCCTCCTTAAGAAAACAAGCAGACAATGAGCGGATGGACACAATGAGCAGAGGCAATGAGCAGAGACAACAAGCAGACACAGAGAGCACACAACTAGCAGACAGATGAGGGAGCCATCTCAGGGGGAGAAGTAAATTTAAAAATACTATAGAAATAGAAGGCATATCAAAAAATTATCACCTTTCACAAGGTAAAAATCTTTTAAGCTCTGCTTGTATTAATCTATAGCACAAGTATTAGACTAGTATTCATAGATTCCTATATTAAGAATTCATTTACATGCGACCCATATGCGAGCATTCTATATATAAAGTGTCACCAATCTAAAAACCATTTTCACTTAACAGCTTTATTTTTTTCTCCTGATTCATCTAGGCTATCCAACATAAACAAAAATGTAGGCAGACAATAAGCTTGGGTATGGGCACACAGTTCATTGATTAGATTATAAACCAATAAATAAAATTTCTGACAACCATGGAGGCGAGAATGGGAAGAGTGATTGTAAAAAGCAAAGTGAAGTTTACCTTATCCCTTATCAGCTTTTAAATATCTATACAGGTATTCTTAAATTAAATATGTAAACATATGATTATTTATGCAAAGTATGCATAAACTCCAATTTCCACATTCCTGTTTACCCAGATAAATACATTGAACTAGAATGTACAGATTACAAGAGAATTTTTTTCTCCTTCAAAAGTAACTCTAAAACTATAGCTAAACTATAGGTCAAGATGACACACAATATATTGGCCTGAGAACAATACTTTTCATTCAAATCCACACAAGCCTGCCACTTGCACTAGTCATCCCCAGCAATTAATCCCCCAAGAAAGACGTTTGATTAAATCTTTTCAAGCAAATCCTTTGCTTTGCTTTTGTTAGTTCACTTCTTGTCAACATCTATTAAAATATGCCTTTAATTCTCCCACAATCTTAAAAAACACCGATTCCACTGTCTTCAACTTTAATCAACTGTATGGCCGGCATTTTTCATTTCATAATAATGTGCTGCTTGGAATTCAAGAGGCAGGCTCAGCATCAATCATCTGGTAAGAATTTTTCCACTGCAATAAATATGCAAATGAGGAGAGCCAGTCAGTCGTATTTCAGGCCCGACTTGCTAGTGTTTTAAAAAAGACACAAATTTATTAATTGCCGGTGGCCAGAGGAATCCTATTACTTTGGGCATTGATTACAAAGCTGTGTGAGTGATTATTGTGCAACTCGCAGGCTACCCAGGCATGAGGAAAAATTATTAAAGCAAGGCAGAGATTATCAACTCAGAATAACAATAAGCCTTAACATTTAGGCCCTAACTTCTTCAACAAAGAATTACGTGAAGGCTCCACTGTATCATAATTCCGAATTCTGTCAGTATTACTGTTTGGGCTTGTTCCGTATTCCCCAAGCAGAATGGCGTTACCAGTAAGAAAGAACACTGCAGGTTACAAATTCCTTAAGACCAACCAGTTGGATAAGTTTCTATCATTTCCAATGTATACCCAACTAGAATTTATATATACATATGTGTGCACACACATATGTAGGTGTGTGTGTACGTGTATATATATATATATATTTTCACAAATTTAGATAAATAGGTGTGCTAATAGAGGACCATGGTTTTAAATGGAACGGTGGAAGGAATTCGGCCCCACTGTGTTAGTTGGTTCTGTGGACTAAAAGTAGAATTATTTTACTCATATAAAATAACCACAAGGATAACTTTCAAAGCAGAGCATAGGGACTTATATCCTAAAATCACAGAGGCGAAGTCAAAAGCAGACTTGGGTTTTCATACCTCAGAAGGGCACCGCAGTAGAAGGAGCACAATCTATGGAGCAGTCTATGGAGGAAAGAGTTTGATAGGCTAATTCTGAATGCAAAGTGGTTTTGTGAGAAACATTCAACCCAAGACATATTAAATCAAATAAGAAAGAGGACTCAGTGGACAAAACTTATTTTTTTCTCTTAAGAGAATGATATAGGGAATTGTGGGTGTAAGTGGAAGTTGAAATAAGAGAGAGATGAAGAGACATATGATAAAATATACGTTGGGTAAGCCCCCTCACAGAAAGAAACAAAAAGAAAAAAAATCCTTAACATTTTACATTACTGCCACTCTAAGTAACATGATAGATGGTGTGCATTTGAGTTCTGTGGAGGGACATCCCACTCAAGCTGTAATTTCTGACCAAGCATGAATTTATAAGGAAGGGAAAAGAAATGTAGAATTTCTTAGGTTTCCCTGAATACTCTCTCAAATACCTTGACGAAGTATGTCAATAAATCCTTAAAAAGCCCTATAGGACACAGCAATCTGATCAATGTACTTCCTGAAATCCACTGCAGTTACTTTCTACTTCAGAGTTCCTAGACAATCTTCATTGCTCCTGAGTACTTTTTCTAAAAAGGACATTTATTTTTCCCCCTTTAAAAAGAAAGGGGGAATGAAAGAAAAAAAAGGGGGGAGGGGGAATAGAAGATACTTTATATCCAAGCATATTTACAACTATTTAAACTATTAACAGTGGTTACCCAGGGAAAGGAGAAACACTTTTATTTTTATTTGATACACTTTGGGACTGTCTGAATATATTATAAGCATATATTACTTTTATAATTTAAAAATTTATTGAAATTTAAAGTAAACTTTAAAGAAAACTTATAAATAATAAAATTTCAACCACAATCCAAGTAACTCTGTTTCATATAAAATAAAATGTGACCCTTTCATATTAGAAGCCTTTAAACAGCCTATTTGGAGGTGAACCTATCTTTAACCAGATGTCCAAATTCTCTATATAATATGGGTCTGGAAATACCTTCTCTGCAAAGATTTCTCTGCAAATGGAGATTCCCACACAGAATAAATCATCCCACTCTCAATATTATTCATAACGTTGTTGCAACGCTTACCATATTATACTGTGAGTCTGACTTCCCTACATTGTAAGTTGCGTGAGGGCAAAAACCTCATCCTATCTGTCAACTCCAGTCTCCAACACCTCACCTGAACCATAAAAGTTATTCTACAAATCCTTTCCTTTTGGGGAGATGATGCCTAAATCACAACGCAGAACATCTGATAACACTATCTTTCCTTTTTTTAAAAAAATATTTATTTATTTACACCACCACTTCCCCCCTCCCCCCACTGTTTTGTGCTCGCTGTCTGCTTTCTGTGTCCATTCGCTGTGTGTTCTTCTGTGTCTCCTTGTCTTCTCTTTAGGCGGCAAAAGGAACCAATTCTGAGACTTCTGGAGTGGGAGAGAGGTGCTCAATCTCTTGCGCTACCTTAGCTCCTAGGTCTGCCGCATCTCTTATTATCTTTCCTCTGTGTCTCATTTTGTTGTGTCATCTTGCTGCGCCAGCATTCCACACAGGCCAGCACTCCATGTGGGCCAGCTCACCTTCACCAGGAGGCCCCGGGAATCAAACCCTGGACCTCCAATATGGTAGACAGGAGCCCAATCACTTGAGCTACATCCGCTTCCCTACACTATCTTTTCAAAATCTAAAAGCTACAAGTAAATGAAACATGGACTACATATTTGCTAACTTCAATATCAACTACATATCCTCAACGAACAGACCTTATTTAACAGAAGCAAAGGAGTCAAATTCAACATTTTCCTTTAACACATCAATTATAAGATGTATGGGCTACTCTTTACAGTCGCAAAACCACTTTACCAGATTTAGAAATCTACAAACATAAAAAAAGTAACAATGTAGAATGGAAGAAAATATTTGTAAATCATAAGGGTCTAGTATCCAAAATATATCAAGAACTCTTACTACTCAACAAAAAAGACAATCCAATTAAAAATGGACAAAGAACGTGAACAGACATTTCTCCAAAGATATACAAAAGGCCAACAAACACATGAAGAGATGCTCAACATCATTAGTTATTAGGGCAATGCAAATCAAAACCACAATAAGGTACCACTTCACACCTACGAGGATGGCTACAATTTAAAACAAAGGAAAATAAGTATTAGCAAGGATGTCGAGAAAACTGGAACCCTCATACACTGCTAGTAGGAACGTAAAATGGTTGGGCTGCTGTGGAAAAGTTTGGCAGTTCCTTTAAAAGTTAAACTTGGAATTATCGTATGACCCCACAATTCCACTCCTAGTTATATACCCAGAAGAAGTGAAAACAGTTGTTCAAACAAGTACATGTATACACATGTTCACAGCAACACTATTCACAATAGCCAAAAGATGTAAACAACCCAAATGCCCATCAACAAATGAATGGATTAAACAAACTGTGGCATATTCATGCAATGGAACATTATTCCACCAAAAAAGGAATAAAGTATTGATACATGCTACACCATGGATGAACTGCCAAAATACTATGTTAACTGACAGAAGCCAGACACATATTGTATGATTTTTATGAAATATCCAGAAGAAGAAAAATCCAGAGGTTGGGAGGAGAGATGGAGAGAAACTACTTAATGAGTAAGGGGTTTTACTGTGGAGTGATGGAAATGTTTTGGATCTAGATAGAGGTGGTATTGCACCATATTGTAAATGTGCTAAATGCCAAATGAACTGTTTACTTTAAACGGTTAATTTTATGTTATGAGACCTTCACCTCAATAAATTATTTTTAAAAATAATTAACTTTTATCAAACACTTTACAATGCATTCTCATGAAGACTACTCATTAATTATTATTTAACAGATAAATAAACTGAGGCTCAGAAAATAATTGTTTTCACTTGTGTTTCTTTTAATATTAGTAAGACTTCACATTTCCAGTTGAAAATGAAACACTTGAGAGGCTGCTTTCACGTAACACTTAAATGATGTTTCATACTTTAAAAGCTGTTTGTCTATTGCCACAACCTTGTTACGAACTCCTTAAGAACAGGGACTGTGAATTATTCACACTGATTTTATACTTAGTGTTTGGCAAATGGTAGCCCCTATGCTGTTGAATGAATAACTGAATAAAAATGACATCCTAATATTATTTTTCTTGACATATAATTTTTATATTTGCATGTCAAGTCTTCAAAGAACTAGCTGCATATATAGTACTAGTATTTATTTATAACTCTTTCAAGGAAAGGAAACAAATACTGGTAGTATAGCTATTGACTAAGAAAAGACTGCACTATCACTATTAAGATTAATAGCTGGGAGCAGATGTGTGTCAAGCAGTTGAGCACCCACCTCCCACATGGGAGGACCTGGGTTTGATTCCCAGTGCCTCCTAAAGAAAAAACAGACAACAAGCAATGAACAAAAAGCAACAAGCAAAAACAACAAACAAACAGATGAGGAAGCCATGGGGGGGTGGTAATTAATAGCTAAATTTTCTCAAATATGATGGTAAAAAACTCTGGAATATGTAAGTCTTATCTAATAAAAGAAAGCAGGTCAATAAGCCAAACCCTCGATCTTAATGCTTGTACTTATGAACCTAATTCCTATAATAATGAAACTAAGCCTAATTATAATTAATGCCTAAGAGTTACCTCCTGAAAACTTCCTTATTACTCAAATATGGTCTCACTCTAAGCCAAACACGCAAATAATCTCAATACCTCCCCCCCACCATGCCAAAATAGGACATGACTTTCAGGGATAAGCCTCCCTGGCACTAAGGGAATATTACCAAGCGTTAATCAGCGATGCATCTGGAAAAAGACCTTGAATAAAAGAGGAATGTTAAATAAAATGGCATTTTTATGGCTAAGAGATTTCAAAGTGAATCAGGAGGTCATTCCAGAGGCTATACTTATGCAGGTCTCAGGCAGATTTCACAAACTGCCACAGTAAACAAAGCCTCAAACAAAAGTGCTCCTGAGCGCTCTCAGGATATCCAGCCACCATAGGCAAGCCACAAGGCTACATGAAATCAACACTCCTTCGGCAGGCCCTATCTGGGAATATATGGAAATCTATTTCCCCAATACTAACATAGATATACTAATTTATAATTCCCCTAATCATGATTCTTCTACACCTTTTATTTGAACCTATAATTTTCAATGTATCTTTTAAATATATTCCTCAGAGACTTAAATCTTCTGATTGTTCATATGTCAACTGAGCCCTCAAAACCCTGCAGAGTTGTGGTCAACTCTTACTCTCTAGTTCTTTGGGCTTGTCCTGGACAACTAACAAAATGATAATGGACCATTCCCACCCAAAAAAACAAGGAGCATCTTCACCTGCAAGCAAAACAACTCCTTTCCTTTGCCCCATAATACCTAAGTCCCATTTCAGTCTGAAGGAGTCAGGGCAGACATCAACCAAATCCCTCAAGATTGAGAGATGAACAAAATAAGGTAGGAGTATAACCATGGACCAAAGCAAATTTATTGTTATTGTAGTTAATATCTTGTGTTAATGGAGTAACTTGTAACATTGACACAAAAAATAAAAAGTAAAAATAAAAAAGATTAATAGCTAACACTTATTAAGGACCTACTAAGTGCCAGGCACTAGCCTAAGCACATTATATGTATTAACTCATTAAATCTTCACAACAATCCTTTGAGGTAGGTAACATTATGATGTCACCACTTTACAGACAAAAATGAAACATACTACTCCAAGCTTGAAAAAAAACAAACTGCATTTTTCATTTTCTAGATCAATGTACCCTTGTGGGATATATATATCAAAACCGTGTGGGAGAGAAATGGATGTGGCTCAACCAATTGGGCTCCCGTCTACCATATAAGAGGTCCAGGGTTCGATGCCCAGGGCCTCCTGGTGAGGGCAAGCTGGCCCACGTGGCAAGCTGGCCCATGCTGGAATGCAGCCCCACATAGGAGTGCTGCCCTGCGTGGAAATGGCACCTCATGTGGGAAAGCCACCCTGCGCAGGAGTGCCGGCCGGCAAGGAAAGCTGGTGCAGCAAGATGATGCAACAAGAGACACAGAGGAGAGAAAATAAGACACAGCAGAACAGGGGAGCTGAGGTGGTGCAAGAGAGTAATCACCTCTCTCCTACTCCAGAAGGTCCCAGAATCGGTTCTGGAGCCGCCTAATGAGATATAAGGAGACACAGAAGAGCAGACAGTGGGGGAACGGGTCAGGGTGGGGTGATAAATAAAATAAATCTTTAAAAAAAAAAGTGTGGGAAACAAAGTGCAATGATATTTCCAACGATTTAAAAATGACAAACCTGCCCTTCCCCAATATCACCAAACAATAAAAAAATACTAGTGAGGCTCTGTTAAAATATTATACCCAAATCTGGTTCCCACACTTGAGAAAACGAAGTAGAAAAACTGAGGAATTTCAAATCACATAGATGGAAAGCAGGTCCAATAAGATAAGATAAAAAAAAATTTGCTTACTCTGAAAATGTTAAGAAATGGATTAATGGTCTCCAAAATTCAAATGGCCAAATACATCATAGAAGGTGCTTAACCTCATTAATAATGTATATATAAATACGAACTTGAAACACTGTTATAATTTTTCTGAAATGCTTGATGCTGGCAAGAATGTGAGGAAAGGTGCACTCTCCATACACAGCTGATAAGAGTTTAATTAGTAAAACATATCCAGAAAGCAATGTGACAAAACGTATAAAAAAAGTTTTACACATACATATCTCCTGACCCGACTATTCCACTTTTAGAAATTAATCCTAAGTAAATAATCAGATAAGAAAGCAAAAAGGTAGGTATAAAAATGTTATTTTCAGCATTGTTTATAATAGATAAAAACTGCATACATCTTAGGCGCCCATTTATAGAGGAGTGGTTTAGTTCAGCCTGCAAAAGAAAAGATACTTTTCTATGCGCTGTTGAAAAGGATAAGGTATGAATGGAACTTGATTTGAATAAACCAATCACAAAATACCTTTTTGGGATAACTGAAGTAATCTGAATATGGAGTAGACAAACTAGATGATATTAGGAAATATTAATTTGGTTAGGTGTGATGATCGTATAATAGTTATGTAAGAAACAGCCTCATTTTTTAGAAGTGTGTATGGAAGTATTTAAAGATGAAATAGCATGATGACTACAATTTATTTTTAAATACTTTAGTGAAAAAGAAAAAGAAAAAAGAAAAATACAGTAAATTATTTTTTTAAAGACTTAAGAAGATGTAAAGTATGATCTCATTTATGATTTAAAAGAAATTTAAATTGACATAAAGTATCCAGAAGGATATATAAAAAACTGTTAAAAATGCTTCTCTCTGGGGAGCAGAATTAGAGTAAGGTAAAGGGGACTTTCACAATCTATGTTACATAATTCAGTACTGTTTGGTAGGGGGAAAATGAAATAGATTGAAAAAATATATTTTATTACATTTTTTTTTAAAAGAGAGCTAATTAAGACTAAATAAAAATCATCAAGAATATAAAGAGGACTTCTGAGGTAGATGTAATTCTCCCTGTCAAAAGAAAATCAAACAAGAAGAAACCAATTAAAATAAAAACAGGAGAAATTAGAGAGGGCCATAATGTTGCCTGACAAGGAGACCATCTATTTCTAGAGTTAAAAATCTTTCCTGCTTGTTTCACAAAAGAAATACCAATGACCAATAAATGTAAGGGGGGAAAGGTTTATATTCAATAAACACTGGGGAATGTAAATTAAAAGAAGCATAAATTAAAATAAGAAGTGAGAAAATTAAAACAAAATTTTAATACCCAGTGTTGACAAGGACAAGGGAAAGTGGCATTCAAATAAAGACACTGAGAATGTAAAATGATACAAGTTTTCTGGAAGGCAAGTTCGTGAAACAGAGCAAAAACCTTAAAATTTTGTACATCCTTAGAAAATACACTAATTCTACTTTAAAACTTTATTTTATGCAACAAATTAATCATGTACACGAGTAAAGATTCAGGCAATGATGTTTATTGCAGTATTTATAAAAATGAAAAACTGGAAACAATCCAAATGTTCAATAATAAAGAACTGGTTAAACTATCCATATGATAGAAAGTCTATTCTGCCATTAAAAATGATGCTGTACACAACATTTAACAACATGGAAAAATACTCATGATCTTTGTTAAGTAGCAAAAACTCAGATTGCAAAACAGAATACAGAATATAGTCCCACTTTTGTTCTGACTATATATCCAACACAGGAAGAGAAAAAAAAACAAGAAAAGATATATCCCAAAACATTTAAAGTACTTAATGCTGGTTACTAGTATTTGGGAAATTATTTCCTTACATTTGCTTAACTATTTTCTAAATTTTATACAATGAATATATATATTTATAATAAGAAAAGAAACATTTATTTATTTCTTTATCACCCAAAAAAATCTTACCCGCCTCTAGGAGAGACTATATCAGCTGATGTCCCAAGGTCCTTCGAGCTCTATTACTGAAAAACTGCGCAGGAATGTCTTTAGAAAATGAAGGCTACATTTACTACTCCCACTCTAAACCTTCTGTCCCACAACAAATTCATCTCCATATTTCTCCTGCCTTCATTCCTTTAAGATTTGGCATTTATACCACTTCCATATTCCCTCACACTGTCTTTTGGGAAAAAAAGCCCTCAGATAAAAGTTAAACTATATGCATAGTGACTGGGCAGTGCAGCCAGAGTGAGGCTTGGGGCAGAACAAACCTCAGTCTCTGTACTTACTGGTTTTTCCTCTAACCAACTGTGTGACCATAAAGTAAGTTACTTAACTTTCTAAGACATGACTTCCTCATATGTACACAACACAATTACTAATGCCTACTTCACTGTAAGAAGTAAATGAGACCTTTGTAAGGAATTTAATACAGTGCATGGGGAATAGCGCACAATTAACAAATGGGAGCTATCTTTATTACTATTAGAGTATACTGGCAGCTAGCATTATACAATAAATATACCAAGATAGAAATAAATTGATAATCCCTATGCTCAAATTTTCACCTTTCTTTTCACTCATGACACTTACTGAGAACACTAGAAATGCTTTCTAATTACTTAAATTAGAATGCATGTCTCTGCCCACCCTCACCCCTGCACCCTCATCACTTTTCATACTTACGTAGTGTATATATATATATATGTATAATGTAACATCTTTAGGATGTAAGACTCTTTTAGACTGTCTGAACCATTTCTGAACCTGTACAAAATGTCCTTGTATGAAAGAGTATGAATAGCTAGTAAAACCTGTTCTCAAAACAATAGCAGTTTAGATTTTTTTCACAAATTTTCTCAACTGCCCCAAGGGAAATAGGATCTGGTAGATTTGAGACTAAACACCAAGCAAAATAATCAACAATATTTGCAAGGCATTAAGAACTCAAGCAAAAATTAAATGTGGCCCAAGTATAACAAACTTTCACAGCAGGTCATATGCATAAACTTATTTGGAGACAGGTTATCAATAAAATAACCATAATACTATAATAATCAAGAGATTTTAAAAATTAAATAAAAAGAGATAATTATGTCTTAAACGTGTCAAAACATAGACTTTCTCTAAGATAATTCATTAGTAACATTATAGACTATGTGGGTTTTTTTTCCTCACACCCCCCATATATCATCTTCCTCTACCTTATCAAACATCAATTAAAATTTAATGGGGGAGTAGAATATGTAGCTCAAGTGTTTGAGCGACTGCTTCCCACGTATGAGGCCCTGGGTTCAATCCCTGACACCTCCTAAAAAACCAACAAAATGCAACTCTCACTGGGGAGCGGATATAGCTCAGTGGCTGAGCACCTGCTTACCATATACAAGGTCCTGGGTTCAATCCCCAGTACCTCCCAAGAAAACAGAAAATGCATGGAATATAAAAAAGACAAAAAATACATATATATACAAAAGGAAATTTAATAGAAGAATACATAAAGTGGAAGAAAATACATACATACTAAAATGTCTGGAAGAATACACCCCAAGTTTTTAGTTGCATTTTCTCTGAGAGGTGTGGGGATTTGGGAAAGTGGGGAGTTCTTTTACTTTTTCCTTTTATATATCTATATGGTTCACATTTTATTTTACTAAAGATATATTACTTTATTCATAAAATGTATAGAAGAGTTAAGGACAAATTAAACCCCATAAAATCCCTATCAAGTTTCATATAATATCTGAGGGAAAAGAAAAGAAAAAAAAATTTGAGGAAAATGTCTCCACTCTTAGAAAATGCTTTACAGCTTCTTACGGTATTTTTAGAGGTAGAATAGCTACTAATAGGAAAAGGGGGAAACGGACTTGGCCCAGTGGTTAGGGCGTCTGTCTATCACATGGGAGGTCCGCGGTTCAAACCCCGGGCCTCCTTGACCTGGCCCATGCGCAGTGCTGATGAGCGCAAGGAGTGCCCTGCCACGCAGGGGTGTCCCACGCGTAGGGGAGCCCCACGAGCAAGAAGTGCACCCATATGGAGAGCCTCCCAGCGCAAAAGAAAGTGCAGCCTGCCCAAGAATGGTGCCGCTGATGACAGCAGAAACAGACAAAGAAACAAGACGCAGCAAATGGACACAGAGAACGGAAATGGACACAGAGAACGGACAACCGGGGGGGGGGGGGGAATTAAATAAATAAATAAATCTTTTAAAAAAAAAAAAAAAGGAAAAGGCACTGAATACATATTCGCCATGGTTAAAACTAGAAAGGAGGAACCTGCTCAATCAGTGACCTGATTTCACGTTTCCAACTGCCTTTGGCACTCTCCCACACATCAAAGTGGAGACCACCACTGGCTTAGACCAAGAGAAACAGTAACAGAACCCAAACACTCTTGAAAGTGATTTCATGAAAAAGCAACTAAGAACAGAAATATTATAAAATATTATAAAATATTGACATAATACCTAACATAAGCATAGGTTTACATTTGAGTCTCCATTTCTGGACTTATTTGAATTATAGTTAATGGCATATGAATGGCAACTTAATTTTCAGTACAACTACTATTATTGAAAAAAAAACCTGCAAATTCAGAGTAAACAGAATTACAACTCAATACCATTACACCTTCTACATTTAGCCAAGTGGAAGAATCAACAAAAACTTCCAAGGTAATTTTTCCCTTTAAACAAAGGGTACTTTCTACCCTCCCACTGTGGCCTCTTCATTTGGATCATTTGTTCCTATTTTGGCACACTGTATCCCTGAGGAGTTTCAATGAGTTGTGAAATAATTGTTATTCACACGCAAAAGGTAAAAAAAAAAGGAAGAAAGAAAGAAAAAGCGGGATTAACTGCAATTGCCACTGAGAAACTTGCGTCTTGCACTTTTACCATGTAAATAATGCACAGATCCTGCGGGAACATGCCAAACACCAGGATTCTTAATTAATGGAGCTCTTTAATGTGCAAATCAGGAACAAATTGCAAGTTCTGACTTGCATTGATTATGAAAACATTAATTGAATGAGCAAGGTCCTAAAAAAAGACAGAATCCCACATCTTCAAAGAGACCCAAAGAACAAAAAGCTCTGGAAACCAGACAAGTCTGACCAAGGTCTAAAATTCAACCTATCACCGAGTGCTACTCACCAGTATACAATGAATTTTTAAAAAATACAACAGTTTAATCAGGAAGCAATCACTATAAGAACATCTATTCCACCAACATCTTGCATTAAGCAGAAAAATTAGTGTTTGCTCCAGGAGCTTACAGACACTGCTTTAAGGGAAAAAATACTTTATATATATATATACACATATATGTATGCATGTATATTTCATAGGTATAACACACTTAAAAGTATTTAGGTAAAACAAAACAATGCTGTCTCTTTAAAAAGAAATTCATCCTATATAAATTATAGCCATAAACTTTTCCTGCAGTGCTGCCTAATTAATTCTTGTTCTATACACAAAGGGAAATGCTGGGTGACAAATGGGTGTGAAGCCAGAAAGCTGCCAGGTCTGCAAAACATTTTCTACTTCAATTTATAAGCAATTTTACAGTAAATCATCAACCAGAACCTGGAATCTCAGGAATCTGAGTGTCCAAATCACGTTATATCACTTATCAAAAAGAGAAGGAAAAAGAATTTAAAGACATCTCATTTTTCAGTTCTAAACCACATCAAAATCTAGAAGCTCTGTGTAATCTATTATTCTCTTCTGGGTAAGCTTTTGGTAGCAAAGATATATTTTTCAAGCAAAAATGACACTATTGGTTGATATAGCCAATTCCTCTATCCTTAGAAGTACTGTACCATGTATCCACTACCATAATATAGCCACAGAGTTATCTGAGAATAAGCACACAACTATTTATAGCCCCTCCCTCATGCTCAGCCAAGATGAAGGATTCAAAGGTGAACTGCTGTGGAAAAACAGGTGGGAAACACTCCAAGGAAATGAAGTTACGGGAGAGGAAAATGGAGACTCATAGGAAACAAAGGAGAAAGCAGAGCTTGCCAGACAATTATTGTTTCAAGTCTATAAAATGATATAAACAAACCCTCAATTTAGAAATTCAAATGCCAAGGCACTATATCACTTGGAAAGAAGTTAAAATATACACACACACAAAGTTAGCATCACCCCGAGAAAAGATCAATGGTCACAAAACCCATCAGAGCCACATTTTGGCCTACAAAATATGATTCCCAAAACTTAAGAATACACCTGTACCTCCTAGCACAGCAACAGAAACATAGCAATCTAAAAGAAAGCATCGAGGAACTATTAACATAATTATCCAAGTCTTGTTGTCGGGAAGGTATACTCATAAAATTAACATCTAAGAAAATATCAGGTAAATATCAGTGATACTTTCTACATTCCTAAAAATCAGCATCATGGAGCAGATATAGCTCAATGGTTGAGCACCTGCCTCCCATGCACAAGGTCCCAGGTTCAATCCCCAGTATCTCCTCTAAAAACAAACTAATGGGGAAAAAAAAACAGCATCAGAAGTATAGTTCTTAGTTTTTAGTGAGAGAGGCATGAATAGAAACAAAATCCCATGGCATAAACTACAGTTTAATATACTAGGTACTCCCCTGTCCTAGGTATCATGCCAGGCACCAGGAAAAAAGCTATATGAAAGAATGCTACACTAGTTTTAAGAACACAAAAACAGACACTTCCACCTTAGGATGGCAAAACCAGGCACATAACATTTGCCTCCCATACTATATACAGATCATAGTTGGGATTCCCCCATTCCCCTCCTTCCCTGTGTAAAAAGCAGGCAGCCCCATCCTTCCCAGAGGGGACTTCCATTCAAAGGAGAGACCCAGTGGGAAAAGAGCCTTCTGACCCAACAGGAAATGCTAGTTATCTTAAAGAGGAAGAGACAACAAGCATCATCAGACATAGGAAGAGAATGAACAACAGTAAAAAAGAAGCCCAACACCTACTTCCAGAGTTAGCAATGGCAGATTTACTTGCTTTTCGTCACCTATAAAATGGGAATGATAAAAGCACTTAGCTCATAAGGTTGTGGTATGAATTAAAAGACTGTATACATGCAAAGCACCAAGAACAATGCCAGGCATGGCTGGTGATAAATAAATGTTGGTTACAAGCACAAAAACACACATTTTTCATATCTCTTCTGATCCTTTCCAAAACACGACTAAAATGGCAGTAATTTTTCCCCAATTCTTTTGTTTTCTTTTAACTTTTAAATACATATAGAAAAACTATTTCTGTTGGTGTCTAGTTCAGAGTTTTTAACACATGCATAGATTCAGATTCATGTAACCACCACCATCAGGATATGGAACATTTCCATCATCCCCAAAAATTCTTACTGCCTCTTTGTAGTCAAACCCTCCTCCCACCCCTAACCCATGGCAACCACTGATCTGTTCTCCATCACTATAGTTTTGCCTTCTCCAGAATGTCATATGAGAGGAATTTACAGCACAAAATCTATTGAGAATGGAGTCTTTCATGTAGTCTAATACCTCTGAGATTCACCCATGTTTTTGCGTGTACTAGGAGTTCACTCCTTTTTACTGCTAATACACCACAATTTGTTTATCCATTTGCCCAATGAAGGACATCTCGGTTACTTCCAGTTTTGGGTGATTATGATATGAATACTGCTATAAACATGAATATACAAGTCTTTGTGTTGATGTATGTTTTCATTTCTCTAGGATAAATACCTAAGAGGGAGAAGCTGGCTTCTATTGTCAATTTATGTTTAACTTTATGCATCACATCAAAGTTCCAGGGTCTCTGCATCTTTGCCCTTCTTAGTGCTTGGTATAATCAGGGTTTTGTTTTTGTTTTTAAGCCAGGCTATTAAATATGTACGGGTAGCGCACTGTGCTTTTAATTGTATTTCCCTAAACATTAATGATTATGTTAAATATCTTTTCCTTTGCTTATTTGCTATTGTGTATCTTCTTTAGGGAAGAACCTATTCAAATCTTTTGCCCATTTTTAAAAGCAGTTATTTTTGTATTGAGTTTTGAGAGTCCTGCAATATATTCTGCACAAGTCCTTTGTTGGATGTATTGTTTGCAAGTTTTTAATTTTTATTTAATCCAGTCATCAATTTGTTATTTTTGTGGGTCACACTTTTGATGTATTTAAGAATTTTTTCTTGGGAAGCGGACCGGCCCAATGGATAGGGTGTCCGCCTACCACATGGAAGGTCTGCGGTTCAAACCCCGGGCCTCTTTGACCCGTGTGGAGCTGGCCCATGAGCAGTGCTGATGCACACAAGGAGTGCCCTGCCACTCAGGGGTGTCCCCTGCATAGGGGAGCCCCACGCGCAAGGAGTGTGTCCCGTAAGGAGAGCCGCCCAACGTGAAAGAAAGTGCAGCCTGCCCAGGAATGGTGCCGCACACACAGAGAGCTGACACAGCAAGATGACAACAAAAAGAAACACAGATTTGCGGTGCCACTGATAGGACAGAAGCGGTCACAGAAGAACACACAGCAAATGGACACAGAGAGCAGACAACTGGGGGGGAGGGGAGAGAAACAAATTTTAAAAAAATAAAAATCTTAAAAAAAAAAATTTTTTCCTAACCCAAGGTCATGAAGATTCTTCTCCTATATTTTCTTCAAAACACTTCATATTTACACATTTTACAATTAAGTTAACAATCCATTTTGTGTTAATTTTTATAGAAACTGTGAGTACAGGTTGAAGTTCATTTTTTTTGCATATGGATGTAAAATTATGCCAGTAACATAAAATGGTACGGCACTTTCTTTGAAAGTTAAACATATACTTAACCATGTGATCCAGGATTCCATTCTTAGTTATTTACCCAAGAGAAATGAAAGTATATATCCCTCAAAAACATGTCCATAATGTTTGTAATAGCCAAACAAATTGTGACACACCCATATAATGGAATACTACTCAGCAATAAGAGGCAATGAACTACTAACATAGGAAAAAATACAGATGAATGTAAAAATAATTATGCTGAGTGAAATCCAGACCAAAAAAAAAAAAAAAAGGGAGTACAAACTGTATGATTCCTTTCACATAAAATTCTAGATACCGCAAACTAATCTATTGTGACAGAAAGCAGATTAGTGGTTGCCTAGAGGCAGGCAGGAAGGAGATATTACAGAGAGACAGGAGAAACCTTTTAGGGATTAGGAATGTATTATCTTAATTGTAGTGATGGTATACACATATATCAAAACTTTTGAAATTGTATTGTGCAAATGTGTGCAGTTTACTACATGTGAATTATATCTTAATAACACAATTTTTAAAAATAGACAAATAATAACTGACTTAGCAAACCTGAGCTATGGTGTTGGCGGTGGAGAAGAACAGGAAGCAATCCCATTTTCAGTCAGGAATAGATCTCCCAGAAGACTCAGGCATTGGCGGTGCCAGGCACCATTAGAAGAGGGAATGGGGGAAAACGGACTTGGCCCAGTGGTTAGGGCGTCCGTCTACCACATGGGAGGTCCACGGTTCAAACCCCCGGCCTCCTTGACCCGTGTGAAGCTGGCCCATGTGCAGTGCTGATGCGCGCAAGGAGTGCCCTGCCATGCAGGGGTGTCCCCCGCGTAGGGGAGCCGCACATGCAAGGAGTGCACCCTGTAAGGAGAGCCTCCCAGAGCGAAAGAAAGTGCAGCCTGCCCAGGAATGGCGCTGCCCACACCTCCCGTGCCGCTGACGACAACAGAAGCGGACAAAGAAACAAGACACAGCAAATAGACACAGAGAACAGACAACTGGGGGAGGGGAGAATTAAATAAATAAATAAATAAATCTTAAAAAAAAAAAGAAGAAGAAGAGGGAATGGGACACCGCTAAAAACAACTGAAGCAGTTAAAAACCAGATCCTCTCCCTTACGTAGGCAAAAGTTTGATAAGTTATTTTTTAAAGAGAGTTAAATAAAAGGTCTCTGGACAAAAAACACCAGACACAATTGAGGGCAAAGGTATAATACTAAAACTAGGGGGAATAAGCCAAAGCTCCAGACTGAATACTAAGTATTCACTTCCTAGTGTTTTGGCAGTCATTCTAGAGACTGATCCCATAAAGGGCAAAGATCTAAAGATAATGATATTGGGGTTCCTCCTAAATGGCCCAGATAGATTACTTTACAAGGGAAAACCACAGACAAAAAGCTCCACTCAAGCATACAAGGCTTCCAATCAATTTCTTAATACCCTACTCTTAAAAGTCCATAGAGATATGGACTTTAGCTAATAATATAATTCTAATAATATTAGTTCATCGATTGTAAGAAATATATCACACCAATGCAAAATGTTACTAAATAGGGAAAACTGGGGAACAGGGGAAGGAGGAAATGAGAACTCTGTACTTTCTGCCTAATTTTTCTGTAAATCTGCAACTGCTCTAAAAAAAATCTATTAAAAAAGAAAAAGCCAATAGAAAGCAAAGCATCACCAAACATCTGAAGAAAGCATCTAATGATGCTATAGAGGGTTAAAACAAAAGAAAAAAAGCAACTTGAGGGAAACATTATGCAGAAAGAACACTTAAGAAAATATATATCACATATATTTCCAGAGAAATAAAGTTGAAATATGACAGAAGACATTAAAAAAAAAAAAGAGTAAAGGGTTTGAAAATAAAGCTGAGGAAAACGTCTTAGAAAATAGAACAAAAAAATGAGATGGAAAACTGTAAAGAAAAAAGAAGAAAATCAAAGGCCCAGTCTAACACCAAATGATAAGCTTTCCAGAGAGAGATGAAAAAGCACAGGGGAGGAAATCAATAACCAAATAATTTCAAGAAAAATTCCCAGGACTGAAAGACAGGAGCTTCCAGATTGTAAAGGCTCTCCAACCACTGTACAATGGACGAAAACAGATGTATGCCAAGGCACGTCATCATGAAATTTCAGTATTCTGCAGACAGAGAAAACCCAGTTTCTAAATAGTGAGAAAATATTAAGTCAGAAGGCTTATCAACAAATTTATAAGCTGGAAGGCAATGGAGCATTCTGTAGAATTCTATACACAGATAATCAACCAATTGCAATGATAGAAAAAAGACGTTTTCAGGAAATCAAAGTCTAAAAAAAGTTCTCTCCTATGCACCCTTCCTCAGGAAACTATTAGAGAACACACTTAATCAAATCAAGGGAGTAAACTAAGAAAGGTTCTGGAATAGGAGATGCACAGAATTGAGAGGCTGAGATAATCCCCAGGATGATGGTGAAGGGAAATCGCAGCATGATAGTGGGGCTCCTTGGAGGGCAAGTAGTCTAGATTCGAGCAGGTCAGAAGGTTCTGGGAGAGTCTTCTTCAGGAAGATAAAGAATATCTGATGCAGATATTCTGATCTGCATCAGATCAGATAAAGAATATTCTGATGGCAGAATATTTGATGCAAGAAATATTTTGAGGGGTGATTTAGACAACTGGACAAAAGTTTGAGCTTGAATTACTATACAGAAAACTAAACAAAAATGTAACAATTATTAACTCTAGAAAACAAACTGATGCGTAGAAAGGAAAAATAATCACAGTACAATATACTAAATGGCTCAGCTGTGAGCAGTGTTTACACAGACATAATAATGTAAACACTGAATATTGATCTAACCAAATTATAATATAACCATGAAATAACAAAGTTTATGGGTGTACTAGGAACAAGAGCTAAGTCCTCATTTTCATAATGGGGAGTCAATAAATAATACCTAAAACTGAAAATCAAGTAGAAACAAACCATGTTAATTAGAGATAAGGCAATAAACCCATGGATTCCAAAAAATACTACAAAATAATTTAAAAATACAATTGTCACTTCAGGAGAAAGGGTTATGGCAAGAGGTGGCACACACACACAACAGACTACTGATTTATTAAATTCTAACAAGCTTTGTAGAATTATTTGACTCTTTAAATACATGCATAACTTTGATAAAAATTAAATGAGAAGAAAATGTCCACAACAAACAAAAAAGCTGGTGAAAACAGGGACAATTCCAAAACCTAAAGAGAACATTAAGGGAAGTGGATTTGGCCCAAAGGGTAGGGAGTCCGCCTACAACATGGGAGATCCAAGGTTCAAACTCAGGGCCTCCTGTCCCATGGGATGAGCTGGCCACGCACACTGCTGATGCACGCAAGGAGTGCCCTGCCACGCAGGGATGTCCCCCGCGTAGGGGAGCCCCACGCGCAGGGGAGCCCCACGCGCAAGGAGTGCACCCCATAAGGAGAGTAGCCCAGCGCAAAAGAAGTGCAGCCTGCCCAGGAATGGTGCCGCACACATGGAGAGCTGACGAAGCAAGAATACACAATAAAACGATACACAGATTCCAGGTGCCGCTGACAAGAACACAAGGAGACACAGAACACACAGCGAATGGACAGAGAGAGCAGACAAATGGGGGGGGGGGCAGGGGGCAGGGAAAAGGAGAGATAAAAATAAAAAATAAAAATATTTTTTTAAAAAAGAGAGCATAAAAAAATGACTTTTAAATGTACTTAGCATACTCTAAATATATATATATTTTTTTTTTAAAAAAAGATTTATTTATTTATTTAATTCCCCCCCCCTCCCCCAGTTGTCTGTTCTGTGTCTATTTGCTGCGTCTTGTTTCTTTGTCCGCTTCTGTTGTCGTCAGCGGCACGGGAGGTGTCGGCGGCGCCATTCCTGGGCAGGCTGCACTTTCTTTTGCGCTGGGCGGCTCTCCTTATGGGTACACTCCTTGCGCGTGGGGCTCCCCTACGCGGGGGACACCCCTGCGTGGCGCGGCACTCCTTGCGCGCATCAGCACTGCACATGGGCCAGCTCCACACAGGTCAAGGAGGCCCGGGGTTTGCACCGCGGACCTCCCATGTGGTAGACGGACGCCCTAACCACTGGGCCAAGTCCGTTTCCCTCTAAATATATTAATTAAAAAGGAATATTCAGAAAACAAAAGACTTCTCGGAGATTATAAATATAATTACAAAAAAAGGAGAACTTGAAATCAAACTCAAAATCTTTCAGGACATAAACAGGGAAAATCACAAAAAGATGGAAAAAGTTAGAGACCACAAAGACATACAACACCAATCCAGGTTTAATATCTAAGAGAGCAAAGAAAATGGAGGGAAGGAATTATCAAAGAAATATGAGAAGGCATTTTTCTCAAATTGAAGGACTCCAGTCTTCAAACTGACAGGGCCTAGTAAGTGCTCTGCAGAGTGAACGAAAAAGCAGCCACAACAGACATCTCATCATGCAATTTCAGAAAATCAGGAAGAAAAAGAAGATTCCAAACACTTCCAGAGAGTAAAAATAAGTAACCCACAAAAGAATGAGATTCAAACTAGCAACTACCATCTCAGTGATAACACTTGGATAGTAGAAGACAATAAAGCTTGTTATGATATGCTGAATAACTGTTCCCCAAAGACATCCATGTCCTAATTCCCAGAACCTGTGACTATGTTACCTTAAACAGCAAAATCTTGAGATGGAAAGATTGCCCTGGATTTTCCACATGAGCCTAATGTAATCACAAGGGTCCTTTTAGGAGGGTGGCAGGCAGGACAGTCAGAATCAGAAAAGAGGTTGGAGTGACAGAACCGCTGATTTTGAAGATGGAAGAGGGACATGAGCCAAGGAACGCCAGCAACCTCTAGAAGCTGGAAAAGGTAAGGAAACATTATCCCCCTAGAGCCTCCAAAAGAAACACAGCCCTGCAGATTCTCTGATTTTAGGACTTCTGGCCTCCAAAACTGTAAGATAATAAATGTGTGTTGTATTATGCCACTAAGTTACAAATAATTTGTTATAGTAACAAGAGGAAACTAACACAGGGTGGGACAGTAATTGTCATCTGTATTCAATCATAATATCAATCAAAAATGAGGGCAAAGTATTTTTAAACCTATTCCCCACGCACGTTTTCTTAGAAACTTACTCTAGTAAATTGACAAACTGAGATGAAGGAAACCAAGAGGGCCTAAAAGCAGTATCTCCAATCTAGAAGAGCAATGAAAAGAATTCCCAGGAGTACACTACTTAGTAGTCCCAGGGAACAACCAATTCAAAGTGGAAAATTTTTGTGGAAGAGATGGCACGACATAGAGACTGGGCGGGGGGGGGGGGGCGGATTGAGGAACATTCTGGCAAAGAACTGCAACTCTTCTTCCAGGACGCTTCTGTACATTTATCATATTCATGGATAACTTTAGAAAAAACGACTGAAGAATGTTTTAAGGTGATTGATTACAGGGAAGTAGATGTGGCTTATACAATTGAATTCTGCCTACCACACGGGAGGTCCTGGGTTCGGTTTCCGGTGCCTCCTAGAGAGGACAAGCAAGACAGAGAGCTGATGCAACAAGAGATACAGGAGGAAAACATAATAAGAGACACAACAAAAGCAGGAAACAGAGGTGGCTCAGGCGCCTGGGAGCCTCCCTCCCACATGAGAGGTCCTGGTTCTGTTTCCAGTGCCTCCTACAGAAAGGAAGACAAGCAGGCAACGAACAGACATAGCAAGTGCAAACAACAAGGGGATGGGAAGAAATACAAAAAAAACACTTTTTTAAAAAGATGACTACATAAACAAATACCAGTGAAGTAGAATACCACCTTATGCTGTGATTAAGTTCTAAAGTCTGAACATAAAACAAAAATCAAGTTCTCACAAAACTACTTTTAAATTGCCCTTTAAGTACAGCACTGTGCTGACTCTCAGTAAATTCAAGTTCATAACCAGTTTTTCCCCTCAAACATTAGAGCATACAGCTACTTCATCAATTAAGCACAGATGATTACATTTAGGGAGCATGCTACACAAAGGCAGCATGCTGTAACTTTAAACATTAGATCTATATTCTGTTTAACGAGATGCTCACTGGAGAAGTACATAGGGGAAAAAAGAACAACTGAGGCCACTGCAGATTCTGCCTGCCTTCTTATGCTCACTCTGGGACATTCACTCACTGGATAAAACAGCAAGCAGGATTATTGGCACTATTTAAACTGTTTCTCTTTTGTTCTTTTTCTCGTGGCCATGCACAAAAAGCTGAGTTAATTAAAATGAACATATAAAGAAGCTTCAACATACAAAGATATGTTCAATTTCACCATGAACATAGTGAATCAAGAGATCCTATTACTGAACTACTAGCTACTATTAGTTAAGGGTGCTTCCTTACCTAACTCATCAATACTACAAATTGGTTTTGGTGCTGAAGACAACCCTAATACCTAAGAAACCCAACCCCAAAACAATAAACCAAATGTTCTGATCAGATTGGTTTCAGTAATTTTCAAGCTGTCCTTAGCTTCCAGCTCCATGACCAATCTAGGACTTACTTTTTCAAGGTAAGTGGGATGCATGCATAAAAATCTGACACTCTTCTCCTCGTTCCACCATTTGGTCACTCTTTTGGGGGTCACTTTAGAAAAGCACTTTTCCTGTGACCCAACTTTATTCTTTACATAATATAAATGTCTTTATAACTAGGTTGGGAAAATTAAGTGGTAGCTCAATAGGGACTAGAAGTCTTTCTACAAAGAACTTACTCTCTAATCAGTAGACAAACCATAGCATATATTTCAATGCTATGTCAGCAGATACTACATAAAATATCAAACAGAAAGTTTTCAAGAAATGATAGCCTCTACTTCCTACCTGCAATTTAGGGAAAGTAAGAAATCAATAATATTCTGTATTGGCAAGAGTATAGAAAACAGCTGTCAGAGATGAGAATTTAAATGATTTTTATAACTCTTCTAAGGGCCAGTTTGGCAATATATCCCAAAAGCCTTTAAAAAAAAAAAGAAGAAAAAAAAAGTACAAAGTACAATCCCTTTCTCCCACCAATTACATTTCCAAGGAATGTAGAGCTGTGCTGTCCAATACAGTATCTATTAGCCAATACAGTACCCACCATTGAGCACTTGAAATGTGACCAGTCCAAACTGAGATGAGCTCTAAATATAGGATATATTATGGATTTCAAAGACTTAGTATGACAAAAGAGTAAAATATCTCAATATTTTTTATGATTAAATGTTTAAAATATAGTATTTTTGACCTAGTGGTTAAATAAAACATTAAAATGAACTTCACCTCTTTCTTTTTACTTTTTTTTAATATGGTTACTAGAAATTTTAAATTTATACATGTGACTTGCATTATATTCTATTGGACAGTGCTACTTTTAGATAAATTGTTCAAATAAGTATGAACAAGGATGCTTATCAAAGTATGCTTTATAAAAGTGAAAAACTAGAATAAATCTAAGCATTCATCAATAAGAATAGGTTAAGTAAATTGCAATAAATCTATAAAATGGAATACTTTGTAGCCACTGAAAATGCTGATGTATATCTAAACATATTGACATGAAAAGATGTACTAGGTAGAAAAACTAAGCTTACAAAATAGTTCATATATAATATGATTCCATTTCTGCTTTATAAAGAAAAAAGTAGAAGTAGGAATGGGGATGTGTATGTGTGTATAAGCATAGAAAAAGGTCTGGGTGGATATTCATCAAAATGACAACTATGGTTGCCTCTAGGCAGTAGGGTCACAGCTAATCCTTATTTTTATCTTTATACTTATATGCATTTTCTGAATTTTTGAAATAAGCATTACATACTTTTATAATTAGAACAGTAAAGCTATTTTTAAAAATGATGGCCAACTGCTGATACCAAAAGATCAATCTTACATCATCTTGGTTCAGTGAAGTCTGTAGTAAGAGGGTCCTTAATCTGACACTATGCTACACTTGCACAAGCTCGTGAATGCCTTCTTTCCAAGCAATTCTTAAACCCATCCCAAGTAATTAAGAATATCTAAGGGTTCTACAGATCATTTGTGAGAACTCTGCCATGAACCCATAAAGTGTTAATTGAGAGAACACTGAAATAGATGTTCATGGATTTGTCGCCTACAGCAACTAATTAAAGGGGGTAGGGAGGGCATTTCACTGATAATATTCGTTGCCTATTGGAGGGGGAATGGGTGGCAGGGGCATAGGGGTAGAAAGGCAGATTTTCACTCTCTAGTCTCTAGTACCTTTTGAATTTTACAATTTGAGTCATGCGAATGCACTGCCTATTTAAAAATAAAGCTTACAAAGGTAGAAACATTATCTATTAAAACTACATGATTGTATCCCATTGGGACAACAGATTATATAGGCTGATAAATATTCAGGCTGAAATGTATTACATTTGTCTTCAACTTGATTTGTTTGTTTAATTGAAAAGGATTATATTATTGTAAGAGTTACTGCAACAATGTCTTGACCTACTACCTTTAAAATTCCTGTTCAGTTTCCTTATTAAGAAAGAATTGAGCTTTTTTTCCATCAAAACTAGCTTTTTTTCACAAATAAATTATCCAGTTAAACTTATACACACACACACACAAAACCTACATGATTGCCCCTGAAGTACTCAAAATTTGAGAAATTATCCTGTAAGGTATCTATTATTGCTTAGGTCAAATTAGCATTAAAAATTTTGATCTTTTCAAGTCAAAATAATTGGGGGTCAGGGGAGGGGCCACAGAGAGATGAGAGGATGAATTATTACCATTAAGTGGTTAAAGGTAGATGAGCGGGGCAAACAAAATGCAATTAATGGTATAATTTGTTTTTAAACTTCTAGGCAAGTAAAAAAAAATTTAACACTTCTATGTTACATTATATGGTGTTCTTGGATGTTTTTTGCTTGTGGGAAATATCAAAATGTCAACCATTGTTTCTATCAAAGGTCTTCAATGATATTGCATTTTAGACCTATAATGAAACATGGCACTCACTGCAGTTTGTAATGCATCTCATTAAATACATTAATAACATGCATTTCACTAAAAGGTCAACTTATTATGGATAAAGTTTAGCTTTCTTTTAATCACTTCATTTAAAGCCATAATACAAACTCTGAAAATGGTAGTAGAGAGCACCGGTTACGGAAATGCTCTCAATTCTCCCACCCATTTATATCAGTTATGCTTATTAAGAAATTATTAATGTTTTCATGTGGGATAACGGCACTGTGATTTTTAAAGTTCTTACCTTTGTAAATATATGAGCTGAGATATTTACTGATTAAATGATAGGTTGTTGGATTAAATGTTAGGTCGTACCTGTGGTGAGTACAAGTATAGATGAAACAAGATTGGCTATAAGTTGATAATTGTTTAAGCTGCTGATATTATATAGGGGTTCATTATACAATTCTATTTTTCTGTAGCTTTGATATTTTCCATAATGAAAAGTTTTAAATTAAAATAAATATTTAAATAAATATTAAGGTTTCCTCAAGAAACCTGCCTTCTTCCTTACATATCATTGCCACCAACATAAAAGACCACCTCCCAATATGCAATACTTTTTAAAACAAAGTCAAAGAGAAAAAGCTCACCTCCTTAGAGAATGGCTTTGTGCACAGAAAATCCTTTCACTGTTGAAGTTACTTCATGACTCATCACTTATGCAACCACTAAAATGGTAAATCATTTCTTTGAATGTACTTTAAGTTTCCAGAGTTACAATTACCAACATGTAACATGTATACTAGGCTTATAATTTCAGGGTCCAGCAGAAGGTTTTAAGGCCCTGAAATATTGAAAGAAAAGTATAAAGATATAGTAAGTGAAAAAAGCAAGATGCATATATATAGTATGTTATCATTTGTATTAAAAAAAAGTGAGGGAAGTATAAACAAAATTGTTCATATATGCAGAGAACGTCTTCAGAAAAATGCAAGGAACTGAAACATTTTATGTCAGGAGACATAAAATGGATGGCTAGTAGAAAAAGATGGGCAAGAGACTTCTCCATTTTACCTTTTTGTACCTTTTGTAGTTGTGCCAGAATTAACTATTTCAAAAAAAAGAAAAAAAAATTAGGGAAAAAAGTAAAAAAGAGAAAATCAGTTGTTATAAAATATGATTGGATAGGGAAATGGATGTGGATCAAGCAGTTGGGCATTCACCTACCACATGGGAGGTCCCAGATACTGTTCCTGGTGCCTCATAAAGAAAACCAGCAAGACAGGGAGCTGACACAATGGGCTGGCGTGGCAAGCTGATGCAACAAGATGACTCAACAAGATGACCCAACAAGGAGACACTACAAGAGATACAACAGGGAGTGGATGTGGCTCAAGCAAGTGCGTGCCTCCCTCCCACATGGAAGGTCCCAGGTTCAGTTCCCAGTGCCTCCTAAAAAACAAGATGAGCAGACACAGAGAACACACAATGAACAGACACAGAGCAGACAGCAAACACAGATGATGATGAGGAAAAAAAAATAAACCTTAAAAAAATATATATGACTGATAAAGCAGCCATTATATTCTACAGAACACATTGTGAAATTAAATACCCCAACACCACCAGAGATTTTTCAATGTAAGATAAAATGTTCCCTTTCTTTTCTTTCTTTCTTTTTTTTTCAGGCAGTACCAGGGATTGAACCCAGAACCTCATACATGCAAGTGTCCAACCACTGAGCTATAGTCCATTCCCCAATGAGAGGTGGTTTTTTCATTTGTTTATTTTTTGCTTTCAGGAGGTACTGGGGATTGAATCTGAGACCTCTTATATAGGAAGCAGACACTCAACCACTTGCGCTATATACACTCCCCACTCACCACCTCCCACTCTGTTCATTTTTAAAAGGCCCCTATTGGGAGAATGTCATGGTAGAAAATGGTTAACTAGAAAACAGTAGAGGACAGAGTCAGACAATCTGCATTCTAATCCAGTTCTGTCAGCAAAGGAAAAAGACTCCTCACCAAGGTGATTGCGGATTGTACATGTGTGTGCAGAGGGAAGGAAGAAGAAATGTGTCTAGTTCCTGAAAAGTAGAGTTTAAGATACTGCAGATGCAAAGGCAAGGTGCTCAGGAGTTTATCATGGCTGGAACACAGTGAAAGTCCAATGTTTCAGCAGTTATAGCTAAAGCTAGGCAGTGCCAAAGAAAGCCTATATCGAGAAAACACAACTGAAAACAGGAATCCTAAAGGCAATGAAATTTACACTGAAATGCTAAAAGAAGAACCTGGGAAGAGAATAAATCAGAACAGCAGGAGGAGAAGCCAAACAACATAGTATCACCCAAGCCAAAGGAGAATATTTCAAGAAAAAGGTTAAATGTTTCAGGGAGGTAGTAGCTGGGTTTGGCAATAAGGAAATCTCTGGCCACCTTTCCATAGAGTCCTAAGAGGCAGAAGCTGAATTATAAGTATTATAGTAAAATTTAACACTGACCACTTTCCAGCAGAAAGAGTTAAATTATATAGGGAGTTTGAGTACTAATAAAAAATCAAAAACACTGAAGACAGTGAGGATGATGGTTAGTTACACTGATGATGATTATTCACATGGCTGAACAATGCCAAATGCCTCTTTCAGCAGGAAAAAAAAGATAATACTAGTATCTAACATTTACAGCATGCTGTGTGCCAGACCCTGTGCTAATGCTTTATATTGATTATGTCCTTTAATCCTCACAACCATATTATCCCCATTTTACTGTGAAGTTAAGTAACTCGCCCAAGGTCACATAGTTAATCCACTGTCGAGATGGAATCTAAACTCAGGCAGCCTGACTTGAACTAGTCTGTAAAATCAACCAAATTGAAGAGATTTAAATTAAAGACAATAAGTTCCAGTATTTGTTGTAAGAGTTGGTACAAATCTGGCTTATGTTCCACACTATATATCTCTATCCCTATACCTCTAAATCAATCTATCTAGATAGATAGATAGCTATCACAGTATAAATTGTCCATCCAGGATAATGTAGCCAAGAAATTTTTCTTCAACTCTGTTTTCCTAGACAGGGATGTATACAGTACAGTATGTCATACTGCCATAGAAAGGTTAAAACAAAGAAAAAAAATTAGCTACCTGACAGCTGCCCAGAAATTCTATCAGAGAACACCCCACTCTGCCATCTGAGAATATAGGATGCCAAACAAACATATCCTTCCCAGCCCTCTTCTGCCACCACCCAGTCTGATTTGTCAGATTAACTTGAGTTCACCAATGAGGCAAAGAAGAAATCAGTTTAGTACAAAAAAGACATACAAGATGATCAAAATTGTTGTTAAAAAAAAAAAGTTAAATCATATAAAATATCTAAAGAAAGAAATTGCATCCAAAAATAAGACTGCATCCATTATACCTACAAATACTATCTATATTTTAAGATGACTCTCCCCTCCTCCTCACTCCTCCCAAAAAAGGAAATGATTCAAGCAAGAAAAGTAATGAGTAACAAAATAGAAAAGACCTTACAGTGAAACATTTAAGACTTTTAATCTAGGACAGTCTAGGTCTCATCCCAAAGGCATACCTGGAATTAGGGTACTAGGACATTAAAAATAGCATAGAATTGCTCCAAAAATCCCCGCAAATTTTAAAAACCGCCAATCTATTGTTTATTCAAGGGGGTAAGGGGACATAGAGGACCCACCCTCACACTATATCCTAGAAGGATTGCCCAGAGTAGCTGTTTCCTATTTTCAAACAGAAAACAGACTTCAACCATTGTAATACATACAATCTAAAGACTGGACCCTAAGAAGTAATTCTAAATTAAACCAGGTATAATCCTACAAGAAAGGTTCACGGAATCCCCTACCCTAGAAATCTTATACTTTATCTCGAATGGTTTAAAGTGGTTTTACCTAGAAACAGGCACGTAATTAGACGGCCTCCTCAAGTCTTTTCCAACTCTAACTCCATAAAAATACTATAAAAATAAGCTTTATAGGTTGCCAGGGGATGGGGTGAAGACAGGGAATGGGAGTGAAAGCTTAAAATGTACAGGGTCCTATTCGGAATGATGGAAATGTTTAGGTAATGGATGATGGTGATGGTAGCACAACATTGTGAATGCAAATAAAAGCACTAAAATATATATCTGAATATGATTAAACGGGGAAATGTTAGATTGTATATATGATGTGGGAATCCTATATTATATGCATGACTATTCTGTAAACCCACAATGTCTCTAATAAAAAATAAATAAAATAAAATAAAGAAATAAGCTTTAAAGAGCAAATGAAAACAATAAGTCTCAGCATGCCAAGGAGTAATGATTCCCACTGCAGTGCACAGAGACTCACCATAAGTCACCCTGTGCCCCCATCCTTGGTACCACTGAGAACACAGGCACACAGCCCACAGGAGGCAGTGGGGTGCAGTAGGAAGATTTCTAGATGGTAAGGCAGAAAGTTGGAGTTTTGTCTCTGCCATGCATAAACAAGGTATGTAACTTTGGGCAAGTCGATCTCTGTAGGCCTGTTTTCTCATCTGTAAAACAAGGGGATCAGGAACCAATTCCTTCCCTCTTGCAAAAATCTTTGACTTTATAGCTCAGCAATTCTCTTTCAAAATTTGTTCCTCCCTCTGCTGTTATAGTTCTTCAATCTAAATATATGGAGCCCAAAAGAAGGTCTGAATAAGATCACCTTCATCTGTCAATCTAAAAACCTCACAGGGAAGCGGACTTGGCCCAGTGGATAGGGCGTCCATCTACCACATGGGAGGTCCGCAGTTCAAACCCCAGGCCTCCTTGACCCATGTGGCGCTAGCCCATGTGCAGTGCTGATGCGTGCAAGGAGTGCCCTGCCACACAGGGGTGCCCCCGTGTAGGGGAGCCTCACGTGCAAGGAGTACGCCCCGTAAGGAGAGCTGCCCAGCGCAAAAGAAAGTGCAGCCTGCCCAGGAATGGTGCCGCACACATGGAGAGCTGACACACAAGATGACACAACAAGAGAAACACAGGTTCCCAAACCGCTGACAACAACAGAAGCGGACAAAGAAGAACACGCAGCAAACAGACACAGAGAACAGACAACTGGGGCAGGGTGGGGGGAGAGAAATAAAATAAATAAATCTTTAAAAAGAAAATAAAATAAAAACCTCACAAAAAAAGGCATCTTTTAAGTATGTGATACAACCAACTTAAATGAACTGAGTTTAGTTATTCAATGTCTTCTTTTTTTTCCCCCTAGCCTAGTAGGTTTGCAAATACTGTTCCCTAAGCACTAAGGAAATAACTCAGCCAAGGGAAGAGTGAGGACAAATGAGAAGACAGCAGAACACATGTGGCTCAAGCACCAAATCCATTTCAATCAAAGAAATCTTCATTTGATAAAAGGGTTATGCTGCTATTTTTAAAAAAAGGTTGAAAACCACTATTCTATACCATGATATCATGGAAATCAAATCTTTTCATCTTCTTTCTTTTAACCTTGTGGTTCTGCAGATACGTACAACTCTAGTGTATCCCAATGTACCCCAGTGATTACAAGTATCTTCATATATGGCTTAAGTATTCTTACTATTTTTTAGGGCGCTGGCAAATTCTGGGCCACCTTTGTCCATGAAAATAGGAAAAACATCTGGTTGAGGAAGCTGGTTGGTAGTCAACAGAGCCTTTTGTAATTTGATCCTTCCTTCCAAGAGCTGGTCCCACAGTGCTGAGAAAGAAGAAAAGAGAATCTCATTCTTCAGTTATAAAATCTTCCTAGGGCAGAGACATGAGGGAGAGATAAGAAATCATGCCAGTTCTCTAAGAAGCACAGCTTTAATACTGCTTCATGCCACAGAAACGCTATTATAGCAAATAAATTCAGTATCTTGGAAGCTACATGAGAGAGGGAATGCTATAGCCCAAGAACAGGAGAAAACACTTTTCTCCTCAAAGCATCTTCCACAGTTACCTGAAGTACTAGAGCCAAACCAGCTAAGCAGCTCAGTGTGGAAACAGCTGCCTAAGCATAGAGGTATGGGGCTTTAGACCTCTGGATAAGTGGAGCATGTCATCAACTAATTGCAAGGGCACAGGAGAAAGAGAATGAGCCAAAAACAAACAAAAAGTAGACCAAATGCAAAGACGTTGAAAAACAAACAGCTAAGCCATGTACAAACCTATCTGGTTCTTCACAGCTCTTCCTTTCTCCACTTCTTCGGATACTTTGACACTGGAGAAGGTCATCAGCACACCATCATCTTCACTGTCCCTGACTGCAGTCCTGTCATCCTCACTTTCACCCCCAAAGTCTTCCTCACCATCCCCTTCTTCCACGCCACTCTCTTCTTCATCTTCCTCTTCTTCCTCCTCACTGCTACCAAGGTCATCCATGCCCTCGGTGAATTTTTCAAAGTCAGTAATGACACCAAAGCCCAGCATTTTCCCAGAACGGCTTCTGCTCTTCCCCCTCCAGGCTGGACTATTCTCCCCATCAGCACCACACTCCTGTCCCTCAGCAGCACTCACGTGATCCTCATCAGATTCTTCCAGACCCAGGCCCTCTGAATCCCCATCTCCAGACCCTTCCTCTTCAGATACATTCTTGTCTAAACAGGAAGAAAGAAAAAAATGGGCATTACTTTGAGAAAAATACTACCTTTCATTTCAACTAACAGACTGTAGCATCTCTCAACAACAAAAACAAAAATGTATTAGCTGTGCTCAATTCAATTCAGCAAGCATCTGTTACACATGTACTATCTTTAAAATGCTAAGGGGGGGAAGTGAACTTGGCCCAGTGGATAGGGCATCCATCTACCACATAGGAGGTCCGCGGTTCAAACCCCGGGCCTCCTTGACCTGTGTGGAGCTGGCCCACGCAGTGCTGATGCGCGCAAGGAGTGCCCTGCCACAGGGGAGCCTCACACACAAGGAGTGCGCCACGTAAGGAGAGCCACCCAGCGCGAAAGAAAGCACAGCCTGCCCAAAGGAATGGCGCCATACACACGGAGAGCTGATGTGCAAGATGATGCAAGATTCCCGTGCCACTGACAACAACAGAAGCAGACAAAAAGAAGAACACACAGCAAATGGACAGAGAATAGACAACTGAGGGGGGGGGCGAGGAGGGGAGAGAAATAAAATAAATCTTAAAAAAAAAAAAATGCTAAGGGGGAAGCAAAGATAACTAAGACATGGGTCCTACCCTAATAAAGGGATCTGGTTGGAAAGACAAATGAGTCAAAACTACAATACAGGGAAGAATTAATAGTGCTTTGACCAAGTTTTGACAACTCAGTGGAGGGAGAAACTGTAACCATGCGGCAAGTAAATTTAAGCAAGGCTAATAAGGAAAAAGTAATATTTGGACCTAGATCTTAAAGAATAACATTTCTATCCACGGTGTTTGGGAGTTACTAGTTTTCCCAAACCTACATCTGAAAAAATATGGCTTATCTTGTATATCCCAAATGTACAATCTCTATCATACCTGAGTATCTTATTTATTAAATCATGGTATCATATCCTGAATGGTAGTCCCTATTACGGTATCGGTGGATTCTCCACATGGTACCTGCAACAGTTTTTTCTGTTTTGTTTTGTTTTTTAAAGATTTTATTTTATTTATTTCTCTCCCCTTCCCCCCTCCCCCGGTTGTCTGTTCCCTGTGTCTATTTGCTGCGTGTTCTTCTTTGTCCACTTCTGTTGTTGTCAGCAGCACGGGAATCTGTGTCTCTTTTTATTGCATCATCTTGCTGTGTCAGTTCTCCGTGTGTGTGGCGCCATTCCTGGGCAGGGTGCACTTTCTTTTGCGCTGGGCGGCTCTCCTTACGGGGCGCACTCCTTGCGTGTGGGGCTCCCCTATGCGGGGGACACCCCTGCGTGGCAGGGCACTCCTTGCGTGCATCAGCACTGCACATGGGCCAGCTCCACATGGGTCAAGGAGGCCCGGGGTTTGAACTGCAGACCTCCCATGTGGTAGACGGATGCCCTATCCATTGGGCCAAGTCCACTTCCATGTAGCAGTCTGATATTACTGATGAATTCCAAAAAGAAATATTGAGTGGAAAGAGGACATGGCTCAACTGATAGAGCGTCTGCCCACCATATAGGAGGTCCAGAATTCAAACCCAGGGCCTCCTGACCCATGTGGTAAGCTGGCCCACGCGCAGTACTGCTGAGTGCAAGGAATGCTGTACCACGCAGGGGTGTCCTGGGCATAGGGAAGCCCCACGCGCAAGGAGTGTGACCTGCATCAAGCCGCCCCGCACAAAAAAAGCGCAGCCCGCCCAGGAGTGGTGCTGCACACACGGAGAGCTGACGCAGCAAAGAGGACACAACAAAAAGAGACACAGATTCCCAGTGCCGCTGAGAATGCAAGCAGACACAGAAGAACACACAGCGAATGGACACAGAGAGCAGACAACGGGGGAAAGGGGAGAGATAAATTAAAAAAAACAACCCTATTTCTGGTATTTTGCATCAGCACCCCTTTGGCTGACTAATACAGTACCTCTGACCTCTCTTAAGGAGAACAAATGGCATCCACTCAATAATCACCCTATCCAGCTCCTTCTTCCACTCTGAAAAACTCTTAAGTTTACAACCCTCCCAATTCTCTTGCAGGGAAGAGGAGAGGATTCTTTTATTTTTACAATGGTAAAAATTAGTTTCAATATTTTACATTGATTCAATGCAAGACCTAAAAAACCAAAGGAAAAGGATCAAAACCCAATTAGGAACAGGAAGTGGATTTGGCTCACTGGATAGAGCATCCGCCTACCACATGGGAGGTCCAGGGTTCAAACCCAGGGCCTCCTGACCCATGTGATGAGCTGGCCCATGCACAGCGCTGATGAGCACAAGGAGTGCCAAGCCGCACAGGCGTGTCCCCCGCATAGGGGAGCCTCACGCACAAGGAGTGCGCCCCTTAAGGAGAACCACCCAGCGCGAAAAAAGTGCAGCTTGCCCAAGGGTGGCGCCACACACACGGAGAGCTGACACAGCAAAATGATGCACCAAAAAGGGACGCAACACAGATTCCGGGTGCCGATGGTAAGAATACAAGCAGACACAGAGGAACACACAGCGAATGGATACAGAGAGCAGAGAACATAGCGGCAAAAGGGAGAGAAGTAAATAAAAAATAAATCTTTTAAAAAAAAACAAAAAACCCAATCAGGAGCACACCCAGTAGAGGCAATATTTTTTCAACATATAATGCTCTCCATTATCCAATATGCTTGTCCTTTCTCTTATATCATTTTAGGATGAACCATTAGTGTGAACCTAAGAGTATAGTATCTTAATCACTCTGGGCTTTAGATTCCTTAGGAAGTGAAATTAAGAAACCACAAAGGCCCCCTTCTAATGCCAAACCAACGGTCTCTCCTAAGATAATAGTTAAAGGCCATAGACTAGTCTTGCAGAGATTATTTTTTAAAAAGGGGGGGGGGTGGGGATTTTAACCCAAAAAAACAGGGAAGAAAGGAGGGCTACTTACCAGATGAACCTGACAGAGTTTGCTGCCAATGGTCTTCCTTCCAAGCTTTTCTAGAGGTGGTCTTGCCTGAATATCTTTTGTCTGTATCCAAGAGGGAGGCTGATGCCAGTTTTCTAATGCTACCCACTGCCAGGAAATCACCTTCCTCATGGTCCCCTTCATCAAACCTGTCAATCACTCTGGCAGCGGTGGCTGTAGGAGAAGTGGAAAAGTAATCAGAATCTCCAGGTTAGTAGAAACTTAAATGGTAACTCTGTTCACCCCTTCATCTGATACTTGAATGTCCTCTTTAAAATTCCCACCAACTTCCAGGAGCAGAGAACTCACCCCACACTCATCTTTCCGCTTTACTTTAACAGAAAGAGGACTACCTGCATCTACTAATATGATACATTTCTATGCCCTGGATCATATAAAATGAATATGACAGTCTCTCAAATATCTTAAGTCAGCCATCATGTTCGAGCTTCATTTTGTCCCATCCTTCAGGGAGTCTTCTTCACTTACATTGGCTAAGCAGCTCCATTTCCTTAGAGAATATTCCTAAGACACAGGGCCAGCACTCACATTTCTTATTCTCTCTTCCCCACATTTCTCTAACTCAAGTCTGAAACAGCATTATTCTAATTAGACCTTGAACAACAGATTACAGAACAGCAGTTTCATTCGTCAGTCTCTGAGCAAATGTTCTGAAGCCTAAAGACACTTAAACAGCACCAGGGAATCTGCCTCCTTCTTTAATTTTAGGGGCAGCTAGATTTTAATAAAAATAAAAAAACTGATGGGACGTATTTCTCGCCATTTCTAACACAATACCAATAAAAGCATCCTGAAAAATAACTTCCAACCCGCTACCAGACTCTTTGGCTCCCTCCAACAGCCCCCCACCTACAGTTTTCCCGAAGACTGGCTCGGCGCCAGAGTCCACAGGACGTTCCGCCCACCCGAGTCTAGAGAACATCTGTCAGAAAGAGGCCGAAGCCCTCCTCCCAAGCCTCGAGACAACCCTTCCGGAGAAAGGAGGGCAGGCCAGGCGGCGAGGCCCTGCTGCCGGCCCTTCACGCTTCCCCGGCCCACACGTGGCCTGCCCCTGTCAGCCTCACCCTCCTCTGGGTCGGCTTCAGGATCCGCCTCGCGCGGTCGCGGGTTCAACAACTGTTCCAGCTGCAGTGCCAGGGGCTGCGGCCCCGCCATCGTCACCAGGTCTCGGTGCGCACCGTGAATCTGCGATCCAAACCCGGGCCCCGCTACTCTCTCCCCGCCGGGTCCTCTCGCCCACGCAGCCAGGGAGCGCGCCGAACTCGGCACGGAGCTCCGGGCTGGCAACTTCCGGGAGCCGCGCGGGAGGGGGCGGGGCCTGTGCGTCACTACGGGTTTTGCTAGGAGGAAGGCGGAAGCGCGCGGAGGCAAGCGGAGCTGGCCGGCCGGGCGCGTGCGCGCGCGCGCGTGCGCATGCCTTGAGGGGCCGTGCTGGGAGGCACGGGAACGCGCGAGTGCACGTGACCACTGCCGGCGCTACCAGAGAAAGGGGTGCGCGCCGCCTTGCTGTCCCCTCTGCGCAAAATAGGCATCAAGATTTGTGCGAGACAACTAGATGATTATACCAAATACCTTTGTACAATTTGAATGAATTGTAGGCTTTGTTAATATGTATCAATAAAATTGATTTTTAAAATTTTGTGCAAGATTCGTTTAGGAATAACGTGCACTGTGGCCATGGCCCATGGTGGCTAATGTGGGAAGCGGATCAGGGATCATCGTCTCGAACCTGGGGCGCGCACTTGGGCGTGCGGACGCAGACTTGCACCAAAAGCAGGTTTGGCATTTCAGAATTTGGGGTCGAGCACACGCTTCCGGCCCGGCGACTGCCAGGATTTGGGAATACTGTGCCAGGGATGTGCATGTGTAATTGTGCGGCGGACTGCTGGCATCTTTATTAATAGGAATAATTAGGAATAGCTCTGACTGTGTATAAATAAATATCGTTTCTGTAGCTTCTCCAAGTAGCCTTGTCTGAGCAGGGAAAGAAAAAGGTGTGGGGGATTACTACACACTTCAGGGGATTGATATCTTAGTTGTTCAAAGATGAGGGCATACTCAAACACCTGAAACTGGTGCACAAATGCAGATAAACTCAGGTCTACCGTTAGAGGGGTACAGGTAGAGCCAAAATATACAGACTTAATAGGCTAACTTCAATCTCACACAGGCACATAGAAAGATGCAATCCCTGTACATTCCACTTTCTTCATCAAGCGTTCCCTGACTGCCCACTATGTGGCAGGCACTGCTAGATGAGACACAGAGATGAGTAAGTTAGATTCAGTCCTGACAGTGAGCAGCCTAGGAGGGCAGACAAACATGGAAACAGAAGCTGTAGTAAGGGATGATTAGAGGTTGAATACAAAGTACCTTTTTGAGGTCACCTGAAAAGACTAGATGTCCAAAAGCATCCAGAAAAGAGATGTTAGGGGTGCATTGAGGTCCTGAGGCAGTGGGTGCCCTTTCTTGCATATAGCCCAGTGGAGCCCAAGGGATGCAATGGTCCTGGCTTTCACAGTCTTCATATGCCCTTGAGGGTTAAGAGGCCACACTTTAGTGTGGCCTGCCCGATGTCCCTATCCTAGGTGGCTCTTGAAGAATGAAGGCAATCAGGGCTGAAGAAAGGAAGGAGAACCTATCCTAGCATAGTTCCCTCAGGCAGGGAAGGGAAAGAATGCCAGGGGAATGGGAGCACCCTAGGCAGGGGACTCGGGCAAGGAGAAGAGCGTCTTCCTTTCTCTCCTTTCTTTCCTTCTTACCTGTTCCCTGGGGTTGCAGCCTGGTGCCTGTGTCTGGGGCCTCTGGGGCTGCAGTATGCTCCTCAGACTGCAGCAGGAAACATCCCCTCAATATTTCTCCCACCCCACATTTAGGAAACTATCTCCTCAATCCCCTTGCTATTTTGGACACTAAAAACCTTTAGACACATGGCCTATGGAATAAGGAGAAGGCAGGAAAGGGGGAGGAAGGTGAGGCAGAGACCATCTCTGAGCTGCCATGCAAACCAGACACTACCAGATGGTTGTGGGGCTGTGCTGGGCCCACACCAGTAGAAAATGCCATGGACCTGCTTAACTACTCTCTCTGCTCTGGTCCCCACCAACTTGGGAAGCCTTTCTGGAAGGAATCAAGACCACCCTACTGCTATCAAACACATCCAAAAGCCACCAAAATGCTTCCTCTGCTTTTTTTTACCCCATATTGAGGGTAGGAGGTAGACCCAGGAGTGGAGGGGGGACGATTCCATGGACTTAAGATGCAACTGAGGGGAGCTGAAGCCTGGGATAGGGGTTGCAACTGCTCAAATGCTCTCTGGGGGCCCCTCCAATACTATACTTCCCTAGCAGAAATTTCTACCTCTGGCTGCTTTAGCGGCGTGATGAGAGTAAAGGGGAGCCCTTTCTCAAAGGAACAGTCCTCGACAGAGCAGGTGGGAGGGCCTCATGGTTCACCATCCCTCATGCCTGCTGTCCAAGGCTGCAGAGCAGCAGGCAGAGATGCACGAGTAGCAGAGGATGACAAGGGACATCACCCCTCTCCGTTTGCACGTTGAACTATCTGTTCACTTGACCAGAGGTTTCAAGAATTTCGGGAGACCTCTCTTAGGCGCCACCAAACTCCGGGTCCCAGGCCCCTGGCATGCTAGTCCTGGCTTTCCTAGTCTACTCCTCCCGCCCTGTCTCGCCCGAAAGCGGCTCCCCAGCTTCCGCCAGCCGAGAGGTTGGATGGGTGAGCTCCGGCTGCTTCGCCCGCGCAGATGGCGGCTCCCCGCCGCTGGACCCCCGAGGGCAGGTGGTGGCGGGCACCGAGGAAGCGACTTAAGATGGCCGCGGGGAGAAACCAGGCTGTCAGGCCGGGCCAGGCAGGAGGCTGCGCTCGGCGAGAGGGGACGGCCCGAGAGGGGACGGCCCGAGAGGGGACAGCCGCGGGGCTCCCGCTCCCGCCCGCGCGCTTCCTTCCCCTGGCAGCTCCCGGCCGGGGCGCGTGGGGATGGTGCCCGCTTCCCCGCACCTCTGGGCCGGAGATGGGCAGAGCTCCCGTGGGAAGGGAACGGCACTGACGTTTCCGGGCCTCCCGCTCCCTGGTTTTGAGCTCCAAATTGGTCTGCTGAGCATTGCCACCTGTTCGGGTATTCGCCAGGGTTTAGGATACCGCGTGGAGACCGAACACTGTGCCACTGCCTCGAGCCTGAGAGAGGAATTGAATCCACGCCGCGTGCCCACCACAATTCTTTCCAAATACCCGAATCCACCACAAAACTTCTAAATAATTCAACAGCCCCATAGGAAAATGCAGCCTCCCAATAAACATCCGTTCAGTTAAAAGAATGCCTTTAAAGGGGGTGGGGTGTGAACTTGGGGGTTGGCTCTAATTACGAAGCTGGCTATGATTTGATGTATATAAATGCTGAAGGAGCAAAAACAAGCCGATCTAGTGATTGCTTATAAAAGCAGGTAAAGAAATGAGTGGCATGAAGAGGTTAAGTTTCAAGAGTCTCCCTTTATTTCATAAATGTTGATTTCTGAAAGAACATTGCCAGATTCCTCCCTGATAGTTTTTCCTCCTTATTAGATAAGCCATCGCGTGGATTCAGTGAAAATATAGGTTATTTTAAAGTCTTCTCTGCAGGAAACATAAAGTTGGTATCTTAACAAAATATGAAAACAGCATGGAAGTTCATACCATTTAATGTAAAACTTACCAGTTTTTAGAAATAAGAAAATAAATAATGCTAACTGAAATCTAGGTAATTTGGAGGAGAAAATTCTGGAAGCCTAATAGTGTCTGATAGTAAAACACACATATATACCCCCACACAACTATTTCATAGTAGTAAAATATTTAAATTCCTTCCGTATCTAATGAAAGCCAGGAGGGAATTGAGCTGCTTTTCAGAACCTATTGGCAACTGGCAGTTGAAATTTGATTTCTATATTGGTTATTCTTGTTCATCTTCCTGAGAAAGTTAATATGTATCTTGTGCCAGGCAAAATATTTTTCCTTCTGGGGAACTTCAAACATAACAAATACTATAAAACAAGGACTTCATATCAGCTCTGTGAAAGGGATTAAAGTATTTCATTTCTAGCTATACTGTACTTTTTATGTTATCTTTCAAACCACCAAATTAGAAAGCAGGATTATCTATGGGAAATGAATTGAAACTGAAAAGGACCACCTCTAACTATATATTTACATGTATCTGACATTCACAAGCTTGGTTTTGCATGCGGGGAGGGACACACACAGACAAGATCACAGACCGGCACCACTCATTTTTAGCCATGGATTTGATTTCTATTTCAAATTCTCTATTAACTTATCAGCAAACATCTCTTCAGCCGTATCGGTTAAGTCCACAGAATGCAAATCTGTGGTTAATAACAGCAGGAAGCCAGAGGAAAGCTAGGCTGGCATTAGCAAGGGGGTTCAGCCACAGTCAAGATAAAAAAAAGAAAGAAAGAAAAAAAAAATGGAGCCATCACCCTCAGACCTGCCTCTCTTCCTCCTTCACCTGCCCCTGACTTTTGAGGAGACATTCTGCTCCCTCAGGGCTCCCTCTACTCGGTAAAACATCAAATAACACACCAATTATCTAAACATCAGGTTTTCTATTTTTATTAAAAACTCACAAATTTATTCAACATGTTTTCTTTCATACAGTGAATGGTCTAATATGCACTGGAGGTCACACAAGCTTAGGTTTATTAGAACAATAAAAGACATATGAGAAATTTAATATATAAAGAAAAAAGTAGCAGCTGTTGACTGCATATTTGACCATAAAATTTAAATATTTTGGACTTTTATTTTAAAGACACAAAAATAAAACCTGTGTGGGTCTATATAAGTCATATTAACAATTCCATGAATGTTCAACAGGACTAAAAATTAGCAAAGATGTTTTTTTTTAACCTTGTAACACTTTTATTTAACACTTTCTCAGGTTGCTGGTGCCAGGCACCTTTACAGTATTTGTGCTATAATTAGTTCTATTTGGCAACTGTCTGAATAGCGTGTTTCTCTTTGCCGCGTGTAAACAACACCTTTTCACAATCTAGCACAGTGAGCCGCAAGCCCTGCAAATCTGTCAGAACATCTACAGGAAAAGAAAAGGAACAATTTTGGTTGATTGCTCAAAACATTTTGTTTTTGAACAAGAGGTTTCAAAACAGGATATATTAATAAAACACGGAACTCCTGAATTTAACATTATACGTAAACAGTTGACTGTTTTTTAGTTCAATAGTCTTTTTTTTTTTTTTAACTTTGTGTGTGTGAAGGTAGAATACTTTTCTGGTACAGCTGATGTTCAAGTCATTTTAGTGAGTGGTCTGGCTGTGACACCATCCTAACGAGTGTATCTGTGTGTATCTGTGTAAGCGTATGTGGAGCTTTGTGAAGGTAGAAGAGTTGATACTGAGGGCTTTACATTTAGAATTTTGCAATTTTGGCAAAAATCAAAAACCAAAAACCAAGATAGACAAAATATATATATATATAGTCCCACCTGATGCACAGCAGGTCGGCGTTTCTGAAGCTATAAGAGTTTGTTGTCGCTGTTACTGAACTCTAAGACAACTCTAATAAGGGATTTCCCAGCACCAGGGCCCTCCTAGCCTGGTCCGGAAGGGCCCCGGGCGGCTCCGCCTCCCTCACCCGGCTTTGCCCGGCGGCCGGCCTCCCCGCGGCTCCTGCCGGCCTCCCCGGCTGTGCGCGCCCGCGGCAGCCGCGTGTGTCCCTCTGCCGCCCGCGGGAGCTGTCCACGGTTCGGGGTCCAGGTGGGAGGTGGGGAGAAGTCTGCCTCTCCCTTTGGGAGCCCCATTTCTGCAACCTCGCCAGCCAGCACGGGGATCCCAGTCCTGCCTCGAGGCGGATTTGGATCCTGTTTCGTGTCCCCCTTTCCCATCCAGTCTCCCCAGACGGAGAATGGTTCCCGAGGCTGGAGGAAGGGATGGGGGACTTGCTTTTTCTGCCTTTTTTTTTTTCTTCCTTTTTTCAGTTTTTCTTAAATAAAGGTTCATTTCTGTACAACCACAAACTCTGCGGACGGTGCGAGACGCCGCTACCACACGGCCGCCTCGTTCATTTCGGGGGGATGGGACAGGTGGTTGCCGTAGCTCGCCCCGCCGTTGACCGACAGCGACGAGAAGGGCGGGCTTGGCCCGAAGACCTCGGCCGACATGGAGTGCAGGGGCCCGGGCAGGCTGGGCTCGGGGCTGGGCGAGTCCCCGGGGGGATGCGCCAGGATGTCAGTGAACCGCTGCGCCTCGCTCGACGGGTGGTGGCCGGGCAGCGGGTGCTCCAGGCCGCCCAGAGGCGTCCCGGACGGCCCGGACGACGGCACGAAGGGCAGATCCACGGGCGTCTGGGCCTGCGAAGACGGGGGGCCTTGCGGGAAGAAGTCGTAGTTGCCCCCTGGGCCGTAGTACTCACTCTGGTAATCTGCGGAGCGGTGGGAAGGAGGGTGTTAGGACCCGGCCTTGGGTGAGGCGGGGTAGAAAGGGCGGAAGCGCGCTCGAAAGCGGGCTGGGGAGGGCAACGCGCCGGGAACGGGCGGTTTGTGGGGCGCCCCTGCAGGGCCAGGAGAAAGGAGGAGCTGGTCTGGTGCAGACACAGGAGCTGCTCTCCACCTGCCCAGCCGGCCTCATTCAGGGCTGGAGCTCGGCCCCTGGTCTCACCACCTCCCTTTGATTTACTCCCGGGCTTTCCCCCTTCTCTCCCCAGCTTTCCGTTTCCCCATGGAAAGCCAGGAGCACCTCCCACCTGCCCCCGCTTCCAGCGAAGCCAACCCCGGCCTGGCGGTGCCCCTCCATTCGGCGGCGCACCCACCTCCGTAGAAGGAGAAGGGGCCGTTGGGGATGAGCTCGCCCGGCTCCAGGCGGTCCACGAGCGGCCGCATCCGGCGCGGGCTGCGGAAGAAAGCGTGGCGCCGGGCGCCCAGCGCGCTGAGCTGCTTCATTCTGCGTTCCTTGGAGCGCCGGTTCTGGAACCAGACCTGAAGGGCACAGGTCTCGGGGTGAAGCCACGGAGACCCCACTCCCGCCCCGGGGCCCGGCCCTTCATGTTTCCTTGCCGAGCTCGTCCACTCTGGGCGTTCAGTGTGTGTGAGTGTGTGTGTGTGTGGGGTCTCTGGTGGGACCCCTTGAGCGGACCATGAGCCAAGGGTGAGCAACAGTCCGGAAAAGGATTCCTGGGCAGGCTGCTCCTGCCTGAGGTGAGGCAGTTAGGATGTAGCAGCTCTGTTGATCACAGTTAGAGCTTCTCAGGGTGCTGTACACACAGACACAATCGACCTCCCCAAAATAGCACCTCTCTCACACACAGCTTTCCTTTCATGGTTACTTGCAAACCCCCCCCCCCCACATACACACACACACATATACCCCATGACACAGACACAGGCACAGAAACAGCCTCCTGTTGAACAGTTTCCTAATGATAGTGACACCACAATCCACAATTTCCTTGCACATCCACACAGTCTCACAGTACCAGACATACCCACAGCCTCTGACCTGGGGTGACACAGACACAAAATCACCCATTCACGTGCGCTCATGCTAGCACAGCAACCCATGAGCCACAGGGCCTCCCACTGAGGGCGGCCTGCACATATGTGCACATGCACACTCAGCCTCCCTGACACAAACACCCACACTCTCACAGAGCCTCCCAGGACCGTGACCAGGACCCCCAGCCTTGGGCCAGAGACTCCTGCTGCAGCCAACTCACACACAGTCTCATGCCCTTACAACCGCAGACCCCCTTCCCCACCGCTGGAAGCAGAGCTGACTCCGGCCCAGACTCCCTTTCCCCATCTAATCCAGGATGCCCCAACCTCTCTTCCCAGGCAAAGTCTCTGCTCTGGGTCTCATCTATGGCAGAGGCACCCACAAAATTGGGTTTAGGGACGCAGAGGGAGATTACATTGTGCAGAAGGCAGAGGAACAGATTGATATCGGTGCGCACAGCGACTCCCTCCTCCTGCCGAGCTGAGGGGGATGTGCAGAAAGAGGGGTCCCAACTTCCGCCGCGGTGTGGGACAGTGTCCTCTCCTCCAGCCTCCTGCTGAGCTCCCCGCCCCTCCCCCTCCGCGGCCACTATCACCTCGGTGGGGGTGGGAAGAGGAGGAGGCGTCGGGAATTTCCTGAAGCGCATCAGGCGGCGCTTCAAAGGTGTGGTGGGACGGGGTGGGGGCCCCCTCCTTCCCCTACCCCCCCCCCCTCCAGCCTCCACGGACTCGCTCCCCCATGGCCGCTCGGCTCTCCCGGGCTCGACCTGGAGGCCCGGAGCGGCTGTGCGGGCTTCTTCGGGGCGGAGTGGCACTGCCAGGGCCCTGACCTGGATGACGCGCATGTTGAGACCGGTCTCCTGGGCCAGCTGCTCGCGGATGTGGCGCGTGGGCTTGGGCGTGGCGGCAAAGGCAGCCTTCAGCGTCTCCAGCTGCTTGGCTTTGATGGTGGTGCGCGGCCCCCGCCGCTTGGCGCCCAGGTTCTGGTCGTCATTTTCGTTGCTGCCCCCTTCCTTGTCTGACACGTTCGCGCTCTCCGAGTCCTTGGCGTCGTCCTGCGACGGGTCTTGGGAGTCCGGAGACAAACTGGGATCGCTGCCCGTGGTGGCTGGGGAGAGGGAAGGGACAGGTGAGCAATGGGCTCGGCGGGTCTCCTTCCCCCAGGACTCGCCCGCCCCTGGGGAGCCGGGAATTGGGGCCTCACCCGAATGGAGGCTATTCTCTTTGGCGACGCTACTGTTACTTAGGTAATCCTCTTTGCAGACGAACTTGTTCTCGTCGATGATGTAGAGCTCCTCGCCGGTGGAGAGCTGCTTGTTACACATCATGCAGGTGAAGCAGTTCAGGTGAAACACTTTGCTCCGTGCCCTCCGCACCAGGTCGCTGGGGGAGATGCCTTGCGCGCAGCCCGCGCATTTGGTACCGAAACACCTGCAGGGGGCCGGGTTGGCGAGGGACAGGGAGAGACAGAGGCCAGGAGAGAGAAAGGTAGAAAGAGGAGGAAGAAGGGGGGGGGGTAGAAAAAAAGGAGAGAGAGAGCCCAAAAGAAAGGCAGAATGCCGATTAAGCAGGAGAGGAGGCAGGAGGAGCCAGCGCGGGGCAACAGGGAAAAGACAGGGAGGAGAAGCGCACGGTTAGAGCGAAGGGCCCAGGTTGCGCCCCAGCCTCAAGCCCAGCGTTATCCCAGAGACGAAAAGCGCCGCCGAAGAGGGCGCGAAGGCGACGGGACACTAATCTTTCCAATTAGATTCCGGGGACAGACGAATTTAAATCAAAGCTCCACATCGACGCCACCGAGCGCCGCTTTTCTCTGCTAGCTTCAGGCTTCCTTTCACCCTAAAACCACCACGCACTCGGCTGGGGATTGGCGAGAGACCGCTGTGCCGCCGGGAAACAAACAGCTCCGCGGAGAGCCCTGCGGGTGCAGATGGGCCGCCGCCACATTCACGCTCAAAGCCCGCGGGTTGGCTCAAGCGGGAGCCGCAAGGGGGTTGAGCCAGCTCTAGGCAACGGGCCGCCCTTTGCGGGAGCCAGGCCTCTGGAGCCCACCGGCAGCAGGCACCCGCGCGCTACCGTCGGGCTCGGTTCTAGCCCGCGCGGCGTTGGCGGTGGCTCAGAAGCGCACCCCGCGCTGCCTCCTCGCAGTGCAAGCGGGCACAGCTATTTACTCCACGGTCTTCCGCACTCGGAACCACGCATTCTGGTGCGGCAATGGGGACAGCGCGTCCTCAGCCTCTGGGCAAAGCGGCCCAGGTGACTTCGAGCTCCCCCTCCCCCAGTTTGATTTGTCACCGCAAACTCAAAGAAAAGCAGAAAACAAGTCAGCGGAATAAGCTGGAAAATTCAAAGCCGCACAGGAAAACTACAGTTCGCATTTGCGCCGCTTCTCTTGACTTGCATGTTTGTGTGAGTGAAGTGACAAGATATTGAGTTTAAACGAATACAATTAAAATGCTAAACAGAGGAGGGGCGCAGTCGCCCAATTCAGGCGAGCCGCGTCCCACCTTCTCCCAGGGTTTGGGCAAGAAGCTGGCGGGCGGTAGCCGGCAGAGCCTGGGAGGGCTCAAAGGCCAGCCCGCGCGCCAGAGCCGCGTCGGTTTTGGACAGTGAAGCCGGAATAAAAGGCCCCGGGGAGGTTGCAGCCTCGGGGCATTTCAAAGGCTACGGTGCAACTGTTCGCCCAGGCCTGGGCTTCGAGGCCTGCCGGGGTTTGGGGAAGCCCCCTGTGCGGGCAGGATCAATTGCTACCACGGCGGGAGGCCGGCACTCTGCACGCAAAAGGCTCGGCGGTTCCGCCAAGACCTCTCTGAAACCCGAAAGGCAGTGGCAAGGAGCGAGCCCAGGTTTCCTAAGCTCAGGCTGGAGCGCAAGAAACCCAAAGGCTCAGCAAATACGGTTGCTGGAGAGCTTAGCACCAGGAAAGACAGGTGTCAGGGCTAAACGGAGGAGGCTGCCCAACCTCCTTTCCAAGCTTGAAGGGCTTTAGGGGCTGAGATGCGCTCAGGCTTTTTCTTTCCAGGCACGTGCAGCCAAGCCCGAACCCCCAGTTTACAAGAGGCAAGCAGGGCTGTGTCCCGGAGCCCCAGAGAGCCAGCTGGTGAAGAGGAAGGCTCCCACTGGACTTAGCTGCCCTCTCCAGAGGCAGCTCCTCGTGCGGCCGCGGGGTCCATTCTGACCTCTGATCAGGACCTGACAGCGACCGGTGCGCGGGCAGGCAGGAGTAGAGCCGCAAGGTAAGTACTCACCGGAAGAAGTCGTTCTTGCAGTAGAGCTTGCCTTCCCGGGAGAAGCACTTCTCGGTCAGGTTGCATTTACATTCACAGCACTGGACGCACTTGACGTGCCAGGCCCTGTCCAGCACGTTCAAGAGGAAGCGGTCCAGGATCGGCCTTTTGCAGCCGGCACAGTGCACCATGGTCTTTGGTTTGGTCGGGTGGGGGCCCGGAGAGATTGGCAGGCAGAGCCGAAGAGGATGACTCCCGAAGACGGCCGGCACGAGTTCCCTCACCCCTCCAAAAAGAGGAGACACACTCGGCTGTTCAAGCCAAAACCCGCACCAGAAAATCAAAAGAGGGTAAACGAGGCTCGGGGGTGGGGTGGGAAGAGACGCCTCGGTGGAGCACGCAGTCGGGGTGCCCCGGGTCCCCGGGCAGAGCAGCTCCGCTGCTGCCCCCGGGGCAAAGAAAAGGAGTCTTGGGCGGGCGAGAAAGCGACCCTTCTGCCCAGAGCTCTCGGGGGAGTGAAGGTCACCGAGAACGACGGCAGGAATCGAAATAAATAAATAAACGAGATGGAGAAGGAAAAGCACGACGCGGCGAACTCGGGTTGCAGGGAAAGCGCTGCTGAGTTCTCCAGCTTGAGGTAGAGCTGTCAGAAGTCAAAGTGCATCTGCTTTTGTCGGGTGTAAGAGCGCAGGTGTGTGCGTGCCGGATTGCCCACCACCGGGATTTCCCCCCTCTTTTTAAAAAAGAAAAGGAAAGAGCAAAACGAGTAGAGAAGCTTTGGATCCTAAACTGCCGGCATCTCGCGGAGGGTCCGGACGCGGCCGGCGCGCTCGTGGGGCCGGGGGAGGGGGCGGGGACAGGCCAGGGGGAGGGAGGAGGGGAGGGCAGGAGGAAGAGCTTGTTGTTGATTGTTGTTGTTGCTTGGGTTTCCCCCCTTTCGGAGAAGTGTTTGTGTCAATCGAGAACGGAGAGGGACAACTACGGGCGGACGCAGCCAGGCGCGCTCTCTCGCTCCCCACCGCCCCAGCCCCGTCACCTCGGCCCGTGGCCTGCGGGGCGACCTCCGTGTCCTCGGGGCGGCCTTCCCTGCGCCTGGGCTCCTGGGCGATACGGGCTGGCTCCTCACCGCGCCTGGCCGTTCATCGTGCCTCCAGTGACAATTCGCCGCGGCCTGGGCGCGCAGCCCCGCATCGCTCGGCCCGCGCGTCCAACCCACAGTCGCTCGACTTTCTTTTCTTTTCCTTTTCCCCCTCTTTTTTCGTTGTGCTGGCAAATCTGGGTTTCCTTTCTAGCCTCTTTCCTTTTTTTGTCGTCCCCCCTCCCCCCTTTTGCAGCGGGAGGAGTCAGGGGCAGTGGGCAGCTTGGAGAGCTTTAAAAAAAAATGTCCTGGTGCAGCAGCTACAACAGGCTGGAGGCTGAAACAGCTCGGCGCGGGCCGCCGCTGTCGCTGCCCGGGCCGCTGCTGGTAGCTGGCTCTCCCTGGGAGCGCGGCCCTCGGTTCCCGGTTTCCTGGCCCAGTCCGCCGCCGCGGCGCGTCTTTCCCCGGCTCCGGCGGCTCGGTCACTGCTCCTGGCTGTTGGCTGAGCTCTGGAAGCCCCCTCGCCTTAATGCAGCGCCCGCCGACGTCACCGCGGCCCGCGACCAATCAGCTGCTCGCGGTCCCTCTGTAAACCATTCTGCATCTCCCGGCCCGGGAGAGTGCCGGGAGACCGCGTTTGGAGGATCAGTAGCCGCGGCACCCGCGGTCCGGCGCGGCGCCGACAGAGAGGTTCCCAGGGCCCCAATTGCTTCGGTAAGGCGTGGGTTTCGGTGGGAGGGATTGAAGGAGGGAGGGAGTAGGCGCAGGCGGGGACAAGAGTTTTCAAGAGGGTGGGGGTAATCAAGACCGAGTCTTGTCGAGGGTTGGGGTGCAGTCGGGTCTGGGGATTCAGGGGGCCCTGGGTCACTGTTTGACTTTGACTTTGCAATTCAGCGGGAATTGGCTTTTTTCCCCACCTTGCCTTCTTGGCCTATAAGTTTGTCCTGCACAACGCGCGTCTTTGTGGGGAGGGCATTTGGCAGCAGAATCTTTCTTCTCCTTCTCTTCTGTCCTTCCTTCCCTGCCCCCTCCCAATCCATCCAAAGTCCACAGGGTCCGGGTCTCTGGGAGACCTGGGTGTCTGTCACCCGCAGCGCACTCTCGAAAAGTTGATTCCGGCTGTTTCCTGGTGGGGGCGGGGGAGACCGGAGGCGTGGTGCGGGGGAGGGAGAGGTGGGTGGGGAAGCGCCTCGGGTGAGGCATTGCTACCAAAGCGAGAAGTTCTGGGAAAACTGTGATCCGGAGATTCCTTTTACATACAAAAACAACAGCTAAGCGGGAAACCGCGGGGCTCCAGCAGTGGCGGGGTCGAAGGGGGGTGGGGTTGTAGTGGCGGGGAAAGCGGGAGGAGGCGGCAAGGTCGTCGGGGGGCGCCAGCGAGAAGTTGCAGTGCTTTGGGGTGTGCGTCGCACCGGCTTAACGGGCCCGGCTTCCAGTCCCCTTTTCCAGGCTCTGGACAGGCATCGACTTCTCCAGACGACCGCAGACCACTCCCTCAGGGAACCCATACCTCCCAAATTCCACTCTAGTGGTAAACTCAGGACCACTGCCCGTGCGGGCGGATTTGCCCAGAGTTGGGGGTTAGTTCCGGGTCCTGGGAGCCTTAATCTTGACGAGTCATTCTAGTTTCCTGGCGCACGGGAGTCAAACGCCAAATTCCGTTTTGGTGGCAACTTTTCTACGCTAAACTAGGAGTTCCCTTGCGGTGGTGGGATCTGAAGGTGACAGGGATGGGTGACCCCAGTTTTACTTCCTTTTGGGGGAGGGGTGGAGGCTAAAAAGGTTCACTCAGTCCTAGTAGAAAAGGAAAATAGTGTGGGCAGCCACGACTAGTCTCGAAGGTTTGCTTGGACTTGGCCTTTTGACCCCACTCGCGGTGCGGGTCTCAGACTTCCCATACAGGGTCCGGGGGGAAGTTGGGGAAAACACGCGCGGAAACGCAGTTGCAGTGACCTGGGCCGTCAGGAAATCTGGCTTTTTGAAAACGGAATGCCCTCTTCGGACGAACCGGGAAGCTAGTACAGCGAATTTGACTTGCGCGTCCTGAGACCATTGGGTTTCCAGGCTCTCCAACGCCCCTTTTCTGCCCCCAGCCTCTGCCTGCACTGCTCTGGAACTCCGAGACTCTCCGGCAACCCCCGTCGTGCCCCCCGCGTCACATTTTCATTTGGAACCGAAGCCGAAGGCGGCCCTGCTCTTCGTTGGCGCTTGGCACCACCTTGACCTCTGCGTGCGTTCTGTGCTCCGAAACTCCAGCCGCCCCTCCCCCCCATCTCCTGCTGGGCTCCTAGTTGCGGGGCAGGGCGGCGCAGAGGCGGGTTAACTCGCGCGTACCACCCCCTTCCGCCGGAGTTTCCCAGGCCCGCGCTTAGGGCAGGGCAGGAGATGGCAAGGTCAGTTTTCCCACCCAGCGGGCGAGCTCCGCGGGCTGGGACTCAGCCTAGCGCTGCTCCTGCGGACCCGGCAATTGCTCGAGCAAGCAGACCAGTACCGGCACTTCCGTACCCCGGGAAGCGCTAAGTGCGGCGTGGCGCGTAGTCATTGCCTCTTCGGCCCGCCAGGACATCAAGGCTCCACCCCAGCCCGCTGCTTCGGGTGAAGCCGGCGGGGAGGGGCCTGTCCCGCCGAATGGGTCCCCAAGCTTCTCCAGCCCCAGCTGTCCGGGTTCTCGCTGCACGCGCCCTCGACCCACCCTCCCCTTTCTGGAATCTATAGCGGCTCCACACCCCGGTGGCCCGCCCCCGCCCCAGCTGGGCTCCTTCTCATGCAAAACAGAGGGGCCGCAGAAGGGGGGCTTCGGCGGGGACCTACGGGGCGACAGCTGGACCCGGCTGCCGGCTACTCGCGAAGCCAAGGCCCACCGCCTTCCTCCAGGGGCGCAGGAGGAGGTTGCTCTGTCCATTTTGGAGTGCAGGGATCTCGACGTAGGGGGAAGAAGAGCGTGGACAAGCGCGGCGGGGAGCTGGGGAGCACGGCACACGAGCTCTAGGGCATGGGGGCATCCTGTCTCCGTGTGGAGATGGCGTAATAAACAGGTCTGCGGGAACCAGCCCAGCGCCTACAACGCGGGTTGCGAGCGCAACTGCGAGGTGCGACTCCTGGCTCCTGATCTAGGATTAAAGTACAGATTTAACGCCTCCAGTATTAATTCTCTCCCCCCTCCCCCCCCCCGTTTCCACCAAGCTTTTATTTTAAAGGGTATTGGTCGCAGAGACCTGGAGAGAAACCCGACTCACTTTTCTAAATTCGCCTGTCTCTAAAGCCTCACAGCGCACCCTGCATTTAAACCCAAGTGGACTCAGCGAAGGACAGCAGCCTTCCCTTCTCGCCCTCGCCGCCAAGTTTACGGTCTCCCAAAGGAGGTACACAAGCGCTTTCCTACCCAACGTCTCCAAGTGGCACAGACCAACAACCACGTACAAGGCCTCAGGACTATCGCATATTGGACCGGGTGCTGTGGGAGGAACTTGGCGGCTGTGCTGTCGCTCAGTGGCCGCAAAATCCTTTTCACCCACTGCCAGGCTCTCCTGGTAAAGGCCCCAGAGGACTCCGGAAGCGGTTTTCACTCTCCAGGTTTCTCTTCTGAGAAGCGCCACGAGGGGAGGGACCCAGCTCAGGAACTGGAGATACCGGGGCTTCTGCCAGTCCACCTCAAACTCCCTGTAGCTTGGGGGGCCAGAAGGCACTCCCTCCTGCACCCCTTTCCTCCCTCCGCCTTCCTGGTCCCGAACTCCACCTCCCCTCGCTCCCCGAAGTTCCCGCGAGTGGCTCGAGGGCCCCGAGGATTGGAGGCGTCTGGGTCACCGGCGCTTGGGCAGTTTCCCCTCCCTCCCCGCCGCCCCGGAACAGAGAAGCTGTGGCGTCTCCCGCCTGCCCTCCGCGGACCCCAGGGGAGGGCGGTGAGCCGCAGAAGGAGGCGCCCGGGACAGAGAGCGCTCTCGGCGGTTACCCCGCGCCTGGCTGCCGGAATGGGGCGTGAGCCGGTCGCACCCCTGGCCCAGTCGGTTCGGGAGGATGCGGCAGATGCGACATATGCGACAGAAGGGAACTGTTCCGCCGGGTCCCAGGATCTCGCCGCGCCCTCTCCCGCCCTTCCCATCCCTTCTCCAGTTCTCACCAGGTTCCCTTAATCTCATTTCCTCTGTCATCGAAATGACCTACTTGTGCGCAGCATTTTACAGTTTACTTCGCTGTCTTTTCTGAACCGCAGAGTAAGGCAGGGTGGGTGTTTGCGTATCGGTATTATTTCTCGATATTTCCGAGGAGGAAAACCAAGTTAGGGCATTTGTCCGAGAAGCCTCAATTCATGCTCTTTTGGAGGTGAGGAGTTTGGGGGGCCTGCCACCGGGCTCTATTGTGTACTTGCCGCCGGTCAAGATTTTCACGGGGCCTTGGGCAGACGGATCACTAGGCCGGAGAAGGGCAGCATCCGGTCACGGTGTGCGCTCGGCCTGGGTAAACAACGCGGGCTTCCCACGAGGGCCGGAGGGGACCCTGGGCACCCGGAGGGGGTTGGCAAGGTCGAGCCTGGCGCTCTCAGATGCGAGGCGGCGCGGTGCCGAGGAGCGGAGACGAGACGGTGGAGCGCCTCGGTGGGGAGAGGGGACAGGAGCAGAAGATCAGAGAAGAGGAGGAATGCGGGAAAGTAGGCGGGGAATGAGGAAGGAGAGACGTGGGGGAAATGCGTGAAGGAGGACTGGAGGAAAAGAAAGGGAAAAAAGACCCAACGAGGCACCCGGCGTCAAAGAGGCGGCGGGCAGAGGCGCGCAGTTGGAGGGTGTGGCAGGCGCCGGCCGAGGGGGCACCCGGCGGGTGTGTGGGTGTGTGACAGGTGCGTTCGCCGGCGGGAGAAAAGAAGGCGGCGTGTTTGGTGGGAGACTCAGCGCCCGTGGAAAAGCCTGCGAGCAGCTCTGGGCAGGAATCCAACAAATAAATAAAACGTCTAAGATGGCGTGACAACAATGTGTATTTGGGTGCGTGCCCGTGTTCCTCTGTTAGAACACACACTCCCTGGTAAGGAAGACAAACGGGGCTCGTGCCTGAGAGTAATTAATCCTCTCACTAATTGACTCTCCCCTTACCTATCGGTCACTGCCGATATCTGGAGAGATAGCAAGTGAGAAGAAAGAGAGAGAGAACCCCAAAGTTAACTACCTTTGGGACTGGGAGAGTTCTTTTTGGACTTGGCAACTCTAAGCCCTCCCTCCCTTTGGGCAGGATTCAATAGGTGCTGCTGCCTGGGCCCCTCCAAGTCTGGGCAGCATTACTCAAGATCTCCTCAGATTGGGGTAACCTCAGCTCCCAGGGTGCCCCCCTCCAGGCTTCCCTATATCCCTCACCGGAGGAGATCAATCAGTGACCCACTGAGACGCCACCTACAGACCTCCTGCTGGACATCTCCTACCTCCAGGCAGTACCAAGGTGCCTCCCCTATCCCATACCTCACCCCTGCCCCCTGTTACCCCTCCCCCAGGAGCCCAGACCCTGCACCCCTTCTTTCAGTCACTCTGTACTCTTCCCAGGCCCCCTGTTGTGTCCTGTGGTCCCTAGTAGAGCAGATGAGGTTTTGAATGTGTTGGGAAGCAGCCTTGAATAGATGGAGAACAGCGGGTGGGATGGAGAGAGGTGTCTTAAGACAAACCCACTCAGACACAGAAGCCCAGAGGAGAGCGTGCAGGCATGGCAGGAATAAGGCTTCCAAAGACAGGAGGAAAAAGGCAGACACCATGCACCGTGGGAGACTGTGCGCAGTGTGGGAGGGCAGGGGGTGGCTGTGTGGCCATGAGAGGGGGGCAGTTCTGGTTTCTCCAGAGCATGGAGAGGTGCTCCCTTTCCAGTTCTTAGGACTGGGGTGAGGAGGCAGGGAGGAGGGCATTGGACTAGGGTTGGCCTGTGGAGAGTTGAGTCTGTCTGTGGATGCGGGCTTGGGTTTGGGAGGTGGCAGCTTTGCTCTGTTAGCCTCTTCAGAGGCTAAAGAAATAAATGCTGAGATCCATAAACCACCCAGCCCAGGGGAAGGAAGGAGGGGGGAAGGGCAGCTGCTCCCCGGAAAAAAATCCACATCCCTCCCCCCACTAAACACATTCTTAATTGTCCCTGGGGAACATTTGTACATTTGACCAAAGCAAATCCCCAAGCAGTAACAGCAAAATTAGCCATAGAGACTGGCTGCCCAGGGAGAGCTGGGGATCTACAGAAGGGGGAAGCAAGACGAGATGGTGAGCCTGTTTGGGAAGCTGAGAAACTTGGCTCCTCTTCCACTGTCTCTGTCATGCCTTAGAAGGAAAGTGAGCAAGAGGAATAAAGTTCTAGAGGAAAGAAGGAGAAGGGCATATAAAAGGCAAATCCAGACCAGAGAGGAAAGAAAGTGAAGAAGAAAGCAGAAGGCGGGGAAGGAGGAGGAGGACTATAATAAAAGAGGGTGAAGGCGGCCCCAGGAGGCTGGGCCTCGTCCCCAACCATCCGTCTTCATTGTCTCCGTGTGTGCAAAGGCAACTCCGGCATAAGGAAAAGCCACTATTGGAGCCGCGGCTTTATTTTATATCCTATACATCAGGAGGGAGGCAAAGCTTTATTTTCGCCAAGAGACAGATATTTTATTTCTCTCTTACGGTTTTATGTGTGAGAGATGTCAGGCTGCCACAATGGATGGCTAATGCATAGGCAAGAGGAAGCCGTGTTGGCATGCTGTGTGTCGTGGGGTCTTGGGGGGGTGAGCGGGCCTGGGATTTAGGGCTGATGGGACACTCTGGGGGATTTCTGCTAAAACATCTCTCTTCATAAATCCAGAAGCATGGTCAGCTCAACAGGGAGAAGAAGGAGTTTTAGAGGGAAAGAGTTGGGCTTAGTAATAAACGAGCACACAAAGGAACCGCTTACCTTCCAATAGGCTCGGGCAACCAGGGGCCCGGGGTCCTTGGAAATGTAGAGACCCACGTCCAGACATACCTGCCATTCATAGGCGAGCATTTTCCACCAGAAGTCAGTGTCTGTTTTGCCTTTTTTTTTTTTTTGTCCCTTCCCTTTCCCCAGAAATCTTTTTTAACCTCCTCAGAGCCTTGGGGGAAAAGAGCCATTAATTTGCAAATCATCTGAACTGCGAAAGGATCAAGATGCCTATGTTTTACGGCTAAATCCAGCGTCTGAGTGGACACACATATGCACATATGAGCCCCTCGTGCCGTGAGCTCTGGGAGGGTGGGCACCAGATTTGAATCCAGGAAAAGCCCCCAGGGACCTGCTGCTGAATTAAGCCTTAGATCCCAAACTGCATAACCTTCAGCTTTTTAAACGTGGAGAGAAGGGAGATGAGGGCGACAAAGAGATGGAGGGGGAAGTTTGTTAATTAACACCTTCCGTCCAGGACTTCGACTAATTGTCTTCCCCTCTCCCAGCCCCCCAAGCCATTTCTTACAGAAGTTGCTTTGATTCAATCTCCTGTCCTACTCTTTCGATTATTTTTTATTTTTTGGCTTACATCCACTGTGGAGGGGAAAAGTTACTGCGCTCTTTCCTTTTTTCTCAGAGGATTCCAGGTGGCACACGGTCCCCAGACAATAAGCGCGAGGACCTGTCCCCACTTTCCTGGCTGTGGCCTTTAGAGGAGACACTTAACCCTTCTGGTCCTCAGTTTCCTCATCTGTAACCCAAAGGGATTGCTCTAAACGAGTGCTGGGGTCCCTTCCAGCTCCCACCTCCTCTGTCCGAATGAGATAATATGTGAAAACGCTTTGTTAAGGGTAAAGCCGGACGAATGCGGGGAATATTATTACGATTTCTAATCAATCCTCTTTTCTCCGCATGGATCTTGATTGTTTAGCACCAGCAAGCAGGGTAGGGAGGGCTGAAGCGGAGAAGACTTAGTGGAGATGGAAAAACCCTGTGCCGCAGAGAAGAAAACCCTGCGTCTCTGGAAACATTTTGAAGCCTGCTGGAGAGAGGTTGGGAAAAGGAAGAGGCCAAACTTTGTATGACCCACTTGGGTCTGCGTGGAGGCAGACAGTGTGTTTCTTCAAAAGCACCCTTGGTCTCCAAGTGACAGACACAGGCACCCGATGTGAAGGCGATTTGCGATTATTATTATTTTTTCCAGGAAGAAAGGATAAAGCAGGGTGTAGCTGATTAGCAAGTTAATTATTTCTGTACCCCAAGGGTTCCAGTGGTAAGTTGTCCAGCTCTGGTATAATTTCACAGTCCGTGCATTTCCCGGTGAGCACCTGGGGTGCCCAGGTCTGTCTCTCCATCCATCCACCTGCCTTCCGTCTCCCTCACTCACCTGGGGAGATGAGCAGGGGCTGGGGGGGGGTGGACGGTGCAGTATATGCCTTTGGCCTGGACTGTGGGGGGGGGGGCAGGCAGAGAGCAGGGTGGAGGAAGCCTCACTGATAGCCGTCTACCTCTGCTGAGTGTTTAATTATCTGGCCCTTTCTTCTTCTTTTTTAATCTTTTGTTCAATAAATATTAATGAGGCAGGTTATCAGAAAGTGGAGTTGCTGTGAGGTTATTTCCCCAGACTTAGCCTGGAAAGAAACTGGGTTTGAGAGGCCTTTTGCCTCTCGCCTCCTCCTAGCCCCGGCTGTTCCGGAATGCTCAGTATTTGGATGCCCAAATCTGGCCACCACTTGTTCTGCAGTAGCCTCCTCCAGTCAGACTGCAAGATCTGGTTTCCCCTTGGGGGAAGGGAGGGAGGGCTGTGTGGTCAAATGACACCTCTTCTCCAAGAGATAAGTTGGGGATATGAACATTAGCCTCAGAATTAGCAGCTTCTGCTGCTCTCTGGCTGGTGGGGCCAGCCCCCTGCAGCTCCTTCTGAGATGGATGAAGGGAGGGCTCTGCAGTTTACTTAAGAGTGGTCCCATCTGCTCAGGCTGGCCTTTCATAAGGGGAGGGATTTATGCAGTGTCCTTGTGCACAGACCTGGGATTTGGCTGAAAACCTTGGGCCTCTGAGAATATTACTGAACGCTAATATGTTCAGCCACAGAAATGATTCATGATTTGTCTGCATGGACAGGGTGTATGTGTGTGTGGGTGGGTTATGGGCGTGTGTGTGTGTACATGTGTGCCTTGGGGGTCACACATTGATGAGTACTTTTCACCATTCTCATTTTTAATCCAGATATTAGGAAACCTTTTCCCTTCTGTATTCATTCAGGAGACAGCCCACAGTGCCAGGCTCCGGAGACCCAATTTCCCGACTTGAACATCCTGAAGATACCATGCTTTCTGGTGCTGCCCCCCCCACGCAGGTTGGCTGCTATCTCTGCTGGCTTCTCTAGCAGCTGAAAGTGGTGGGGAGGGTCTGGAGACTGTCTGAAAAGACAGTTCTGGTGACTGTTTTGTTGCTGGTGGCGGGAGATTTGGCACTGGGCGGGGGGCAGTGTCACCATTCCACCTGGACTTGGCCGCCTTTACCTCCCAGAACTGAGGCATCTCAGTAAGAGAAAAGATGGAGAAATTTAGCACCCAGGGAGGCAGACATAGGGAGGTGCTCCTGGTCTCAGTCTTGGTACTGCCATGCCAAAACCTCAGAGATTGTGGAAAACTGATCCTAGAGAGCAGGGCTTCGAGGTTCCCTTTGGGATCTTGGCTCTGGCTCCTGGAAGATTAAGAAGTCCTTGGCAAGTTTTAGAAAGACCTACCAGTGCCACTGATTCATTATCTGTGAGGACTGAATGCTCTCTTTTCTCACTGCCCAGTGGCTTGTTAGAGAGCTTTTTCAGCATGGATGGCTCTCAATGGTAGCTCTAGCCTCTTCTCACTTACATTCCAGTTTGGCCTTGTTGATGAAGATCTCAGCTTTCCCAGCTCTTCAGTTTTTATTTTCCTTTAGGCCCTTTGTAGTTTAGCGAATATTCTAGTCCCTTGGTCAGCCCATGTTTTGTGAGGTGAGCTGGCAGGCCTGAAACTATAGGCAAGATGGTTCTCATTTGGGCTCAGGACAGGATATGGCTTCCCCTTAAAAAAGAGAAGCAGGGAACAGTTTCTATGAATCTTTTAATAGAGGATTTATCACTAATTTGATAGTGCAACATTCTTTTTACTCGGACGGAATGCCTCACTTTTGTTGGTCAACCTGAGAGGCTTTTGGTCTCCGTGTTTTAACACATGCTGGGGCTTGGGGCTGTCTCTGACAGACTGTGGAGGATTAGAAACATTCCAGAGACCAGGTCTTAGAGTGTTATCTCTTCCCCCACCCCAATTCCTCACCCTCCACTTTATCTTTTTTTTTTCTCTAACTACTAATGCAGAGATCTCTTAAGGAAGTGTGAAGGGATGGGTTTTAATCAGGTGTGGGGAAGAGAGAAAGGGAAAAAGGGGAACCCAAAGAAAGATGGGGACAGTTGGAATTTTTAGATGACACTTCTCTGTTAACTTATCATGTGTTATGTATTACATTCTACAAACTATGCATTTGTTACAGTAATCTACAATGTGTACCCGAGTTTGCCAAATGCTGCTCGGCCAAAACAGTGTTAAATAAAATTGTAAGAAATGCTACCAGGGCCTTGCATGGGTTATTTAATTCTATTAATGATAAACAATGCTAATGTGTAGCATCTCAGCCTGCACGATATCATGTTTCATTTATATATGCCGTGATATATTTAAGCATGAAAGATACAGTTTTCTGACACATATTTTCCAATGATTACTTAGGATAACTGTGATGCAAACAGCAGAACCCTTTTCTCTCTTTGCAGAAATCTGCACCCTGCTCTTGCACACACAGGCTCCTGGGCACACACATTTATACGTACAGCCAGCCACATACGTATTTTCACCTATGTGCCTCTACTGGTCAATGCAGATTTGGCTTTCTGCACTTGTGCACAATTACTGACACATCTACTAGTACACACTTTGGGCACCACTTCAGAATCTTTGACACCTTTATACATGTTTTCTCACACATTTACACCTCTACTCCTGCATAAATTAGTGCTGACATGAACACGTGTACCATCCCACACGGGTATTTATACATCCACTCTCACTGCCAAGTGCTGACGTGCCCAGCAGGATGTGTGCCTGTACGCTGGAGGATCCTCTGCATAGGCTCACATACGTATGCGACGGTGTATGGATGTACATTTGCACACACATGCTCCCACAGCCCTGCTCTGGGGCGTACACTGGTACAGGCTCCATGTGGCCAAGGAAAAACAGCTGCCCCGTCCCTCCCGGAGGCTCCGGGCCAGCTGACAGTTTTTGATTTGGGAACATTGTGTGTTTGCACTGTATGAGCCCCGAAGCCTTCAAGATGAGAGACCTGGAGGATCGGGTTAAAGATGCCAGCCTGCCTGACCTCTGACAAAAATAAAATGAAAATAGGGGAGAGGGATGGGTGGCTGGTCTCTGCAGACAGGAATGCCTTCAAAAGAGAATCAATCTTTTATTTGCTCATTTAACAAACATATCAGATATCATTTAACAAACATATCAGGATACCAAACTGGCTTCTCTGGTCCTGGTTCTGCTGCGTGTTAGCTGAGTGAGCCCGAGCAACCTGCTCTCTCGGCCTCAGTGTCCCCATCGGTAAAATGACGTATCGGCCTAGACAGGTAGTCCTCAACCTGGCTGCCCAGTAGATTCCCTGGGGACACTTTTGGAAAATACAGATTCCAGGGCTGCACCCCAGAGTAATTAAATAAAAATCTCTGGAGGTGGGTCCTGGGCGCCCGATTTTTCAAAAACTCCCCAGGTTATTCTCTTTGAACCAAAGTTGAGACCCTCTGGTTCAGATGAACGCCAAAGCCCTTCTAGGCCTGAAATTCCTCTGACATGGAGGATCTTCTGTACTCAGGCACTGTGTTGGGCACCGGGGTGCTCTGTTGATGTTCTTAATGTCTAAGACCACGAAAAGTCCTTACGGCTATTTTTCTTGCAGTCTGGGAGATAATGTTTGAGTAAACTGTTTTTATCCCAGAACAACTCACACCTGAGTTTCCAGGGCTCTGTCTCTTTGTTCTCTTTCCAATCTTCCATCTCTCTGACTCTCACTGTCAAGCATTAATTATATGCCATATATACAAATATTCTAAGCGAGTACCTGGGAAGTAACTGATAGATACCTTGGCTCCCCCCACATGTCTCCTGTCCAGCTCCTCACCTGTTGGATAGCACCGTATTTTTAGCAGGGTAAATGATGAGGGACAGGCCTCAGGAGGGAAGTTTTTCCTCCCCCAGCCCTGAGCTGGAGAGCACCAGCCCCCAGGCCCGCGCCCCAGTTCTGGAGGCTGGTGCAGTGGCTGAAGAAAGCGCTGAGCTGCGCGTCCTAGAAAGCTGCTCTCAGACCTGGGCCTTTGGGAATCCCGTATTAATATTCTCTGACAACAGCTCCCCAGGCAGAGGCACACCCCCTCCAAAACACACCTAGCGGACTCACCTGCGGAGGAGGGGAGAGGCGGGCAAGAGGCCTGGGCCGCGGCCTGAGGGTGTTTAAGGGAGTGGGGGCAGCGTTCTGCCTTCCACCTGGGGAGGGATGGAGGCGCAGGCGTTTGTTTTGGATGGAGGGGCATGCCTGCTTTCCCCCAGTGTTATCGCTCGCTAGAGTTGATGTTGGGGGCCTCCGAGGGAAACTCAGGATGGACCCTCGTTCTCTCTCCCCCTTCAACTCAGGCCCAGAAAGCAGGCGGGGGTGGGTTGATTTTCACCTCACGGCGACTGGCCTGGTTTTCTTGAGGAAAGTTATCCCATCAGGCTCCTTCCACCGTCCAGGTGAGCCCTGGAGTTAGTGACAGGGGGCCTGAGACCTCCTGGGTTTGGGCTCTACCCTGCTCACCCACTCCTGTCTGCTCCTCTTTCTCCATCTTCCCTTGTTTTTCCCGCTCCTCGCCCTGATGGCATACCAGGTCAGGTCTCGGCACCCAAGGGGGCCTGCACTCCCGTCGGGGGAGGTGGCCGGCCACAGTGGACCTCTCAGGGCCTGCCGAGCCTCCTTCCCCCTTTCTCTCCCTTCTTCTTGCAGGGAGCCCCAGACTCCCAATCCAGAATCCAGAGGCCGGCTTCCCACGGCCTGAGCCCCTTCCCAGGGCCCACCTCTCCTCGGGCCTGGGGAGCATCATGCCAGGGCTGATGGATTCCCCAGGCACCTTCAAAGGGCTGCGCATTTGTTTGCAAAGCGGACCTTGAATCCTGCTCTGGTCATAAACGTTGTTTATTTTGACTAGGACCTACTGAAAGGGGATTGGGGGGTAGGGAGGGCAAAGAGAGGATTCCTTAGGGAAGATCATAAAACCATTAGCAGGGCAGGGCTTTTAGGGGTCACAAGATCATAGAATTTTCTGGCTATTGGGAAGGTCAGAGATTACCACTTTATCAGCAAAAAACCTCCAGGGGCCACACGGGGCCAGAGTGGGGGGCTTTGGGCCTCTTGTGTGGTGACTCTTCCTAGAAAGTCGACACAGAGTGTGGGGGCATGACCCCCCAATAACCTTACACAGGTGGGGGAGGCTGATAGTTGCTGAACATGATGGATTTGCCCTCCTGGTGGGAAGAACCAGTTGCTTGTTGTATAGTGAAACCTCTTGTTCTGGGGAATGGCCACAGCTCCTGCATGAAGGAAATAAAATCACCTTTAATTCTGCTTCCCCATTATTTATTGAGCAACTAGTATGGATACCAGAAGCCGTGCTTTAGGATGCAAGTACCTTGTCTTACTCAATCTTCAAAAACCATCCCAAAAGATGTTTTTATCCCCGTTTTGCAGATAAGAAAACTGGCACTCAGAGAGGGGCCCAAAGCCACACAGCAAATGAGTGGTAAGGCTGGGACTAGACCTTAAGACTTTGGATTTTTTGAGTCTAGTCTCCTTCCACCCTGCCCTCCTCACTCTACCCCATCACAATCTAGCGGTCGCTTTTGCAGCCCAGGAGACCGAATGGGAAGAGGGGTCCCCTCCCTCTCCAGAGCATATCAGTGCTGAGGAAGGCTTGAAAACAAACTTCAATCTTGTAGGGGAGAACAGCTGAGTCTAGGGTGCCTTCCAGTCCCTGGAATAGGCCTGACTCAGTCTGGGGAGAACATCCTCCAGTAAATCCAGCCGTGATCTGGAACCATCTTAGTGTCCCTTCACTTGCTGTGTGACTTGGAACCTCTGAGCCACGCCTTCTGGATCCATCTCTGGGCTGGGGGGTCCTGGTTGGAGATGCAGGTTGGTGGAGATGGTGGTGAGCTGATCCCTTTTGAGTCCCTCTTTGGTATAATAGCTCTCAGGGGTGAGGGAAGATGAGACTTGGTTTTGTCTGACTCAGATCATAAAAACATACCTCCAAAGCAGGCAAGACAAGGCTCCCTAAGATCCCTGCTGAGAACGTAAGAGGCTGAGAGCCAGGGCAGAGGCTGGGCTGTGGTGAAGAGGCAGCTTAAATAGCGGTTCTTCCCTGATCCCCTGGCTGTGTAATCCAGTTGCTTGGAGAATGGAAAATCCCTTTCTTCTCCTTCTCAGTCCCTTCCCCCACAAAGGCCTCCTAATAGGCCTGCCAGCTTTGGGGCCCTAATCTGCCCAGACATCACCCTGGGAGCAGGTTGCCCGAGGGCTGATCCCCACTGCCCTTCGGTGGGAGGTAGAGAATGCTGCGGGGGCAGGCAGTTGTCTGGGGAGTTGGGTGGGTCCCCCTGTTCCCTGGCCTGCTCAAAGGATCACAGAAACAAATGGGTCTCTGTGCTGAAGGAAACCTACTGGGCATGGGGACAGGGGCCCAGGAGCACTTTGGAAGGAGGTGGGCAGGACAGCTGGGGCCCCTGGCTGAGACGCTGGGGTGGGGTCTATTACTAAACAGCCCCATTATTTCACCCACCGTGCTTCTTTCCTTTCATTTAAAGATGGCTCCCTCCTCAGCCCCTTTGCCTCCCCCAGCCCGACCTGCTCCACCTGCCCTCATCCATCGACTGAGGCACGGAGCTGCTGACAGCTACCCTGAGGGTGAACTCCGAGAGTTCCTCCTTGGGCTGGAAGGGCTCAGGCTAGAGCAGCCTCCTCCAGCCCTTGGCCTCTCCTTCCCACACGGACTCCCTCCAGGTAGCGTCACTTCAGTTCCTCAGAATGAGACTGAGAAAGAAGAAAACAAAAGCTGAAGGAGCAGGCCCAGGCCAGAGAACCAGGAGGAGGAGGAAAAAAGAAGAAATGGCAAAGAGGGCAGAGGAAGAGGAAGAAAAAGCCAGAGAGGCGGGCAGTGGACGAGGAAAAGGGAGGAAATGGGGGAGACCAAGACATGGAGAACAAGGAGAAGATGGAAAAGGAGGAGGCTCAACGAAGGAAGAAGGAAGGAAGGGAGGCCAGAGGCCAGAAGGTGGGGGGCCAGCCGTCCTTAATGGCTGAGGGGAGGGAGGGACAACAGACCAGCGTGAGGGACTGTGGGGAGAGGCGGGGGCGCCCCCTCAGGAAGGGAAGCTCGGAGGTGTCTCCAGGTGTGAGGGCTGAGGCTGGGTGGAGCCTCACCCACCCAGCTCCCACCTCTGGAAACGCAACCCTCCCTCTGGGTGGAGTTTAATCAACACATGCGGTTGACCGTGTCCATGGCTGGGTGGTCATCAGGGGAAGCTCTCACTTATGGGGGCCGGGCTGTGAGGACCTCTGGTCCCTGCCCAGGGTGGGTGTGGGTGCCCATCCCACCTCAGCTGCCTGCACTGCCTGCAGCCTCTTTGGTCTCTGAGAATTGCTCCTCATTCATGGTTGGATTATATGATATTATGATGGACTGTTTTAAAAACTAAGTAATTTCAATCCTCCCCCTTTCACAGATGGAAAGAATGAGGGCTGGAGAAAGAAAGAAACTTGCCAACGATCACACTGAGTTAATGGGGAGAGTCCTGCCTTTCTAACCTCACAGGCTAAGGCTGACACCACAGCCAGGGAGGAAGAGAGGGCAGTGTGGCATCTCCCCAGAGAACCTGGCATTCGAGCCCCTCTGCTGGGAAATGCTGCCAAGATGTTTCATATCCTAGATTAGGGAAAGCATTCATGGTTATGGCAGTTAACATATTCTGAACACCTGCTATATAGGTATACCAGGCATTTTGGCATACATTATTCCCAGGGGATCTTCATGTGTATCCTGTAAGGTAGATATTATATGCCCTGTGTTCACAGAGAAGTAAATCTAGGCTCAGAGAGGTTCAGTAATTGACCCAATCACACAGCTAGGAATTCGAGCTGGACTTTGCTCAGAGCCCATACTGAATCCTCTGTGCCATGCTCTCTTAGGTGGTGATAACTGATGCTCCCAATCTCCACCCTACTCCTACGTCCCACACAACATGCCCCAGGGATTAGATCTGAGACTCATAGCCCCTAAGGAACTGGTGTTGTCAGGGAGTACCCATCAACTGGGTGGATCCTCTGACCACTTCCCTCCGATTACCCCCAAATGCCCCCCAAGGACAAGGGGGAGGTCCCCTGAGCCTCTGTGTGATTTATCTGGTGATATTATTTTATGGGATGGGCCAAAGCGGTGTCAGGAAACATTGGCTGTAAATCTCCTTCTCTGCTCCCTTTTCTTCTGTGTGTCCCCTCCTGGGATTTATGATAGAATCTGTTCAGAGCTAGGGGCTTGGGGCTTGGGTTCAGGCTTGGGGTGGGAAGGCAAGCGACAATACATCTTCATCCTCGGGATGTTGAAATGTGCCCGTGTGAGTGTGCTCCCTGTGCTCCATCCCCAGCCTGCGGCTCTAGTCCACCAAGCCTTTATCGAGATCTCCACGGCACCCGAGTGGCTCTGTAGACAGAGTGGCAGCGTTGCCTGCACTAGAGGTGTGCTATCAGTGCCAGACCATCGGCCGGTGCCCCCGGAGTGCTTGTCCCTGGAGGCCCTGAGTTTCTAAATCAAGCCGGGAATCAGGCGCAAAGCCCACCTGCGGCCAGATGTGTGACCCGTAGGCAATGATTCCGAGGATGGGAAGAAAGGCAGGGTTCCCCATGGGGGCAGTGGGTCAGGGGGTAGGTGAAAGGCTCGAGAAGCCAGGGGCGCTGCGTGGGGTGGATTCTCAACTTTCAAGTACTAGCACATCCTTTTGAGATGGGGGTGGGGAGGCAGGCAGGCAGCTTGGAGTTTGGTCCCTGGGGAAGGCAAGTCCAAGCTGGGCTCTGGGGAAGCCGCCCTGGCCTGCGCTGCTGACACAGCTCTCCAGCCTGACTTCTTAGAGATATCGAGCGGGACACCGCGAAGCTGGCTGCCACGCATGCAGAGCCCGGAGCCATCTTCTTGCCCTGGTGTCTGCACCAGGGCTGATCAGGAGGTCAAACACCTGAGGGGTGGGTGGAGCCTGGAATACCAGGGCCCCCCTCACCCTGCCTCGAGGACTCTCAGGGCTGCGAATGCTGGGTGGTTTGTCCTGCGCTGAGCTCCAGGCCTGCTTTTTAGACTGCTCAGTCCGCGCAGAGGCCAGCAGATGCTGGCTGCAGCCAGAGGCCTAGAGTCAGCTCAGCCAGGGAAAGGAAGTGATAGGAATGGACAGAGGGCAGAGAAGGGTCAAGGGGAGGGAAGGAGGGGAAGGAAGAAAGGAGGAGAGGCTGGGGAAGGGTCACCGGACTCTGCCTCTGCTAAGCTGCCTCCCATGCCTGGACTCACAGGGTTCCTCACGTAGTTTTGGTGGCCTCCTGCCCACGGTGGCCCCCGTGACTTACTCGCTGGCTGTTGCAGGGAATTTCTCCAAGCAGACCACAGCCCCTGGAGGTTATGTCTTGGGTGCCCCATAGCTCCCCACAGTCTTAAGTCCAGAATGCAGGGCCTTATGGAACACTCAGTGATTTTTAGCCATAGCGAAGCGAATCCAAGAGAAAAGGGGAGAAATCACCCTTCAAGTGGATATTGGGATCACCCCACCCCCACTCCACCCTTTCCTGCTCCTCTCCTGGCTGCCCAAACCAGAGCGGCACTGTGTCCTGGTTAAATATATGGAATTATCTATTACAATACTTCAATATTTATTACATTGATTTCTCTTTAAATGCTTTGTAAATCATAGCAAAAAATAATGGCCTTCCAACAGAGAGTCATATACCGTAATCAACTGGAAGAAAGTCGGCATTGTAATTTAAAAGAAAAAAAATCCTTATGTGAGTCTCTTGTTTAAATTAAGAGACAGGACGTGATTCAAATAATAAGACCCAAGTGAGGCTGGTTTTTCTTGGCAAATTAGTGGAGGTTTTAACTGGAACTGAAAAGGTGTTAAGGTGGAACACTGACCTTATTAGACCTTAATTATTTTCTGTTGTTACATTCCTGGAGCTGAGGTTTTTTCCCCCAAAGTGGCCACGTTAAGCCTCATCTCAGGAACTTTGGTGTTAGAGAGACAGCACTTCTTCTGAAGAGGCATTAGGGGGATAAAAAGCAGATACTTCGTCCGGGGCCCTTTTCTCTACCCCAGAGTTTCCGGGTGCCCAGCGTCCCTGGTTTGCTGGTCCTTGGAAGCTGAGAATCCACCCACTCAGCACCTCTGGCTTCTTGAGCTTTGAGCTTCTGACACTCAGCCTTCTTAGTGCAGCCTTCTCTCCCTGGTCGTGTCCTCTGCCTGTAGGGCTGGAGGCAGCACCCATCTGGCCAAGAGGGCGGGGAGGGGTGTGTGAGTGTGCACTCGTGTGTGCCTGTGTGTGTCAGTGAGTGTGCGTGTGTCTGCTGGTTGTGGGGACACAGCAGGTAACGCTCTCCTCACCTTTCACTACAACTTCCTGATCACCTTCCATGCCTAAATTTGGCTGGACATCGGTCCCAAAGCTAGTTAGGTCCAGCCCAAGATGCCCATGGCATGTGGAGATGAAAGTGGAGCCAATGCCACCCTCTTAAATGGACACAAGACAGGAAGTGGTCCAGCTCTGTGCAGGTGCGGGGGGCAGGGTGGGTGGTGGGAGGAAGACAGAACAGAGTCTTTTCCACTTGCTTCCAGACTCCCCAGCCCAACATTCCCCACTGGCCCTGGGGTGGAGTATAGGGGCAGGGAAGAAATACTGAGCCCCAGTGCAGACATCCAGTCCATAGTCACAAGTCCCCTCCTCAAAGAGAATTCAGCTGATGTTTTTTGGTTCGTTTTGCTTTTTATTAAACTCAATTCCATTCCTCCCACTGGCCTCCACCTTGACTTTGGATTTGATCTGCGTGAGAGAGAACATTTTCTGAGGTCTGTTCTCTTGGGGACCAGTCCAGTGGCTCATCACTATCCAGAAGAAGGTCAGGGTGGGGTGGAGGATGAGATCAAAGTAATGAGAAAGGACTGGGGGTGGGTGAGGCTCACTAGCTATCATAGTGGGGAGGGGTCCCCAAAGGAAGGAGGAAACCCAAATCCTAGATCAGGTCTGAAGGGCCTCACAGGCTGCCGAGGCAGTTTGCCTCCCTTTTTAGAAGAGGACACTGATAGCCTGAAATGATCAAACACCGGCGTGAGGGCTGGTGGGGAGCAGTGGGAGCTGGCGAGGGAGGGGTGCAAAAGTACAGGAGCCGTGGTGTCTGGCTGGAGGCGGCCTGGCCGCGCTGGAGGAGCCCTGGAGTCTCGTGCAAACTCACTCTTGAGCCAGGCTCGACCCTTCTGGACCCCGCTCACGTCTCATCCCTCAGGGAGGCCACTCGATGAAGAAAGACAAGCTGAGGAGCCGGAAGACGGGGCTCTGCCTCAGCACCTGTGTGACCCAGGAAGTCCTTTCCCTTCCAGAACCCCGGTTTCCTCCCTTCTCACCTACTGAATAGCGTGGGATGATGAAGGTCAGCTGGGAAGCTGGCTACATAACAGCTTTGTCAGCTGTGGAAGGGACCCCTGTGGCCGATAGGGATGTCGAGGGGATGACTTAATCACTTCCCTTTGAGAGCTCAGAGGGCGCTTCTGCCTTTTACCGCCCTTTGTCCTACCCTGCCTATGACAACTCCAAATTCTGCCCCGCCTAAGAATGGGACAAGGGAGGAGGCTATCATTTCCACGATATAGATAAGTAAACTGAGGCCCAGGGAGATTAAACAACCAAAGTCATGCAGCTGCTGAGAAGCAGGCTGGGAAATAATCTCACGTCCCTCTGACTCTGGATCCTTGAAAACCCCGACTGGGAGGGAAACATGCACACTGGGCTGTGAGCCCCCGAGGGCAGGGAGCTCAGTGCTATCCTCACACCCTGGAACGGTGCCTGGCACACAGCGAACAATCGATCTTTTAAAGTACGAATGTCAACCTCCATGGAAAATTTAAATAGCAAAAATGAGTTGAAACAAACAGGTTGTTGGGAGATATATCTGTGACATATCACAGATATCTGGAGTTGTGGAGAATTTAGGCTAGTGTTTTATTACTCATGGTAGCCCCATCTGGGTCTTTCTCTACCCAGTTACCACCATGTCCCAGGTCGGGGCCTCAGGGAGTGGTTGAGAAAAAAGAAAATAAGATTAGGAAATGGCAACTTTAGAAGTAAAATAAAATCTCTGTAGACATATCGAAATTAGATTAGATTATGTCACAGAGGCAAATTCTGCCTTGCTCCTGGTAAACCCCTTGGGAAGACTCTACAGAAGAGAACACTGAACGCCTTCTAATCAACATGTCTTCTACTATTTATGTTTCTAAAGATAGTGGACCTTGATGCAAAGGGACCGACTTTTCATTCAGCCCGTGTGTACTGAGCACTTGCTGTGTGCCAGGCAGTGGGCTAGGCCCTCATGGGAATGGAGATGTCCAAGGCAAGGCCCCTGGCTCTCAGGAGCAAGATCAAGGTCAGGGACTTTCTGGGGAGACCTCCCTCAGGGCAGTGGGGAGCGGCCAGGCATGCCTAGGCCCCCCCTTGGCCCAACATGGCTCTTCCTTCTCTCTGTCCCGGGTGCCTGGACGATTAGCATCTTACTCTAGGTGGTCAACCCGGGGTCTTTCTCTCTCTCTCCTCCTCACCCCCACAACACCCCACCCCTGCCAAACTCCCACCCCCGAGCTCCCCGAGCTCCCCGAGCTCCGAGCTCCGGGGGGCTGACTGAAAAGGTGCAGAGGGCATCTGAGAGATTCCATGCTGTTTGTTTTGGGTCCAATGGAATCTCATTTACACGTGTTAATTGCAACTAATTGGCACTAATTGGATGAACAGGAAACCCTCTGGGAGCACTCATACCTTTAATTTGTAGTAAATATCATTAATTAACATATGCTAATTAGAGCCAATTAACATTGATTAAGGGTTGCTAGCTACTTGGAAAGTACAACTCTGTGTCCTCCCTTGGTTGCCTGAAGTCAGCACAAAATATGACACACGAAGCCTGGGGGAGGCAAGGGCAGCCCATCTCAGGGTGAGAGCATCACCCTGGGAGCCGGGGAGCCTGGCACCTGGAGGATGGCACTCTCCCCTCCCCATCCCCAGGGGAGAGGGGTCTGCAGCAGGAGGGGCTGCAAGGTCATTACTTCTCAGGTAGTGGGAGGGAGCAGACGGGGAACGTTCTGGGTGTAGGTTTATTCTCCCTGTGGACTGGCTCCTGGGTGGCAGAGTCAGTGTGGCCTCAAGGAACACTGGAGGTCACCCTGGGAAGGAGAGCCGGCCAGCTGAAACCAGGTGAGGTGCGAGTCTCCTCCGCTGGAGATGATGGGTGGCGATACTCCCATTTTTCCAGCCTCATCAGGCAGGGTATGCGTGCACACATGCGCATGCTGACCTCCTCTATCTGACATGCATGTGGGAATGGGGATACCTCCTCCATCGATGCACACGCGAGTGCAGGGCTGGTGGGACCATTTCTGTCAAACATCCCCTTTTTTACCCAAAGTTGGTATACTACTCAAACTACTCAGGGTGTCAGATTTTTTTAAAAAATCATTAAAAAAAGGAAAAGAAAAAAATATCATGTGTCTGGGACCCCAAAGGCTTTCAGGTCTACTTTCAGTTCCATTACTGACTAGCTCTGGGACCCTTGGGATTCATTTAAAACATAAAGAAATTGTTTTATTTTAACCCAATTACAAAATAAATAAATGTTTTTTGCAGACTCCCCTCTCTGCCAACCTTCCACACCCCTTCTTTAACAGACTTCCAAGATCCTGCCCTTCTCCCTTTTCTGTTCTGTTTACCTCGTTGTTTCATGTCCAATGTTCATCTTCACCAACAGGCTGTAAGTTCCCCGAAGTTCGTCTTACTCACTGAGGCCCTTCATGGACACTCTAAAAATAGTTGTTATACAAACACAGAAACCATCTGTAATTTCTAGCACTGCAGAGAAAATGACAGTTGGTGTTTATCTTTCACATTTATAAATGTTTATCCCTCTCTCTCATATTTATATATGTTTATTACATATATACAAATGGCTATCCCAAAAGTTTAGTGCAGCTTTTTTTGTTGTTCTTGTTCTTGTTTTTTAAGAAAGAATCGGGGATTGAACCCAGGACCTTGTACATGGGAAGGAGGTGCTCAGCCATGGAGCTATACCCATCTCGCTTATGCAGCTTTTGCTGTGTTATTTAGTTTGTGAATTTTGGCTAATAAAATGCTAAGTTTTATGTTTCAGCTTTCAGTCCTTCTGAAATGAATTCATTCATTCCAGTGAATGAAGTTGGCAAACAGTGACTTAAAAATTAAAACTACGAATGTGTAAAAGAAATTCAAATAATTAAACATTCAAATGATGCTTTTTGTACGCTTATATTTCTGAAGTTATTAAAGTCAAAAACTGCACTCAGCCTTTTGTGACACTCTCTGTATTACCTCCTTGCCTTCTCTTTTACAAACTGATCCACAACATGCTTTTCCAGCGTTACATCGTGTTTCGTAACGCAGATGCTCTGAAATAATGTCTAATCCAGTTGTGCATTTGTGTTACTTCCATTTATTTTTGCTTTTGGGGTGAACGTACTTGCACTTTAAAACCTGGTCTACATCTCAGGATGTTTCCTTAGGAGTAATTCCTGGAAGAAGAACTGTTGAATCCAAGGGAATACCCATTTTAAGGCTTTGCTGCCTGCTGCCAACAGGCCCTCCAGAAAACTTGTGCTAATTTACAGTTCCACCAGCAATGAATGAGAATGTGTTTTCTCATGTTCCTGCCAAGATTGGGCATTGTTCTTCTCTTTCAACCGCTGGAAAAGTCATTAAGCTGATTTTCTGTGGAGCGGGGCCAGTCATGCCTGCACGAGGGAAGCCCGCATTTTCCTGGCTGTACGCTGCCCCGTCCCTTCCACGCCACCTTTGGGGTGCCCGCGCCTGGCCCCAGGAAGCTGGGGCTCCTGGCGTGGAATCCCCGAAGCCTTAGCGGCACTGCCGCCCGCGTCCCAGCGGCCGCCCCTGCAGCCACACTCCCAGCCTCCGCTGGGTGGAACTCTGGGGTCTGAGGGAGGACTGCTGGTGAGGTTCACAGCAACTTAATGACCAAAGTGATTTTAATTTGTTTTTGTTAATTGAAATCTCATTAAGTGAATAATTTACTCCAACGCAGCTCGGGAGCCCACAATTCTGCAGGTGCGGAGGCTAAAGGGGCTTTTCACCTTGCCTTAACCCGGGATCGTGCTCCTCACCTCATGCTGCGGCTGGTGTGCGTTCCAGTGTGTGTGCACATGCACGTCCCGTGGAGGGCCCTCCAGGTGGCCAGGGGCACCCTGTCTCCTTCTTTGCCCGTATGCCCTTTCCTCCCCCCTTGGGCCCTGGGCCCATCTCCCTTGCCTTATCCTCTGGAGTCACGAGAGCAAACGAGCCCCCGGCTGTCCCTCTGGAGGGCACGTGTGCACCCAGGGGGCTGACGTGTAAACACACACCGACAGCATCTGCTATTTGTGCCGCTTTGTGCCAAGCCCTGGGCCAGGCACTGGAGATGCTGAGGGGAACAAAATGAAGCTGCTACCGCAGGCTCTTCTGCTCCTAAAATAAACAGCTCCGCCTCCCGCAACTGCCGTGGGGACAGAGGCAGCGAGAGCTCAGCGTCGGGGTGCAGCGGAGGGCTGGGCTGTGCGTGTGATGCATTTCTGGACCGCGCTCTCTCCTTTCTCAGCCTGCCCCTCAAGGTGGTGTCACAGCCACCTTCTCCGCAAAGCATTCGTCCTGAGTCCCCTCAGAGTCCCTGCCTTCCTCTCAGGCCATGTTTCTACTGAGTTTTCTTGGTCTCACCCCCAGCAGTCATTCTACTACGAAGCAGAAAGAGGCGTTGGTGACTCTTCTCACCTGCCTGAAGCACCACGAGGCAGAGACCTTGTCTTATTTAGCCAAGCTAGGCATGCAGGGGATAGAGATTCTCCCTAACCCTGTGTGTTACTGGAGCTGCTCAACTACTGTGTGGTGAATAAATGAGTGAATGAATGAGTTGTGTCCTGCTCATCTTTCAGATTGCAGCTGAAACATCACTTTTTTTAAGGGAAGCCTTTTCTGACCCCTGGACTAGGTCAGCCCCCTGCTAAATGTTCCTGGCTCCCACCAGGTAATCCCTTGCCACTGTCATCCTTCCCCAACTGTAGGCTCCCAGTGGGCAGGAGACAGTTGGTTTCTTCATGGCTGTGGGCCTGGCCAGGTCATGGGAGTTCTCAACAGTGCGTTTCTCAATGGGACACCATGGGCATTTGGCTTGGACAATTCTTTATTAAATGGAAATGTGTTGGGAACTGCAGGCCATTTGGCATTCCTGGGCCATGCTTTTTTTTAATCCCCCCACCCCATCCCCCATTGTCTGCTCTCTGTGTCCATTCGCTGTGCGTTCTTCTGTGTCTGCTTGTCTTCTCTTTAGGCGGCACCAGGAACCTATCCTGGAATCTTCCAGAGCCGGAGAGAGGTGCTCAATCTCTTGTGCCACCTCGGCTCCCTCGTCTGCTGCATCTCTTATTGTTTCTCCTTTGTGTCTCTTTTTGTTGTGTCACCTTGCTGTGCCAACTCTACATTCAGGACAGCTTGCTGTGTAGGCCAGCACTCCTGCATGGGCCAGCACTCTGCTTAGGCCAGCTCGCCACACGGGACAGCTTGCCTTCTGTAGGAGGCCCCAGGAATCAAACCCTGGACCTCTGGACCTTGCTTCTTAAGTGCTTGTAGCAACCCTGCAAATATTTGTGACAACCCAAACATGCCCTTCACACATTTACAACCTCCTGGGGGTTTGAAACCATGCAAGTGCCCACATACTGCCAGGCACATAGGACAGGCTCAGTGAGTGTTTGTTGAATGGGTGACCAAGAGGGTGGCCTCTGGACAATGTCCATTTTCTCTGTAATGTGTGTGTGTGCATGTGTGGTTATGAATGCCGTGTACTGCTCCCCTGGCTGGGGTCCCTAGAGCACTGTGCCAGCAGAAGTTTCTGGGGCCCTATGGTCCAGGGACTGGCTGCACTGGAGTTTTCCCTCTCTCCCTGCTGCCTTGTGGCCCTGTCCTCTGCTGCCTCTCGAAGGTCCTGGACACCCAGCCGCCTCCTCCCTTTGCCCCTGACTACAGCCACTTGGTAGTTTTCCAGGCCTGACATTTCGAACATGCAATGCCATATGTATTGCCACTCTCAGGTAATTATCACGTAAAATTAAGCTAGTCTTGTACATGAAACCAGCAATTAGCCAGGGATTGAAGGTCAGGGAGAGCTCGTTTATAGAGTCGCTAACAAAATGTTAAGTGGAAGTGTGTGTCAGATGGGCCAGGAGGCTGGATTAGCCGGGGTCGCTGCGGTGGGACTGGAGAGCCGAGGAGATTCCGGCTATGCAGCGTTGGGCACCGTGGGAGGAGCCGGGATTCCTGGTGCTCTTGTCTTCTCTTCCAGCTCTCAGGCGCAGCCATGGCTTTGAAGGGAAGGTTGCTAAGCCTGAGAAGTCGCTGGGCACACCAATGCCATTTCAGCCAGAAACCTGGCAGGTACTGCCTAAAAGCTTTTATGTCATTCCACCCCTGCCTAGTGGCCTCCTGCCCCCAGCTCTTTATATTTGTGCCTTTCCAGACTCCTTGGGATTCCTGAAGACACAATGATCTTTCAGAACTCAGAAACTTTGCCATGCTGTTCCCTTTGCTTGGAATGCTTTTCCCTCTCCCAGCATCATTATCAGTCTGGAAAATTTCTATTTCTTTTCCCCAAATTTCTGACCTCACTTCTGCAGGAGCCTTCCCAGATCCCCAGTTTATTCCAGAAAGAGGTAGCTCCACTTTTGTACCATGAGAATGTTGCACTTGTACCCCATGGTTATTTATTGATGACTTGTCTGTTTCCCTTATGGAATGGAATGGGAATTATTTGTCTATTCTTGGCAACCAGGATATGCTTAATAAATGTTTGTAGTATGAACACATAGCTATTCTCTTTTGCTCTTCAAGGCCCTGCTGAGACGTCACCTCCTCTGTACAGCTTTCCTGGATTCCCTTTCTGGTAGAATTAATCATGCGTTATCTGTATTCCCATGGCACTTTGCACACACCTTTATTATAGCATTTACCAAACTGCCTCATATTTCATTATCTGTCTGTCAAGAAACTACTATGTTGTACAACTCTAGGGGGCCCTATCCACATTGTGTCAGGCAATGCAGAGGTGGTGGCTGTACTTGCCTACTAGGCAGTGACCGTCTTCAGAGCAAAAACCTTGCAACTTTGCTAATAGTTTTCATGTAACTTGCTCTCACTGTCCACATTAGTGCCCTTTCAAAATGGGTGAGCAACAGATATGCAATAAACATGTGTTTAACTATTGAACAGGGACAAGTAGTTCAGTAAAGAGAGCTCTTGATTTGGAGTCTGGGGACCTAGGTTCCAGTTCTGGCTCTGCCACTAGATTGCTGTGCAGGCCTTAGGTGAGTCACTTAATCTCTCTGGTCTTCTTCCTTTAAAATCAGGTCATGCATGTCAAAGTGCCCAGCACAAAGTAAGTGCTCAACGCACATTAGTTTCCCACTACCTTTTCTTCATTTGTAAAATGAGGAATTTTAAGATCCTTGTGGTCTTGTAGAATAATAGACTCTCAGGATTAGAAGAAGTTTTAAAAGACCTCTGGTGCAATTCTTAGCATCTCTGGTAAGTGGTCATCCAGTTCTGGTTTGCACATCTCTAGCGACAAGGAGCTCACTTCCTCACAAAGCACTCGATTCCATCTTCAGAGAGCTCTGCCTTTTAAAAAAAAAGCTCCATTACCTGACACTTGGCTTCCTGGAACCTCTATCACAGGCCTTGGTTTTGCATTTGAGGCTAATGCTATCATCCAAGATGATGTTCATAGCTTGACCTGCTCCGGATACAGAGATACCAGTTCCAGCATTCCTTATGCGATTTGGTTTCACACCCATTCACCCTCTTGTTTACCCTCTCCTGTCCCTTTGTCCAAGGACCTCCTAAGATAGGCCTCAGAGCAGAGTAGGGCTGTCACTTACCTTTCCTTAGAACCTGTGCTTCTATTAATGGAACTTGAGATCATGTTATTGGACGACCTATATTTCTCCCAACTCTGGCCAAGTATTTCACTAGGGGAGCAAAGCTGAGAACAAACTCCTTTTAAGGTTTGCCCCTTAAAAGTAAAGTCTGAGTAAAAGAAACAAAACCCAAAAACAAATGATATCCTAGGGAAAAGCTATTTGCAACTCATTCCACAGGCAAAGAGCTAATTTCCTTAGTAGATAGAATCCACAAATCAATATGAAGATTTAAACCTTCTAGAAATATGGACAAAGGACGTCAGAAAGTTGATTGAAAAGGACCTGCAAATTGCTCTTATAAAATAAATTTTGGGACCTTTATTCCTTTCTTTTTTTTTAAAAGATTTATTTATTTTATTTAATCCCGCCCCTTCCCCGGTTGTCTGTTCTCTGTGTCTATTTGCTGCATCTTGTTTCTTTGTCCGCTTCTGTTGTCGTCAGAGGCACTGGAAGTGTGGGCGGCGCCATTCCTGGGCAGGCTGCACTTTCTTTCGCGCTGGGCGGCTCTCCTTACGGGGCGCACTCCTTGCGCGTGGGGCTCCCCTACGCGGGGGACACCCCTGCGTGGCAGGGCACTCCTTGTGCGCATCAGCACTGCGCATGGCCAGCTCCACACGGGTCAAGGAGGCCCGGGGCTTGAACCGCGGACCTCCCATGTGGTAGACGGACGCCCTAACCACTGGGCCAAGTCCGTTTCCCTCCTTTCTTTTCTTACAACCAAAAAAAGTTTTTCTTATGAAATAATTTTGTAAATTGCTTTTAAACTATGAAAAGCTGCTCAACCTCACTCATCCTAGGAGAAATGCAAATTAAAACTACAATCAGTTTTCATCCACTGTGTTGGCAAATATCAAAAAGTTTGATAACATTTTGTTGGTTAAAGTGTGGGAAAAGAAGCAGTGTCATATATTGCAAATGTTAATTGGTACAACCTCTAGAGGGGGAAATTTGGCTTTATCTACTATAAAAAAAAAACAACTAAAAAAACCACATGGACACTTTGATTTGTTGATTCCACCTCTAGGAATTTATCCCACAGATTTGTTTACACATGTACATTCAAAGGTACAGTCACCATGTCTGTGTTGTTCACTGCTCCATCTTTAGCAATTCACAGAGTAGGTGCTCAATAAATGTCTGTTGAATGAAAGAATGAAAGAATGAATGATGGGAAACGGACTTGGCCCAGTGGTTAGGGTGTCCATCTACCACATGGGAGGTCTGCAGTTCAAACCCCGGGCCTCCTTGACCCGTGTGGAGCTGGCCCATGCGCAGTGCTGATGCGCGCAAGGAGTGCCGTGCCACACAGGGGTGTCCCCTGCGTAGGGGAGCCCCATGCACAAGGAGTGCACCCATAAGGAGAGCCGCCCAGCGCGAAAGAAAGTGCAGCCTGCCCAGGAATGGCGCTGCCCACACTTCCCGTGCCGCTGACGACAACAGAAGCGGACAAAGAAACAAGATGCAGCAAATAGACACAGAGAACAGACAACCAGGGGAGGAGGGGGAATTAAATAAATAAATAAATCTTAAAAAAAAAAGAATGAATGACTATACAAAGTGACATATGTTCAACGTAATTCATTGCAACATTTTTTGTAAGAGCAAAAGAAAAAATAATGTAAATGATCAACTAAAATGGAATAGTATATGGTTGTGAAAAAGGGTCATGGCAGCTCCTTATACACTGGTATCTAAGGATCTCCAAGTTACATTAAGTGAGAAAAGCAAGGTACAGAAAAATGTGTATAATATGATGCTACTGGCATAAAAATGCAGATGGATATTTGCTTGCCTAGGCACAGAGCATCTTTGGAAAGAAACCCCCAAATTGATCACTTTTACTTGTCTCTAAATAGAGGAAATTGGCGGCGGACTTGGCCCAGTGGTTAGGGCGTCTGTCTACCACATGGGAGGTCCGCGGTTCAAACCCGGGGCCTCCTTGACCTGTGTGGAGCTGGCCTATGCGCAGTGCTGATGCACGCAAGAAGTGCAGTGCCACGCAGGGGTGTCCCCCGCATAGGGGAGCCCCACGCTCAAGGAGTGTGCCCCATAAGGAGAGCCACCCAGCGCAAAAGAAAGTGCAGCCTGCCCAGGAATGGTGCTGCACACACGGAGAGCTGACACAACAAGATGACGCAACAAAAAAAGAAACACAGATTCCCGTGCCGCTCACAACAACATAAGCAGACAAAGAAGACGCAGCAAATAGACACAGAGAACAGACAACAGGGGTGGGGGAGGGTAGGGGAGAGAAACAAATAAATAAATAAATAAATCTTAAAAAAAAATAGAGGAAACCGGGGGCCTGAAGTGTGGGGCAGGGGGTTGCTGTACTTTTCAATATGTTCTCTAACATTCCTTGTGAATTTTAGATCATGTGAATGCATTACCTGTTCAAATAAACAAATACAATTCAACATTTAAAAACATCAGCTGGACCCAGGAATTAATCCTTTGCTTTTGGGCTGTACATTTGTGTACACATGTATGTGCATGTGTTGGAGCATGTATATGCATGTGTATGTAAGTGCATGCAGTTATGTTTCCAGTCCACTTTGCTCAAACCTGCAGATCGGTCTTCTAAATGAAACATGGTTCCTGAGGCTTTCCCTGCTCAACAACCTTCCATGGTTCCCTATTGGTTATAAAGTCCAAACTCCTTGTCATGGATCACAGGATCTTTCGCCGTCTGATCCCAACTCAACAATCTGTGCCACAGAGAAAGGGAGCCGCTTGCTCTCTCTGTGCCCACCTGACAATATCCCATCCTGTGCTTGGGCCACACTCTTTGGAAAACCAAGAACCCCTTTTCCTCCATCATCACATCGAGTCATAGCCACTCTTGTTTTTCTGTATTTAGGAGGTACCAGGGATTGACCCTGGGACCTCATACATGTGAGGCTGCTACTTAACCACTTGAGGTACATCCACTCTGTATATCCCTCTTTAAGGCCCAACACACATCCTTCCCCAGGAGGGCCTCTTTGATGTCCCCAGTGGGAAGTGGTCTCTTCTTTGGATCTCCTTACTACATCTCTTTCATAGAATTTAGGTTTCTTTTAACCTTGTATTAAGACTATTTCCATACCTAAAAAGTGTTCTACGAAGCTACTGGAAGGCAGGTCCAAGCTTGATTCCTGTTTGCATTGTCCTCAAAGCCCAATAAAATGCTGGGTGCATAGTAGGTGCTCAACACATGCTGCAGGAGTGGATATGTCTAAACCTAGGTGGTGGGTCGTAAGACTAAATTTCTTTGGTCTCTGTATAATCTGAGCCACCATTATCATCGTCATCATCAGTGAGAAAAGGCTTTTTCATACCTAGTTGCACACAGCCCTGCACGGGGCCTTTGTTGGGTAGCTCAGCAGGAACCTGCTGCAGCCTGTCCACACCCACCAGCCAAGCCTCAGAAGAGGGACCTAGATGTGACCAGATGGCGAGGGGGCCACATTCCAGACAGGTGAGGCACGCCTGGGAAGTCCCATGTCGGGCTCGCCAACCCGCCCTTAGGCACTCAAGCTTTACAGACCCCCAGGGTGACCAAGGGACTGGAACCCTCGCTCTCCCTCTCTTCCTGCCTCGGTGACCCTGTGCAAATGACAAGCTCATCTGTAAAATGGGGTGGGCAAGGCCAGCCTCGTGTGCTGCTGTGAGGCTGGCAGAGAATGTCTGGAAGTGCCCGCCAAGGGCCTGGCAGCTGGCAGGTTCTCGGCGGCTGACTCCCCCATAAGCCAGGGCTGCCAAGCCAAGACACGCAGGAAGCCACATCAGCCCGGGCTAAACCTAGAAAGGTGAGTGCATTGCCAAAAGCCCCATATGCCCAGCAGCATTTTATTACAAAGCCAAACAGATTTATTTTTTTGCTCAACCATTGTTCAGGATTATTTTGCCACAGTTAATGCCCCATCGGTGGTGTGGGATACACACGTGTGAAGGGGCCTGAGGACGCCTGCGTGTGCACACACACAAGACACATGGATATGGGTGCTTGTTGTGTAGAGGTGTGCACATAAGTTCACAGGCAGTTGGACTCACCAACAGTTTGACACGTGAGTGCAAGTGTGCCTCCACATGTACGTGTTTGCACACGGCCACTCACAGAATGTGGCTGCAGGCCAGGGAAGACTGGAACACTTGAGCGGATAAAAGCCAGTTAGAGAAAAACATTGAGAAAAGATGGGACAAAAAATGAAGGAGAACTTGAAAGAAGACAATTGTGGGTGGGGTGAGAGGCAGTAGAGTGTGGTGGCTGAGAGCACAGATCCTGGGTTTGAAGCCTCCCTCTGCCAATCCCTTGCTCGTGACCTTGGGGCAGGTCATTCAACCTCTTGCTGCCTCAGTTTCTTGCCTGTAAAACTGGGCTTATAATAACAGCATCTGCTGATGAGGGCTGCCTTGAAGGGTGAGTTACTACATGTAAGTGCTCACTGGGGCCTGGTACAAGGTAAGTGCTTGCTGGAAAAGGTAGGGGGGCATATCTCCCACCAGGCCCCTCTCCTCATTGGGAGGAAAAGAAAGCCAAAGGGAGCAGGAGGAGGGGAGAGGTTGGCTCTTAAATGTTGCTGCTTTTTCTTTTTCTTTTTTTTCCTGTTTCCCCAGCCCCGCTCCCAGAGGCGGGAACGTTTGGCGGGACAGTGGGAGGGCTCCAAAGAACAGACAATCCCAGTAATTCCCTGGTGGGCCGGGGGTCAGGCCCCCTCCTCACTCCATCTGCCTCTGCTCCAGCCTGTGCCATCCGGTTTGCCAGCCCAGCCCTGCCCAGCAGGCTGGGAGCCCAGGCTGTGCCAGCCCCGGTCCGGCCAGGGCTGAGAGTGGGCCGCAGTCCAGGGTCTGCGGAGGCTTCTCCTGGTTTGCTTTGGTTTTCTCTGTCTCCCCTTTGCTCTCTGAGCCCTGTGACTGTGACTCTGTCCTGTGCCAGCCTCTCTGCCTGTCTCGCCTGTCCCTGCATCTCTGCTACCACCTGCCCTGGGTCCCCTGCCAGCTCAGGGAGCATCAGGCCCTGTCATCCTCAGCTCGTGCACACACCCCTCGCCACCCCCTTGGGTGAAGGCTGGCAGCCCCAGCATCTGGAGGGGCTGGCTCTCTGCTCCGGCTGCCCTGGGCTCAGAGTCCCCCTCCCTGTGTCCCAGCCCCTCTTCCCCTCTGCCTTGCTCCCCAGCGACGAGAGTCGCCTTCCAGCCCTCTGCCTCCTCCCTGCCCGGGACAGCTTGCTTCCCTCCAGGCCTTGGCTGAAGACTCACAATGAGGCTGCCTGCCCGCACAGACTAGGAGGTGGAGAATCGCCATGGTAACCAAGAAAGCCTCCCCTTCCTCTCCTGGCTTCCCAGAAGGGGCTAGAGGTCTGGTGGGGAGTCTGAGTCCTCGGGGATATAGGATGGAGAATGACAGAGGGCCAGGGGTGGATGATGGGACATCTGTGAGAGACACAGGCTGTGGGGAGATGGTTGATTGTAGGACCACAGCACGAGCGGGGCTGGACCCTGCCTGATGTGTGACAGAGTGTGGCCTCCACCACCAGTTGCGTTCCCAAATGTGGCTGTGATTCACCTGGGAAGCTTGTTAAACAGACAGCCCCAGGCCCCATCCTAGAATCCTAGACCAACAGAATCCCAATCTCCAGGGGTGGGTGCTGGGAACACATTTTTTTTTATTTTTAAAACTTTTTTTGGTAGGTACCAGGGACTGAACCCAGGACCTTGTACATGGGAAGCAGGTGCTCAATCACTGAGCTACATCTACTACCCAGTGAGAGTTGTTTTTTTCTTTTTGGTTTTGCTTTTAGGAGGTACTGGGGATTGAACCCAGGGTGTCATACCTGGGCAGCAGGCACTCAACCACTTGAACTACATCTGCTCCCTGAGAACACATGTTTTACAGGTTTTTTCCCAGGTGACTCTTACACATACCAAAGTTGGAGACCCACCAGTATATAGAAGGCTTGGAGTCCAATAGGCTTGTGTTTAAATCCCAGGTTGGTCACCCCAAATCAGGTGACAAATCTTGTAATCTCTCCACGACTTAGTTTTCTCTTCTGTAAAATGGGAGAACAGCACCAGCCCCACCACAGGGTGTTCTGAGAACTGGTGCTCATGGATAAAGCACCCGGTACGGAGCTTGACTGTTGCTGCCTCCTGTTCTAGGCTCCGCCATCTCCAGGGGGAGGGTCCTGGATGGTGACCGCCCGGGTGGGGAGTGTGACCCTCCCCTTGGGCCTGCCAGGGCCCGGGCCGTCTCTGCCATTGTGTTACAAGACACTGCGAATTCGCCACACTGGAGCAACACGAAATCATTAAGGCAAAACAATAAATAAAGGCCTAGAAGTTATTACAGAGCTGACAGCGCACAACGCCATCCTGCAAAGCAAATATGAATTATTTCAGAACATTTTAAAATGAAAAATCCTCTCTTCTCCCTGCCCAGCCCTGTAATCCATTAACTCTTCTTTCTATCCCCTTCCCCCCAGGTGGGGAATGGCCAAGCCAGGGAGGCTTCCTGTGCCCTGCGCCTCCCCATTCTTCTTGCCCAGTTGGCCTGGAGGCCAGCCTGCTGCCTCCCTAGCCTGATGGCCTTCTATCTGCTGAAAGCATCTCTTTGTTCCTCATCTCCACCCAGAATCAGTGAGTAAGGGTCTCCTTGGGCCACTCCTATCCCTGATACTGTGCATCCCTTTATGATTTACAGAGAGCCCCACCCCCACCAGCTCCAGGAAGCTGGGCTATCTCCTTCCCATTTTACTGGTAGGCAAACAGGTTCAGAAGGGTTAAGTGGCAGGCCCAGGATCTGGTAAATGACAGAGCTGGGAGTCAAACCTAGGTCTTCTCATTCCAAATTTAAGTGGAAGTAATAAATGAGACAATGTGTGCAGAGTGCTGGCATGGCATACACCAAAAACTATGATAGTAATAATAATATTATATCCAAGTGTCTTTCCAGTATGCCCTAGTTACCCAGCACTGTGACAGGACTGCTGTGGCCACCTGTCATTTTTGACTGCTCGGCATCCCTTCCCCTTTCTGCTGGGAACCCCACCCCTTGCCTTTGGACTACTGCTCCTCCCATTTCCCTGTCATTTGACGAGCTGTCAATCACCACACATGTCTTCTCCTGACCTCCAGTGGACCCAAGATCTAGACTTGCCCAGTCTGAGCATCCCATCCTTCTGACCACAGGGATTCGACCTGTCTTGGAACTATCAGAGTCTTTCACTGGGATTTCATTTATAGACTCTGAGAGAGGCATGTTTTCCCCTCTCTCCTTTACTGCTCCATGAGGCCATGCACCATCCCTTCCTGCCCATCTCCTCCGCCCCAACATGGTGGAGGCCCATCAGGAGGAGGAGAGGCTGTGGCCAGCATACACAGAGAAGCAACGTTGAGAGATCTGGCAATATTGCTTGGGTGTCTGGATCTAGCTGCACCTGGAGGCAGACCCACCTGCCCACTCCAGTTACACAAGTCAATAACCTACTCTTTTGGGTTAGGTTAAGTAGGGTTTCAGTCACTGCTCTGATGGGTATACAGGGGCTCTGTGTGTGGTGGGAAGGGGTACCTGGCCTTTGTCAATATATCCAGAGAGTCAGACCTAACTCACGAGCCACAGAGTGTAAGACTGGGACTCATGACATCCTTAAGGGATGTAAGAGGCTGAGTGTGCCCAGGGAAAGGGCTCTGAATTAGGAGGTTGAACCCAGGGGCAAATAATCCCGACAGTCTCTTGAACTCAGTTCCCTCATTTGTGAAACAAAGGGGAAAGACCATACTAACTCAAAGGGACCTTGTACTGCTAATGCTCTCAAATTCACTCTATGTGACAATGGGTACTAGCATGGCTCACGGCATTTCCCACCACTGACAGGTCTTCAGTTTCACCTCCCACAGTTCTCCCACCTTTTCCTTGCGTTCTTCACACCTCTGCAGATCTAAGTTCTAATTTACTTGTAGCTCCCTGAATAAACCAACCAACCATCCATCCATCCACCCACCCACCTACCCAACGTGCTCCTGAAAGGTATCAGGCCTTGTCCCAGATGCTGTGGGTACCACATGGTCATTGCCTTCAAGGAGCAAACAAGCGAAAGCATGGAGAGTTAGGGAAGGGGAAATAAAGGATGCTACGGGAGCATCCAGAATGTGGGGGGGAGGTAGCTCTAGAAGCTTCTAGAAGAAGGGAATATCAAGGGAAGGAGAGAAGAACATTCAGGCCGTTAGAACAATATTGAGAGTGTGGTGGGTGAAAGAGACTCACCATGGATAGGGCACAGTCAGCAAGAGAGAGAGGAATGTGTGGAACCAGAGAGGTCAACAAGAGGCAGGCAATGATAATGATTCCTTTGCCACTCTGTCCACTTGGCAAACTCCTATTCATCCTTAAAAGTCCTGCTGAGATATCACCTCCTCTGGAAAGCACCTCATGGCCCCAGAGTTAATCTGTCTTCCTCTGTACATTCTTTGTACTCCTGCAATTACACCTGTCACCCGGCCCAGTGATGACCTCTCTCCACATTTGTCTCTCCTCTGAGATGGCAGGTTCCTTTTTAGGGCACGAAACTGTCTGCAGCTGCAGTGCCTGGCACACGTAGATATACAATAAATGCCATGGGACCGAATTGAATAGCACAGTGTGTATGTAGCCATGAGATAACTGTGTTTGTGTTTAAGGAAGAGGCAGAATGAGTGACAGGTGTGTATACGGGTATCTCTGTGTTTGGATTTAAATTCAACGTTTCCAAAGAGCTGTTTGGAGTCAGTGGACTGTGACAAGCCGCTGACCGTTTTCTCAACACCAAGAAAACTCACCCTGCTGGGGGGTGTGAAGTCAGTGGCCTCCACCTGGGTGACCACTGGCTGCTGGCCAGGCCGGCCTCCTCGGCGAGGAAGCTGATCAATGGGGGCCCCAGGCCCCAGGCCAGGGGACGCCCTTCCTCCTAATCCGTATTGACTGCTCCTCCTTTGCCTGCCAATTTGGATCAGACTGTTGTCTCTGGTGGTGATGGGAGCATCAGTCCCATCCCAGTGATCCGTGAGGGGGATCGTGGCCTCTCCTGCATGGAGGGAGACAGACATTTAACCAGCCGAGTGCCTCTGGAAAGGGGCTGCCTCAGTGCCCTTGATCCTCTTTATTTGCTTAAACTTAGAGGGAGCTGGTCCTTCCCAGGGGCAAGAGGGGACGGCCCGTGGGGGAGGAAAAATGGGCTTCTGCCACACGCTGCCCCCTTCCCTGCCACGTCACCTGCAAGCCAAGCCCAGGGCGGAGGTTTTGCAGTCCACGAACCCCCGAGATGTGATGTCCCATCTGAGCCATGTCCCTCCGTCAATAAGTCCACCCCTGCCTCACGGCGGGGGAAGCTGCCAGCATTTGTGGAGGGTCTCCTCTGGGCAGGCTCCTGGAACCGTCACATTTAATCCTTTCAACAGTTCTGGAAGCAGATACTATTGTGATTCCCATCGGGGAAGCCAGAAAACTGAGCTCCAAGAGGCTCAGGGGCACGCCCCAGCACTTGAGAGCAATGGTAGGGCCCGTCTGACTGCAACGCCTCAGCTCTCCACTTCTGCCTTCCTAAGGCACTGATGCCTGAACTGCAGGAGCTGCCCAGCAAGGAAGAGACAAGACGCTTCCCCTGAAGGTGTGAACAGCCCCCGTGGCCTGTCCAGGCCTCTCTTAATGGACGTCTGACCCACAAGCACCCCCTTCCCCCAACCACTGCCCCGGGGGCCTCAGGTCCTCAGCCAGAGCTCCTGGCCTTGGGCGCCCCGGGTCCTCTTCTTCTCCTTCCTGACGGCTGACCCCCAGAACCCAGTCCTCCTGCTCTGCCTTGCTGCTGGAATGAAGGAAAGAAGGTGCCTGCTCTAATGCTGTGCCGGGCTAGTGGGGAGAGGAAAGGGGCGGCAGATTCTGTGCCTGTAGTCCCAGGTTGGACCCAGAGTGAATTTTCCCTTTACCTTCCCCAAGGTGATAGTGACCTTGAACAGATCATTTAAGCTCTCTGAGCGTCAGTTTCCTCATTTGTAAAATGGGGCTACCTCTCAGAGTTTTAAAAAGGAGGCTTAGTGAGACTATATGCAAAGCCCTTTGCACTTCATTTAAAAATAGAAATGATGGAACAAGTAATAGCTCAAGCAGTTGGATGCCCGTCTCTCACATGGGAGGTCCCATGTTCGGTTCTCAGTGCCTCCTAAAGAAGACGAGCAGACACAGTGAGCAGACAGATGAGGGAGCCATCTGGGGCGGGGGGACAGAAATGACGAGTGAGAGTTAGGCTGGAGGACAGGGTAAGGGATAAGAAGGGAGAATGGAGCTGGTGTGTGTGGAAGGAGTGGTGGGGTGAGGGGAGCAAAGGGGGTGCTGAGAACAGGTGAGACACCGTTAGGCTGAATTTTAGGGGTAAGGCTGGGGTGGTAGAAGTTTTGGAAGGTTCTGAATGCCAAGCTGACTTTGGACTTTGTCCTATGGATTAATGGGTTTCACACAATTTTAGCCATAGAGTCCTTTGTTCAAATGAGGTCCTGTTTGGAAGTCCAGTAGGGAAGAAGATGATGGTTGTGGTTGACGGTGGAGGGAGAGTCCCACCTCTCAGTCTCCCTCTCCCCATCCTCTCCATGGCACTCAGAGCTGCACCCAGCACCTTTGAAAGCCTCCCTGGTGGAGAATGAATCAGAATAGACCCAGCTGAGTTTCTACCCTGGAGGCCTGAGAAAGGTGTATGAGGGTCTCGGCAGCCCAATCCTCAGGGCCCATCCTCAGGCTTTGTGGGCACCACCCTCAAGCCCCCTCGTGAGGTCCCTCACCCCCAACCCGTTTACAAGTCAACGGTGGTATCTACAGGAAAGCTCAGGTCCAGCTATCAGTTCTCCCTGCAGAGAACGACTGGCTTTGCAGTGAGAATAGGGTTTGAGGGTCAGGGAGGGAAACCCTGGGATGTGCAAGCTGGGTGTTCCGCGGGGGTCCAGGTGAGGGAGTGCAGTGGGCCTCCCTGAGCATCAGGCTCAAAGGCAGGGCCCTCCAGGAGGCACCTCCCCCAGGATTTACCCCCGTGGGGCTGGCACTTCCCTCTCCACACGACTCCTCCACTGGCAGCTCCCACGCACCTAGCCCTCGGCTTGGACAGAACTTCCTTTGGAAAGCCTTCCCCGCCCCTGCTCTGTGTCCCCGCTGCCCTGGGCTGGCCTCATTTTTGCAAGAATTCCCAGGTACCATAATTGTCTGCCCGTTTGTCTCTCTTTGCTAGATTTGAAGTTTGAGGCTGATGAGTCTATGGCCAGTGCTGGATGCAGAGAAAGTGCTTAATAAATGCTGGCGAAAGCATGAATGACTGTTACTCCAGCACCGGTATAGGGGAAGAAGAGCCAGCTGCAGCATGAAAGAACATTGCTGACCAGGGGAGAACTTCTGAATGGGACCAAGGCCCGGCCGGGGAGGGGTGGGGAAGAGAGCGCAGGCACTGGGCTTGCAGGGGAGGGGTGGGGCGTGCACCTCCTTGTCTTTCCAGCTGGGGCATCGCCCTCCAGGTGGTACTTGCTCTGGGTGTTGTCCACCTGTTCACGTGTGCATACACCGAGGTGTTCTAGGTAGATCTTTATGTCCCTGGTCTGAATACACAGGTAGAGCTGCCCGAGTGTATGCACATGACAGGAGTAAGTCGGGTGTGCCCATGGGAGGGACATCTTTGTATGCGCAGCTCTGTGTGCAGGGCATGTCCGGTGTGCCCTTGTACCTGTGCCTCTGTGCTGGTGCGGCTGTGCATGCACGGGGCGGGGTGGGGCCCGTGTGTTCCATCCCTGTGCCCTGATTAGCCCTCCCTTGGAAGCATTTAGGTGACGATTTACAGCTGCACCTGACCCTGGCCTCTCTGCCCCATCCTGCGTGTGCTGCTGCGGCTGCCCCCTGGCCCCTGGCCCCCCTCTGCCCCCTGGCCACATAACTGTGATTTATGGGTGGCCTGTGGGGAGCGGCCCCTCCCCACCGCCCACCTCTCCCAGCTCCTGCACCAGATGGACGGCCTGCTGCTCCCAGGAGCAGCTCCGCCAGGGCGGGTGAGGCGGGCTGACCGCTGCCAGCCCCGGCGCAGGCTCCGCCCTCACCACTGCTCACCCCCTCCCAGGCCCTCCCCGTCATCCTCGTTCTTGGCTGTTGGGATTGTGAACTGAGACGGGAGGTCAGAGTCTGTGACACAGGACAGAAAACTGCCTCCAGTCCTCCATTCATCTCCACCCCAGACACAGATAGACAGATGGACGGACACGCACAGATAAAGGCACCGAAGGGTCCTCACACAAGGCTGCTCCTAGAGTCAAGTCTGACAAACGTATGCGTGGGCGAACACACACAGTGAGGGGCATGGGGGGGGTCTGCATATGTATGTGGGGGGCTGGGAAGCAAGCCAGCCCCCCTGCAGCCAGGCCAAGCCTCCCGGCCCCCACCGGGGTCCCTGGCCCCATCCCCGTGTCCACACTCACTGCTGCCAAAGGATGTCTCTGGCTCGCGCCAATCCAGCAAGAAGGCCCGCTCAACCAGCAAGGGCATTTCTGGGGGGGTGTGGGTGCCTCCCAGGTGGGTCCTCGAGGGCTGGGGCTCAGACATGTACCCCCAGGCTGGCGTTGCTGGGTGCAGGGCTGGGGGTGGAGACACCCAGGGCTGTGTCGGGTTGAAGGTGAGCTATGGAAACAAAAAGATTGGAGTAAATTATTATTCCCCCCATGGCTTTCCCAAGGAAAGTGGAAGCAGCAGCCTGAGGCCCGTTTTCCTATTTGATGGGGAATCAGATAAATGGCAGGCAGCTTGCTCTGATAAGGCCTTGCTCTGGGCACAACCTCTCTCTCTGAAACCCTCTTACTATGCATAGAGGAAGGCTATCTGTGCAGCTGCACCTTGACACAAATATATCTGCACCCGAGATGAAGCAATTCCCCCAGAAATTACAGCAGGGGGATTGCATCTGAGGAGGGGCCCTGGGGAGGGGCGGGGGCTGCAAGGGAGGGAGGAAGGAGGAGAGGCCTGGGCTTGGCAGGGAGAAGAGGGAGGTGGCTGCGAGATTGGGAGTCGGGAGGAAGGGGTCAAGAGGACTGCACCGGGGAGGGAGCTTGGAAGCATCTTTGTAGAAAATTTATACATTTTTTTCCCACCAAGCAGCTCACACAGAAATATTCTCTTCCTCCTGTATCATCTTTGTAATAGGGCAATCCTCCGCAACACGCTCCCCCCCCACTTCTGCACTTGTCAGTGTCTTTTCTAGAATTCAAGTTAAAATATGCAGATGAGAAAAGAGATTTTACAATTAGTCACCTAAATGGAGGAGTCTCAGCTCCTTAAAAAATGTTCTTTTTGGAAAATTTCAGGAGTCGTAATGTGATTTAAGTAAGTACATAAATAGATACTTTTGAAAAGATGGAGAAGGCAGGTTCTGACTGTCTCAACACTCAAAACACTTTTCCAGCTGGCGCACAGCTCCCTGAGGGGTGTGCCCGTGTGCCTGCAAAACCAGGCGTAACTCTGTCTGTTCGTTCGTCCGTGTCTGTGTGTTCTCGCGTATATGAATCTCCCACGTACACACATGCACACGGCTCTTCTCCCTGCACCTGGCAATCCACTGGTTTCCCTGTCCCCTCTACCATCGGTGTCTGCGCATCTCTGTGAGCTTATGTGTTCTGGCTTCCCTCTTCCCAAAGTCAGGAACTGGAGGCTCCAGTTTCCTAGGACGTCTCCAGAAAGCTCGCTGGCCTCAGTAAGGGAAACTTGAGGGAGAGACAGCCTATCAGGTCCCAGGGCCCCCTGTCTCCTGCCAGACACCCCCTTCCCTCCTAGCTCCTCCCTGGCAGCAGGGCTTGGCAGGACATGGACGTGGGGGAGGGGCAGTGGAGCCTCGGGGGATGAGGTTCTGTCCCCAAAGCTCTGGGAATTGGGGGTACAGAGTGGGCTTGGGGGTGGAGACGGGCAACAGGAGGCATTGTGTGTGTGTGGGGGGAGGTGAGGGGAGGAAGTGGAGGCCAAGTGCCTGCGCGGGTGAACCCCTCCCTCGCCAAATTGGCACCTGCCGTGGGTCTGACTGCCGGAGCAGCTGCGAGACACAAGAGTCAGCCGACAGATGCCCAGGCCCCAGCCTTTGTCTGAGCAAGAGAAAAATCACACCCTCCCCTTCACCCCTTACGGGGGCTGAGGCTGGGAGGTTTTACCCATTTCGCTCTCCAACTCCATCACCCACCCTGGAAAGCAACAGGGGTCGTCATCCTGTCCCCCACCTTCTGGAATTTGAGGGGTGGTGGGGAAGATGGAGGAAAGTGAAGGTTTGGGGGAGGGACTTTGAAGCCCTCTGTCCAAACAGTGTGATAAACTCCCAGAACTCACCTATCTCAGGGGGTGGTGGTCGTGGTGTTGGGGGGGTTGGGGGGGTGAGATGGGGGGAGTGTGGGTGTTCTGACACGTCAGCCTAATGCAGCTGGCAGGCAGGAAATCAGGCTTTTTGACCCATCTCTGCCAATTAGTTCACTCTTCTGGGCCTTGCTTTCCTCACCTGTAAAATGTGTCATTCTAACGACAGATGCAGTGTTAAATGACACGGACAACGATGTCTTTCAGACACAGTTTAGACTGATGCGGTAAGAATGGCGCTGGTTGTGACTGTATTTCACCTGCTCTTGGTTTGGGCTGAGCCTGGAAGAGCTCAAGGTCTGGACTCGCTGCAGGAAATCAGCCCTGGACAGTGAGTAGCCTCTTCCATGCTGGGGGTTCTCCAGTCTCAGCGGCAAAGCTGGCTTTGGAGACAGACTGGGGAATAGGAGCAGCCCTCTAGGGGCAGCTATCGTGGCTAATCAGGCTGAGGCATGTTGAGGGCAGGGGACTGGCCCTGTCTTCAATTTTCCTGCAGTGGAGGTTGCTAGGGTCAGGGAGCCCAGGAACTGTTCCTGCAGAGCAAGTAAGACAAAGGAAATGTTCCCGGAGAAGTCCAGAGGGCATTGATAGGTGCCCTATTGTTCTCCTATTGGCAAGCTGGTCTCTACTTTGGGCCATGAACCTCCCTCGTAGTGAGACCGTGGCTATCATTGGTCTCACATTAAAACATAGTTGCACTCATCCTTGTATGTCATTGACTGCCATTGATCCTGATATTGGAGTATTGATTTCTGCATTGGGACATTGATTCCACTCAACCAACTCTGAATTAGGGCATTGATCTCTACATTGGGCTGTTGACTCCCTTCGTCACCCCTATGGTGGGATATGGATTCTTCTGAACCAACCCTGAATCAGGACATTGATGTCCACATGGGACATTGATTATTAGCCAAATCTTCATTGCAATATTGGGACACTGATTTATTCATCTCCTCTAGTATCTGGACAGTACCCACCATCCAACCCTGAATAAGGACACTGATTTTTATTTTAAACCATTGATCATTTAATGCCATTGGTCATTCATTCATTCCATGTGCTGTGTCAGTTTTTGTGCTAATGGTTGGGATCGCTGTTTTTCATTCTTTTCCTACCATTGGTCCCCAGATTAAGACCCCAATTTGCCTTCAATCCTCATAGTTGAACACTGACCTGCTTCCTTGTATCCATCCCTGCTGCGATGAGTTCAGAATAAAGTTCCTGTCTATCAGCCAGGTGAGGAGAGCACAGTGAGGTCGGGATCATGTGGATTTGGTACCAATATTAGAAAAAGCATTGATTTTGGATTCATGAGTTTGAATCCTGGGCTCTACCGCTGACCAGCCCATTTCCTTATCTTTCAAGTGGGGATAAGGACACCTACCTTTCAGGTTTCCTGTGTATCAGAGGACATCAAATGGGACCTGGACTATAGAGGGCCCAGTACTTTATACAAGGCTTTCCCTTCCCTGCCCACTTAGCTCCCCGGCTTAGGGAGATGGCTCTTAAATTGACACATCCATGTGCGCTCCTTCACATGCTACTGCTGGGCCGACCGTCCCTCTTCCCAGATCCACCATGGGTGGAGAAGCCCTCTTGGAGCAGCAAGTCTTTTTTTGTAAAAATCCACATTATACAGATAGCAAAAAGGAGAGCAACTTTTCCACCCTGAGCCTCCATGTAATTACATATTTTGGCCGTGTGCTGGGCCGGGGATAAATCTGTATGGTAATACAGGCCAATGGCTTACAATGTAGGCACACATGCTAATTTTTAAACCACAAAATCGCTGCTGTTTTTCATTTCCATTTCCGGCAACACTGGCAGAGATTAGGTCCCATTAAGCACCACGGGGCCAGACCTCCCCCTGGCCTCCTGTGGGGCTCCTCTCTGCTTTCCCGGGCTCTTGTGGCCTGGCTGAGGCAAACACATCCCTTCCTAATTGTGGGGCCAAGCTCTGCCAGGAGGACGTGTGCAGGTTGGCAGGCCCGAAAACGTCTTCTTCCCTTACCCCCAGCTGGGCTGGGGCCGGGTCTCCCTCGCACCCGTGCTCAAGTGCCCAGGGGAATTGAAATTCCAAGCTGATACCTCTCCCTGTGGAAGAACAAGGCAGGCTGCCTTCCCCAAAGCCCCAGCGCTGCCCTCCGGCCGCGAGAGCCAGGACTCGAGCCCCTGATTCCTTTAGCCCTAGCCCAGACCCACCGCGCCCTGTGACCTGTGCAGGGTCACGGCTCCCTGCGGACCTGCTTTTCCCATCTGTCGAGCCCAGGAGAGGGGGAAGTAGGCGATCTGGACTATTCCTTCCCGCTCTAACATTCTGTATTTGAATGTCCTGTTCCCCCGCTAAAAGGCAGTGCTGACAGCAGCTGACACTGGTCACACACTTACCGTATGTTGAACTATAAATGTTCATTATCTCATTTAAGCTTCCCCTTGACCCCCTGGGGTGGCACAATGTTAAAGAGCAAATCCCGGCTTCGCCTGGCCCAGGCCGGGTGACTGCAGTTTCCTCATCTGTGAAATGGAGTGCAATTAATAACAGTACTCCTTCACAAGGTGTTATGGAGATCAAATGAATTGCCCTCATGTATATAAGACACATAGAACACCGCCCGGGAACACGGTCATCGTTGTGTGCATGATGACGCTATTATTTTACAGGTAAGGAGGAAGGGGTTCAGAAAAGGACAAGTAACTCACCAGAGGCCGCTCCCCTAGAACCCAAACTGGACCCCAGGCCCCCACCGTCTCTCCACTAGATGCTTTGCCCCCTTTGCCTTTTTCTCGCACAAAAGCCTCCCCACCCAGTGAAGCTGGGCAGGCGTCTCTGCTTCCCTTCATTCCCCCCATCCTGGGCACCAAGCAAAAACGGCCGCAGAGAGATGCTGAGCTGAGCAAAAGGGGCCCGAGTGGGCTCTGGCCCGGCTGCCACCCCGACCTTGACTCCCAGGGGTACTCGGGCACAAGGGAGCCCCCAGGCTCAGCCGGTCGCTGGGGTCTGGGCAGACCCTCTGCTTGTCTGACAGCGAGGAGGGGAGGGGCCGCGGAGGCGCTGGGCCCGGCCCCCTCCCATTCTCCATCCATCTGCACCCAGAAGCAGCCAAGCGCGCCCGGCCGCCCCGCCCCCTGCCGCCCCCTCCCGTTCTCCCCTCCCGGGCAAGGACTGCCCCGTCTCTGGAGGGGGACCTGGTCTGTGCTCAATTTCATGCCACTTAATTCTCAAGTCTGGCCGTGAAAATGGCAACAAATCGGCCACAACTGCCCAAACGTCCCGTCCCCATCTCCGATGTCTCTCCTGCAGCCCCCTCCTCCATCTGACAGCCCCTCCCTCATCAGACCGGAGTGGCCGAGAGTTGGGAGCGCCTCTCTGCTGACCCAGGCCCTGCCGGGCTCCCTTCCCTGCCCCCCACCCCCACTTCCCTTCACTAGAGCCACAGCCTGGACCCCTGAGGCGATCCCCTCATTTGCTCCAAGTGCATGTTCAAGTGTTTTACTTTGAATTTTAATGCTACCATGTAATGCTTATTATATTGACTTGAATCATTCAATGATTCAAGTTTCAGAAGACATAAAAGGGAGGGTGAATATCTCCCTCCCACCCTGCCCAGGTCGCTCAGTTACCCCCACCTCCACAACCCCTCCCAACGCAGCCAATGCCCCCAGATTCTTGGGTATCCTCCCAGAGATCTGTTATGTAAAAGTAAGCAAATACAATAGACAGATTTTCTTGCCTTTCCCACAAATGGTGCCAATCTGGTCTGCGCATCAGTTTCCACGGACCCACACATCCTGGTGACCAGAGCCTTCTCCTCACCTGCCACCCCTCCAGGAGCAATTTGAAATTCTGCCCCCATCTCTGCTCCCCACCCCCATGAGAGTTTTGGAGTCAGACAGACCAGAATTCAAGCCCTACCTATGCCTCCTACTCCCTGGGTGAACTTGACAAGTTCCTGTCCCTCTTTGGGCCTCAGTCTCCAACTCAGTAAAATGGGGGTGACTACTGGGGACGCAAGGGTGTCTTTGTTTGCCAGAGTTGCCGTAACAAAGTACTGCAGACTGGGTGACTTAACAAAACAGAAATTTATGGTCTCGCAGTTCCAGGGTCCAGAAGTCCAAACTCAAGATGTCAGCAGAGCCACGCTGCCTCTCGAGTCTGTAGGGAAGGACGTGCTCCAGGCCTCTCTCCTGGATTCTGGTGGTGGCTTGCTGGCAATCCAAAGCATTCCCTGCCTCAGTCTCCCCTTATCTTCTAAGGACACCAGTCCTAATGAGTAGGGCCCACCCTAATCCAATATGACCTCATCTTAACTAACAACATCTGCCAAGACCCTATTTCCAAATAAGGTCGCAGTCACTGAGCCAGGGGTTAGGGCTTGAGTGTGTCTTTTGGGGGGATACAATTCAACTTCTAGCAGTGGGGAAACAGGATAATGGGCGCAAAGCACCAGGAGGTGAAGATAATTGCTCACACCTGCCCCCTTCCCTCTTCTGTTTCCCGCCCCCCTAGTCAGGTGAATGTCTTTGTGCTTCATGGCCTGTCTCAATGTCACCTCTCTGAGACGCCCCCTCCCTCCAAAACGACGGGATCAGGCCTCTTCTTGGTGTCTCTGGTGTTTGGCCTGCCTCAAAGAGAGTGCTTGTCCCAGTGGCGGTGTGTAACCATCTGTGCTCATCTGGTCCCACAAGGCTGAGAGCAACTTGAGGGCTTCGGATCAGGTGTGCTTATGACTTTCTCCCCCACCCCACCCCTACCTCTGAGCTGATGAGAGCGACAGGGGCTGGTCCAGAATTAAGGAAGCTTCACTTAAGAGCAAAAGATGAATCATAATAGAAATCCACCCGGTCAGCAGATGGTAGAAGCAAGAGGGAGCAGAACAGGAATTTTAGGAGAGACAGAGGAAAAAGGGGCGGGGGCATGTAGTGACCTGTGAGATTTTAGGGAAAGGCAGAGTTTTGCTGCCCATTGTGTGATGTAATTTCTTTCCTTGCCCTGTGGCTTGTTAAAATTCAGTAAAGGCCTCATTGCAAATCAGAGTTTTTGGAGGTAGTTCGGGTTTCTTTTGGATGTGACTCGGGCTGAGGCTGTCTGAGATTTATTCAGGTTTCATTGTCCATCCTGAGCCTTGCTTAGCAGGAATACAGAATGATATAGAGATGAGAAGGGCAGGTGGAAGGAGGGAAGGGAAAGCTCTTGCAGGCTGTGGCTCTCAGGTCCTTTTCTGGGTAGCCCACCTGATAGACAATGCTCATGTCATCGTAGAGACATGTTTCCCAGGGAGCCCCAACGTTTGAAGAACCACCTCCCCACCCTCTGTTCCCCGAGACTGTGTATAAATAAAGCCTTATGATTCATAATTGGCACAAATACTAAGGATTCATCAAAAACATTCCCTCACATGGTTGTGGTACAGAAGGATGGGATGGAGGTGGGCTGTGATTCTTTGTCAGCCTCTTCTTTCTCCCCCCTCAAGCAAGAAAATCAGGAAGCATGTGAGAGTGAGCAGTGTCTTTATGGGGATAACCTTGATCCTGCTATTATTTATAAATACAGATGAAATCATTTACTAGCCTCTGAACCATGTTCAGAATGAGACGCACTCAAAGAACGCGATGCACAAGAATGAGACGCACTCAAAGCCAATTGCAATGAAGCAGTTATTCCAATACTGTGGAGAACTGTTAATTTGACTAGGGGACGATATTCATGTGGGTGAATTAATGAAAGGACAATGAAATATCTGCTGGTTTATGCAGAATCCAGAATTTGGAGGAGTGAAGTGGAAACAGCCCTGGGCCGAGAATCCAGAGTCCTAGATCAACCTTGGCTTTGTCACAAATGTACCCTGCAACCGTTGGCAGCTTTTCACCCTTCTACATGCCCTGATTTCAGCACCTTTGACATGAAAAACTGGACTAAGCCAGTGATTTTTAAAGTGGGTTCCCTGGATCCCCTTAAGGACTTGAGTCTTTAGGTAAGTTATTTAAGCTATGTGCCTCAGTTTCCTCATCTGCAAAAGGAGGATAATGATAATTAATCTATCTGCCTCATAACTTATTTGGCAAATCAAATGAGATAAATTTAGCATGTCCAGTCTCTATACTATGAGACTTCTAGATAAATATTACTTTATTTTACTCCTTCCAATAATCTTGTGAGGTCAGATTGATGTTATCATTTTAATTTCAATTTCCAGTTGTTTATTACCAGTGTATAGAAACATAGTTGACTTTTGTATACTGTGCTGCAAGCTTGCTAAACTTACTTATTAGCTATAGCAGCTTTTGTCGTTGATGACAATGATTTATTAGGGTTTTCTATAAAGACAAGCACTTGGTCAATGAATAAAGACAATTTTTCTTTTCCTTTTACAACCTGTATACATTTTATCTCTTTTTCTTGCCTTATTGCACTGGCAAGGAACTCCAGTACAGTATGGAATAAAAGTGATATGAGCAGACATCCTTGCCTTGTTCCTGGTTTTAGGGGCAAGACTGTCCCCATAGTACAGGTGAAACTGAGTCACAAAAAAGTTCAGCAACAAGCCTAAGTGTCTGCAGCTAGTGACAGTGCTAAATTAGAACCCAGATCTGCCTGGCCACAAAGCTTGTACTCTACTGCTCCAAGCTTTGTAAATAGTAAAGTCCTGCACAAAAGAGCAGGGTTGTGATAACTTCCTCTTTGTAGTCCCTCAGTTCCCTGCCCAGGCCCAGGCACATAGTGGCTGCTCAGTGAAAACTTGCTGTTTGGAAGTGGTGGGGGTATATGCCAGAGGGTGGTATGGGGCGGTCTCCTGCCTTGAGGTGGAGGTGCGCAGTGAGGTTGGGGGTGGGGAAGTTTACATCCCACTCTGGAGCCTCACTTCAGGAGGAGTGTTTTCCTGGGTGGCAGGAAAGTTATCACTTGGGGAAAACAGGGGCCTTGATTTGGATCAATTTGAGGGCAAAGGAGGTATGGGGTACCCATGTCTAAGAAGAAGAGGTGATGGATTAAAGTGGGCATTGTGGAAACAGACTGTCTAGGCTTGAAGTCCAGTTCTACTTCCTACCAGGTGTGTAATTTTGGGCAAGTCACCCAGCCTCACTGTGCTTCATTTTTCTTATCTGTAAAACAGGCATACTTGCATCTCTACCTCATAAACTCCTTGTGAGGGTTACGTGAGTTAATATATGGTAAATGCCCCATGATAAGTGTTATGTACGTGGGAACAACTATCATTTTTATTAGGTCACAGGACTATTGGGGGGTTGGGGTACACCAGGGACTGTTCCTCTTCCCCCTTTGAAAATAAACACACACACACACACACATTGCATCGACCCTCCACAGTTACAGAAAGAAAGTTGTCTGTCAAGTGGCCAGGTCATGAAACCTCTCTGAGTCTCATTTTCCCAGATACAGAATGGGATGCTGGGCCCTAGCTCGTTGTGTGGAGCAGCCTGGGAAAGCACCGTTAACATTAGGTAATGGCAGAAATAATGACATCTTCCAGGTGCCTTCCCTCTGCAAGGCAGCTGGGGAGCTTAATCTGCGTGTCCTCACTCATCTTTCCAGCAACCTGGGAGGTAGACGCGTGATCCTGTTTTCTACCGGAGAAAGCCAAGCCTCAGAGCGATCAAATGACACAAGGGCGTGCTGCTGCCGCAAGGATCAAACCTAGGTAGGCCCATCTCCAAAGTCTGGGTTGTTGATCTTTGTGCCCAGTTCTCCTGGTGCCCGGGGCTCGAGCTGCAGCCTCTGGGCACAGGTGCCCCCTCCCCCAGGCCTCCCCTCCCGGCCCCTCCCTCGGTGAGGGGCTGCCCTGCCGTCTCTTGCTTGTCCAGCCAAATGTGGGCGGCCGGCGGGCAGCTTTGGTGCATGAGGCAGATGGGACCTTCACAAAAGCCCCTGCACCTCTCCAAGCTGGTCCCCCCCACACGCCTGATTACTCCCCAATACCCAAGTTACCATTGATACAGTGGGGCCGGGTGATTCAATTAGTGCAGCCGGCATGAAGGCAACAGCACAAAGAGCTGGGGTAGTTAGAAACTCATTTTCTTTTGATTATTATAGCATCTCACACGTGGAAGCAGAAAATTATAGGCTCATGTGTCTTTGCTTAATATCCTCTGGGGCCAGATTTGTCGTCATGTTGAAGTTAGCTGTCAGAATTGACAAAATCATGTGGAGTTGATGGATTTACAGTGCCTGCGCCCGGCCAAGCTGGAGAGGCGCAGACCCACAGAGGCCCAGGGAGCTCCACACACGCGCGCTCCCAGAGGCACTTGCACACATACCCCGTGCCGCACGGTCACACCGCACAGACTCCCAGCTCCCAAGCACACTCCGCATTACGTGCATTGGCGGAGAGTCATGCACAGATGCACACTCCCCACACCCTTACACGTGCCCCTTCAGACCTACACGTGGATACACGCACGCTCACACCCCAAGCACTGGTACACCCCCACAGACACACAATACTCACACCCTGCACACTGCTACACACTCACCCAGGCTCACACAGGATCCACACCCACTCACCTGGGTGCGCCTCACCTAGACACCCAGAGACCAGACCACGTATAGTGACAGGCAGGTACGTGCACATTTGCCTTCCACGCTGACATCCCCCAACCAGATGCACAGGCACCCACACCCCCAACATACTGACACACACCCACGCAAGCGTGTACACACACTCACCCCTGCCCAGACACACAGATACTTAGCCCTGCACACTAAGACACGCCCACTTAGACACCCACTCGGGTATTCTCACACACTTTGATATGCACCCACCCAAACGCACAGGTACCCCCATACATACTGATACACTCCCAAACACGTTCAGAAAGACTCACACCCACACACAGGCTGATAGGTTCCCATCCAGACTCGCGTGTACGAGAGACCACCCCGTTTCACGCTCTCGCACGCCCATATCCACACTGACCCATACATGAGTCACACAGAGACAGGTGTGCATACCCAGAGCAAGAGACGCACAAACCTACAACTTGCACAGGCACAAAGACACAGTGGTGCACTCACACAGGTACGCAGGCACCCGGACAAGCACACCAACACGCAACACAGACAAAACACGGGCATTCTCAGAGGCTCGTGTGCGTGAACACGGCAGGCGCCTTCCAGCTGCCCCCACGCAGACCCCTTTTCCTCCCCTTTCTCTCCTCGCCCGCATCCTGGGCTGCCCTGGCTGGCAGAGCGATAGGCAGCTAGAACAGGCTGAGGAGGGGGCACTCCCCCTGCCCCCCGCGCCTCGTGCACCCCAGCCCCGGGTTTCTGGTTGTCCAGGAGGTGCTGTGGGGTTGGCAGTGAGGAGCGGTTGTGTGCTCAGGAAGGGGGAAGGGGCAGAAGGGATTTAACCTTCCCTGAGCCTCTGTTACTCTCTCCATTTTACCTATGAGGAGACCAAGGCCCAGTGAAGGTAAGCACTTCCCCAAGGATATTGGGGTGCTTTTGTGACGATTAACCAAAGGAGCCGCTTCTGGGCAGGGCATACAGGTTGGTGGGTGCATCGCGGCTGAATTCCAGGGTACAGCCTTCCTCAGCCGCTGTGGCCACGGGGCAGTGATGCGAGGGCTCAGAGCTCTCCCAGGGCAATTCCTGGGCCAGGAAGAGGAAGGCAGCCTCCTGTCGGAAGGTTCCTTGGAGTGGCCCAGGCCTGCCGTCTCACTGTAGAGAGGGAAACTGAGGGCTATGGAGGAGATGCTGAGGACTGCATCCCGGGCTCCCTGGAGAGAGCAGAGGAGCCCTCCCGCCCTGGGCTCTGCTCAGGGCAGCGTACAGTCCCAGTGCCATCCCTGTCGTGGGGAGAGTGGCTCCGAGACCAGGTCTGGCTCAGACAGGGCGGGGTTGGGCCTGCGTGACACCACGGCAGCTCTGAGTTAGTGTGGATCATCCGGGGGGCGGAGGAGCCCGTGGTCACCCAGCCCAGGCTCCAGAGAGATTGGGCTCTGCCTCTGAGGGCAGGGGTGACGCATCTCCACTCCTGGAACCTGTGATCTTGGCTCGGCCAGCCTCCACCCCCTGGAAAGAGGCCCGTGAACCCTGCCTGCGCTTCCCCTGCCTGCCATGTGAGAGACACTGGACCAGGTCGCCTCTCCGCAGCCCTGTGAGGTTGTTCTTATCACCCCTATTTGGCCAAGAAGGGGCCCGGCTGACACTCAGAGGAGATAAATAACTGGCTCAAAGCCACGCAGCTGAAAGAGATGGGACTGGAACCCAGGGCTGTTTGACTTCCCAGCCCTTACTCACTCCTCTCCGTCGCCCAAGGCTCCCTTACCTCCAGCATAGCAGGCAGGGTGGGACCTCTTAGCTTGGCTCGGCCTTAGGGCTCAGGGTCTAGCTCTGGTTACCCCCCAGTCTATCCCTCTGGGTGGGAGGTGATGGCTACAGTGGGAAAAGTATGGGCTTTGGGGATCTGGGCAAGCTGGGGTTAAATCCTGTCTCTACAACCAACGAGCTATGTCACCTTGGGCAAATCACTTTGCCTCTCTGAGCCCAGTTTCCTCATCTGTCAAATTGAGATGATGATATCTCCACTATAAGGGCTGCAGAGAATATATATGCAAGGCTTAGGACCTGGTGGAGGTTTAATACACGGCTCTCCAGCAGGCCCAGGGGGGAGTCCTGGGCCCGAGGGTCCATGGAGCATTGGAATAGATTCGTGGACTTTTCAAGACTCCAGACATCATTCAGGCCAGAGGGCCTCAGACTTGACTGCACATTTGAATCACTGGGTGAACTTTAAAAAACTGCCAGCGCCCAAGCCCTTCTCTCAGAGAGTCTAGTTTAATTAGTCTGGGGTGGGGTCTGGATCTTTTTTTTTTTTAAATGCTCCCCAGGTGACTCTAATGTGCCACCAGGGCTGAGACCTACTGTGCAGGCCCTCCAAAGTGCTCTCGGCAGCATGGCATCACCTGGGGGCTTCTTGGGACTGCAGTGCCGCACCCCAGACCCAGTGAATCAGACCACACCTCAGGAGGCCCTCCCCACATCGTACTCATTCTTATTAGAGTTTGCTAAGCCCTGTTCAGGAAGACTCGCTCATTTGAGAGATAAGCGAGCTGAGGTCCAGGGAATGTCAGTTGCCACAGCAGGTTCAAAACTCAAGTGAAGGGAAGAGGATGTGGCTCAAGTGATAAGGCCTCCGCCTACCACATGGGAGGACCCGAGTTGGATCCCTGGGGCCTCCTGGTGGAAAAGGAAGAAGAGAAAGTGTGCCTGCACTGTGAGACAGTGCCCACGCAAGCAATGACACAGCAGAAGAGAGACGAAGGGGAGAGTCAAGGTGAAGCCCAGCAGAGACCAGGAACTGAGGGGGTGCAAGTGACAGGGAACCTCTTTCCATATCAGAGGTCCCCTGGATCGAACCCTGGTGAGTCCCAGAGGAGAAAAAAGGGAAGAGAAGACAAAAAAAGAGAGATTCAGAAGATCACGCAGTGAATGGACACAGCCAGCAAAAACAGCAGGGTGGGGGGAAGGGAATGGGGGAAAATAAATAAATAAATCTAAAAAAAAAAAACCTCACGTGACGGTCCCATTGACCTAAACTAAGTCTCTTCTCCAGAAAAGGAAACAAGGAACCATACATCCTCAACCAACTTCTCAGAGCGGGATTCCTGGTCAGCGCATCCCTAGTTGCCCATCTCCAGCCACCTCTGCTCATTCTCGCCTCCTCCATCTCTGCCTGGTCTTGGAGATATGCTAATCAGTGTGGGAATCCACCCTTGCACATAATTATCATATATGAGATGCTCCCCATCTCGGGATAATTTTCTCATCTGCATAATCGTATTTGACTTCCTTACGGATGTAAAAAAAAAAACAACCCTTACCTTGGGCAAGTTAATCTTCGTTGATTGAATATCAAAATTCATTTGAATGTGGGAGAAGAGTTTTTCTTCCTCAGCAGCAGAACACTGAATCTGAAAGCCTTGCTCAGCTGAGGGTGGAGGGGTTTAGCTTTGTCTGTCCTCGCCCACCGGCCGGCCGGTTAAGGGGCCCTTCTCTTCCCAGCCACTTTCCTCCGTGGCTGCGGGCTTCTGCTGCCTCTCTCTGTTTTGTCTGTCTTTCTGTCTCTGTTGCATCCCTTAGTGCCTGGGTCTTTTGGGTCTGCTCCTGTTTTCCCTGGGTTTCCTTTCCTTCTTGGCTTCCCTTCCCTTCCCCTTTCTCCTGTGACTTCTCTCACCCTGCTTCGCCTCTCGGTGGTTTCCCTCCTGGAAGCCACTCTTTCGCTGTCTCAGACCTACCTTTACTTGTCTCTCTCTGGTGTGTCCCTACTCACCAAAAAAACCCAGCAGGAACTCGTTATAGAAGTGGCTGAGATCCTCAGGGAGAGAGAGGGCCTGGCCCAGGGTGGAGCTGGGCACGGGAAGGGGGCAGAGCAGGGTCCTGGGGCCTCCGAGGGCCTGGTTCTCAGGTCCTTGCCTGGGAGGCCCCTCCTCAGGTAGGAAAGCGTCATCCTACCCAGGAAGGAATGTTCCAGGTTTTCACAGCAATCCTGGTGAGTTGGGGAGTATTTTCCCATTTTACAAGATGAAGACATGCACCACATGTCTAAGTCCCAAGGGTAGTGGTGGGACCAGCATTTGAACTTGGGCTTTTCTAACCCTGAAGGCAGCTGATGGTGAACATTCCCCATGATTACCCAGGAAGAGGCTGAAGCCAGGCCTTCTGTTCCCAGCAACCCTTGAAGCAGGTGAATGAATCTGCCTGATGAGTCTAGAACTGGTTGACTCTCCTGTCTCCTCCCCTGTCTCAGGAATGACATTCAAGGGGCCGTCTGGGTTCAGGCCCTCGGAGGAGTTTTCAGGGAGAAAGGACACAGAATTTGTCTTCCCTCCAGGCAACCTGATCTTGTATTTCTTTCTGAAGGGCAGAAAATAGACTTCTGAGTTCCATCTCTGTGGGAGGATTTATGCCTGAGGCTAAGCCAGACAGAGCTGGCAGCACACACCTTGTATTTCTCTGTTTACTAGTTTATTCATACATTCATTTCTTTGCTGAGCACCTCCCATGCTCTACTTAAGCATCTTGGGAGGGACTAGTGATACAAAAATAATGAAACACAATTCCAGCCCTGGAGGAGTCCACAGTCTGGTCAAAAGCAGATATGGGAACAAATAATTATAATGTACTCTGATAAGTGCCGTTGCAGAAGTTTCTGTGTGTCCAACTTCCTCTGCCACAGAGAGTCAGGGAAGATTTCAGTCGAGAGGCAATATATGAAATGGGTCTTGAAGGATGAATAGGAGTTTTCTACAAAGAGAAGAGGAAGGATAGTACCTTAGTTTGCCAAAGGCTGCTGAGGCAAAGCACCAGAATTGGGTTGGCTTTTATAATGGGAATTTTATTTGGGATAAAAATTTACAGTTCCGAGGAAGTGAAATGTCCAGATCAAGGCACCATCAGAGATGCTTTCTCACCAAAGTCATCTACTGGTAATCCTGGTGTCTGGCCACATGGCAAAGATGGCCACTGATCTCTGCTGAGGTCTCTGCCTTTCCCTCTAGAATCCACCATCTCCTGGAGCTCAGCTGTGGGCAACTGGGTATAAGGCTTGTCTCTTTCCAGACCTCCTCTTTCAGTCTCTTGGGGCTTCTCTGTCTTTCTGCAGCTGTGCGCAAACCTTTTCCTTTTTTCTTACATGGCCGGGTCAAATATGGCAGAGCTCCCTCTTCTGTGCATGTCTTTCTCTGTGTCTCTGCTTTTATCAGATCCAGCAAGAGGGTGGAAACTCAACCTGAGTCAAGCCTCACTCCTGACATAGTCCAACCAAGGGAGTCTAACACCCACAGGAATGGATTAGTTAAAAAACATAATCACGGGAAGCAGATGTCACTCAAGCTACTGAGCTCCTGCCCACCACCTGGAGGTCCCTGGTTCTGTTCTTGGTACCTCCTAGAGAAGACAGCAAGCTGGCGCAACAGGCAGGCGTGGCAAACTAATGAAATAAGTTGATGCAACAAGAGACACAAGAAGAAAAACGTAATGAGAGACACAACAAAGCAGGGAACGGAGGCAGCTCAAGCCATTAGGTGCCCCCCTCCCACACTGGAGGTCCCAACTTCAGTTCCTGGGGCCTGCTAAAGAAACGAGGAAGACAAACTTGCTCTGACAGCAAGTACAAACAACAAGGGAGTGGGGAGAAATAAATAAATTAAGCTTAAAACAAACAAACATAATTTTTCTCTTTTTCGGGATTCATAAAATAATTTCAAACTGTCACAGTGGTGTTTCAGGCAGAGTGATCAGCATGTACAAACACCCACAAGAATGAAGACAAATTTGTTGGGGAATAGTGAAAATTTTGTAATTGAGCAAATTTTCTTTTCAAAGGTGTAGGTGGTTTTGAGAGAATGAGGCTGGAAACGTGGCAGAATACAAATTGTAAAGAATCTATTCGCCACAGAAAGGAGTTTAGGCTTTGTTCTTCAGGTAGAGGGAAACCATTTAGAAGTTCTGAACCGGGAAGTGAATATATTATTTGTTGGGGGTAATGTTGGCTGATACAATAAACCCCCAAGTTTCCATGGTTCCACCTCAGAGTCACAGTCCAGCCAGTATGGGTGCTTTGGGTGAGTGGTCACTTCTTCCACGTGGTAATCCAGGAACCCAGGCTTCTTTACCCGAAAGGTTGAGGAATCTTGGCAGGTTTTGGAATTCCACATTGGGCTGGTAGAGAGGGAACCAGAGAGGGTGGAGAAGGCACAGCTGCATCTTAATCACCTCGTCCCAGGAGCAACACACAACATTCCACTCAACTTCCATTGAGAGAAGTCGTCACATGGCCTCAACCATTTGCAAAGGGCTCTGCGAAATGTAGGTCCTGGCTGGGCAGTGCCTTCCAGCGACAATTCCCCTCTCTGAAGGGCAGAGAAGGCATTTTTGGTGGGCAGCTAGCTGCCTCTGCCGCGGGGTGACTTTTAGGACGGGCCCCTGGTGGCAGAGTAACAATGGACCAGGTTTGGAGGGGACGATACTAGAGAGGGGTTCCATAGGAGGCTGGTGCGGTAGTTCAGGAGGCAGAGAACAAAGGCCTTTGATTTAAACTGCTCACTCTGGACAGTCCCCTCCCTGAGGGCAGTGTGTGAAACAGAGAGTGCACAGGCTGGGGGACCTGGGTCCAAATCCTGGCTGCACAATGTACTCAAAGTATTATTTTGAGCAGCTTACGAACTTCCAAGCCTCAGTTTCCTCATCTATACGATGGTACAATAATGCCACCCAGTTTACACTGTCATTTTGAGTGCTTAGCTGGCACAGAAAGAAAGGGCCCAATAAATGCTAGACAGGGTCATCGTTGTTGCTGTTGTTATTCAAATGCGAACAGGCCAGAGTTCAAATGCCCTAAGTGTGACCTCAGACACTTAGCCTCTCTGAACCTCAGGTGACTCATCAATAGAACAGAGACGATAATAGCCGTGTTGTAGGGCCATCATATGGATTAGAGCTTTGTATACCTGGCACCTAGGGCAGCGCCAAACACATGGTAGAAGCAATTGTTTCATATTACTACTATCGTTAATGTTAGTATTGATGTTTTCGTCCCCATCATTATGATGCTCTCTGAATTCCCAGGGCTAGCTCCACGCTGGATAGTTGGTAGACAGCAGATCAGGGAGTGAATGAATGAATGACCTCCTTCAGAGGCTCCTTTTTGGTTTCTGGCCCCCTGACTTCGTTTCCTGTGGACGTTTTGAGCAGGGTCTGCGTTGTGGAGGGATAGGGTGGTGCCTAAGCGCTGGTGTGAGCAGGACCTGGTGGCGCGTCCCAGCTCTGCACCTGCAGGCCGTGTAAGCTCTGAGTCTCAGTTCCTCCATCGGCCGCACTGGACCGTTAACAGGACACAGCGCAGTGGGCTGTGGGAGGCGCAGCTGAGACAATGCCTCTAACCCGCGCCCAGGCCCTTGGAAGCCCTTGGGGCAGGACTTCGGTGGCCCCCTGGAGAACTGGGAGTGAGGGCAGAGGCTCCTTGCAGAAGCCGAGAGAAAGGGTGGGATCAGGCTGGGCAGTGCCTTCTGATTGCCAGGCTAGGCGGTTCTGACTGGACCTCCTTTCCTCATTCCTGGGCCACTGGAAAGGAGTCCTGGTCTCGGGGCTCCGCCTGCAGACTCTTCATGACAGAGCAAGGCGATGGGGAGCCCCATGGGGACACACTCTTCTCTGGGCTCAGCTGTCTGGGCTGGAGCTGGAGTGGAGCTGAAGGCCATTTGCAATTCAGATCTGGGGCAGATGGGAGGACATTGTTTCCCCGAGCTCAGGTCTAGGCAGCTGCCTAACTTCTTGCTCACATCCCCACCCCAGGCAGGCCCTTCCTAGCCTAGCCCGGTACTCAGCGCTGCTCTAACTGCCTCACAGCTGTTAACCGAAGGAGGTGAACAAGAAGGAGATGCTGTCATAACTCCATTTGCAGACAAGGGAGCTGAGGCCCAGAAAGGTGAAGCAAATTGCCCAAGGCCACATAGAGTCCAGGCAGAGACAAGATTCCCACCAGGCAGCCTGGCTCCTGCTTTACACCCTCTAAAACACCCCCCAGGGGCAGTGCCTCCTCTACCTGCACCAAAGCCCCGTGCGATGTTGCGTGGAGCGCCGTCCACACACCTTACAGAGCTCCTTCTGGGAACCTGCCCCAGACCTGGGGCATCTCCCACCTTCTCCAAAATCCACCCAGCTCTTGGACGTCACCAGGCTCAGGGTCTTCCCACTCCCCCGGCCTCGTTGGACCTCTGGGCCATCAGAGGGGCCCTTGGCCATACGAGTGGCCGGGCCTGGCGGGTGCGGGGACTCTCCGTGGGTGACCCCAGACACCTAGTTAATCAGGGCTGGAGAAGCATCTCAGATGGCCGGGACTGCAGGCTTCCTTCTCCCTTCCCACAAATGAGAGGAAACACCAGGGCGGAGCAGCATTACATCCTCCTCCGTCTCTCCAGCCTCGGTGGGACCCGAGGAGGCAGGGAGTGTGGGCTCCAGACGGATGAGTGAGGAGCCCTTCTAACAAGGCCCTCGGGCAGTCTTTGGTTCTTGGTGGAGAATAAGGTTCATTCCCTTCCTCCCTCCTCTCCCCCACCCCGGCCCCGCCCTGGCTCTGTGTCATCTCCCTCCGTGGGCTCCCACGCTGACGAAGGCGTTCATGTGTCCCCAGGTGGGAGGCAATGTGGTGACGGGGACGAGCCAGCGATGGAGCTGGGCAGAGTCCTCCCTGCTGAGCTGGGCTTTGGCCTCACCAGCTGTGTGACCCTGTGCAAGCCGCTTTCCACCACCGCAACCCTCTCATCCATGAAATGGGTAGCCGACTCTCCTTCGCAGGATTAGTTTGCAAATCCCATCAGCGAGCATCTGCGTAAGCCCCATACGGTTGGTGCGTAATTAACGAATGGCCCAATCGCTCCCCCCACAAGTTTTTGGTTCTCTAGTGGAACCCGTCCTCCTCCCTCTGTGACCTCTGACCCTCCCCCCCAATTCCATCTCAGCAGGGTCTGGGAGTCCCTTCCCCCCACGAGGCCCAGGGGGCCCAGAGAAATTAGACCAAATCAAAGCAGAAAATGAGTTTTCATTCATCTTGGAATGATGCGAGAGGTTACAGGCAAGACAAATAGCAGCCTCCCCCTCTTCCTTTATCACTGTCACCGCAATTAATAGGCTGTGGCCTTCGTTATCCAGGCCTCCGCTAAGGAGAGCACAGGCCCCCCGGGCGACACTAACGAGGGAGAGGAAGCAGGTCTGTCTCCAGCCAAGTTCTGTCCTGTGGCCATATGCTCACCTGGCCCTTCAGATTCGCTGGTGGGGTACAGCTGAGCTAGGAGGAGGTACAGCTGCACATAGGGCCACCAAAGAGGACCCAGCCCCCAGTTGTGGTGAGAGTCCCCCAATGCCCCCGAGAGCCCCCGGCCAACCCGTGCTATGATGATCGTCGCAGCCTCTCGTATTGCGACTGTCTCCACAGTGTCACGATTGCAAGGCACATCTCATTTCCTCTTTTGTACAACCACTTATGATCTGGGCATCTGTTGTTTGATTTTTCTGGTGAGGAAATGGGATTCAGGGGTCACACAGATTCGGCAGGGGGGATTTGAATACCAGTCTTCTGGACCCAGGAGTTTGGGCTTCTACTGCCTTATTCGATAGCCCGACCACATGGGGGAAAGCTCTGCAAGGTGGATCCCTAAAAGTCTCTGACTCCAGAATTTTAGTATGAAAAGAGCCTTGGAGATTACTGAGTGGGCAGTGGCTGCCTGCCCTGGCCCAGAGCTGGGTCCTCAGATCCTAGAAGGCCACTGAAGTCCATAGCTGAACCAAGTCTCTCATGCATCAAGATGAAGGCCCTTTTTCCAAGTCTGAGTAGCTACCCTTAAGATAGCATTTAAAACTAACTACTAAAAAATGAAGGCATTTAAAGGGTTACTGAATTCCTAGGAGGTTTTGCTCATTGGGTACTTACTCAATCAGTATATACTGTATTATTTGTCTATTGTTGTGTAACAAATTACCCCAAAACTTAGCAGCTTAAAACAACAACCAGCATTCCCTCTCACAGTTTCTGCAGGTCAGGAACTCAGGAATGCCTTGGCTAGCAGTTGTGGCTTAGGACCTCTCATGAGGTCACAGTCCTGTGTCAGCGTGGGCTGCAGCCATCTGAAGGCTCGACTGGGGCCGCTTCCAGGATGGCGCAGTCACGTGGCTGTTGGTCGGAAGCCTTGGCTCCTCCCCGCGTGGACCTCTCCACGGGATGGCGCACAGCACAGTGGCTGGCTGCCCCACTGCTAGTGCTCAACAGAGCAAAGCAGAAGCCACAGGGTCCTTTGTGACCTCACCTCAGAAGCTCTACCCTGTCACTGCTGCCACATGCTATTGATCACAAAGACCGTCCTGACTCAGGGTGGGCTGGGGACTATGCAAAGGTGTGAATCCCAGGCGTTGAGGGTCATTCCAAGCGGTGGCAATCAGACGGTCACTAGGCCATCTTGGAGGCGAGGTGCCACAGACACTTGAATCAAAAGAATATTTTGTGGGAGCAGATGTGGCTCAAGTAGTTGAGTGCCAACCTCCCACATGGGAGGTCCTGGGTTCGGTTTCTGATGCCTCCTAAAGAAGACAGACAAACAATGAGCAGACATCAAGCAAAGACAATGTGCAGACAACGGGCAAAACAACAAGACAATGAGCAAAAACTAAACCAAACTAAACAAACAAGAAACAAGACAAGGAGCAGAAAACTAGCAAAAACCAAAAAATTGAGTAGGAAGCAGTTGTGGCTCAAGTAGTTAAGCATCTGCCTCCCACAAGGCCCTGAGTTTGGTTCTGTTTTTTTTTCCTCCTAAAGAAAAAACAAACAGACAACAAGCAAAAAACAAGCAGACAATGATCACAAACAATGAGCAAAAACAATGAGCAAACAGACAAGGAAACCATGGGGGGGTGGTGGCGAGGAATAAGTATAGGGAAAAAAACCATTTATAGTGATGGAAAAGGAATCCTTGGGAAGTGGACTTGGCCCAGTGGATAGGGCATCTGTCTACCACATGGGAGGTCTGCCATTCAAACCCTGGGCCTCCTTGACCCGTGTGGAGCTGGCCCATGCGCAGTGCTGATGCGTGCAAGGAGTGCTGTGCCACGCAGGGGTGTCCCCCGCGTAGCGGTGTCCCCTGCATAGGGGAGGCCCAGGTGCAAGGAGTGCACCCAATAAGGAGAACCGCCCAGTGCGAAAAAGTGCAGCCTACCCAGGAATGGCCGCACGCACAGAGAGCTGACGCCACAGGATGACGCAACAAAAAGAGACACAGATTCCCAGTGCTGCTGACAAGAATACAAGCGGACACAGAAGAACACACATGAATGGACACAGAGAGCAGACAACTGGGTGGGGGCGTGGAGAGGGAGAAAAATAAATAAAAAAGAAATCTTCAAAAAAAAAATTAAAAAAGAAAAGGAATCTTTGAAGCTACAGAAATAGGTAAAACTAATCTATAGTGTTAAAAATCAGGATCAACTTTACCTTTGGCCATGGCAGGGCCTGAGAAGGATTACAAGGGGTCTTCTGGGGAAGCTGGTAATATTTTACTTCTCAATCATGGTGCTCGTTATACAAACATATTTACTTTATGAAAAAATCATTGTGTGATTTTTTTTGTGCACTTTTTTGGTATATCTAGCATACTTCAATAGAAAAAATTTTAAAGGGGGTCCCTTGCCTGAAAAGATTTGGAGTCATTTGTGTAGTTCAAATCTCCTTATAGGAAGGAAATCTCTGGGACTCACAGAGGGACGGTGACTTGGTCAAAGTCCCTGTTGGGTCAGGGGTGGGCTCTTAGATTGGCTTTCAGGCCTCTTGGGTCCTGGGGAAAGGCCCTCTGCTGGCATGGAGGCCCTAGAGCTGGAAGCCCTCAGAGGGCTGGGGCTGGGGGCTCTATTTTCTGGGCTCCCCAGCCCCCCACAGGGTTGCTCCAGAGCTGAGGACACCCTGTGCTGGCTGTGTCAGGGGCAGCCCTTTGTGTCCATCCCCACGGCCTCTCTCGCAGTCCATCTTCCTGAGACCGATGGGGCAGCCTTGGCCGCAGTCAGCACGTGAAGTGTTCAGAGGAAGGGTGGGTATCGGGAGAGGGCAGGGGACAAGAGCTGGGGCGTTTCTTTTTTATGTATACACTCAGTTAGGACAGGCTTCTCACTCACATGCCAATATCCATCTCCTTTGGCTGGACTTGGGGGCCTTTTGGGGTGGGGACTCGGCCTGATGCAGCTCTGTGTCTCTTGCATCCGACCATTCATCCACCCGGCCAACAAATATTTACTGAGCAACTCTTATAAGCACTGGGTGGGTGCCAGGGAACAGAACACACTAGATCTGTCCAACACTCTAGCTGGGGCAGAAGACAACAAAATAGATCAGACACAGAGCCCAGGCGGGGGCGGAGTGTGAGTGGGGGGTTGTATCAGGAAAGATAACACTTGAGCAAAGACTTGAAGGATGTGAGGCGTGAGCCTGGTGCCGTCAGTGGGGAGAGGGAACAGCATGTGCAAAGGCTCAGGGACAGTGAGGCTGCCAGCGAGGCTGGGGCAGGGTGAGCAAGGAGGGGGCACCCAGCAGGTGTGGGTCTGACCCTGCGCCCTGCCGTTCCCCCCGCCGGCTGGTGCTCGGCCTCGGCTGAAGCCAGGGGAATAGCACTCACCTCCCAGGTCCTTATGAGGCTTAAACTCAACCGCACAGTTCTCACCGAGTTCGTGAAGGTTGGACAGAAGGATGGCCCTCATCTACCCAGCTCCACTGGAATGGAAACCCCACGAGGGCTGGGGCGTTTGTCTGTCTGGTTCACTGCTGACTCCTGGTACCACCAAGGGCCTTCGCAGACCTTCCACACCATTAAACAATGACAGTGCACTGCGAGGACCTGTGCCTTGGACGGGAAATGCAGGAAGCTGTGGGGACTCTAAGTAAGGGAGCCTAATGCAGACCTTGAGGATGGCACGGAGGGCTCCCTGGAGGAAGTGATGGCTGAGACCTGCTGACCAGTAGGAGTTAGCTGGAAAGCTGTTCCAGACGAGGAAACAGCATGTGCGAAAGCCCAGAGGCTAGAGAGAGCGAATTATTGAGAATGATTTGAATGCAAAATCGAAAGTGTACTGGGAGCCTTAGGAGGGATGAAGGGGTTGCGTGGCTGGGGTTTGCGAGTGTGGGGTTGTGAGTGTGGCTGGAGATTAGGTAAGCAGGATGCTGTGTCCTAAGAGCCATGGGAAGGTCTGGGATGGTGATCGTGTAACGCGGTACCTGGCATGTAAAAGAGAGATGGAGAAACAGGGCGGGAGGAAGGAAGAAAGGAGGAAGGAAACAAAATTCGAGCAAACGTCCTAAGAGCAGCTATGGCTGCAGCGCCTCGGCTCAGCCTCCTGGGCTCTCCCTGCCCAGAGCAGGAGGCTTTCCAGCCCCGTGAGCCCTTTGCCAGGCCCCCAGACCCACGGCCTCCCACGGCCGAGTCTGTCTGCCTCCTCCCTGTGCCTGCAGGCCTGGCCCAGGCAGGCCCAGGCGGGGCAGCTGGGGGCCCCGGGCTCCCAGCAGTGGCCACGACGTTCTGGTTCAGTGGAAGGACCTTAAACTCAGCGACAAGGACACAGCAGTAAAGGATGATGTGGCCGAACCTCCTGGTTCCGCGGCGAGCGGACCCCAGGTGTGTGATCGGGAGCAGTTAAATTTCATCATTACCCTTTCTCCGATGGTGTTTTTTATAGTCTTTTTTACTACTGGCACTAAAGGTTCTGGACTCATCCCGGCGGAGTGGAGGACATCACTCGTCGGGCTGACTGCTCCGTGATATAAAAAAATGACAAGTCCCGGCTTAATCTTTCTGATAACTGTGTTCCGCGCCCCCATCCATCTCCACCGAGGGGTTTGGGCGAAGCTGGAAGACAAGAGCAGCCCAGCATTTAAGAATGAAAAATTAAGTGCCCTTTTTAAGCACAGCATGGCGCTCCCTGGCTTGGTGCTGGGGCTGGTGGGGAGGGGTGAGAGCAGGAGAGGGGAGTGAGAGCGAGTCCGCCTGCGTCTCCTTCAGGTCCTGGGCTGGGGGTGGGAGGAGGACAGGGTCCCACACGGTGTCACAGGTGTGTCCGCGCCATCGCGCGTGTCCATCTGGGTGGCCCTGTTACTTGTGCTTCTGAGCCTGTCCAGGAATGTCTGTCCCTGGGGGTGTGTTCCTTACATGGCAGACTGGAGATGGCCCTGGCTGCGAATCCCCACTCTGCTTTAATGAACTCTGTAGGCTTTTGGGCACTTCCCTTCTCCAGGCCTCAGTTTCTTCATCTGTGAAATAAGTGAGTTGGGACCACATGAAGTCAAAGTCCTCAAACTGAGGCCTCACTAGCTGAATGATCCTGGGCACGTCTCTGCTCTTTGCCTCAGTTTCCTCATCTGTCCTGGGTGGCTGCGGCTCTAGATGATCTCTAAGGCTGTGTCAGTCTTGGGATGTGAAGACCCCAAAGTTGGGGAGATGGCAAGATTTCTTGAGGTCCAGGCTTCCAGCACCCCCACCCCAGGTCTGGTCCAGTGCCAGCTTCCGGTTCAAGCTCAGACTTTCATCTTCTGCCCAGGAAAGCAGTTAATTGCTTCCTTTCCCCACCCCATGAAGGGCTGGACACAGGAACAGACTTTGGAAACAGGGTGTCAGGGGCAAGGCTGCAGGGTCTGGAGCCTTCAGACCTGGCCTTCAGCTCCAATTCCCTACCAGTGTTGCCCGACCTCTCTGAGACTCAGTTGCCTAAACTGTAAAATGGAAACAAAGGAAAAATAAGCCTTTCCCATTGAGCCAACGAGAGGATCAAATGAGCACGGTAACAGTGCCTAACACATAAGAAGTACTCAATAAACGCTGTCAGGTGTCCCTGCAGGGGCAGCTCTCCACCCCCCTAAACCTTTTGTAACCACACAGGCCCCTAAACAGAAGTTGCCTGTCTGCCACCACCTAATCCCTTCTCCAATGCCTTCCTCTCCCTGTGGAAATCCAACGACGGGAACAAATGGCCACCTGGCTTTCAATGCAAGATGCAAAGGAGAGATGGGAAGCTGAACTGGAAACCTCTGGCTTCCAGAGCTCTGGTTTGTCCCGGAAGGGGCTGAACATTTGTTGTTAATAAGAGCAAGAGGAAAAAAACACAAACCTGCCAAAAGCGCCCACCTGGGCCGTGGCAGATGCAGCCTCCACACAATCCCCTTATCACCAGCGCCTGCGGTTTGGAGAACAAGATGACAGGCTGATAGGGTCTTGGTATCTGGGAGGCAGTGTTTATCTGCGAAGTTTCCGCAGGCTGGGGTCCCTGTGCATGTAACTGGGGAGCTGAAAGGGAGAGAGGCTGGGGATTTGGGACCTGCCCACACCTTGCCCCCGGGCAGGGGCAGTGGGGACCCTTCAGGATGGCTAGGGAGGGGGACGGCGAGGCACTTGTGTGACTGTGAAGATTTGTGGCTAAAAATCGCCAGGACGTGGTCGATTATGGGTTACCAGGGGCTGGGGGAGGCGGGATGTGGAGCGGGGGAGGGACTGGGGAGTTAATGCTTAATGGGCACAGAGTTTCTGTTTGGGGTGATGGAAAAGTTTTAATAAGGGATGGTGGTGTTGGTAGCACAATGTTGTGAATGCAATTATTATCACTGAATTGTACACATCAAAGTAGTTAAAGTGGGAAGTTTTGTGTCATATATGTTAACACAATTAAAAAAAAAAAAAAAAGAAAGGTCAGGGCCTCGTCAGACCCTAAGCCCAGGTCTCCACCCTGGAGCATTTGGGATTGGGGTGAACTTGCCCCAGAGGTCCAGTGCTGCCCCCGTGATAATGGCCCCTGCTCTTGGAGCGCTTGCCAGGCATAGACAGTGAGCTCGTTCACCTGTGAGCGGGACTGTCGGTCCCATTTTACAGACACTGTGGCCTGGACAGGTTATGCCACTTGACCAGCCAGTGAGTGGCAGAACCAGGATTTGAACTCTGGTCTGCCAATTCCAAAGACTCTGCCCCCAGAACAAAATCTATGACCAGGGCAGAGTGGCCTTCCCCTCCTCGCAAAGGGACAGTCCTTTATCTCAAAGACAGCTTGGGGGCACGAACCCCTCGATCCCCCACACCAGCGTGGGAAGTGGGGAGGTCGAGCTACATTCTTGTCCCCATTTTACTGGTGAGCTAGCAGAGGTTCAGAGACATACAACTCCTTGGCTAAGGCCCCCCCAGTCCCCTGGCTCCCAGTCTGCTGGCCGCCCTGCCCCTCTCCATCCCCCAAGGCCCCAGCAAGGAGGCCGTACCCTCTCCTCTGACCTGCCGAGGCAATTACCATCTGTACCGCTCCTGTGGCCCTTAATCATTTACTGCCCTTGCAACAGCCCTTGGTCAAGAGCAGTAAGGTTCTGACTTGGACAGACCAGACCTCGTGTGGCTGCTATTTGTGCACGTGGCCCACCACCCCTGCTGACTGGTAGGGCCTGGGGGGCAAGAACCGGGTGGCTGCATGTTTCTGGGTGTTCCCTGCACTGCTGACAAGCCGAGGGTGTTGAGAAGATGTTTAGTGAGTGAACGCATGAACTTGGGCCTAAGGCCTGGGGCAGTGGGCAGGGAGGCCCCGTAGGGGCAGGACAGCAGGCGGGGGGGGGGGGGCACCTCCTGCTCTATCGGTCTGTCCCCATCCCCACCAGTCACACTTGCTCATCCCCTGGTGCCCCGGCGGGGACTGGGACCAAAGCCACTGACTTGACCCAGCAGACACCTGACCCCCTCGGCCCCACCAGCGTGGCCAGGTCCCATCAAGTCTGCCTCTTAAGTATTTCCCTTCTGAGATCAGGCCACCAGGATTTCTGTCCTGAACTTGTGCAAACTGCACAACTGGCCTCCCTGCCTCCAGTTCTCACCTGCAATCAGAGTGATCTTAAAATGCAAATTCGGGATTGTCCCTCTATGAATAACCCCCCAAGGCTGTCAAGGTGAAGTCCTGTCTTAATTCCCCTGTGATCAGGGCCTCACTCACCTCTCGCCTCTCCACTCCTGGCCACGCTGAGCTCTGACCTCCTCAGGATGCCCCCTGGCCCGCCCGGGGCCTGTGCCTGTGCTGTGCGCTCTGCTGGCAGCACCCTGCCGGCCCCTCTCACGGGTCAGCTCCCCACTCTCCAGTCTCTGCTGGGTGTCACTTCCTCCAGGAAGCCCTCCCTGACCCCTGCATCTGACCCCTCCTCACTTGTCCACGGGGGCCTTTGCTCATATCTGTTGGAGTGTTTCCAACGTGGCAGGGGAAGGGCCTGTCTGTGTCTTCTAGTAGACCCTAAGCAAGGACTGCGCTCCTGCTGGCTGAGGCTGCTTCTCAGGGAATGTTAGTGAAGGAACGAGTCCTTGGCAACGTCCCCTACCTTCCTGGCTTCCTGTCACCCCTCAAAGCGTCCCAGGTGATGGGAAACAGGTCACAGCATCCACTGCCTGGCCTCAGGGGCCTCCTGGGGTGGCTAACCATTATCCTCCCCACCCATGCCCAGGAACTGTCACCGCCCTGTCCAGGCCTACCACCCTCCCACTGCCGCACTGCAGTCCACTTCTCAGAGATGGAGAGTTGGGGGCGAGGCTCAGCAATGGGGCTGCCCCTACAGAGACCCTAGGGTCACCCTGCACAGAGTTTGGCAGAGTCAGGGTGGGGATGCCTGGTTTCAAGTCATGGAGAGCTCCCTGGAGGAGGAGATCCGGGCTGGCCGGGTGCACAGCAGGCCTCCCCTCCTTCCCACCCATCCTCCTCCAGGGAGCCTCTCCAAACCCAGACTGCCTCCCTGGCAGCTCCGGGCCCAGGCCCTCCCTCTCTGCTGACCGCTGGGCCCTGGCAGAGGGCGTGAGACCGTGCATCCTGGCCTGTGTATCCAGCTGTTGCTCGCCACAGCTGGCTGCGTCAGCCTCGGGAGGGCAGGGAGAGGGGGCGCTCCCCTCCCACGTTAACCCTTGAGATTGGAAGAGGGAGAACAGGATCAGGACGGGCACCTTTGAGGCTGGGGGCAGGATGAACTGCTGCAGTCCCAGGCCCGGGCTGCCTTGTCTCCTCCACTCCTCCCTCTTGAACTTTCCTAGCTCTGGCTTCCCCCTCGGGACTCTGGGGTCTCCCTGCGGTGGGATGGAGGCTGCTTCGGGAAGGTCTTCACCTGAAGGAGAAGGGCCTCGAAGGCCAGAGGGGGTGTCCACACTTCGCTGAGCCGTGGGAGTGCGGGAATGGCTCCTGGGGGGGCCCAGGACCTGGAGCCCTACCTGAGGGAGACTGTGCGGGTGCTGGAGGGGGCAGTCAGGGCAGGGAGTGGAAGGGGCTGGTGGGGAGGGAGGAAGGGAGCACGGAGCACTTGGCGGGGCGCAGCGTGGAGGACGCAGCCCAGGCTGGGGCGCAGGGTGGGGTGCAGGGTGGGGCTGTCCAAGGCCCTAAGGGCGGAACATTCCTAGATGGGCCCCAGGGGGCCCCCACGGCCTCTGCCCCGGCTCCCCGCCTCATCTGGGGGTGGCAGCTGAGGTAGGGTGGCCTCCGCCGATGCATGGGCGTGCTAGTCACTGTGCCTGTTGTTGGGGTGACCTTGGCCGGCCAGCGCAGTGGGGGTCAGCTGCTGTGGGTGGGGGAAGCTCAGATGGCACTGAGTATGCCCAGAGCAGGGTCCCCAAGGCTGGGAGGGGAGTAATCAGGCATCTCAATGATAATGATAATGATAATAAAAACTGACATTTATTAGCTCCTTACTGTATGCCCTGCCAGGTAGGTACTATATTTAACCCCATTTTGTGGATGAAGCCACCTGCTTAAGGTCTCACAGACACGTAAGTGGCAGTCTGGCAGCATCTCGGCCACTGTGGCCCGATGCCCCAGTGTCTAATCCTCTTTTTCCCTTAACAGGGCTCTCGGGAGCTGGCTGGCTGATCCCACGAGATGCGGTATGAGAGCACATCCGCACAGGCACGCACGCGCACACGTCTGCCTATTTTGTGTGTTCCTGGTGACCTTGACTCCACCAGTTCAGGAACCTTCGTCCAAAGAAAACTCGGCCCTCTTGAAGCCCTCTTTCTCCCTGACCACTGGGGGTGCTACACGGTCCAGGAGTCAGCACAGCCTTCAGGCATGGCCTGGAAGTCAGATGCACCTGGGCTGAATCCTGGCAGGCAAGGGCTTAACCACTCCAAGCTTTGCTTCCCTCACTCTAAGATGGGGATAATCACTAACATTTATTGACTCTGAACTTCGTGGTAACTCACTGTTCCAAGTGCTTTACAGTTTTATCTTGTTTTATCCTTACAATGACCCTCTGAGGCACTTTTTATCATTAGCCCATTTAGAGATGAGAAAAATGAGATCCAGAGAGGTTAAGTCTCTGGTTAAGTCACACAGCTGGTAAGGGGTAGAATCAAGATTCAAACTCAGGATAACTTCTGAGCCCCCACTCTCAATCTCTGTGCTGCTGTGAAATAATGACAACGATAGCACCGGCTCTGGGGGCTTGCTGCGCCAGGCATTGAGCTGACCGTCTCGCTGGATTATCAGGTGAATCATCTAGTGCCACCCTCTCTTTTCCAGGTGAGGAACAGACCCAGAGAAGGGAAGGGATTGTCCGGGGTCCTCTGACGCCCCAACCTGCGTTCTCCCCACCCACCACGTGAGGAAATCTTAAAGCCCAACTTTGCCGTGAGGAAGGGGCTGCCCCGCGCTGCCCCGCGCTGCCCCAGGCGTCCCGTGCACAGACACAGGCCCATCTGTCCCAAGACCCCTGTGCCTACCTCCTGCAGCCTGGCCTCACCCAACCCAACACCTCCCCTCCCACGCCCCAGCCTCTGCTGGTGCCATTTGGCTGGTGGCGAGGTGCCCAGCCCCGGGTGTGGGTGCCAGGGGCCAAGAGGGGAGCAGCTGGGAGGCTCAGCTGACCCCACGAGCAGCAGCCCAGCCCCAGAGATCTGTCTGGAGAGCTATAGCAGAGTCACCCCAAAAAAGACACCTAGCGAGGGTCTTGCACACCCCGCCGGCCACGCCAGCTGGCCTCGAACACTGGGAGCAGGCTGGAGCTTTTTACCCACTGGGAAATCCCGTCTCTGGGAACTCCTTCCTGCCCGACAGCACAGGGCACAAAGCCTCCTAAACACTGACGCAGAACGCTTAGCTCATCGCACTGCACCAGCAACAACAGCTCTTACTTCTGTACACCAGGCACCATTCTAGTACCTGTAGATCAATCAGCTCACTTCATCTTCACGCAACCCTCTGATGTAGATGCAATTACTCTCCCATTTCATGGATGGAAAAATAGAGGCACAAAGCGGTTAAATAACTTGCCTAGGGTCACGCAGCTGGTAAGTGGCAGGGCCGGGATTAGAACCCAGGCAGTAGAGTTCTTAACATTGATTTTGTGCTTCCTGTAGGCCAGTCATTGCTCTGAGTGTTTTATACATATTAGTTCATTTAGTATTCACAAGCCTGTTATTATCATGTCCATTTTATAGTAAATTGGAACACAGAGAGGTGCCAGAGCTTGCCTGAGGCCACTCAGCTAAGAGGAAGTGATAGAGTCACAAGGCTGGCCACAAGGACCCTGAGGTTCAGGAGTGGCTGAGCTCAGGAAAGTGCTGCACGATTAACTGGAGGTGGGCTCAGCCCTGTCCTCTCTGGTCCAGCCGTCTTCTGTGTCCCCTCTTTTCCACGCCGCTTGTCATCCCCTCCTGTCGCCTTCTCCCTGTCATGCCATTTGTGGTGGTCACAGCCACGGGAACAAGGCCCAGCAGAAGAGCCCATCTGTGAGCCGGGCAGGCAGGCGGGCGCGGGGCAGAGCCTGCACATGCTCGAGACGTCTCTTTTGTGGCCAATTAAACAAATTGCAGCAAAACAGCATTTTATTAGTATTTGCCCATAGCAGTACGGGGCTGCAATAAATTTCCTCTCGGCTGCAGCGCTGGAGAGGCAGGGGGAGCGGTGTGCACGTGTGCGTGCATGTGGGGAGAGTTCAGTGCCACGGGTGTGTGGGGAGCAGGCTGGGGGAGAGAGCTGGCGGGTTAAGCAGTGGATGGCGGAGGAGAAACGTCAGGAATGGCCCTGGGGGCTGTTGGGTATCAGAGTGGCTGTCTTCCCAAACAACCGCTCCGCTTCATCATAAACACCATGAGTTATGGAGCGGCGCCGTGGGCCGCGCACAGCAGCAGTGCCAGTGAAGCGGCCTGCCCAGTAGGCTGGGGGTGGGCATGCAGCCTGGGGCCTGGCTGCGGGTCCCACCCAACTCCCTCCTGATGCCAGCCCTCACCACGGGTGGGATACCTGGGCCACTGCAGTGGCTTCTTAAGGGGTCCCTCTTCCTCCATGCTCTCTTCATTCATTCATTCAAGGTGTATTTTTTTAAAATTTTATTTTGCTTATTTATTTCTCCCCACCCTCTTCTTGTTTGTCACTTGCTGTGTCTGCTCGTCTTCCTTGTTTCCTTAGGAGGCACCGGGAGCAGATCCTGGACCTCTGATATGGGAGGGAGGTGTCTAATTGGTTGAGCCACCTCCACTCCCTGCTTTGTTGTGTCTCTCATTATGTTTTTTCTTCTTCTGTCTCTTGTTGCGCCAGCTCACTGTCTTCTCCAGAAGTCACTGGCATCCAAGCCAGCGACCTCCACTGTGGTAGGCAGGAGCCCAGTTGCCTGAGCCACATCCATGTCCCTCAAGGCGTGTTTATTAAGTGCCTGCTGTTTGCCAAGTCCTGAAGAAAATTGTTTATAAAGTATGTCATTCCTCTGCTTAACAAATATTTAAGATTTCCCTATTGCTTTCAGGATTAGCCCCAAGTTTCTGAGCCCTTCACAAACAGGGTTTTACTTCCCTTTCTAGCCTCTTTTGTTGCCACTCTCTCTACCTCAATAAAAATAATAATAGTACTAATAGCAAAAGCAGCTGTCTACCTAATGCTTTCTATGGGCTGTGGTAACAAACATCTCTCAAATCTCAGGGGCTTAAAACAACCAACGCTTACATCTTGTTAGAGCTACAGGTCTGATGTGCATTGTCAGAGACTCTGCTCATTGGAGAGATCCAGGCACTCACAGGGATAGAGTAGTCACATCTCCAACACTGTTATCAATAGGCTTTAACAGATGAGAGCCTGGAGGCAGAGAGAGGTTAAGCAAACTGCCCAAAGTGACACAGCTAGAAAGTAGAGCTGGAATTCAAACACAGGCGTTGTGGTTCCACTCCTGCACAGTAGCCTCACGGTTGCTCAGATCCAGCTCTCATCACCCCGGCATACTTTCCTCATGCTTTGCCTCTGCCTAGAATGCCCTCCCACCAATTCTCTGCCTGGCAAACTCCTACTCAACCATCAAGACCCTGATCAAACTTCCCTCTTCTTTCTGGTTCCAGGTAAACAGAACTGTTCTGGCCTGTGAGCTGGCACAGAACCCTGTAAATGCCTTTGCTATGGCACTGATCACCCTGCCTTAAGGCAGCTTTTGTACCCTGCTGAACTCCATAAGAGCTTTATTGTTTCGGTATCCTTTGTGCCCCACCCTGGGATTGAACTGGGATGGGGCTGCCTGGTAGAGGTTGGGGCAGAAGGAATTGCTGTGTGGCATGGTGAGAGCTCCCTCCCCTTCCCATTTGGAAAGTCCTTGGACCTAGCCCCTTCTTCTCTTGAGACCCCAGACTAAGGAGGAATCGAGGAAAGGGTGGAACTCTGGAGGCTGGCTGGGAGAGAGCGGCAGTCCCCAGGGCCCTTGCTGGGGGCAGGAAGGGGTCCCTGGTGCTCAGAGCCTCCAAGCCCAGAGGGGCTGACTCAGATCAAACCGGGCTCTTGCCCCTGCCCACCTCCAGCACTACTGCGTCTCAGGAGCGGCCACGGGACTCCTGCCCAGCCCTCCCCACATGCTGGGACAGCTTCTGCAGTAGCAAAGGGAGAGGGAGGTGGGCTTGGGTGGGTCCCGGGCCCCTTCCCTGCTCACTGTGTGCCCTCGGGGGGTTCTAGGGCTCAGGCCATACTGCTCTCCCTACCCGGGAGCGCCAGCAGCCTCCTTGCCTCTCCTCCACCCCACCTCCACCAGCATTCTTTTTCCTCCAGGGAAATGTCCTTTTTTAAAGCAGCTGCAAGGCCATGCTTCCTTCAGTGGGATGCCCTTCTCTCTCTAAGGCCGGGCTGGGAGGCTGGCGTGCAGTGGGGATTCGGCAAGTATTCACCGCAGGTAGGCATGAACGGAAAACACTCTGTTCGAAAGGGGCAATATATCCCTTTCCACTCCATGGTAGGGAAACAGAGCCTGAGAGTCTCCATTTTCATCTTGTCAGTAAAAGGACCATTATTTTGCTGACATGGAGTCATTCCACCCCAAATCTTAATTTCCGAACCCCTAATTGTATCCAAATCCTGCTGGTCTCTCAAGGGCAAGGCAACTCCAGGCCTCCTGCTCACAGCAGGATTGTACTAAAGTCCCCGGAGATATGTTTCATTGGGCAGCCAAGGAGCATTTATTGAGCACCTACTGTACACAGGACACGGCGCTAGGAGGTCCAGAGACAGAGGTCTCCTCACTGTCCCTGGCTGCTCATGAGCCCACAGGGAAGCTGAGCTGGGTGGGCTCCAGTAGAGGCCGATCTGGAGGGCATCAAAAGGATGGGGGCAGATGGGGAGGGAGGGCTGAGGGCATTTCTTTTTTTTTTTTTTCTTTTCTATTATTCTTGCATTTAAATGTTTTCTAAGGAGCATGTTTTGCTCATGTAATTTTTCAAACAACATTGACTTTTTTTACACGTACCCATTTGCAAGAGGCTTGGGAGAAAGTGGGACAGAGGCTGCCTCCTCCCCGACCCACCTTCAGCAGCTCTTGGGACAGTGAGAAGATTGACTTTCAGACAGCAAGGTAGGGAGGTGAGTTCAAGGCCTTGGATGACTTGGGTTGGGGGCAGATGTGATGGGCCAGGGCCGCTGAGCCAGGAGAGCCTGGTCTTGGCCGGCTCAGTCACAGAGCAGGAGGTGTCCGAGCTGGCTTGAGTGCCCCATGCCCCAGCAGATGGAGTCAAGCGAGCCTAGGACAGGCTCTGGCACTGACAAATGGGAGGAGGGCAGGTGTCTGCAGAGCCCGTGTCCCCTGCTGTAGGACGGGATGGGACGCTGTGACTGGCTGCGGGAAGTGCATAAAGATGCATCCTTATGTGTGGCCCATTACATTTACGAAACACTCTCCCATTCCTAAGACGACTTGTCACCAACAGCCCAAGGAGATTCTGTGATCCTCACTTTACAGATGAGAATCCCAAGGCTCAGGGAAGTGACGTGATTCACCAGAGCTCACACGACTAGTTAGGAAGCGAGTCTTTACTCAAGCCTTCTCGTCACAAATTGTCTTTTCCTTTGATGACAGTTTGAGAGTGCTGAGTTGTGAGCGGGACAGAGAAACAGCACCACAGCTTCCAAGCCCCCTCCCCCAAACAGCTGTGGGGGAAGAGCATGAAGAGGACAAGGTCCCACCAACTTGACCGACCTGCTGCCGAGCCCACTGGGGAGGGGTGATAATACTCTTCCCAAGCTGAAGAAGCTGAAACTCAGAGAGGTCAAGCAACTGGCCCAAGGTCCCAGAGCAAGTAAAGGTCCCAGCCAGTTCTGGAACCCACTGTGTAACTCAGAAGCCCTTCCTCTCAGGCTCCTCTCCCTTCCCACCTCTCTGTCAGGGGCTGGACCTGGCGATTTCTGGGCAGCAGGCTCTGCCACTCTCCTCCCCAGGCAGCTGGGCCTCTAAAGAGAATCCCTAACCCTTTCCCACTGAGAGACCCCCTGGGGTGTAGCTCAGGCCTCTGCTTCATCCCCAGGGCAAGCTTTGGCTGGGAGTTGGGGGCCAGAAGCAGCAGGTTCTTAAGTACCCAGCTGGGCAGGTGCTTCCACCAGGACCCCCATTTGAATAACTAGTGGTATCTTGGGCCGGTGTGTGGACACCTGCCCCACTGGGGTGTGCAGTGCCCCGGCGGCAGCAGCGTGGGTGACGGGGTGGAGGGGGATGACAGCAGCAGACCCCACCATGGGCCAATGAAGGTAACTGCTCTTGACAGATGAAGACACAGCCCAGGCAAAAGCTACATCCTATTTGGCTTTTAATTTGGAAGCCCCGAGAGTGAATTCTGAAGCTTCCACTCTTCGCCTCACATGCAAAGTGGATCTGACTTTCAGGAAATGACCTGAAGTGAAACCCCATTACTGATCTGCTCACTCTTTGGGATTCACAGCCTTTGCACTCCCACCCACACCCTTGAAGGGACCCAGGCTTCCCCTTGCTTCCCCTGGCACCTAGAGGGGTGAGCGAATGTAGCCCAGGGCCCCGGTAACCTCAGGGGGTGTTGGGTGAAAGGGGCCTGCTCAGCTATCAGGTTAGAACGCAGACATCTACAATCTACAATTTTATCTAAGCTGATGGGCCAAATCCAGCCTGCCACTGCCTGTTTTTGTATGGCCATGAGCTAAGAATGGTTTTTAAATGGTTGGGAAAAATCAAAAGAAATTTCGTGACGTGTGAAACTATGTGAAATGCAAATTCCAATGTCCAAAAAGGAAATGGGTTATTGGAATAGGCCACGCCCACTCCACAGCAGAGTAGTTGAGTCAGAGTCGTTGAGTCAGAGTCGTATAGCCCGCAGGGCATAAAATATTTGCTATCTGGTCCTTTACAGAAAAAGTTGGCTGACCCTTAATCGAAACTTAACCTAAACCCAACGGAAAACATTTTCAGCGTTTTTGGAGAAGTTGGACAGGGGCGGAGCTGTCCTGCAGCTCCCCACGCCCTCCAGGCAGGAGGAGGGAGCCTGCTAATTCCTCCCACGTGCCTGGGGCTTAACTGTGACAATCTGCACACTTTTATCACATTTCCAAGCATGGGCTCCAAGGACGTGACAGGGAGGGGAGATAGGAAATGGTGAACTGCTGCATCCCTCACCCCCCTTTGGCCCTGGGGTATTGACAAAGGTGCAGGGGCTTCCTGGGGAGGGAGGTCTAGACGGAGAGGCAAACAGAAATCAGGCGATGGGTAGGTGTGACCGGGGGAGGTGCGTGGGGGGAGCTGAGGAGACAGGGGTGGGGCCCACCACGGCCTGGAGGCAGGGAGGCTTCCTGGAGCTGCCGGACTTCCTCCCCGCTGACCTGAGAGTCACCACCAAGGCCCCGGAGATTCCCATCCCAGCGGTCCCGGGCACGGTTTTTACCGTTGTCCAGGTGATTTGAATGTTCAGCCGGGCTGTGAAGCCTCTAAATGATGAGCAGACATTGGCTGGGTGAAGTGGCCAGAAGGCGACGGGGGCAGAGGTGGGCGGGGGCAGGCCGGGCGGGGCAGGGGTCCCCTCGGTGGAGCTGTGAGCCTCCCGCGGGCGGGTCCACGTGAGCCCTTCTCCCGCCTCAGGTCCCCAGGGAGCCCTGCCCCCTGCTGCTGTCCCCAGGGGAAGTCCCCACCCCACACTGATAACCCCCACATCTCTTCAGGAAAAAGCGCCAATCCGCTCAGACTCCACAAACTGAGTCAGTTCCCCGGCTCAGGAAAAAGAATGTCCCTAGGTATTAAGATAAGGAAGGAAATGATAATCCACACCTCATTAAGTGGAACCTTCCCCCCTCACGTCTCCACAAGCCCAAAGCTTGCCTCCGTGATTTAATCCCCGGGCCTAGCGCTCCCCAGGCACAGGTGGGAACAAGCCTTGAGCCTCAGTTTCCCCTCTTCCCTCCCCACCACCAGAAGAGAGGACTGAGGCCTGAAGGAGCATGCAGGGGGCGGGCCTGGGCTCCCTCCTGGGCTCCTCCGCCGGCTCCTCCTGGCCGGCTGCCGGGAAGCCTCCTGGCTCCTCAGTGCCTATCTTTGATCGCTCAGGTAATGGCCTGGCCGGCTCTCTGCGGAGGCAGGGAATAGAGTTAGCACCCACGCTCCGGGAACCCTGACAGCCCGTTTAACAAGGTGTCCAACATCCCATTTCCTCTGCACTTCCTCTCGCCTTAATCCTTTTATGCGAAACTCACTCAGGAGCAAGCCCTGTGAAATTGAGGCCTCCCTGCACCGCGCCCGGCCTGCTCCCTGCTCCTCCCCAGCGCAGCCCCTCCCTTCCCAGACGCTGCCCAGGGGAAGCCGCCGGGCCTGGCGGGAGGCCCTGGGCCTGCGTTCCGGGCACCTCCGGCCTGGGCCTGGCTTCAAGTTGCTGGCCCAGGCCTGACCCCCAGACCGCCACTGGATCACCCTCCCCTATCCCTCCTTCGTAGCCCCTCCGGGGCTGGGGACCCTCATTCTCAGGCTCTGAACTTGTGGCTCCAAGGAGACCTCTGACCCCACTGTCGCCTTCCCCAGGCCCTGTCCCACCAAGAAACACAAAGCAGTCATGCTTCAGCACTGTCACCAGCCACAGTGGACGAGGGCCCTCCAGGCCCCTCCTGGCCAGGGCAGGAGCTCAGGAGGGTGGGGGGAACATGAAATGCTAAACTGAAGGAAAGGCAGCTGGAAACAGGAGGGTGGCCCAGTCTGCCACCTTTTCTGGCTTGGCCTTCCTTCTGTACTTCCATTTGGGTTTCTGCACACTTGACAGGTGACGTTGAGCGAACACCTCAGTGACTTCCTGGGGGAGGGGAGTGAAGGGGACAAGTTTCCATTCTCATCAGCGTGAGGAAAGCACCCGGCATACGGCAAGCACTCTGTCTCTGCTGCAGCTCCTCTCTTCCTCCCAACATTTCCTAGTCTTCCATTCCCTTCCAGACCAGCTCCCACATCCCACCCCTCCCAGGCCCTTGGTGGGGGTGTGAGGGAATTGCAAGGCCAGGCCCCTCGTCCCTCTGCTCCTTGCACCTGCCTGTCTATGGATGTGGGGCCAGTGAGAGCCACGCCTGGGAACAACTGGCCGTGATGGGAAAAGGCAGCTTTGGCTTGGCGGGGTGAGCTTGTGGCAGCAGCAAGGGCCCCCATTGCTGCCTTCCCTCTCTGGGACCTGGGACCTGGACCTGGGGCTGCTCGGACCAGCTGGGTGTGGCGCCCCCCGGAGGGGTCTGTCTCTCTCTGCCCCTGACCTCACTGTCTGGCACTCAGCTTGGAAGGGGGCTTTGTGGCTGTGCCCTCCACCCACCTCTAGTCTTGTGTGTCCTGGTGGATTGTGTTGGACTACACACTGGGCACAACCAAGCATGTGCCAAGAGCACCAGCAAACTAGGTGCACCTAAATACAGTTTGGGGAAGAATTTAATATTGCAAAGAAAGATCAGAAATCTGTTGGGCTTCCTTACTGCTGTTTATCACTGCGTTGTGTTTTCTTAAGTTATATTTGGGAGTGGTATCTAAAGGAGTGACTCTGGCCCTGATGCCTCCCACCTCCTGTCACAGGTCAGGGTATCGAGGCACAGACCTCTCCCCAGCCCCTTCCCTGGACAAGGTTTGGATTTTGGTTAGATCTGGACTGTGAGACCTTGAGCAGCCTGCACCCTCCCTGGACCTCATTTGATAGAGGAGGGTATAGATAGGGAGCCTTCAAGGCCCACCAGCCCTAGGCTCTCCCTTCCTTCGGGACTGTCCCACCTTCAGGGTCACAGAGCGTGAACTTGTCAATTTATGGAGGAGGAAACAGAGGTCCAGAGAGCTCCCATGATTTGTCCGTAGAAGACACACCTCATAGACAGGTGGCTCCTCCTGTCCAGACCTTGCCTGCTTCCTTCTTGGCTCTACTGCAATCTCTTTTTTTTTTAAGATTTATTTATTTATATTTCTCTCCTCCCCCCCACCCCAGTTGTCTGTTCTCTGTGTCTATTTGCTGCGTCTTGTTTCTTTGTCCGCTTCTGTTGTTGTCAGCGGCACGGGAATCTGTGTTTCTTTTTGTTGTGTCATCTTGCTCTGTGTGTGTGTGGCGCCATTCCTGGGCAGACTGAACTTTCTTTCACGCTGGGCGGCTCTCCTTCTGGGGTGCACTCCTTGTGCGTGGGGCTCCCCTATGCAGGGGACACCCCTGCGTGGCACGGCACTCCTTGCGCGCATCAGCACTGCGCGTGGGCCAGCTCCACACAGGTCAAGAAGGCCGGGGATTTGAACTGCGGACCTCCCATCAAGAAGGACTGGAGTTTGAACCGCGGACCTCCCATGTGGTAGGCGGACGCCCTAACCACTGGGCCAAGTCTGTTTCCCCCTACTGCAATCTTGAGAGAATGAGGAGGGCCTGGCCTGTTGCCAGAGAGCAGCGAGGAAGGCAAAGAAAGATGGCGAGGGATTCCCAGGAACTGAAAAAACACAGAGTCGGACGCAAGCCAAAAAATGGAGACAGCAGGAAAAGGGAAAGGAAGAGAAGAGAGAAACGAAGAGAGAAGATGATGGAGCACCCCCTTAGGAATCCTGATCTTTAAAGCTGACTGATAAAAAGCTTGTTCCAAAGACAAATTCTTTCAAACCAACAGCTCCAATGAGACTTTCCGTCATTCTCCCTATCACAGCTTGGCCCCTTCTCTCGGGGAAGAAGATGAAAGGACATCTTCATCTTCCCGCCTCCTGTCCTCCCTGCACCAGCTTTAACCAAACCTCCCAGAGCTGGGAGGCTGTCCCCTGCTACATGCGCCCTGTGCCCCTTTGCTCTCCCACTTCCCCATTTCCCACTCCCTCCCGCCCATTTCCTGCTTCTGGGATCAAGAGCGCTGGCAGGACCAATTTCCTTTGCACTGCCTGGCCCACCTGTTGCCCCTGGACCTGGCCCCTCCAGTTAGCTCCCTCTGCACTGCCTTGACATTGCCCTTCCGCCACCAGGGCTCCCCCAGATTCCCGAAGCAGTTCTATCAGCCACGCTTCCTGGCTGGGGTAATGGAGGCCAGGAGGGCACCCTCTTCTCCTGTCTTCCTTCTCCTGGCTGTCCTGGCCCCTTGGAGGGCCTAGGAACCAGGCTCTGTGCAGGTCTGAGCACCTAAGCCATTCTCCGGGTCTGCCTCCCTCTCCCCAGCTATTGCTGAGGCCAGACGCCTCCTCCCCCCACTCCCTGCCCTCCCCTGCCTCAGCGATTAGTCTGTCCAGTGGCAGGGGACATGCCCAGATGGGTCACCACTCGCCTCACTACCTAGGAGCACCTTGTCCAAAAGCCACACAAGAACTCCATCTCCATTCATTCAGGGCCTTTCCCTGCTCTCTTCAACCTCTCTCCCTCTTCCTCTGGAACAACACCGACTTACTCCTCAAGGCCCTGCTGTGCTGCCACCTCCTCTGGGAGGCACCCCCTGACTCTCCCAGCTGCCCTCCCTGACTTTTCTTTGCATGTATTAGCAGGCAGCACTGTGACAACTTGTACATGGGTCCATTCCTGATAAGACTGTGGATACCTCAAAAGCATCTACTTTAACAAGCATTTGTTGAGTACCTACTGTGTGCCAGGTGTTAGTCTGGTTATCCAGAGATTCACTCATTCAGTAGGCATTTATTGGCAGGGATAGAATGGTGAGCAAAACAGACACAATTACACAATTCCTCTCTTCCTGAGGCTTACACTGTAGTAGGAGATACATACAGACAAGAGCTATCTCACAATGTGGAAAGTGGTGCGGTGGAAGGAAGGGAAGGGTCTCTGGAGCCTGGAAGAGGCCACCTAACCCAGGTTGGATGGTCAGGAAGGCTTCCTGGAAGAGGGATGAATGAGATTGATTCAGGTGAATGAGAGGTGTGGGCCTGAGGGACCTGGAAGCACGAGACAGTGTGACCAGCACGGCGACCCCGAGGAGGCAGGTGAGACAGGAGCCTTTGGTAGGCGCGGCACGTGGTGGAGATGAGAAACCAGTCCTGGGTCACCAGCTTTCTCCCAGGCTTTGCATGGTGTCTGGAGTCCATAGCAGGAGCCTGGTAACTTTCTTGACATTGAGTGGAATTCACCTAACAGACACTTGTCAAGCGCCATCCATGTGCAGGGTACTGGGGCTTGGGTTAGACAAAAAGATCTACAGGGATAACAGTAAAAAACAATAGCTAACATGTATTAAGGCGCTCACCTACTGGGTGCTGGGCGCCGGGCCAAGTGCATCCCAGTGTCATCTCATTCAGTTCTCACAGCAGCTCTGTGCGGAAGATTATGATGCTGCCCACAGCTCAGATGGAGGTCCTAAGGCTCAGAGAGGTGAGGTGAATTTCCCAAGGTTACTCTGGAGCCAATGTTTGAACACAGGCTTAAGTGCAACACAGTTGCCTCTTTGTCCCCAGACAAAGAGGACACTGGGCACACCAGGCTTGCAGACTGCCATCTCACCGGAAGGCTGGCGCCCAGCCCGGTGACTTGCCCTGTTCCCTCCCTGGAAGCCAGCCTTCCAAAGGAGCCCATTCCTGTCCTCCCCTCTCTTTCTTTCCTCTGCCCTCACAGCCCAGATACTTCATTTCCTCCCTGGCCTGTCCCCTCCCCGAAAAGAGAGAAAAAATGGAGAGAAAATGGATCTTTAAAGATACATGTATCCATCACTATTATTTACATTCTAATGTGAGTCTGTGGCTCAGCTCCAAAGGGGGAAATGTAAATCAGGTGGACACCGCTCCCGAAAGCCCTAAAGAGCTTGGCTCCCCCAAATTAGAATAGAAAATGCTCTTTTAAAATGCACCTTTAATATGTAAAAGCCCGCCGACCTAGGCTCTAAATAAACCAAACTTGAACCAGATGCCAAATAGAGTAGATGAAGGACAGGTACACAGAGGGTCCCGGGCTGGGGAATGAGGCCTAAACAGCTATTTATATTAATGCAAAGAAAGTTCAACATTCTTCCCCTTGATATATGCTGTGGTGGGAGGTGGTTTGGGTCCCACTAGCGAGAATAAAACGCAGAGCTCATGATGGGCAGGGTCACATGTGCGAGATAAAAAGCTCTGGGTGTAATATATGTCTGCACCGCGTACTCTCTGTAGGCTTGCGTTAGATCTGTGGATGACAACAAGAAAACACTTACTCAAGGTTAGACACCGCTCGCCTGGCTCCCAATCACAGCTCCCTGTCCTGAGGGACTGCAGCTGCCTCCAAATGGGCCCGGCAGAGCCCCAAGCTGGGCTCCTGGCTGCCCCCTCCCCCCCACCCTGGTTTTGAGCAGGTGGGTGGGCTCTGACTGGGGCTGGGGGTCCCCGGGCTGCTGGGCGGGCCAGGGAATGCCTGCGTGTGCGGCTAGAGGAGGAACGTGTGTCCTTCTCACTGCGGACACCCCCCACTGTCCAGATTCCCTGCAGACAGGCGCAGAGCGGCGGGTGGCTTATAAAGCAGGCCTCTGAGCCTATGGGAGGAGGGGCGCGCTAGTGCTTTCACAGGTGAGTCAAAGAATTCCGGGCCTCCTCTCTGCGTATGTCAGAATTCATTTATTCACTCATTTATTAATTTCAGCAGGCAACATTCCTTCACTCAACAGAGAATTCTTGAGAACCTGCTGCAGGACCCTAACGGAGGTGGGTGGGTAGAAGGAATGGGTTCTGGAGGATATGAAATGAGGACAATACTACACTTTGTTCCAAGGGATCAGCTAGGTATGATGTTTAGCCCAGTGTGGGGCATGTGGTAAGAGCTGTCATCGTGTATCTTAATAATTTTTTTACTGAAGTGTAGTTGTTCTTCTAAGGCCATGTGTTGGAGTGAAGGGGAAGGCCAAATGATGACCGTTATGCTGGCCCTTTCATGAGGGTCCAACAGACTGGAGAGGGCCAGGGCTACAGGCAGACGAGCTCCGATGGTCAGTACATGACCGAAGTATGTGCAAACTGCTATGAGGAGCACGGAGCAGGGTTAGTCAGGAAACCTTAAAAGACCAGGGAGTATTTGACCTGGGACTCCACAAAGCAGCACAAGCCAGGGGTCAGCTGCTTCTGTAATGGGAATGGTCGACTGCTGAGCAAGCAGGTCTTTCTGCTCCTGGGTGTGAGCCTTCTAGCTTGGTGCAGGCCTCGGTTGCTCTTTCGACGTGTCCCTCCTAGCTCTAAAACTGGGGGGCTACTTTCACAGGGGCCTCGTGACTTCCGGGAGTGGGCATGGGGGCTGATGGTGCAGAGGAAGGGAAAAGGGTCCCAGTCGGGGTCAGTCCTTCTCTATCCAGAATTCTGGCTTGGTTGTGCGCCTGGACCTGGGAGGTTGCCTCTCCGGGCTCCAGGCGCTTCCAGTAGACCTCGCTTCGTCAGTTAGAATCTACCTCTTTTGCTGTGGTTGGCAGAAAAGGGACGCTTGGGTGCAAGATGTAAAGGTGGCCTGCATTTAGAAGGTCCAAGCCTTAAGACTTAATTCCCAAAGCCCTGGAGGTACTGGCAGCCCGCTTACAAGGGCAATGATTGGAGGGGGTGGTCTGGGGGTGCAGGGCTCTCTGCCCCCCTTGGGTCTCCGGGAGCCCTGGGAGATGACTGCAAGGCCAACACGGATCCTTTCAGGGGCATTTTGCCAGCAAGGACCACACCTCGGTTCTTCGTTTTGCCTTCCACTCCCTCTTGCCTTCCAGTCCCTCTCCCTCGCTCCCTCAAACACCTCCAGATTGCTTCAGGGTTTGGCTCCCAGGAGTGTAACCGATGCCACAGATCACAGGGGTGGCAGGTCAGGCGAGAGACCAGACGCCACTGAGGTCCTTTACAGCAGAGATGGGCCTTGAGGGGCCAAGAGCTGGGTCCTGTGGGAGGGGCAGGGAAGGGAGGTTCTCTGTGTGCCCAGCTCCCTCCTGAGGGATCACGGGAAGGGCGAGGAGGAGCCCAGGCCCGTGACCTGTGGAGAGGAATAGGGAAAAGCAGAAAAAGATGGAGAAGGAAGAGAGAGGAGAAAATGGGGGGGAGAAGAGCAAGCAAGGAGAGGAGCAAAAAGAGGTTAAGAAGCAAAGGGGTGAAGAGGAGAGAGGAGGTGGAAGGAAGAAAAGAGAGGAAGGAGAATGGAAGGCTAAAGGAGAAGAAATAAAAGGGAGATAAAGAAGAGAGAGCATAGGAGAAAGAAGGAGGAGGAAGGGCGAAACAGAAAGAGGATCGTGGGCATGGTGGAAGATGAGCAAAGCAGGGAACGAAAAAGAAGAGCTGGAAGAGGAATTAAAGAGAGAAGATGAGCGCAAAGGAGAAGGAAGAGGCCGAAGAAAAGGAGACGAGAAAGAAAATGGAAGCTGGAAGAAGGAGGAGGAGGAAGACAGTAGTGGGAGAGAGAAGGGAGGAGCTTTGGAGGCGCCGGAGCCACCCAGAGCTTTCCCTGCCCTGGGAGCGGAAACGCAGGGTCCCGGCTGCTGCTGGGGGAGCCCGGGCAGGCCCGGCCCTCCCGCGCCATAAAGGCGAGCACAGTAGGCCGCTAGGAAGATCTATTGGGCCCCGCAGTGCCATTGTCTTCAGAAGGAATTAAAAACAAATTGCTGAGGGCCAGCACATAATTTAAAGACTCACGGCAATTTTATGACTTGCTAATGTTCCTAATTACATGCCCGTGAAAGGCTTAATTAATTGGGGGATGTAGCAAAAAGTGGAGCCTGTGTTTGTTATCATGGTTCCACTGCATTGATTTTAGTGCCTATGGAGAATTTAGGGCCTCTTTATTTGCACAAAGAAAATGCAAGTCTCTCGAAAAAATGCACATTAAGATCAACCCCTCGCTGCTATCTAATATACTTTCCTCTACTTAACCAAAGCGCTTGTAATCATATTTTGTAAATGTTGGTGCCGTTAATTGCATTGTGAGGGAAAATAGGTTCCACTCGGCTGGTCATGGAGAATTTTATAAAGTTCGTTCCCGGTGCCCCATTCCAGGGGACTCCTCCCAGGGAACTTGTAGAGAAGTTGGGATGCCCATCCCCGGAAGTTGGCATGGCTGCCTGGCGGTTCCCCGCTCCTGTCCTCGTCGCTGGCTCCTGCTTGCCTGCCACTATCCCTCGCTGCCCGGGCCCTGATGGAGAGCACAGGACAGTGGCGCCTGGGTGGAGGTGGGAGTGAGGGCAAGGGCACGGGGAAGGCCCCGCCTGGGCATGTGTCTCGATCTCTGCCTGCTTTGCCACCTCTCCTCTCGAGAGCACTGGAACAGAAGACTGGCTTCCAGGTGGGCCCAGCCTCCCCTCACCTGTCAGGCCTTGGGTAAGGCACGTAGCCTCAGTTTCGTTATCTGTGAAATGGGGTAACCATCCTTTTCCTGCTGACATCGGAAGATTGCTGGGATGGTCAAACAGGGACACAAGTGAAAGAGGCCTGGATCTAGGGCTGGTGGTTATTTTTTCATTAGCCACAGACTCTCTTCTTCCTTAGGAGACCACAGGCAAGTTCTCCTTTCAGCTGGGGGCTCTCTGAGAGAGAGGTGCAATCACCTCCCATCTGCCTTGCTGTATGGGCCACGCACAAGGAGGTTCTGCTGCAGATGGGGCGGGGGTTGGGGGACAGAGGAGAGGAGCAGCTCAAGTCACCTCCTCTGAAATTGCTCCTGATGCCGTCCCCTCCCCCAGAACAGGCAGTGGCCCCTTCTGTGCTCCTCAGGCCTGGGTTTCCCCTGGCTCCAGTCAGTGTCTGTTTATGGCCAACTCCTCTAGGGCAAGGACTGTGCCTCTCAGCGATCTCTCCCCACTGCTTACATAGTACCTGGCACATAGGAGACGCTCAGTAACATTTTACTGAACGAATGAAGGAGTCATTAGTTTGGGCAATGGGACTGGGACTGGGAGATGAGCACCCTGATCAACAGCCTCTCTGCCTCCCTCTTTGCCCCTGCCCCCCATCTCACACACATACTTCCCCAGGACCCTTCTCTGGGTGAGGAGGGTCTTTTGAGGTTGATGAGAGTTGGAATCTCAGCCCCAAACCTGTACTCTGTCTCCATGCTTTCCCCACACGGTGCCTGGCATGTTTTATTAATGCAAATCAGATCATGTCAAGCTCTTGCTCAAAGCCCTGAAAGCCTCCCATTGTACTTGGAATAAAAGCCAAGGTTCTCACCAGGGCCTACAGGGCTGCTTGCCATGATCCCATCATTGGGCCTCTTCCTGTCTCTCTCACTTCATCCTGGACCAAACTCCCTCAAGATCATCCCAGCCAACACACTGGCCTTTTTCTATTCCTCAATAGGCCAAGTTCAGTCCTGCCTTGGGGCTTTTGCACTTGCTTTCTCTGCCCGAGATGCTCTTCTCCATATTTTTGCAAGACTAACTTCCTCTCCCTCAAATCCTATCTCAACTATCTTTTCCTCAAAAAGCTCTTCCCTGACCATCCAGTCAATGTTGTCTTCTTTGGTCACTTAATTCCCTCTTTAAGCTCTTTAAACATATTAAATACGCACGTTTTTGTTGTTGTTCTCTATTTGATGATCCATGATATGAAATTCACAGGGACCCAAATCTGGTTATTTATTGTTTTGGCAGACTCTCACTCATGGTAGCTTATTTCCTTGTGTGATGTGCAGTTTTGGAATGTGGGTTCATGCTTGAAAAGGCTTTATTTATGAGAAACCTGAGAGGCCTGGGTTGGAGGTATATTCCTCCAGAGGGAATTTGTATTGTCCCTATCTTAAGGCTGATACCAACTCAGGTGCATTTTAGTTAATTTATTGGATTTTTCTGCCTCATATTGGTGGTGTATATTAGCATCCCAACCCAAAGTAGGCAGGCCTGTGGCTATGGAATTCTTAGGAGAGAGAGGCTTTTGAATTTTCGCTTAGAGTCCAGGTGAAGACACGAACAGCCAAGTTTCTCTGTTGATTTCCTTTGGGTAGCTAGATTTTTTTTTTTCCTAGTTCATCCTTTCACTGAGGATGAAGTTTTTCAAGGGCCTTGGTTATGTGTGTGTGTGGCGGGGGGATGGCAGGGGCATGGGAATTTCAATTCCATTTCCTTACTTTGCCTCCTGCCCTTTTAAGGCCTTTAAAACTCAAAGTTCCATGTTGCCAAAATTGGCAGCAGAAGCTTCGGCCTTGTTTCACCATTCTGGTTTCCAAGGCCTTCTTTGGTTTTGATCACTGAGATTTCTCTTACCTGTTTGGCAACTCAATCATATCTGTAATAGGATGTATGTTATATTCTACCCAGCATTTCTAGATGTTTTACACTGGAAAGTTTTTTCAGGGTTTCCAGTTCATCTTACAGTAAAGAATGGGAGTGCATTCTCAAGCACATTACCTACTTTTATTCTCTTCATAGCATGTGCCATTATTTGAAATAATCATAATCATATGTTTACTTGTTTATGGCCTGTTTACTCCAACTGAATGAAAGTTCCGTGAGGGAGGAACCTTGCCTGCCTCCCTCACTGCTGTCCTTAGCACCTAGAGCAGTGCCTGGCTCATACAAGGTGTTTGAGGAGTACTTGTTGAATGACTAAATAAGTCAGAGCCAGGTTTAAATCCGAGTTTAACAACTCAGGAAATTTACCTGGCTTCTCTGAAGTCACTTCCCTCATTTATAAAATGGGAATAGTAATTTTTATCTTATGAGAGTTTTGTGAAGACCAAATGAGATGTTATTTGTCAAGCTCCTCCTGGATGCAGTGGCTTGACACTCAATAAATGGTAGCCATTGTGACTGAGGACTTCCTGGTCCCATGCCACCCTGTCACATCCACCTTCCATGAAACTACAGTTCTTCCTGCTCCCTGGGCTCTGCAGCCTGGAAAGTGTGGCTCTGCCCCTCCAATCTCTGTGCAGGAGCTGAGCAGCTCTGTCTGAGCTCAAAAACACAAGAGACAACCCACCTCCCCTCCAAGCCAGAGCAGGCCTGCAGGGCTCCTGTGATGCTCACAGTCCCTCCTTCCTGCCTCAAGAAATGGCCTTTGGTTGAGGGCAGGGTGGGACACAGGAGGTGAAAGAAAGGGGCTTTTCCGTGTGCAGTCACGGGAAGAAAGTCTGGGAGGAGGGGCCTGAGTAGAAGGGCAGGAGAGGTGTGGAGGGTGACACTGCCAGGGGATTACGCAGCAGCTGCACTCCACTTGGAGGCATGGATTGCAGCGTTCCAGTCCTGGTTCTGCCACTTACTCTGATGGTCTTGGGCAAGCTACTTTACCACTCTGTGCCTCAGTTTCCCCATCTATAATAAAGGGACGATGATAATGCCTACTTCACAGAGCTGTTGTGGGGATAAAGACGTTAATGCAAGTAAAGCACTTCAAAATGAGCCTGAGATTTGTGTGCTAATTAATATTACATCTATTTTGTTTGCCATTGACTTTCCAGCATCTTGCATAGTGCCTGACACATAGCAGGCACTCAATAAATGTTTCTTGAATGACTGGATGGATGGGTGAGTGGATGGACAGATGGATGGACAGCCAGGCTGAGGGGCAGGGGCAATATGTACCTCAGAGGTGCCTTATTAATTTTTCTGGCAATCCTAATAGAATTAAGGGAGACCCTGCCATATCCTGGCATCCTAGAATGCTGGGACTGGAGTGTGGTACCCACGCTGCCAGATAAGGGTGTCAAAATCACCAGGGTATTTTGCAGATGTCTGCACTCCCTTCCCTTATTTTTTTATTTTATTTTTTAAGTATCTTTTTTTAAAGTTAATAGATCACACAAAACGTTACAGTAAAAAACATGAGGTTCCCATATACTCCACTCCCCACCCACACCAAATTTTTTAATTGTATTTTTTTGAAGATACATAGATCACCAAAAAATGTTACATTAAAAAATATGGGGAAACGGACTTTGGCCCAGTGGTTAGGGCGTCCGTCTACCACATGGGAGGCCCACGGTTCAAACCCCGGGCCTCCTTGACCCGTGTGGAGCTGACCCATGGTGCAGTGCTGATGCGCGCAAGGAGTGCCCTGCCATGTAGGGGTGTTCCCCCGTGTAGGGGAGCCCCACGCGCAAGGAGTGCGTCCCGGAAGGAGAGCCGCCCAGCACAAAAGAAAGTGCAGCCTGCCCAGGAATGGTGCTGCACACACGGAGAGCTGACACAGCAAGATGATGCAACAAAAAGAAACAGAGATTCCCGTGCCGCTGACAACAACAGAAGCAGACAAAGAAGATGCAACAAAGAGACACAGAGAACAGACAACCTGGATGCGGGAGGGGGGAAAGGGAGAGAAATAAATCAATAAATAAATCTTAAAAAAAAAAAATGAGGTTCCCATATACCCCACACCCCACCCACACCCTACTCCTTCCACATCACAGCCTCTTTCATCCCTGTGGCACATTCACTGCATTTGGTGAATACATTTTGGAGCACTGCTGCACCACATGGATAATAGTTCACATTGTAGTTACACTCTCCCCCAGTACATTCAGTGGGTTATGGCAGAATATATAATGTCCAGCATCTGTCCCTGCAATATCATTTAGGACAACTCCAAATCCTGAAATGCCCCACATCTCATTTCCTCTTCCCTTTCCCTGCCCTCAGCAACTACCATAGCCACTTTCTCCACGTCAATGCTACAATTTCTTCCATTACTAGTCACAATAGTTCCATAGTAGAATATCAGTAAGTCTACTCTAATCCATGTTTTATTCCTCCATCCTGTGGGCCCTGGGATAGTCATGTCCACTCCACCTCTACATCAAGAGGGGGCTTAGATCCCACATGGATGATGGATGCAATTCTCCTGCTTGCCCTTGTAGACATTCAGTTCCCTGCTGTGGTGGTTGACTCTTTACCTCCCTGTTAGCTGACCTGGGTAAGTCCAACGAACCAGAGGGTAGGAGTTGCAACTCTGCTGAGGGTCTTGGCCCAGCTGGCACATGGACAATCCAGAGATTCAAGTCTCCTGAGTGTACACCTAGCACCAACCACAGGTTCAATAAAAGTGACAGAAGAGGTGTGTGTAGAAAGGTCACATCTGAGTCCAACTCCATCACACTCAGGAACACAAATTCCGAAGTAGAGCCCACTGGCAAGGCACTGAACTCCAGAGCCCTCTGCCATGACCATAGAACCTGTGGGTCTCCGTAGCCCTTCCCTTCCTTCCCTTATAAGAGAGACTCTGCCCACCTTGGGTGGGTGTGGAGGCTGCAAGCATGGATTTTGATAGCTCTGCCTGGCTGACCATCGCCGATTTAATCCTCAGGCTCATACTGCAGATGAAGAAGCTGAGACTCAGAGAGACAGCGATTTGCTCAAGGTCACATAGGGAGTTGTGAAGGGTTGGGACCAAAACTCGGGTCTCCTAAGCCCTGGTCTTGTGCCTTAATACTACCAGTCTGCTTTCCTGCACACTGTACACCCTTTTCCCCTGGCTGAAGCGACTCAATTATTTGGAACCTTTTTTTTGGCGGGGGGGCTGTGTAATAAGGGTGCAGGGGTGACACAAGGAACCCATGAGCAGGAATGCAGCTGGACTGGGGAGGGGAGGGGCTGGGAGAACCTTCTCTCCATGTCTATTGCCTCTTAAATTGCCTTCACCATTCAGAGATGCTTGTGCCCATTCTTATTTTTTAAATAATATTTTAAAATTATGAGATATTTCTCACACAGAGAAAACTATAAACAATAATATAATGAACACCAATGTATCTTCTGCCTAGCTTTGTTAAATCTTAACGTTTTGCTGTATTTGCTTCAGATATATATATATATATATATATAAGGAATTAAACATTATAGATGCAATGGAAGCTTCCTTCGTGTTCCTTCTCAGTCTAATTCTTCTCCCTCCCTTCTGGGAGGTAACTACCCTCCTGAATTTAGGGTTTTCTATCCATGCAAGTTTTAACTACAGATTATAAATACATAAATTAATATATAGTATAGGTTTGAATGCTTCTAAACTTTATATAAATGGCAACCTGCACGTAAACTTCTGAGGTTTGCATGCTTTGTTCAGTGCTTTTGGATTTATCCTTGTTGCTACATGTAGCTCTGTGCCATATTCATTGAATAAAGGAATATGCCTAAATTTACCCTTCATTTGTTGTTAGGCTGCAATAAGCATCCTTGCTCATATCTCCTCATGCACACATCCAGTGTTTTCTCTGGGGCACATAACCAGGAATGGAATTGCCGGATGACAGGTCTATCAGTTATCTGTTGCTGCATCTAAACCACCCCAAACAGCATCCTATTCATTTGTTCACAATACTGTGGGTTACGAATTCAGGCAGGGCACAGTAGGTGTAGCTCATCTCTGTTTTACAATGTCTTGGTTGGCTTGAACAGCCGGGGGCTGGCTGGGACAGATCAGCTGGGGTTCTCGGTGGGGGGTCTTGGTTCTGGCTGTCAGATGGGTTCCTCAGTTTCCCTCCACATGGCCTGCCCAAGTGGTAACTTGGGCTTTCTCACAGATAGTGGTCTTGGGGTTCCAAGAAGGAGTGTCCCAGAGAACAAACCGTATTTTGCAAGTGCTTATTCAGCCTCTGCTGGGCTCAGTCTTGCTAATGACCCATTGGTCAGTGCTAGTCACGTGGCCAGGTCTGAAGTCAATATGGGCGGGAACTGCAGTATACAAGGGAGGGCCACTGTGAGGTGTGATTCACTGGGGACCGTGACAGGGTTGTGAGCTCTTGCCAGACGATTCCAAACAGATATCAGTGCTTGAGAAGCTTCCAGCACCCTGCAGAATTTCTTCTACATCCACACCAGCACAGGGATATTACCAGACTTTTCATTTTGGCCAGTCTAATGACTGTGAAATGATGCCACAGTGTTGTTTTACTTGCATCTTCCTGATTACTAGGGGAGTTGATCCTCTTTTCCTATGTTTAGTGACCATTTATTTGGGTTCTCTCTTCTGCAAATTGCCTATTTCTATCTTTTTAAAATTAGTAGTTGCTTGTCTAATCTGACTGTGGAGGAGGCGCTGTCTCACCCTCAACTGCCTGGAATAGAAGGCTGTTCCTAGGGACCCTGGGGCCAAACCTGAAGTGACTCGAAATGGCCTTAGCATCTGTCCTACCTTTCAGGTGTCTCTGGCAGCGCTAGGAGGCAGATGGGGAGACCCGGGGCTCACATGGCCCACAGCAGTTTGGTTTCTCCTTGCTTTCTCCCTTCCCTCCTCATCACCTCAGATGGGCCTTGGCCTCCTCTGGCAGACAGGGCAACAATGACCCTCCTGGGGAACCTGGACAAGGGTCAGGACAGGACAAGGTGGAGGAGACTGCCAGGGGCAGCCTTAGGCCTGCTGAACCTATGTGCCTCCTATGCACTGGACACTGATCCTGAACCTAGCCTGCATTTGCTACCTCTGTGCCTTTGCTCAGGCTGATTCCATTGCCCGGATGCTCCTCTTTGCTCACCTCGCCCATGTGAATCCTCCGAGGCCTACTCAAAAGCCCCCTCCATGAAACTCCCCAAGGGGCCCTCCCATCCCCGTACTGGATGCAATCTATCCCCTTCTGTCACCCAGCAGAATTTTCTTTGTACAATTTGTCACTTTTTACAGCCCTAAATTTCAGTTCTAGATGGACGGGATTACTCAACAGACAGACTTAGTGGTTTGGGATGTCCCTAAAATAAAAACAAAACTCAGACCCAAAAGTTCAGCTTTGATGAATGAGTATTTTGCAAGCAGAAAATCTAGAAAGGTGTGATATTAATTTCACAGAGAGCTCTGAGCTGTCCAATAGGATAGTCACTAGCCACGTGTGGCTATTTAAATGTAAATTTAAATTAATTTAAGGTAAGTTAATTTCTAGGGCTTAATAGCCACACATGGCTAGTGATTAGCACATTGGACCATGCCATTCTATGGACATTCTATTGGATGGTGCAGGTTTTTACAAGTTCTATATTTTACAGCTTACTGGTTCTTTTTCTTTTTTGAAACACCTGTGCTGGGGGAGAAGCCAAAATCTCTTAATTGTTTAGGCTTCTAAAGGCCTAAATATTGCCTGGGTGGCAGCCCAGCTCAGTCACACAGCATGCGACCTTAAGAAAGTCATCCTCCTGCTCTGGGCCTCAGCTTGCTCATCTGTAAAACGAGGGCTCTGACGTTCTGAGCCCAGGCTCTGAGTGGTGAGCAAGCCCCAAGGGCTCCTCTAACTCAGAGTTCCGTGCAGTACACGTTGGATGCAGTGGCAGCTTGACGGGGCAGGTGAGCCTGCTCATACGGATGTGTGATCGCCACACTGTGCCCACTCCACCTTCCTCCCCTGCCCCAGGCGAGCAGCTCAGCTTGACTGTTTTACCCAACGGCTTCATTTGAATAAGGGAGGATGCAACTTAGGAAGGTTAAAAAGTGCTGTTTTAGGTCAGGGGTCGGCAAATTACAGCCCGCAGACCAATTTGACCTCCCACCTGTTTTTCGTGCGACCCACAGTCTGAGAATGGGTTTTACACTTTTTAATGGTTGGAAAAAAACAAGAAGAAGAATATTTTGTGGCACATGGCAAGGTGGGGGGTGCTGGTGTAGAAGCACCCTTCCGGCTCTGGTCTCTGACGCGGTCTGGTTCCACCTCTGGGAACAGCTATTTGCGTCCTGGCAGGAAGGAAAGAGGAGGCGGAAGTGGAGGAGGAGATCATTAATGGCTCCCAAATTCTTGCCTTTGATCAGGCCTCTGGAGAGGTGAGGGGCCAGGAGTTGAGGCGGTGAGAGGAAGAGAAAAGCCAGGGGGCCAGGTAAATGGGGGAGAGAGAAAAAGGGGAGGGGGGTAAAGGGGGGAGAAATAGGGGGAGAGAGGCTGCCGGCCTAGGCGGGACAGGGTGGAGGTGGGGGGGCCGGGGGCAGAGGACGCCTGCCCCTCCCACAGTCCCTCTTCACCTGGGCAGGCGCTGAGGCCCTGCCTCTACCCTCTACCGCTCTGGGGAGTCCACAGGTGACACGGGGTGCTCCTTCCCACTCCCACAACTGGCTCCAGCCCTTGCTGCTCAAGATACAAAGGCAGGGGGTGCTGGTGAGCCCAGAGGAGAAGGAAAACTGGGTTCCCCGGAAGAGCCCAGGTGTCCAGCCTGCCTGTGGAGGTGGGGGAGCAGGAAGGCGGCCCCTGAAACGGTGCACTTTGAAACAAGAAGGGGCAGGTTTTTATGAGGCGTCGACTTTGGGGGCTGAACCATGCGTTGGCGCCTGGGGATGGGAAACAGTCTTCCTTCTTTGGGAAGGGGGTAGAATATCGAGGGAGGAAAGAGCTCTGATTAAGGATCAGAAGGTTTCCAATCCTGACTCCTTGGACAAAATTTATTCACTCCCTCAGAGCCTCACTTTCCTCCTCGGTAAAATGGGAACCAGGACAAAACAGCAACTGTGAGGGAGAAGTGAGGCCACCTGACCCATGGTAGATGATTATACACACTTGGGGGTGTAGCCTGAGCTTGAACCCCTGTGGGGGACTCAGAGCACGCCCCCTGCCCAAGGTGACCCCTGCCACTCCCACAACCGGCTCCGGGGGCGAGAGCCGGGCCCTTTGATCCTGCAGGTCTGACGGGCAGCAGCAGTGGTGGAGGGATGGGTGGGGGGAGCTGGGGAGGGGGCACTGGCGTCTGGGCCCGCTTGGCACAGACCCAGGAGTCCAGGTTTCAAAGGTGAGCTTCAAAGGCCAGGCTGTGCTAATGGAGCTTCTTTTGTACCTGCTCAAGGAAGGAAAACAAGGCAGTCGCCGCCCCCTCCCCTCCCGCCCCAGGATGGCGGGTCAGATCCCAGGAGATACTCCCCACCCCCCTTCATGCCCCAATACAGTTAGTTTGATCTCTCCATCTGCAGGAGTTGGGTCTCATCAAAGCCGTGATGAAGGAGCCGATTGCGGCAGGTCCTGCCCCCTCACGGGTGGCTCAGGCTGCACTGGGCAGGGGTGGGGGCTGGTGGTCTCCCCAGTAACGGCGGGGGGTGGGAACCCGGAGGTTCGGGTGACATGGGGAGAGGGTGGGGAATAGGGGAAGGAAGGGAGGCCAGGAACTGCCTCTTTAATGTGGGGGGGTGGGGGTGGGCAGCGGCAGCGAAGCAGAGCAGCAGGGAGAGGGTTGAGAACCAGGAAATTGACTGGGGGTGGCGGCAGCAAGGTGCCTGCTGGATCCTGCGGGCAGGGGAGGCTGGAGGGTGCCCCCACCCTCTCCCCTCCTGTCACCAGCCCTGAGAGGGCCTGCCTGCCTCTCCCTTCACTGGTTAGACCGCCCCCTGTCCTGCACCCCAGGGGCCTGGCCGTGCCAGCGTCCTGGTGACCCCAGGGCAGCTCAGTGCCGGCATCTCAGTGACCTCACAGGTGCCCTGGCCAGGCCCCAGCGGGGGAGAGGGGTGAGGGGAAGGTGAGCACCGGCCCCTCCTCAGGGGGGGCCAGAACCACTCCTGTGGAACAGGGCAGGGCAGGAGGCGGCTGGGAGATGAATGGAGTGCTTTCTCTCCTGTCAGGTCACCCACACCTCAGCTCCTGGGGCCTCGTCCCTGTGGGTAAACCCTGCCCCGAGAAGAAAAGCCTGCCCCTGCCTGGTCTGCCTCCAGCCCTCCCAGAAGGAGAAGTTTCAAAGGTGCTCCAGAGATCTCTGGGGACTGATTTTCCAAGCTTAGGTTTCTAAGTGGAGCATCCCCTGCCCCTCCCAGGAATTAGCTCAAGTGTGAACTCACTCATTCGTTCGTGCATTCATGCACTCATTTAGTCATTCATTAAATCAGCAACATTTTATTGAATGCCAGGCATCGGTACAAGAAGTCTGTCCTTTCGGCATTAGCATCCCTATTTTACAGGTGGGGAAATTAAGAGCCAGGGAGGTTAGGTAACTTGCCCAGGACCACACAGCTACTGAGGGCAGAAGGCTCTGCACCAGGTTTTACCAATCCTGGCACCTGGCGAGTGGGCGGGGGAGGGAAGGGGGCCCTTCTCCCTACACCTGAGGTGGGGAGACCTGTAATTGCACCCGTTGGGCTGCCTGGCACGTTCTAGTCTTGGCTCTGCTGGGGACCCCTGCGTTGTCCCTTCTCCTGGGAGACGGCAATGTTGTTATTATTATCGGGGCCACCGCTCTTCTTCAGTGAAGCGGGGGGAGTGGATCGGCTTAGCGGTTCTTTTGACTCCAGTTGCACATTAGTCAGTATTTAATAAACACTGATGCCTGCTCCCCTCCCCACCCACCCCAATCCTGAGAGACCCTGAGTTACTTGGCCTGGGCTGGGCACAGGTACCAGTCTTTTTTTTGAAGCTCCCCTGGTGATTTAAGTGAGCAGGCAGGACCGACACCCCCTTGGACTGGCTGGTGCCTAATTCTGTGAGGCCATGGGTGGGAGTCCAGCCCTCAGCCAGGCTTGGGGACTGCGGGCATGCCCTCTGGGTCTATCCTGGGGTGGCTCCACTGGGAAGATAGTGAGAGCTGTCTCTGTAAGGAGATGGTGTGCTGGGAGCCAGCCAAGGGCCGGCCTGCTGGGGGACTGTCAGGGGGAGTGCCCAGTGGGCCAGGTGGCCGTGGAAGGCCAGGGAGGAGCAGGTGCCTAGAGGGAGCCTGGGCAGGCAAACCTCCAAAGGGAGGTGGGCGGGGGGAGGCTTCTTGGGGCCTGGGGTGGGGAGCAGAGGGGTGAGGCCCTCCCTTTTCTGGAGAGAAGCAGCTCTTGGGCCCCTTTGGGGTCAGCTCTGGGAGCGCAGGGCCTGGAGGGCAGGGACAGGCCCTGAGAAGCGTGGTTCCGCCGGGGAAGGTGACCCAGCGCCCTTGGCTGCCCGCCCTGCGGTGCTGTACGCTGCACGTGGCGTTCTTACACTCGCTCTCCATGTGGGAGGGAGGGAACTAGGGGCACCTTGACCCTGCTTCCAGAAAGGTCTGCTGACAGGGACAAACTTCCCTGCCCCCACCCTCTCCGGCCGTGGCTGGCAGGTGCCCTGAAGAGTTATGGGCAGGGCCTTTTCCTTCCCTCCTTGCCCTCTGAGTCCATGGCCTACACTGCCAGGCCTCAGCTACCCCAGAGTCTGGGGGAGCGGCTCAGAACGTGGTTGCCCAGGGCAGGGGGAAGAGGGGCCTTGGCGACCTGCGCCTCTCCTTCCTCCACTTACCTTTCAGCTGAAGAAATGCAGATTCTGAGCTTGGGTGGAGCCTGACACTCTGCATTTCTAACACTCTCCCAGGTGCTGCTGCTGCTGGTTCCCAGACCATGCTTTGAGCTCCAAAGAGCTCAAATGTCCCCCCCATGGCTGTTCTCTGGTGGACCAGGAGGCAGCTGGCACTCACCAAGGCAGGGCCAGGCTGGGCGGACAGCCGCCAGCTCCCAGGACCCCTAACATACAAGTGGTCCTCTCCAGCTTGGCACGTGGCACCATTGACGGATCCGTGCCCAGAACAGGGAAAACATAAAATCTCATTTCAAGCCCCAATGATGGTTTGGTTCAGCTGTCCTAGCTTTTTAGGAACTTAATTCCATGTATTTTTCTTAAATGCAAGGCTGCGAGGCATCTGTTTAAAATGATGCCTTTTCCCCTCTACATTTGAGTAGAGACAGGCAAAGGCAGACAAATACTTTTCCCTCCCTTTCAGGAAGCTCTGGTTCTCTGTCTCTGCAGGTTCTGTTTCAGTGTCTGCCAGTGTTGGCTTCTCCTACCTCGGTTTCTGTCCTTTCCTTGAAATGGTGCAGGGCTTTGCGTCTGTACAGAACTGAGTTTGAGCTCTTCTGTCACAATTGATTAGCTCTGTGACTCTGGACTAGTCTCTTAACCTCTCTCAGCCTCAATTTCTTCATCTATAAAATAGATTCATTATTGGGCACTTCATTGAGCATTTGTGAATTTTCCTATATGACATCGTACACATTAAAGTGCTTTGTAAACTGGAAAGGATTGCCACAGGTATGGGATCACTGAAGGGCAGTGGATAAAAGTACAGGTGCTGGAGCTGAAGGTCTGGTTCAGAATCTCAACCTCACCAGTTGTGAGTTGTGTGGCCTTGAGTAAGTTACCGAACTGCTCTGAACCTGTTTTTCCATTCATAAGAGGAGAGTAATAATATTATTTATACCAGGGTATGTTGAGGATTAAGCAAGATGATGTGTGGATACTGCGCAGCACCCAGCCTGATACAGAGTCAGACCCACACACATTTACCAGATTGGGCTCATAGTGTTTTCCTGATTTTTCTCTCCTAATGACATGTTAAGTATTGTTGCTGGCTACATAACAGTCCATCAGGGGAATGCGTGGATTTTAGTGGACTAAATCCCCTTACTATTGGTCATTTTGATTGCTGGGCTCAGGATCTGGATAAAGGTTGTCAAAGAAAAGAGAGTTCAAGAACCATTTCCTTTCCCTCATTTTCAGCCACGGGGATGAAGGCCACCTCCCCGGCTGAGGAGCCCCTCATCCTGGGCCTCGACTGCTGACCGCCTAAGTCTTAGCATCCCTGCCAGTTTAGGGAGCATGGAATCCTTTACCTCCTCGGAAACCTCCCTTAACCCCTGGTGCTGCATTCTGGGGGGGGGGGGGGGGGGGGGGAGGAGCCGGGTAGAGGCTACCATCTGCCCAGGACTGTCAGAACTGGACAAGTGACCCAACATAAATACTAGGGACAAGCCAACAAGAGAGCATCTTCTTCCTTGGTCAGTTGGGAGGATTTCAGGAAACTGAGCCTCTGAAGCAGTGCGTGCCCCTTGGGGAGGTTTCACGGAACGTGACTGCTGTTACCAGGCCTTTCGTCTCCCAGGCCTGGCCCACCCATCCCCCTCTCTCTGCCTCTCACCCCCGCCCCTTTGCCAGAGTCTCACTGCAGCCAGCACTCTTACAGCCGTCCCGGCCCTCCTGTGACGTTAAGGAGCAGCAAAGCTCACTCTGGAATGGTGTCAGGAGCCGTGGCAAGCCCAGAGCCCCGGGTGCAGGGCCCTCTCCACCCTGCTGGAGGGAGCAGTGTATCCACAGGCCTTGGGGAGGGAAATAGGCCCGGGAAGTGGGGCTCCCTAGCTTTACGAACACAGCCATCGCCCGCAGTGAGTGTCGTTTCACAAACGGCCAGGGCCAGACCGCGCTAACTTCCCTATCCCCAGAGGCCCAGCAAAAGTCGGTGGATTAAATTAAAGCAGCTGAGGTTTGAGTGGGATCGAGGAAGGCTCTCACGATAGCCTGGGATAAGATGCTGTCCTGTCCCGGGAAGGGAGGCAGGTTATGCTGCTTGGCCTGGCCTCGGTCTTAGAGCTGGCAGAGGGGTTCAAGAGTGGCGGTCAAAGGAGTAGACCAGGGGCAGGAGTGTGGATTATCTCCATTCTCCTGCTCTAGAATTTAGTCATTTCATTTTGGTATGATACCTAAATTTCCTCTAAGCTTAAAGAGAAAAATAATTTCTCGGAGCTGGAATGTGGCCTTGAGCAAAGGCCCTCCCTGACCCGGGCCCCACCCTCACCCTCCAAGCCTCCTGAAGGCACGTTCCACTAAAAGACAAAGTTCGAGGTGGGAAACCCAACTGTCGATACAGTCACTCTCTGCAATCAGGCAGAATTAATTGTGTGAACACCATTGATCAAAGTACTTAATACTTACAGGGGCTGAGAAGGAGCTGAAATGGAATTTCATTACCAACCTGCTCACCCCTAATGAAACTCCTAATAACTCTCTAATTTTTCTTTCAGATAAAGGCTGATAGGTGGAAATGGGGGTGGGGGGAAGGACATGGAAACTTATTTTTCCTTTGCTAGACTCTTGAGATAGATCCAGGTGAAACACCCACTCCCTGGGGAATCTTGTCAACCCAAGCCACTAGGCAGGTGTGGCCAGCCCCGAGATCCACGCCTGGAATGGGGTGGGTGGGGCTGGGCGCAGGTCACCCTAAACTTCATGTGAGGCTAAAAGCAATCAACTCTGATTTAGCTTAGGGTGATTACACAGTGCTTCAAGGACAGCTGATATCTTTTTAGGCTGAAAACAAAACACATATGGGACCCCTGGGCACAGAGCAGAGGGTGGGGAGGTAGGGTGTGAGCAGGAGTGGTCATGGGTTGAAGAAGGTCTGAGGATAGTAATTCCACGAGGAGGGTAACCAGGCGAGTGACCCAGAGCCCTGGCTCAAGCCCCGAGTGGGCAGCAGGAATTTCCCTTTCTGGGGCCCGCACACTCACACACGGACTCACGCACACAGGGCGTGAACACGTACCGCACGCACGCAGGCGCACATATGCACACGGAAGAACGTAAGCCCCAGGCTCTTTATTTTATCCTGCACCCATCGGGGTGTTTGAAGTGGAGCAGGCACCCTTTGTTCTCTGAGAGGGCAGGGAACCTGGCAGTCTTCTTTTGTCATTTTATCCCTGGCACATAGTGGGCACCTGGGAAATAGCTGTGGAAAGAAAAGCTGAACGAAACACGCTTCCGGCCAAGCTCATCTGCTCACATGCTGGCTCGCTCCTTAATGCCAAGCCCTGCTGGAGGCTGAAACTCCCACTTCCAGGAGCCCCCCAGTGAGGTCTCCTGACCCTGGCTGCTCTGGATAGCCTTAGCACGTACGTCCCTCCTCAGGCTCTTGTCTTCCCTTGCTCTGTGTCAGACGAGGGGCTTCTTGAGAGAACTACCAAAGTGGGGGCTCCAGAAGGACACGGATTGCCCCCCACGGCTATCAGAATGGAAGCTCCCTGGGGGTGGGTCTCGGCCACCCCCATTCGTCTGGGAGTTCCAAAGGGGACAAGCCTTCATTAGATCCTTGTAAGATGTGCCCATCTATTTGTTGGGGCTGGTGAGATGGTGCCCCCTTCTTGTAAGCTCTCTCCTTGAACCCCTGAAGCCCCCCAGTGCCTGGCAGATGCAGAGAGCCTACCCAGCGCCCTGGTTCCAGGCTAAGCTCATGGGGTGGACGGGGCAGGGGGGCGGTCAAAAGCAACCGGGCCTGGGGTGGGCTGGTCGACACGTGAGTGAGTACTTGTCTGTGGGAGCGTGGGAGTGCACGCGTGCACCTTGCTTCCTGACAGTAAAATCCAGGCCTCCAAGATCCTGGCCCCAGGATTCCCTCCCCCCAGCCTACCTCAGGCCCCCAGAATTGTGGCTTGACATAGACTACGGTATGTGAATATATCTCAGTAAAACTGCTTTTAAAAAAAAAAGAATGGTGGTCTGCATGGGGCAGGGAGGTAGGAGAGGCTGCCCCACATCCAGGTCTTGCCCTCCCCCTCCCCACAGCCCTCTTTCCTGCCCCAGCTCCCTTTCCCGGGCTTCTGGGGCCTGGCAGGGAGGGAGCAGGGAGGAAGGAGCAGGGTGAGAGGTGGGGGCAGTGGAGGGCAGTTATTTACAAAGCCCGTGCCCTCGGGACCCTTGTCCTGGACAACAATTACAGCCCCTTAATTAACTGAAACGCAGTCCGCCTGTCGATGGAGGCAGGTCCCCCCTGAAGTTGGCTGCGCCTGCCGCTGTCTAGTACTGGTTAATGAATATAAATCAGATAGTTTATAGTTAGCAAGCAGGGACCGGGCTGGCAAAGGCCTGAATTGCAATGCAGAATGCCCGAGGATAGGAACATGCCCGGCATAACAGAGGCCCGGGCACCCATGGGGCAGCGCTGGTGGGGAGGGAGCAAGCCTGGCCATCCACCTTGCACTCGGGCTCTGAGAGCACACACAGGTGTATGTGCAGCCTGTGCACCGACCCAGCACCTGCCTAGGGCATTCGTTGCACGTACAACCTTACATAGCCACAGAAGCAAACACCACAGGCATGGCTCTCTTGGAGACACAGGAAGGCTGAGGACAACACAGCCCCCTTCTGAAACCCACAGGGCATTGGCTCTGGGCAGCTCCTGCCTTGGATGCCAGAGCCTTACCCTCTGCCCCTGCAGAAGACGGATCCCATGTGATCCCTGCCCAGTCCCCCTGATTGTGGGGACCGCCCCGTTTCCCCTCCCCAGGCTGGACTGGCTGGGCTGACAGACCCACTGTGCTCTGCAGGACCGTGGAGGGGCAGCTGTGGAACCCCGACTCCAGGCGGGGAGGCTTCTAGAATGCGTGCAGAGGAAGCAGACTGACGTGTTCCCGTCCAGGGCTGGATCTGGGACGTGGTGGCCCCACGCTTGGGCTGAAGCGCTGCTGTCGCCGTCTTGATGGTTTTTTGAACCAGGGGCCCGGCATTTTCCTTCTGCACTTGGCACCTCAGATGATGTAGCCGGTTCTGTCCTAGTCCTTGACATAGGGACGGGACAAAGGGCGAGTTGGGGGGGGGGGGGGGGGCGGGTGTTTAGGGGATTCTTGACAGAGCTGTAGCAATAGGGTCTTCTAGAAAATGCACTTTACCCGGCTCTGGGGCTCTGTCCTGCTAGTTTTGTCACCCGGGCGAGTCACCGTCCCTCTCTGGGTCCCAGTTCAGTTCAGTCTTCCAAGGAGATGACTTCCCGGCTCCTTTCTAGCTCAACCCCTCCTCCCTGGGAAGAGGCCAGACCCCGGCATCTTGGTGAACACGTAACACACACACACTCCCAAGCCAGGCTTCCCCTAGAGCCGCTTCACTGCCTCTGGAAAGATGGAATTGGGAGAGGGGAGGAGGCGTCCCCACACCCAGGCAAGTCCTGACACGCTGCTTATAAAACCAAAACCCGCCAAGGCCTTCCGACTCTGTTTTCCCCCTTGGGGCGGCGGGCTCCCGCCCGGAAAGTGACGGGGCGGTTATGGCTTGCGGGGTGGGGAGGCAGAAAAAGTAAGAGGCATCGACGACTGGACGAGACCCCCGCGTTCCGCGGCTGGCCCGGCGAGGAGGGGCGACAGTTATGTACTCCTCCCGGGCTCCCCTGCCGGGAGCGCCGTGGGGAAGAGGGAGAGGATCTGCGGGTGCTCGAGACAAAGGAAACCGATCCGAAGACCAAGGGCGCGGCGAGGGCCGGGAGGGCGCGGCGCGGCCGAGGCCAGGCGGCGGGCCGGGCTGCGCGGTGCAATGAGGCCGCAGTTCCGAAAGGGTCGCTGTCGCGCCAGGTCCCGCCGTGCTCTCGCGTGGGTCCCAGTTCCCTGCCCGGCAGTCGAGGCACCTCTCCTCCAGGCTGCAGGTCAGGGGAGGGGTGAATGGCCTCTTGCACCCCCTGCTGCCGCCCCCAAGGGCCCAGCAGGGATGTAGGGGTACACCCAGTCTCCACCCTTGTCCGACAGCCCCTCCGGACAATTCTTTTTGATGGAGCCTGCGCAGGGGCTCTTGGTGGTGGGCGTAGGTGGTGGTGCTGTCCTTGGCCTGCACCTCAGCCTTAGACCTCAGTAGGTAGATCTTTCTCCCAGGTAAACTGTGAATACACCCATTTCACAGATGGAAGAGTAAAGCCACAAGCACTCCCTGGAGACCAGCAGCAACATGGAGGTAAAGCTCAGGGGACTTGCCCAGGCTCTGAGTGGGACCCTGCTAATCCCATAATCCCACCCCTGCACACACACCACCTCCACTCCAGCGACGGCTGGGAACTTCAGTCTGGGGTGAGGTGGGGAAGAGAAAAGGCTCATCCTGGAGGCTCCGACGCTTTGACAAGAGTCCCCCAAACATTGTGTCCCAATGAGCCTTTTCATGGCCTGGAGCGTTTAGCAATCTTCACCACCACAGGGCCGGGAAGACAGGGGGATGTCAAGAACTGAATTCACAAATATTGATTCTGGAGAAGGGGCTGGAAGGGGCTTGCACTGTGACTCTTACGGACTTGGAACTGGTCTTGATTCCTAACCCACGCACATCAGCCCAGGTGCTTGGAGGGGGCGAGCCTTGCACCCCATGTTTCAGGGAAAGTGCCACCACCCAATGCTCAGAGAGGGTGCAGCCTACGCCACAGTGTTGGGGAGACTGCGCAAGCTCTAAGTAGAGGCAGGACTGTGGCTCCAATGGGCCGGTAGGACAAAACATTGATCCATAGATGACTCTCAGACTTTGTAATCTAATGGAGTTTGCCCTGCTGGGTTTCAGATTTATTTGGGGCCTGTGGCTCTTGTTTTCCTTCCAATGTCTCCCTTCTGGAATGGGAATGCTTACCCTAAGTCTGTCACACTAGACAAGCAGATAACCTGTTTCCTAGGTTTCATAGGACCACAGAAAGAAGGAAATTTTGCCCCAGGATGGACCACTGCCATAACTGATTCTGATGAGCATTGTTCTAAAATGCCTTAAGACTTCTGGGATACTATTATGGAATGGGCGTATTTTAAATGAGGAAAGAAGCATATTTTGGGGGTCCAGAGGGCAGACTGCTGGGAATCGAATCACATCCCCCATAAAAGGCATGTTCAGGTCCCAACCCCTGGTCCTGGGGGTGTGAACCCATTAGCACCTAGGACCTCTGAAGATGTCAGTAGTTAAGGGGTGCCCAAACTGAATGAGGGTGGACCGCAATCCAGTATGGCTGAAATTCCTAGAAGCAAAGGAAAGTGGATGCAGAAGGGCAAGTCATGGGGAGCAGTCAGAAGCTGGAAGCCAATGGAATCCAGCAGATGCTCTGTGCATTGCCCCGAGATGGGAAAGCCAAGGAACCCCAAAGACTACTGGCCAGCCAGAAGATACCAGCTCCGGGAGGAAGCAAGCCTTCTAGCCTCTGAAACCATAAGCCAATAAATTCTTCTTGTTAAGCCAACCCTGGTGTGGTATTTGTTTTAGCAGCTAAGAAATGAAAACATACTCCCATGCACATCCCAGAGAACCTGGCTCCCAGAGTTGGGTATGGGTGACAGGAGGAAGGAGGGTTTTTTTTTCAGTGGGAATCTGGCCAGGTTCCCTCATGCCTCCCTTCTCTGATGGAGAGACTTGGAGAAATCACATAAATGAATCCCAAAGACACTCTCAGATGCCAAGGCTCTGTGGTCTTAATCAGGGAAGAATTCCCAGGGAAGGCAAAGTTGAGGGATGCTTTGAGCAAGGAGAGGATGAACCTGGGCAGTGCTGGGAAGCCCTGGTGGGCCACCCCTTCCCATCTCCCCAGTGTCTGCCCAGCAGGCAGCAGGCATGGCGCAGCCATTCACCTGGGGTGGAAATGAGGAATCATGAGCTTAGGAGGCCCATTATCCCTTTAAAGGATTGGCTGGCATCACCCCAACACAGTAAGGCTGATGGCATGGGGTGGCCCTTTTGTGCCCATGCTTGGCTCATAACTAGCAGGATCAGAGTGCCCTGGGCAGGCTTGGGACCGGGCATCTCTGGGCACTGCCCTCCCTAGCTAAAGGGCGGGGGGTGGGGGAGAGAACGCTGCTTTGGTGCAAGTCTTCTCACTCCCTCAGGCACCTTCTCAGAGTGCGCCTCTTCCCTGAGGCCTCCCCAGACTGACCCCAAATGGCCCCCGCTACAAATGTCTCCTCCTTGTCTCCTCCCAGACTCAGATCTCATGAATTTGTGCATCCACCCTCAGAGGGGAGGAATGTGGGAAAGTGGAGAGGATGAGAGGATGAAGCTCTGGGTTGGCCAGTTTGGGCACTACAGGCCAAACTCTCAGCCCCCAGCCTCACCCTCGGGGCTTGAAGCTCTCCAGGGAGAAAAGGAAGCCTGTGTCCGAGTTCTGTCTCTGAACTTGCCAGGTGACCACCCAGTCCCCCCACCCGTCATAAAGCCAGTGATCTTGGTGCTCCATGGGTCAATGGGTGTTGGGCGCCGTCCATCTGGCCCAAGTTTGGGACTGGAGAGAGGGTGGCAGGAGGTGGGAAAGAATCTTGTGCTGGAGTTTTCTTGAGTCTCCTCAGGCTAGAGCAGGAAAAGCAAGGATTTAAGGCCAGAAAGCCTCGAGTTTGGCCTCCACCCCGGCCACTCTGCTGCCTTGAGAAGGCACGGTAACCTCTGCGGCCCTCAGAACTGATCTTTCCTTCCACAGCGATACTGGGAGACATAGAGATGACAGGTGAAAAGCCTACCTCGCGGGCCGTGTTTTCTTATTATTAATTATTGTTTTTCACAGCCGGGCTCAGGGTACATTTACACATGACCAGGGAGAGGGAGGTGCTTTTGCAGCCCCTCTGCTAGGCCCACGCACTTTGATTTCTCTCCCATTTCCATGCTGGGGAATGTGTGTTTGGAGAGAGGCAAGGAAAGCAAGGGAAAGGTTGACTGCTTTTTTTTTTTTTTCTACCTCCCTCCCTTTAGCATGGGTGACACTGGCGAGAAGCGAGCAGCTGACCCGGGTTTGAATTTAGAGTGTTCATTAATACGATATTATGCCATATGCTCCCGCACACTGTCTCCCTCTAATGCAGCCGCCAATTTGCTGAGCAGCCCTAATTAGTAATGGTATAATGAGAGGATTCGGAGGCTAATGTGGTGGGTGGGGATGGGAAGGATGGGATTGCTCCTGGCCAGTGGGGGGCGGGGGGCAGGATCGGGCTGCAGAGGGCTGCGGTTGGGGGCGACGGGGCATGGCAAGGAGCCATCTTGGCCGAGGGCTGGCTGAGACCCAGAAGGCAAGATCCCCTCCCCCCCATTCCTCCTGGCCCGAGGCTCAAGGTTGTGGAGTGGGGTGGGCAGCAAGGTGGCGGACAGGGTGCACGGAGAGGAGAGAGAACCTGGGTGAAGGAGGGGGTAATGGATGATCCTTTGTTTCTAACTGAAGGCGGATGACAGAGGAACAGTCGTGTGCAGCGTGCATGTGTGTGTGTAACACTAAATCCTTTGAGTTCTTACCATGTGCCAGGAACTCTTCTGGTCCCTCTGTCCTGCCTTAATTCTTTGAAACTTCAGACTCATCCTGCCAGCTGTGACCAAAATCATTTTCCAAGTGGGGAAACTGAGGCTTAGAGAGGTTCCAAGGTAATGCCACTGGTGAAGGAGCAGAGGATTGGCAGCCAGAACTGTCAATGTGACCATCACTATGGGGACAGCAAGGGGAAGAGAGCACAGAGGAGCGGGTAAGGATGGGCCTGGGATGGGGGTGGCTGTCTTGCTTGTAATCCCGACTCCTGAGCGATGTATCTGTCCTCTCCTTCCTGTCTCAGTCCCTAGTTGCCCAGCTGCAGTCCCTGGGCTGAGAAGGCTCATAGGATTCTTAGTTGAGAAGCCACCATACCTGAGGTCCAGGACACGCTCACTCCTTTGGCCATTGCCCTGCCAGTTGCACTGTTGGCCTGGGCGACTTGAGCCTCTGAGTTTACAGCCAAGTCTGCTCCTGGCCAGAGTGAACCTCTGGGTTCAGGGTTGCCCTCCCACTTCTGAGCTTCCCCATGCCAAGGGGCATGTCAGCAGGGGCAGGTGGATGGGCCCCGGAATCTGCATCTTTGAGACCCCATCTCCAGCACCCCTCCCAGTCCCCTCTTTTCCTGGCACGGCTGGGCTGTGCTCCCTCCCCGGGTGATCGCAGCTCTCCCACAAACCCTCATTCAGGAGATGAAATATTCATCACGTACATATTGGCTCCTCCAGCGGCTTTTAGGGAAAGCAAATGAGACTGACTCTGGGAAGGAAATGAGTGTGAGGCATGGCGGGCGGGGGGCAATGGAAAGGACAAGGGTGGGGAGGCACCTCCCAGCTTCAGCTTCTCTTGGATCCAGCTTCTGGGAGCAGCCTGCACCTTCTGTTCCTGGTACCCTAGAATACCCCCCCACCCCCGGCAATACCTTCACCTTCCCACCAGCCCCAGATCCCCCACCACTTCTCCTGGAAGACCAGGGCTTCACAATTTTATTCTCTAACACACCCAGACAGAACTGCGAGGCACTAATTCATTCAACCACCACCACTCTGAGTCAGGCACTGGGCCTGCAGCGGTGCACGAGGTAGCATGGTCCCCACCCTCGTGGAGGACACAGAGGTATAAGACCATTTCAGTGGGTGTGGGAGGGGAGCGGAACACCCATTTTAGTCTGGGTGCCTCTCTGAAAGGTGCCATTGGAGCTGCCCCTTGGATGGTGAGGAGGAGCTTTCCAGGCAGAAGGAACAGAAAGAACAAAGGCTCAAAGGAAGGTGAATGTAGAGTGTCCAGAGAGCAGCAAGAGGGGCAGTGTGGCTCTGACTCAGGTGGAGACTGAGCTTGGAGGAGGCCACAGGGACCTAGTAGGGTACTGAGGGCTGGAATATATTCTAAGAGCAAAGGAAAGCCACTGGGGATGGGACAGGAAGAGTGCTGGACTTGGGGCTGAGGCCCTGGGTGTGAGGCCTGAGTCGGTCACTTAAGCTTCTGGCCTTACCTTCCTCATCTGTGAAATGGGAACAGGAAGCCCAGTTCACAGGGCTGCTGTAAGGGTTAAATAAGATCATTCACGTGAAAATGCTTGGCTCTTCGGAACAGAGAATTTTTCTGCACCCAGAGCTGGGTAAGCCCCCAAAGTTCTGCCTGGCCAATACCGAGCCACAGACCCTCAGAATCTTGGTGTGGTGCAATGCCTTAGAGGTCTGTCATTGAGCAAGCCGTTTTGAGCAACTACTGTAGGCCTGGCACTATTGCTTGGGGTCAGGATGCAGCCATGAACAAGACAGACTCAGAGGACGACTGGATCAGTCCATTTCATAGATATGGTATGGCAAGTTCAAGGTCACACAGTGCTCCAGGCTGAGAGCAACAGTCCCCTGCCCATTAGTTGAGTGTTCACCCCCAGATTCTGACAACGGGCATCTGTTTCCACTTCTTGATGGATTTTGCTACACTGGGTCCCCTTTGGGAGGGGAGGTGGCTCCCCTGTCCTGTGGCCCTGCCTGGAATAGGAGGAATTCTACCAAGGGGATAAGGAAGCTTTCTGGAGGGGTGGTAGCTGTGATGGGCCTTGAAGGACAGATGGGGCTGTGAGGATCGATGGGCACGTGGCACAAGGGAGAGCATGAGCAAAGACTTGGAGACAGGAAAGTGAGAACATATACGTTAGCCAGCAGGTGTGCCTGTCCCTCTCAGGTTTGGCAAGGAGAAGGAACAGGGAGTGATGGCCCTGGAAAGGCTCCCAGGCAGTGGGGAGCCATCGAGCTCCTGGAGTTGGAGAGTGGCATTCTCAGGACTGCTCCCTGGAAAGCTCTGGTAACTCTGCTGGGAGGTCCACAAACAGGCTACCACAGAGGTCCCAGTGAGTGTTAATGGAGGAGTCCACTCAAGCTGTGGCAGAGGCAAAGAAGAGAAAGGAGCGATTTGAGAGGCACTGCAGAGGAGGAAGCCACAGGAGCCAGCCCCTGAAGGGGTGTGGGGAGCAGGAGAGAGGGAGGAGACAAAGAGCTCTCAGAAGATGGGAGATTTAGCTGTTCTTTATTGATTCCACGAACATTTCCTGAGCACCTGCAGAGGGTCAGGCCCCATGCCATTCAGGCAGGAAATTGAGCAAAATTGTGCAAAACTTGCAGGCTTGTGATTTGTGCTCTTGTTGGGATGGGGAATGGGCAAGTGGGAGCAAAGGGGTCGTGGGGCCGCTGGTAGCCCTCTCTGAGCCTTGATTTCACTCTCTGTAAAATGGAGGAATTTCAAAGCGTCATCGTCCTTTGCCCCAAAGCCTCTGGGGCCAGAGGAAATGCTAGGTGCTTCAGGAAGCCGCTTCTGGATAGACACTCTGGAAGTCTGGGGACTTGAGCAGATGGAAATGCTGGCAGAGTGAGGAAGAGCGCACAAGGCTCTCCTTTGAGGCTGGGGAGGCAGACTGTGGCCGGGGGTTATGTCCTGGAATTGTAGGGACAGGTCTCAGGGCCTCCCACTTCCCACCTAGGGAAACAGACCCAGGAAAGGGGCATGTCAGGAGCAGGGAACTTGGCACCGATTCCTTCAGTAACAACAGCAGCCGCGGCCACAGCTAACGTTTCCTGAGTTCTCTAGAGAGGCTTTGCCTGCATTAGGTCAGTCAGTCCCCATAGAGTCTTGAGGAACAGGTCCAGGTACAGTCCTCGTGTTCCAGACTGCTGCGCCCGTTCGGTCAGTGACAGAGCCAGAACTGGAACTCAGGCTGCCTGACTCCCACGTTCCAGCACTAAACCTCTTCTCAGACGCCCTGGACCCGGAGCCCCTCTGCCCCGCCATCCTCCCTGTCAAGGACAGGGGAGGACGTCCTCCCCTTCCCCGCCCCCCCCCCCCCCCCCACTGCAGTGTTGGAGGCAGCAGAATCCAGGGCCTCCTGGGAATAAAAACCCTGGAAGAGAACAGTGGAGGAGAGGTAACGTTTTGGACTTGCCACCTCCGGGGCAAAAGCAGGGTGGTGCCTTCCCTGTATGCTGGAGTGGGGGAGTGAGCCCTGGAGCCCCCTTTCTCCCCATCCTGACACCAGTTTTCCAGGAAGTTTGGAGTCTCCTCCTGCCCTCCCCCACCCACCAGGGTGAAGGTTTGTGGGGAATGTTCTCCCGCAGAACTCGGCACGAAATAAATTCCATTCTTACTCTGCAAATGACACTGCACATAAATATTCAGTAAATTAGCAGCACGCTTTTATAGATTTATCAGTCATTGCAGGCACAAAATGACAGGCAATGTTGTAGCTGAAATATTAATGCTGACAAATTAATGATTTCTGAGTAAATGATGTCATTTTTGCACCGTTTCATTAAAATTTACTCACTTCTGCTTCATTTCTGGACCTAAAAAAAATTAAAATCATTTCTTTCTCTCTTTCTCCTTTCTTTTTAGTGTGGGATCAGTTCCCAAATCTGAGAGGGACATAAATTTTCCCCAGCAGCACCCCGGAAATGGAGGTGGGGAGAGCCAGGCAGAGCGAGCAGTGCTCCCTGTCTCTCCCTACCCCTGCCCTGGAGAACGGCTGGGGCGAGTGCCCCTGCGTCCCTTTCCTCCACCATTAGAGACCGGCCTCCACCGTTAGTCTAGCTGGAACCCAGCAAGGAGCTATGTCTGGGTCAAGCCTGGAATAAGGGTGAGGATTGTAGGGGCAAGTGGGCCGGGAATTTTGGGGGGGGGGGGTACGTCGTGGGGGGGGCAGGAGTGGGAGGAAGTCATTATTCTCTCCCATTTGGAAGCCTGGCAGGCCCCCAGAGCCTTCATCATATATAGCCTCCTTTCCTGCAATAAATTCAATTCAAGGGAATAATTCCTGCAACTTGTGTAGTAGGTAAAAGGAAAAGTATTGAGAGTGTAAACATGCCCGACTACCCACCCCTCACTACATTCCTCTGGAATGAACAGATCTGAGCCCAAATCCCAGCAAGACTACCCAGGCGCTGTGTGACCTTGGGCAAGTATCCTCCCCTCTCTGTGTCTTAGATTCCCGCCACCCTCTCCCTCCCCACACCGTCCTCTCCCCCCTCCCCCCCATCTCCCCATTTCTCAGGGTCCTTGGGAAGATCAAATGGGATACTGAGGACAAGGCCCCTGCATAGGGACAGGTTCCCCAGTCGGTTGCCTCCGCCCTCCCAGCTCCTCCCGGCACGTCGCTCTCGGGAAGGTGAGAAGGGCTGCGGGAGGGGGCAATGGGAACCCTGAAGGCCGGGGCGGTCCCATCCCAGGGTGACCTTGCCTGGCCTTTTGGAGGTGGGGGCACAAGGAGCCAGCGAGTGCCGGAGTCCCGCGCCACCGCCCGCCTCGGTTCGGTAAATGTGCCCAAATGCAAAACCTCGCCCGTGGGCGGCCGGCGCAGGGCGCCTGGAGGCGGCGGGGCCGGGGCGCCCGGGCGCACGAAAGGGAGGCGGGCGCGGCGAGCGCGCGGCGCGGGAGCCCGGCCCCGCGGTATCGGGCCATCTGCGGGCTAATTCGTGTCAGGGCGCGTCTCCTATCTCCTGCCCAGTTTCTCGTCCGCCGATAAAATTGCAGTGGAAATGAAGGCGGATGCTCTGGACCCTGCGCGATGTTCCAGGGCGGGAACCGGGCGGGAGGTGGGGCACTGCGACCCCGACCCCGGCAGCTGCGCCCGGCGCGGCCGCCTCGGCGTTGCCCGTGGCCAGGCGGGAGGGAGGGGCGAGGGGGGTTGGGGAGGGAGGGACGTCCCCGCAAAGCCCCCTGACCAGCAGTTACCGACTCTGTGCCCGCCCTGGTTCTCATTTATCCAGCAGGAACGTGGAGAGGGCCGAGGGCTGGCGGAGGACGGGGCGGGGAGGCCGCTGGGCTGCAATAACGCACGTTTATTGAGCGCTTATTAGGCGCCAGGCTCAGTACCAGGTACTTAAAGTGAGTTGTGCTCTCAGGGAACTCTCCCCAGGCCCCGTAAGAGGTGGACTAAGCGATTGTCCCCATTTTTTACAGACGCCGAGACTGTGGTGCCAGGAGTCTGGCCAGGGACGTCTACCAGAGTCGCCACGTCGGCACCCAGACCTCCTCTCCAGCTGCAGAAAGAGGGCCGGGAAGCGGGCAGGGGTGTGCGGCCGTTCGGAGCCAGGGCTTCCCGCCGTTATATTCCCTCGAGGCCAGGAACCTGGGGCTGAGGGAATCCACGGGCAGCTGGGAATCAAGGGCTGCAGGGTGCGCTAGCTCTCTGAGTTGTCTTGTGACTCCAAAACACCAATCAGTTCAGGATGAAGTCTACGGGGGGGGGGGGGGGGGGGGATAATTGTCCCTTGTAATGGTATCATTATTATTCACTTATATTCATTTCTACATTATTTACTTACAGACCGGCTCCTGCCTATCTGCCTCCATCTCTGCCTGGCCTCCAAAGCCTCCAGCTCCTTTCTGCCCAAAGCCTGCCCACTTTCTCTTACCTTAGGTTAGAATGCTCTTCTCCTGGCCAACTTTCTCATCTTCTAAGACTTTTGATCTTTTAATGGCATACACTTGATATACCAAAGTCATGCAACTTTATTTTTCTTTTGGATATGGAACTAACCCACTGTGAGCACATACTAGGTACAAGGGAAGTTGTAAAACATTCCAGAGAACTACCATCATGCACACGGTGCTCTCAGACAACAATGCAATAGAATTAGCAATCAGCCATAGAAAGCGAACAGAGCCCCTTAGGTTTTGAAATGAAAAACCTCACTTCAACAGAATCCATAGGTTAAAGAGGAAATCAACAAGTTATTAAATATTTAGAATTGAATCATAATGATTGCACTAAGTATCAAAATTTGTTGGGTGCAGTTAAAGCAGTACTTACAGGGAAATTTATAAACAAGTGTATGTGCCTTTGTCACTCCTACTGTTCACCAGATATTTCTAGCTCTTTGCCTCCTATGCAACTCCAGAGTAGGCTCCCTCTGTTATTTTTCTTTTCCTTCAAAGCACTTTACACACACACACATGCACACACACATATTTCTGAGCATACTTCTTAGCGTCTGCACCCCAGGCCAGACTGTACAGTCCACAAGGGCAGGAACTATGGCTGTTTGGCTCAGCATTGTAGTTCCAGCATCTAACACAGGGCTTGGCACACAATAGACAATAAATATTTGTTGAAGGAACAAATGCAAACAAAGACATTGATTTATTACTGAAATCATACCCTACCCTCTTTCAGAATGGATTTGAGGTGGCCTATTATTAAGACATAGAGCATGCCAGTTAAAATTACAGTTCGGTAGAGAGACAGGAGAAAGAAGAGGGAGAGTCAATAATTACTGTGTGGGGGTGGCACTGGGGGTCCTGGTGCTTGGATAACCTCCACTCTTGCAAGGGCCAGGCTTGGGAGAGCTGAAAGGAGGGTAGGTGAGGAGACAGACAGAAGAAACCCAGTAGATACCCTGATGACTCTATAAGAGGGATGCCTGGTATTGGCTCTCATATCAAACAGATGGGTTTGAGATGGAGGGAGATGGAGGCAAGAGGCAGAACATTGGTTCATTTGTTCATTCATTCCACAAGTTCTATGGGCTCGGTACATACGCGCTGTGGAGTTGGAGCTAGGACAGGGCCTCTGGGTGCAACAGCCCTGAGCTCCTGGAGCAGCTGGGTGGGCTCCTTCTGGGGCCAGGAAAGGACAGCAGTCCATTTCCACAAAACATTACACTAGATTTGTCTCCCTTCAGCTGACCACCTAGATTAAATTTTCTGGTCCTCAATTTCTGTTTCCACAGGAGCTCTTCCTCAAGAGGATATTTGAAAATATTCTTTCTCACTGAGTGGACTGGCTTTGTTGAATTGTTTTTCTGACTCTTTCTAAGTGCATTGTGAAGGAGTTATTTTCTAAGAGGGTTTTGCCTGAAGGAACCTCTCCTTAGCCAGAAAACTGGTATCTGAGTCCTGGCTCTGTCACTTACTTAGTTGTGTGACCTTGGGCAGGTTGCTTCCCCTCTCTGAAGTTCAGTGTCCCAATCTGCAAAAATGGATGTAAAAATAATAACATCTGTCTCACAGGATAAATAGCATAGATACAGGCAAATAGCCCTGAGATTGTTGTTGTGTGCTTTGGGAGGCTCTGTTAACTATAAAATCTTATCCAAACAACAAATTTTATTATTACTCAAGGTTTCCTTTTTGTCTGTAGTCCCTCCCTGCGTCCACTCCTTGAGATCCTCCCACAAGGTCTCCGCACACTCCCTGTCCACCCCCCAATTCCCCTGGATGAATCTAAATTAATTTCTCCCCATCCTGTTTTCCAGCTGTACTGTGAGTGAACATCCACAGGACCCTCTCGCTATCTGCCTTGTATGGGGATTACCTGTTTTCGGTCTGCCTTTCTGTGAACGGAGAGTGTCTGAAGAAAGTAACCTTGACTTCTCATTCCTTCCTGGGTTTGTAGGGTCCAGCATGGGGCGCGATGTAAAGCAGGAGCTAAAGAAAAAAAAATTGGTAGAATTAAATATTTTTGATCTTTTGTTAATTTACCACACCAATATTTCCCAGGATAAGTATTTTTAGAGCTTTATAGATTATAGAAATATAACAACAAATACAATTTGAGAAGAAAAAATTACCCAGAATCTCACCACTGTAAATCAATAATTATTTTCATTTTTGTATATTCTTTTCCAGTCTTTGTTTTTTTATGCCTGAATAGTTTACATTGCTGCAAATATTGCATGTGTTCAGCATTCTTTTTTTTTCATTTCACATTATCTCAACCATTTGTATACTTTCTACATTTTCATAATGATATTTTTAATGGCACAGAATAGATGTACCAAAATTTAAACATTTTTCAATCACATATGGAACAATTACCAAAATTGAACATATATTAGATCACAGAGGAAGTCTCAAAAAAAATTTCCAGAGAATCAACATTATACAAAACATGTTTTCAGACCACAATCTGAGAAAATTAGAAATCATCCACGAAGGAAAGCCAGCAAAACCTGCTTCAAAACTAAAAAATAAACTACTAAATAATCTTGGTTGAGTAAATCAATAGAAATTCATTAAATATTTATAATTAGTGATAATGAAAGGGTTAACAATTCTGAAACCACACTACTTGTATAACTGGAATTGAACATTTAAGTAAAGGGGATGGTAGGAGCTAGGTTTCTCACTGTTGGACTTGGGAGGCTATAAATAAGGGTGAGGCAGAATGATCCATGGATTAGAGTTGGAGATATTAACACACACTCATGTTGACCTTAATGCAGATACAGATGGTTACATATAGAAATATTTATGGATATATGTAGAGACGTGTTAGTATCGATTTCCTTGCTCTGCCATCTAAAAGGGCCCAGCAGCATTGACTTCCCAGGAGCAATGAGCATACCTGCACCCAGCTCTTGGTTTCTAATACCATTCTCCAATAAAAGGAACAAGGCTCCTTGGAGAAATGGCTGATTCTAAAACTGGGGCAGGAGATAAATGGCATGAGCCTGGAGTACCTTGTAGTGCCAAAAAGTAAGAAAGAACTCAAAAACAACAACAACAGCAACAACCACCCACATTGATGGGAATATATCAAAGAGATATAGGAGCCAATAGGAGCCAACTGGTAGAACTCTTAATGGCCAAAGCTAGAATGATTTGAGCAACAAAATAAAAAATGTAGTATTGGATTATTACCTGAAGCATAAAATAGATATCCAAGTATCCAAGAGTCCATACTGATACAAATAAATGACTGAATATATAAACAAATGTGGGACTATAGACAAATATCTCATGCAGAGGAATTCCAAATATTATAATTTATGTAGACACTCTACCCTCGAGGTGGTGGAACATAATTCACCACTGTGGGATGAGCATGGTGACTTCCTTCCAAAGAGCATATTATGGAAAGGGGGAAAAATGAGAAACTTCACAGTGGAAAAACCCAACAAGCACTACTCATCTAGGTGATCAGGGTGATCAGGGTTAACCTATCAATAGTGCTAAGTCATGCTGATGCTAAGTACTCTTGGCGTGGTGTGATGAGAAACTCTGTGCTCTTTGTCCCAAATACCCATAACTACAGGCTATCATGAGAAAAACATCAGGCAAACCCAAATTGAGGACATTCTGCAAAATACTTGACCACTACAAAATACTTGACCACTACAAAGTCATCAAAAACATGGACATTCTGAGAAACTATCAGTCAAAGGAGCCTAGGGAGACAGGATAACTAAATGTAATGTGGTCCCACTCTCTGGTTTGTTGGTCTTACCCAGGTCAGCTAACAGGGAGGTGAAGATGGTCAACCACCATACCAAGGAATCAAGAGCGCCTACAACTGTAAGCAGAGGAATTGCATCCATCATCCATGTGGAATCTAAGCTTCCTCTTGATCTAGAGATGGAGAGGACATCACCATCCCAGGGTCCACAGAATGGAGGAATAAAATATGGACTAGAGTGGACTTACTGATATTCTACTATAAAACTATTGCGACAAGTAATAGAAGAAATTTCAGCATCGAGGTGGAGAAAGTAGCCACAGGAGTTGCTGAGGGCAGGGAGAGGAAAGAAGAGATGTGATGTGGGGGCATTTTGGGGATTTTGAGTTGTCCTAAATGATATGGCAGGGTCAGATGCTGGACTTTATATATCTTGCCATAACCCACTGAATGTACTGGGAGCGAGTGCGAACTACAGGTTAAACTATTATCTATGTAGTGCAGCAGTGTGTTCACCGAGTGCGATGAGTGTGCCACAATGATGGGGGATGTTGTTGGTGTGGGAGGAGTGGGGTGGGGTGGTGGGGTATCTGGGAACCTCTTATATTTTTTAATGTAACATTTTTAATGTGATGTATATGTCTTCAAAAATATATAATTACAAAAATGATGGGGTTGGGGGGTGGGGAGTGGGTTATATGGGAAAAGAAAGAAAGGAAGGGAAGGGAAGGGAAGGGAAGGGAAGGGAAGGGAAGGGAAATGTGGAATCCTGGAACAGAAAAAGGACCTTAGGTAAAACTAAGGAAATGTGAATGAACTTTAAACTTTAGTTAATAATAATGCATCAATATTGGTTCATTAATAGTGACAAATGTACTATACTAAGGTAAGACAGCAACAGGAGAAACTGGTTGTGGAGTATATGGGATATCTCCAGGTTCTAGCTGCACAATTTTTCTGTAAATCTGAAACTATTCTAAATTAAAAGTTTATTTTTAAAAATTATAATGAAAATACTAGGTAAAATTTGTAAGGAGCTGTTAAAGCAGTATTTAGAGGGAAATGTATAAGCTTAAATGCATGTGTCATAGTCCTTAGATCTGTTCACCAAATATCTCCAGCTCCTTGCCTTCTGGCGCATGATAGGACTGCTTTTCCTGCTCCTTTGCAGTTAGATGGGGCATATCAGTTGTGTGCTAAAGCAGTTTGTGTCACTTGCAGGAGGGAGCATTTCATAATTGGTGCAAGACTGCCCAGTGCTTTATTTATCACTGCCATACCAACCACCAACATTTCAGATAATGACTCATCAGCTGTTGAGTGAGCATGATGTAGAGCAGAGAGCCACTAGCCAACCTGTGATAGACAAGCAGTATGAGGGAAGAACCTTTATTGTTTTAAACTCCTGGGATTTGGGTGGTTATTTGTTATTGTAGCAAAACTTAGTTCATCCTGACTCATACAGTATGCATTTAAAAATATCAACCAGGTAGATTACTTTCAACTGTTAAGTAACAGGAAACCCAGCCTGAAACAGCTAAAACAATAAAGGGATCTAATATCTCTATAATAAAGCATTCTGAGATAGGATTGGTCACTTCAAAGCTTAGATGATGTCATCATTCTGCTCTGCCTTCCTCGCTTGCTAACTAGTGTCCTTCATGGTGGCAAGATGGCTACAATGGCTCCAAGTACCTTACCTTATACATGGTATTGGTTATCTATTGCTACAGTATAAATTGCTCCAGAACTTAGTGGCTTCAACAATAAACCTTTATTTTTTTTACAGCTTTGGAGAATCAGGAATTCAGATGTGCTCAGCTTGTAGTTCTGACTGTCTCATGAGTTTGCAGTCATGATGTTGGCTGAGGTTACAGGCATTGCCTGTCAAGTTGATGCTGGTTATTGGCAAGAGGCCCCAGTTCCTTCCTCCATATGCCTCTTTGCAAGCTACTTGCCTTCATGATATGGCAGCTGACTTCCCCAGGGTAAGTGATCCAGGGGAAGCTAGGCAGAGGCTACAGCGTCTTTTATGATTTAACCTTGGAAGCCATACTCTATCATTTCAACAGTATCCTATTGTTTATACAATAGGTCCTTCATGTGGGAAGAGACTATATAAGAGCATGAATGCCAGCCAGGGGGCAAGAATCACTGAGGACCATCTTGGAGGCTGGCTACCACACCAATGTCCAGAGACCAAAAAACAGCTTTTATTTTCCTTGTAGCTCTTTTTTAGATCTAAGAAACCTTTTCTTTTTTTTAAAGGAGGTACCAGGGATTGAACCCAGGACCTTGTACATGGGAAGCAGCACTCAACCCCTGAGCTATATCTGCTTCCCTGAGAAAACTTTCTTAGAAGTCTTTTCCTCATGTCTCACTGGGAAGAACTGGTTTACACATATCCATTCCTAAGTCAATCACTGGCAAGGGAAATGGAATTACAACCATAGGTATAGGTTAATTAAGATTCAGGGATTGTGGATAGGATATGCTTTCCATGAAGTACATGGAGTGCTGAATAAAACTAGGGTTCAGCTAGCCAAAAATAAGGGAGGTTTGCTGTTGTGAAGCTCTGCTGCAAAACTACTGAAGCTCAAGAATCTAGAAATATAAAAGAACATAACCAAAGAAAGTAGAGAAAGAATATAATAAAGACAAATGTAGGATCTACTGAATAGAAAATAAAAGAATAATTGAGATAATCTCGAAAACCTAGAGCTGACTGGGCTAGCTTTGAAAACATGATGAAATAGACAAACCTGGGCAAAAATGAACAGGAAAAGAGAGGTAACAAGCTATATTAATTTTAGCAATGAATAGGGAAAATGACAATAGATATAATATTTATAGATTTTTAATATTAAGAGAGTGTATTAGTCAGCTAAAGGAGTGCTGATGCAAAATACCAGAAATTGGTTGGTTTTTATAAAGGGAATTTATTTGGGGTAGGAACTTACAGATACCAGGCCATAAAGTATAAATTCCTTCCCTCGCCAAAGTCTATTTGGAGCAAGATGGCTGCCGATGTCTGTGAGGGTTCAGGCTTCCTTGGTTCCTGCGTTTCTGGGGCTTGCTTTTCTCTGGGTTCAAGGTTCCTTTCTTCCTGGGGCTGGCTTCTCTTTCCTCTGCACGCTGACTTCCCAGGGCTCCAGCTTAAGTCTTCAGCATCAAACTCTAACATCAAAACTCCAACATGAGAAAACCATCAACTCTGTTCTTTGCTATGCCTTTTCAATGCCCTAATCATAACTCAGTCATGCCCAGGTACAGATCAGATTACAAGCATAATTCAATATCTATTTTTGGAATTCATAACCATATCAAACTGCTACAGAGAACATAAACAATTATAATCAAATCCATTTGAAAGTCTAGATGAATAGAACATTTTCTAGAAAAATATAAATTTCCAAATTTGGCCCCAAAAGAAATATAAAACCTGAGTTGACCTATAATCACTAAAGTCATTTCTCCTTATACATAAATCCTCCCAAAGGCACCAGACCCAAATTGCTTTTTATGAGACTTTCGATAAAGAGATAATGCCAATATTACATAAACGATCATAGAAAATAGAATAACAGGGAAAGCTACCCACTCATTTTCTGGGGCAAGTATAATCTTGATATTAAAACCATTAGAGGGAAAAAAAATAGTTCAGTCTCACTTATAAAAAAGACACAAATATCCTACATAAATTATCAGCACAGTTCATGTAACACTGGAGTCTATCTCAGAATTACAAGGATGATTAAGTATTAGAAATTCTAGGGAAGCAGACATGGCTCAACTGATAGACCATCCACCTACCATATGGAGGGTCCAGGGTTCGATACCCAGGGCTTCCTGACCTGTGCGGTAAGATGGCCCACGTGCAGTGCTGCCATGTGCAAGGAGTGCCATGTCACACAGGGCATGCCCGCCCAGGAGTGGCGCCACACACATGGAGAGCTGATGCAGCAAGATGATACAACAAAAAAGAGATGCAGTTTCCTGATGCTGCCTGACAATGCAAGCTGATGCAGAAGGACACACAGCAAATGGACACAGAGAGCAGACAATGGGGGGAAGGGGAAATAAATAAATAAAATAAATCTTAAAAAAAAAAAAAGAAATTCTATCAGCGTACTACATTAATAGATGAAAAGAGAAAATACAGATGCAGAAAAAATGTTTTCTAAAATTCAAGACCTATTCATACAAAATTTTTTTGCAGACTGGGAATAGAGGAAGTTTCCTTAACGTGATAAAGGGTATCTGCCAAAACTGATAGCAAATGTTAATAGTTCTTAATAATGAAACTAGATGCATTCCCACTAAAGTCAGTAATAAGGATTTCTCACATCACCACTACAATTCAACAACATAGTCCTGGCCAATGCAGTAAGACAAGAAAAATATATGAAATATAAAAATTTGAAACTGAGAGAGCACATTATCATTATATATATATGAGCATTATCATCTAAATTTAAAAAAAACAACAAGATAATCAATGGACAAAGTGTTAAAACAAATAAGAGACTCAATAATGGATAAAATATCTAGACAGATGATAAATAAGGAAATAGAACATTTGAATGATACTATAAACCAACTAGACTAACAGATATATATAGAACACTCTACCCAGTAGCAGCAAAATACATATTCTTCTCAAGTTCCCTGGATAATTCTATGGATAGCCCATTCATTGGGTCACAAAACAAGTGTCATCACTACTATTCAACATTGACCTAGATGTTCTATTAATAGTTAGAGAAGTTTGGTAAGAAAAAGAAATAAAAAAGCATCCAAATTGAAAGGAAAAAGTAAAGCTACTTCTATGTATATGATCCTATATATAACAATCCTATAGACTCCACAACAAAGCGACTAGAGTTAATAAATTAATTCAGCAAAGTTACAGAGTTCAAGATTAACACATGAAAATCAGTTGTGTTTCTATACACTAGCAATGAATATTAAGAAAAGGAAATTAAGAAAATAATTCCATTTATAATAGTATCTAAAGAATAAAATGCCTAAGAATAAATTTAACCAAGGATATGGAAGATTTGTACACTGAAAATTACAAGACATTGCTGAAAGAAATTAAAGAACACCTAAATAGGCATATATCCCATATGCATAATTTGGAAGATTAATATTGTTAAGTATCCAGTACTACCCAAGGCAATCTACAGATTCATGCAATCCTGATCAAAATTCCAGCAGCCTTTTTTGCAGAAATGGAAAAGTCAGAGTGGCAAGGGACCCTGAATAGGAAAAAATCATGAAAAAGTAGACAAAGTTGGAGGATTCAGACTTTCCTGATTTCAAAATCTACTACAAAGCTCAGAATCAAAACAGTGTGGTACTGGAAAAGGACAAATAGACTGATAGAATATACTTGAGAGTTCAGAAGTAAATCCACACATTTATGATCAACTGACTTTCAACAAGTGTGCCAAGTCAGTTCAATGGGGAAAGAATAGTCTCTTCAATAAATGGTGCTGGGAAAGTACTTGCTAGGCATCCACAAGCAAAATAATGAAAATGGACCTTTACCTCATGCCATATACCAAAGCTAACTCTGAATGGATCAATGATGTAAATAGAAGAGTTAAAACCATAAAGCTGTTAGAAGAAAACATAAGGCAAACATGTCTAGGACCTTGCATTAGGCAATGAATTTCTAGATATGCCATCAAAAGCATGAGCAACAAAAGAAAACATAGATAAACTGGACTTCATCAAACTTAAAAACATTTGTGCATCAAAAGATATTATCAAGAAAGTGAAAAGAAAGACAACCTCAGAATGGGGAAAAATAGCTGTAAATCATATATCTGCTAAAGGTTTAATATCCTGAATACATAAAGACTCCTACGATTCAGGGGGAAAAAAGACAGCCCAGTTTTAAAAATGGGCCATCTCTCTAAGCCAAACTCAGCAAATAAACTCATTACCTTTGGCCTGGGTGTGGAACATGACTCCCAGGGATGATCCTCCCTGGCACCAAGGGATTAATACCAAGCACCAACCAGCAATGCATTGGAAAAAGACCTGGACCTAAAGGGGGGAACATTAAATACAAAAGAGATTTTATGGCTAAGAGATTTCAAGGTGAGTTGGGAGGTCATTCCAAAGGTTATGCTTATGCACATCTCAGGTAGATCTCACTGTCACAAACAAAGCCTAAAACAGGGCTGCTTCCAAGAGCTCTAGAAACATCTGGACCCTACAGGCAAGGCATGCAACCCCATGAAATCAGCACCCCACTGCTGGGCCTTACTTTGTGATATATGACAATTTATTTTCCCAATGTAACAGAATTAGACTCATGTATAATTTCTCTATACATGAATCTACACCTTTTATTTGAAACAATAATTAGCACTATACCCATTAAATATATGTCCCAGAGACTTAAATCTTCAGTCTGTTCATATGATGATTGAGTCCTGAATCTCCACAGAGTTGTGGCCAACACCTACTCTCCAGTTCATCAGACTTTCCCAGGACAACTAACAAAATGATGATGATGAACAACCTCCATGCCAAAAAACAAAGAGCATCTACAACTGCAAGCAAAACAGTCCCTTCCATCTGCCTCATAAGATCTAAGACCCCTTCAAGGTGAAGCAGAGCATGCACCAACACCCCAAAATCCTCAAGATTGAGAAATGAACAAACATAAGGGGAGAAGGCAACCGTGGGCCAAAGTAGACTTATTATTATTGTAGAATGGGAAGAATTTGTAACATTGATATAAAGATAGTGGTTACCAGAGGGTCTGAAGGGAAAGGAGGGAAGAATAGGTGGAACATAAGGCATTTTTTATGGCATTAGAATTGTTCTGCATAATATTGCAATGATGGATACAGGCCATTACATATTTTGTCAAAATCCCTAAAATTGTATGGTGCAAAGTATAAATCACAATGTAAACTACAGATCTTGGTTAGTAGTAATGCTTCAATATTTGTTCACCAATTGTAACAGATGTATCACACTAATATAAGATGTTATTAATAGAGAAAAATATGAGAGGGGAAGGGGGTGGGGTATATGGGAATCCCCTATACTTTTTTACAAAAGATTTATTTTTTATTTCTCTCCCCTTCCCCCCCTCCCCAGTTTTCTGCTCTTTGTGTCCATTCGCTGTGTCGTTCTTCTGTGACCACTTCTATCCTTATCAGTGGCACTAGGAATCTGTGTTTCTTTTTGTTGCATCATCCTGTTGTGTCAGCTCTCCGTGTGTGCTGTGCCATTCTTGGGCAGGCTGCACTTTCTTTTGTGCTGGGTGGCTCTCCTTACAGGGTGCACTCCTTGCATGTGGGACTCTCCTATGTAGGGAACACCCCTGCATGGCAGGGCACTTCTTATGTGCATCAGCACTGCGCATGGGCCAGCTCCACACGGGTCGAGCAGGCCCGGGGTTCAAACTGTGGACCTCCCATGTGGTAGGCGGACGCCCTATCCTATACTTTTGATGTAACTTTTCTGTAATCTAAAACTTCTTTAAAAGTAAAGTTTATTATATGAAAAAAATGATATAGATGTCCCCCAGCTTTATCAAGTTGTCACATTTGTCTGCCTTAGATTTTTAAGGAAAATAATCCATTACAGATAGAAAAAAAAGTCCTAATACAAGGGCCAAGGTGAATAGACATTTTTCTAAAGAAGATATACAAATGGCCAATAAACACATGAAGAGTAGCTCAAGGGAAGTTGTGGCTCAACTGATAGAACGTCTGCCTACCATATGAAGGGTCCAGGGTTCAATACCCAGGGCCTCCTGACCTGTGTGGTGAGCTGGCCCACGTGCAGTGTTGCCATGCGTAAGGAGTGCTGTGCCGCCATGAAGGAGTACCATGCCATGCAGGGTGTCCCCCATGTAGGGGAGCCCCATGTGCAAGGAGTGCACCTTGCCAGGAGAGCCGCCCTGAAAGAAAAAACGCAGCCTGCCGAGGAGTAGCACTGCATACACAGAGAGCTGACACAGCAAGATGACACAAGAAAAAAGCAGCAGTTTCCTGGTCCCTCATGACAATAATGCAAGTGGACACAGAAGAACACACAGCAAATGGACACAAAGAGCAGACAATGGGGGAAGGGGAGAGACATAAAATAAATCTTTTAAAAAATAATAATAATAAATTAATTTTTTTAAAAAAGTTGCTCAACATCATTAGCTATTAGGGATATGCAATCAAAACCCCAACGAGATATCACCTTTCACCCACTATTATTATTAAAAATCATAATAATGGCTATATTTTTAAAAATCATAAGCATTGGTGAGGGGAATGTCTTGGGAGTTAAGGCTTAACTAGTACAGAATTTCTCTTTAGATCGATGGAAAAGTTTTGGTAATGGATGGTGGTGATGGTAGCACAACGTTGTGAATGTAGTAACACCATTTAATTTCATATTTGAAAGTTGCTAAAATGGGAAATTTTATGTTGTATATGTTACCACAAATTTTTTTTTTAAAACCATAAAACTGTACAACTCAAAAAGTGAATAATATTGATTCATCAGCTGTAACAATAGTACCATGCTAATGCAAATGTTGTTAATAATAGGGAACACTGCAGGGATGGTAATAAGGAAACTCTGTATTTTCTGGGTGATTTTTCTTTAAATCTACGGCTGCTCTAATTAAGTATATTTTAAGAAGTTAACAAATAGGCATTCATGTCCTTAAAAATGTACAGACCTTAAAAAAATTTTAATTGAAAGGTAAAACTAAAGGCATTTGTTTTTATGAAAGGAATTCTGATCTCTGTTGTCTACCAGGAAGACCAAATAAGTTAAATTCAGAAAAAAAAAAAAGTAAGTGTATAAAACTTCCTTATTATAAGACAAAGAGTTAAAGATTGAGTTGAAACTAGCATCAAATTATATGCTGCTTATAAAAAGACACCCCTAAAACAAAGTGATAGAAAATTTAAGAGTGCAAGAAAGAGTCTCCTCTAGGATAATTCTATCCTCCCTGGTGCCCTTTCTTTGGTGGAAAGGAGTGCTCCTTGGTTAGTTTTTTTCCTTTTTATAACTTTTCAAAAAAGGTTTTTAAAATTTTGAGATAATTGTAGACTCGCATGCAGTTATAAGAAATAATTCAGAGAGATCCCATATACCCTTCACTCAGTTTCCCCCAAAGGAAACATCTTGCAGAACTATAGCTTGTCACAACTGGGTAGTTGACATTGGTTCAATTCACTAGTTTTACTTGCACTCATTTGTGTATGTGTGTGTGCGCTTTGTTTCAGGCAATTCTATCATGTGTAGATTTGTCAATCTCTCATGCTCCCCTTTTACAACCACAATCCTCAGTTATTTGTGCAGGCTCTGTTTCAGAAGGACATTTACCCTACGGATCACTGAGGTTTCTTTCAAAGATCCCAATCTTCCCAACTCTGCTAACTCATTTGCCTTTCTTTTCCTCCCACATCTTCAAGGTCCCTTAGATCAGAGGTTCTTAACAAGGGGTCTGTGAGCTTGAACTGAAATTCAAAAAAACATTATTCTTGTGGGGACATGTTGGTGTGGGTATGACATATTTATTAAATAATACATAGTATAGTGTGGACTTAGTAAGAGGTCCATGGTTTTCACCTGACTGGCTAAAGGGTCCATGGAACAAAAAAGGTTAAGAACCCCTGCCGTAGAGGGTGGGGACGAACAGGTGCATCACAGGAATCTTTAATCAGCTCCATGAAAGTTCGTCCCTGTGTCCCTGGGCTCGGGCTGGGCCGTGGTTCCAGCAGAGATCTCTGAGTGGCAGGTCACTCACCTGTCTTTAGACATGCTAATTCGAGGCCCTGAAGAGAAGCCACCATTCTTGTTACCTTATTATACCAAAGAGGGACACTTGGCTCCTGAGAGCTGGCTTCGCCCCCTGGTTAGTGTGGTCAAGCTCTGCGGCCCAGCCTGGCTCGGCCAGGGCTCTAAATGCCCACTTGGCCTGTTCCACGTTTTCTCCACTGCCTTTCTTTCCTGGGTGTGGGGTCCTCCTTGGAGCTGCAAGTTCCATTTCAGTCCTTTCATTCTCACACAACAATCTATGTCCTTGGGCATTTGGTGGTATGCCACGGGGGTAGCTGGCAAGACTAGGGATCTAGAACTCCCACATTCCAGGTGGACTTGTGTTCCCAAGAGTAGACCCCACCAAAGGTGCCTCTTCCTTTGTTTTCTCAGGAGCCTCCTCTTGGAATGTGTGGGTCCCTTTGAGGCTTCATCAGTACTGGTGATCTAATCTCTCTGAGCCTCAGTCTCCTCATTTGTAAAATGGGACCCATGACCCCCACCTCATAGGGCTCTTGTGGGACCTAGTGAGATCACCTGTGCACCAGGCCCAGGCCTTGGTGGTGGTGCTCAGGGATGAGAACCGTTAGGTGACGTCCTAATTGTCATCCTTCTCCTGCACTCCCCAAGTCACCTCCCATGCGTGCCACCCTCCTGGGGCTGGGATTGCCACCCTTGTCTTTCCCACACCTTTCTCTGGATTAACTCCCCTAAGGGTTGGGTCTCATCCCAAGGGTCAGAAGAGAAACTAAAACAGGTGGTGGGTAATCAGGGACTTAAGATGACCCAACTCTCCCCTGGCTGCCTCCCCTGTTTCCCAGGCCATCTAAGTCACTTCAATTTTACAGGGTTAACTTGCTTCTTGGAGTTCCAGACAAACTCGAAGTCTCTGTCTCTTTCAGGGCCCAGGACAAAACAGCTCAAGGTTTCCCATGGGAGAGCAGGAAGGATGGCTAGCAGGAGGCAGAGCTCAGATCTTGCTTCTTTTCTTTCTCTGCTTCTCACCACCTCCAGCCCTGCCGCCAGCGCATGAAACCCAGCACCGCAGGGTGTCCCTGGGGTGGGTATGGGTCCGGCTGGCCCATCTTTCTTTAGAGGGAGGCAGGATTTGGCTAATAAGAACCAGCTGTGTTGCCAGTGGATTTTTCTCGGCCCCTCCCCTGCCCTTGCTCTGATAGCTGTGAGAAACTGATGACAACCTGTTTGACCTCTGACCTCTGAACTTGACCCGCTGCTAATACCTCCAGCTGCTGATTGCCGGCCGAGCCCTTTGTCTCGGGCTGTTTGGGAGCCAAGACAGACAAATGATTTCTATTTGTCCTCTGGTGCCGCGGATGGAGCTGATCGATAGGAACCACGAATGATGTCAAGGATTTGTCACCGCGGCTTATGAATGACAAAAACGCTCCTCGACCCACCCCCCCACCTCTTTCCCCTCCCCAAAGAAACACCTTTTGGGGGAAAAAGACTGAAAGCCAGAGAAGGCATATCGATTTTTTTTTCTTCCTTAAATAGCAGCTCGAGCCACAAAAGAGAGAAAGGCAATGCTTTTCTGTGCTAAAATGCAGCAAAAAGCTTCCCAGAGAACAAGACCAGTGATTAGATCAGCTATTGCGTTTAAGTACCACGGGCCGCCACACACCACAACTGCTCAATTTTGTCTGCTGAAGGCTGTGCCAATTTCTCCCCCATTTTTGAAAATTCCCGATATAAGGGAGGACCCAAAGAATAAGGCACTTGGCGCTCTCTGGCTTCTCCGTCTACCTCCAGCTTAATGCCTATCTCTGTCCCTTTCTCTTTTTCTCCTCCCTATTTTTCCCTGGTTGAAAAAAAATTTTCCAGGCCCGCGTATATGAATTACCAGACTATCTGGAGATTACAAGTAGCCTTGAACTTGGTTCCTTTCTGGAAAAGAGAAGGCCAAGGATGGGAAAATGGTGGGAACGCTGGGCAACAGGCAACGTGGGAAAGCCCCTTCCCAGTCCTCCAAGGAGGGGGGCTGGGACAGACTTCAGGGCGAGTCCAAGGAGGCAGCCCACCCTTTGGAGGACTGGAAGGCAGGCCCCCAGGCAGCCAGGGAACCAGGGAGTTTCTGACTCCTCATGTCAACATCTGATCCAGTTACTGAAAGTCTTCTCTGTGTTGCTGCTGGGACCCCAGGCGAGCGACTCTCTGCAGTTGTCTTTAGGGAGCTTACCCTCCAGTACAGACAAGCAGACCATCAAGTGAGAGGGATGAGCACTGGGGTCCTGGGGCCAGGGAGGAGGGAAACCTGACACGCTGGGGGTGGTGATAGGGGTGGGGAGACAGGTGAGCAGCAGTAGAAGGTGGACCGAGGACCTCCCAGCTGGTAGGGGTGAAATCTTCCTACAATGTTCCAACAGAGGCCAAATATGCACGAGGGCCTCAAGTCTTAGTGTCCTGTGGCTGCTGTAAAAAGTGCCACCAACTGCAGGCTGAAAACAAGAGAAATTATTGTCTCATGGTTCCTGAGGCCAGATGTCCAAGATCAAGGTGTTGGCAGGGCCATGCTTCCTCTGAAAACTGTACTGTTCTGGCGGTTCACGGTATTCTTAGGTTTATGGCATAACTCTGCCTCTGTCGCATGGCCTTCTCTCTGTGTGTCCAAGTTTCCTCTTCTTACAAGGACACCAGTCCTACTGGATTTGGGTCCACCCAATCCAGTTTGGCCCTGTCTTTAATAACATCTTCAAAGACCCTATTTCAATATAGGATCACAATCATGGGGCCAGGGGTTAGGACTTTAATATTCTTTTTAGGTGACACAGTTCAATCCATAACAGTGAATGACTCAGAGACTTAGTGGTCTCATCTCCAAAATGGATGGCAATGATATCTATCTCATATGGTTGCAGAGAGATTAAATGGGATAATCCATGTAAAATGTTTACATAGCCTTGTGGTATGTGATGGCCATTATTTTATTTTATTTTTTTAAGCTAGTTTTATCTGAAGACTTGCTTCCAGTCTGGAGATTCCTTGGTGGAGTGGATTGAGCGAGGGTGGGGATAGAAACCCCTATGTCCCCCACCCTAACTAGAGCCAGGAACTGAGTAAAGTGGGGAAGTAGGATGAATGGGGCTCTGGTGGGAGGAGGTCTCTGACTGAGGTCAGAGATGGCTCTGGAGAACGTCAGAATGACCTATGGGCCCAAGCATAGGCCCCGGAATGGGCAGCAGGGAACGCCTGCTCTCGGGTGGGGCTGAGACAGAGTAGCTGCAAGGATTCCAGGGAGCTTAAGCCCTCATTCCTGATCTCATGGCCTACTGCAGTAGCCTCCCACCTGCTCGCGGCTCTCTCCCCACCACACTACTCTCCACACCACCTGCAGAGCCCACTTTCTATCTCAAAAGCTGATCAGGACACTCCTCTGTTTAAATCCCTCCGGGGGCTCCCTATTATCTTCAGGATAAAGCCCAAACTCCTTATCCTGGCCTTGAATGGCCCTCCCCAGTTGAGGCTCCAGTCTACTGCCCCTGTCTCTCCTTAAGGCCCTACATCATGCTTCCTAGCCTCCAAATACCCTCTCTTGTATCATGACATCCATACCTCCTATACAGTCCCACCATCAGACCTTAGCTCTGAAATGCCCTCTTCACTTCCAGGTTGTAAGAATTTTCCTCCTTCTCTGTATCTTCCCACAGCACATTGTACTTCCCTTCATCAAAACAATTTCACCCACTTCTGCCTCCTGCCTGGATTGAGGGCTTCTGGAGGCCAGGGACCCCGCTGTGCCAGCTGGCTGGGCCTTGAATGGAATCGCTGGAGAAAATTTAGGAATTATTGAGGGGTGGCAGGGGGGGAGTGGGGGGTGCTGTACTTGGACAAATTAAAAACTGTGGAAGGCAAGGATTTTAGTTTTCAGGTCTATCAAAGTGTGTGGCTGTTGTTACTAGTGGCTCACAAACAGCTGCTTAATTTTTTTTTTCAATGGAAACACTGCAAACTCATTGCAGAAAATTCAAGCGTACAGAAAAATATAAAAAGGGAATAAAAATCTTGTAAACTTCCCCTTGTATTGATTAGGATTATTTCTTTTACAAGTGATAGAAAACCCAGCTCAAACTGGCTTAAGCATAAGGGGATTATTGGCTCAGGGGTCTGAGGAGTCAGGGGTGGGGCTGGCTTCCAGGGATGCCTCAAACTGCCTCTGAGCCTGATTTCTCTCTCTTTCTCTCTCTCTCTCTCTCTCTCTCTCTCTCGTACTCTCACTCTTACTCTTGCTCTCTTGCATGCCTTGGCTCTTCTCCAAGCTGGCTTTAAAACAGCCTTCCCTTTGTGGTTCCAAAGTGGCTGTGGCTGCTTCGAATCTCACAAATCTCAGCTTTGAGTCCAGCGGGGAAGAAAGAAAATCTATGACAGATTGTCTTTTCCATAGAAGGACACAACAATATCTCCCATCCTACATGCCCTTCTGCAATGTGACCTTGCCACTTCCCCATCCAGAAGTGGAATTTAATTCTGCTCCCCTCGGATCTGAGCTGGCTTTAGCCTGAAGCGGCAGCAGTGCTGGCATGGTTTCTGAAGCTAAGTCAAAAGAAGCCTTGTAGCATTTGCCTTGGTCTCTTGAAACACTCATGCTCCAGATTCTTTTCTTGGGGATGCTCCCGTTTGGAAGCCAGCTGTAGAAGCCTCAGCCCCATGGAGCCCACGTGTAGGTACTCCAGTCAACAATCCCAACTAAGCCCGGCCTTTTGGTCATCCCAGGTGCCAGATCTTTAGATTCCAGTCCCAAGCTGTTCAGGCATCTACACATTCCCAGCAGAGCCCTACAGACATGTGGAACAGAGACAAGCCATCCAAATTCCTGACCACAGAATTCATGGTCATTCGTTGTTGTTTTACTCCAAAATGGTTTTGGAGCATTTTATTACTCAACGCAGTTCTCAGAAGCCTCAGCACAATCTATGCTGGTTCAGACCACATCCCTGTCTGTGATCAGTCCCCTGCGCCTAGACACACCAGTTGACATCCTGATGCTAGGGTGAGTCAGCTCCACCAGAATGAGAGCAGGGCAGGGAGGGAGCCCAGAAGGACTTCGGGAACTGGTAACCCAGAGAAGGCAAGGGGCTCCTGGAAAGCACAAAGCACAGACTCCACTGATCCCACCACCCTTTCAGACACCTTCCCGGGCAAACATGCACCCTCCACGCAAACATAAAATTCAACACAAATGAAACACTCTACATGATCTTTTGTAACCTTTTTTATTTAATGAATCAGGGGGCTCTTTTGATGTCAGTAGATACAGATGTGCACCATAATTTCAATGGCTGCCTGAGATTCCATTATATGAGGAAACCATAATTGATTTACCCAGTTCTCTATTGATGGGTCATTAAGTCATTTCCATTTTTTCACTATTATAAATAGTGCTGAGATAAACATCCTTGCACATACATTCTGGGGCACATCTTCCAAGAAGTTGAATTGCAGAGTCTAAGGTTATGCATGTTTTTAAGGCTTGCCAAGGGTTTCAATTGTCCTCCAGAAATGTACCTCTTTATATTCCTGTTGTCCCAGCAACAGGGCAGAGAGTACCATTTCCCCACACCCTCGTCAGTATGGAATATTTGCCAATAGAAAAGTGAAAGAAATGACTCCTCATTGCAGCTTTAATTTGAATTTCTTTGATTACTCGGTGAGGTCAAGCACCTTCTCATATGCATATTGACTATTTCTATTTCTTCTTTTGTAATATTGCCTGCTTGTGCCCTTTGACCCATTTTCTTATTGCCGCATTCATATATTTTACTATTGATTTATAAAATTTTTTTTTATTTTAGAGATTTAACCCCTTGTTGGTCATTGTCTTACACATTTGTTGTTTGTTCTTTAAGTCTATATAGGGTTGTCACTCAAACTAGATGAGCAAAGCCTCTAAGAAAGGCAGCGTACAAGACTCCAAAAGCAGTTGGCACCTAGCGAAAAAAAAAAGGTAACGTGAACGGCTCTCGTCAGAAGGGATCAGCTGCCAAAGGAAGCAGCCAGGGCTGGGGAACTGGAAGGGCCAAGAGAACTGAGCAGCCTGGGAGGAGAGCCAAACACATATACTAGAAGATTACAGGAGATGTTCTCAGGAAGTAGCAGCCGAAGGTCAGAATGGGGGCGGAGGGACGTGGAGGCACCCTGAAGATGCCCTTCTGTGGCAGCCCCTTCTCCATGCTTCTCCAGCAGCAGGCCCCATCCCAGTGCAGGAAGCATTTTTGGTTAGTTCCTGTTCCAAGGGCCAGGTAGGAATGCGGGCTACCTCATGGGTGGTGTCAGAGGATCTGTCAAGCTTGGCGCAGCATTGCTGAGATGCCAGAGGAGAATGAAGGTGATTTAGCTCAGGGGATCATTGAGGGAACTGAGAATTGCCCTTGGGGCGTGGAAGCCTCCTCCCCTGAAAGCTTCCACCCCCTCTCCTGGGCAGCCCACAGCCGTGACTGGCTGACAGGGGGAGAAAGTGGAGTGCAAAAGGCTGGCCCCCTTGCCTCAAGGAGGGGCCAACTCTTCCGTAAAAGTGATGTTCAAGGGGATCAGCCTACCCTCTTGCTTAGCACCTTCCCTTGCCTAATCCTGCTGCTTTCACACCTCTTCTCCTCAGGCCATTCCCCCTCATCTTCATCTCAGACTCTCCTTCTAGGGAACCTGACCAAAGATGAGACCTGAGCTGCAAGTTCAGGCACAGGATGAGACAAGATGAAAGGTGCCTGGAGTCTGGAGGAGTGAGGCCCCAGGGCTGGGGGCAGAGCCGAGTCCTCCCACCACCCCACACCTAGAGGGGTAGAGGGCTCGGGGAGGCCAAAGGAACCCGGGCCTTGTACAAAGGTGTCCAGTACAGGCTCCCAGGCAACATCTGTTGCCCTGGGCAAAGGGCCGAGGGACACTTCCAGAAAGGTCTTCTCAAAAGCATCGGACAAGGTCCTCAGAGGAAGGTTGTTGGGGCGCTCCAGCAGGGAGGGAGGAAACTACTGTTTACTATCCACCTCCTAAGCGCCAGACAGTAGGGTTTTAAATCCACCACCTTAATGCTTACAGCAACTCTGGGGAATAGGGATTATTCTCCCAGTTTTGCCTGTGGAAACAGAGCCCCTGCCCTTAAGTAGCTTACCCAAGATGAGCTGAAGGGTATCAGAGCCAGGAGTCCAGCTCAGCCGCTTACCCCATCACCCCATGGCCTCTAGGGGACCTGGGAGCATGTGACACCTGGACTTGGCCTGGAGCCAACCAGGCCCAGCCCAAGTAGCAGCCCTGTCTCAGCTGTCAGAGGAGGAAGGCCTACAGGGACTCAGGAAAGGTCCCCAGTGCCCGTGACCCCACCTTGACCTCAACACTGGCTCCCTGTCCCTGGAAGGTTGGGCCTTAGAGAGGCAGGGAAGGGTGTCCAGCCTTGGTGAAGATGGGAGCAAGCGCCTCCTTCCAGGCACCACACCGCAGGGATCTCCCTCCACATTCCTGAGTCATGGGGTTGAACAGACAGAACACAGGGCATGGGGTTTCACAGATCTGGGTTCAACTTCAACTCTGCTGTTTCCTCCCTGCATGTCCACAGGCAGATCACTGAATGTCTCAGGCCTCAGATTCTTTATATGACAAACGGGAATGCTGCTTACCTCCCAGCATCCTTGCGAGGACAGCACGAGGAAAAGCACATGGGAATGCGTAGTACCCTGCCTGCTCAATAAATGCTGCTTCTTACTCTCCATTTGAAAGACCCATTTGACAATAAAATCTCATCTAACCCACTCACACAACTAAATAAAAAATGACACCTAACATTTATTGGGTACATACTATGTGTCAGGCACTGTTTTGAGTATTTTAAATGTTACCTCATTTAATCCTCAAAGAATCCCCATGAGGCAGTTGCTATTGTTATCCCCATTTGACAGATGATGAAACTGAGGCACAGATGTTAAGCAACTTGCCCAAAGTCACACAGTTAATAAGTGGCAGAGCCAGAATTTGAATCCAGGCATAGTCTGGCTCTGAAACCTGGACTCTGAGCACTTCTGTTCCCTCCCCAAGTCCCTTCCCATGCCCAAGGTAGGCTACTGAGCCCCAATCATGAGTAAGCACCACGGCGCAAACCAGAGGAACTAAATAAAATACATCCTCCAGGAGCTAATGGGCCAGGGTGGGAAATAAAGTGCACAGAAGTACAAAGTAAGAAGGGGATAAACGTCACAGGAGAAAAACCGAGTTGAGCGTTGAGAGACTGAAGGGGAGGGCACTCCAGGAAGAGGGAACGTCAAGGACAAAAGCGTGGGGTGGGAAACTCTGCGAGGGCACCAGGTATATAGAGGGGAGTTCTGTGCCCAAGTTCAGAAGAGTAAGTTGAGGCACACGGGAGTTTAGGCTCTGCACTCGGGGGGTCGGAGGGTTGAAGGAGTCTCCGTAGAGAAGTGACACGATTAGGTTTGTGTTCTACAAACCCAGCTCTGTCAGCAGTGAGGAGGAGGTTTGGGGCTGGGGGAGAATGAGGGCAAAGGACCAGTTAGGAGGCAGCTGTAATGGTCCGAGTGAGTGCTGATGAGGGTCTGAACTAAGGTGGGCGTGGTGGGACAAGACACCCCTAGCCGTCTGCCTAGGGTGGCGTGACTGTACAACTTGTCTCTACTTCCAAATCAGAAGCCTGACTGCAGCCGGTGCGCCACCCCTCCCCTCCAGGTCCTCCTGCCACCCCACTCCTCCAAGTTATCCTGCCACCCCTCCCCTCCAGGTCATCCTGCCCAGCTCAGCCAGCCCCTCTCCCTGGATGGTCGGCTCAGCCTCAGCCACCTGTTCCCACCACCCAGGGTTGTGGGCTGCAGGGATCATTAACCCAAGCCATGAACTCACCCTCCTCCCAACAGATCTGGCAGATAGAAGGCCCTCCTCCACCTCCACAAGGACCCCCGCTCCAGGGGCGGAAGAAACTGACTACAGTCCAATGGAGCATTTCCCTCCGTGCCAGAGAACACACCTGCTACCCTCAGTGTGCGACACTGGCCACTTGTACCATGTGCATCGACTGAAAACCAGGGCGTCACAGGAGGAGCACTGACCTAGCAGTCAGGAGGCCTGGGCTCCAGGCCCAACTCTGCTGCTCATGAGCAGCGTGGTCTAAGCACCCACTTACACTCTCCCAGCCTCTGCTTTCTCATCAGCGAACGGGGATGAAATGCCTGCCTTCCAGGATTTCTCTGTGGACCGAAAGACTGAAAGAGTGTGTACATGAATATCCTCTGTAAACCCTTCTTTTTTTCAAAAGATTTATTTGTTTATTTATTTCTCTCCCCTTCCTCCCTCTACCCCGGTTGTCTGCTCTCTGTGTCTATTTGCTGCATCTTCTTTGTCTGCTTCTATTGTTGTCAGCGGCACGGGAATCTGTGTTTCTTTTCATTGCGTCATTCTGTTGTGTCAGGTCTCCGTGTGTGCTGCACCATTCCTGGGCAGGCTGCACTTTCTTTCGCGCTGGGCGGCTCTCCTTCTGGGGCGCACTCCTTGCGAGTGGGGCTCCCCTACGGGGGGGCACCCCTGTGTGGCACAGCACTCCTTGCGTGCATCAGCACTGCGCATGGGCCAGCTCCACACGGGTCAAGGAGGCCCGGGGTTTGAACCGCGGACCTCCCATGTGGTAGACGGACGCCCTAACCACTGGGCCAAGTCCACCACCCCTCTGTAAACCCTTGTAGCATGACTTAAAAATGTTGGGTTTTATGTACATTTTCATTCACCTCACAAATTTCTGTAGAGCTATCTCAACCGGGAGCCGGCGAGTGAACACACTTTTGCACTTCCACGCTCACAATCCTATAGGGATCTAATAGGGAAGAACTTTGCTTGAAACACAAGTTAAGTTCAGCGGCTGAGCGCCGGCTTCCCACATTCAAGGTCCCAGGTTCAATCCCTGGGCCCGGTACCTAAAAAAAAAACACAAGTTACCGTCATATCCTGTATATGACAAATGGGAAAATGACTTAAATTAAAGGAGGAAAGATTTTTATCAGGACTAACTTCCCAACACAGAAGCCTGCTGGTTCCAGGAAATCTTCCCAGAAGAAGAGAATCAATTAAGTGCATTGCCCAGAGTAGACACTAAATAAATTGTTCAATGGAATTGACTCTGTCACATCACTTGCCAGGAGACAGGGGAATGGGTCAGATGACTTCTTAGGACCCCCTCCTCCATCAGCTTTTATGTCTTGTATATTCACATTTGCATGTTCGTACATGAGAAAGACTCTAGGGCTAGCAATCAGCAGACCTGCCTCGAACCAGCTGTGTAACCTTGGATGGGTCTTGGACCCTCTCTGAACCTCTGTTTCCTCCACTGTCTATTAAGGATACACGAATACGAATCTGAATGAAAAACATAATGAACCTGCTAGGACAGTGTCTTCACTTAACATTCCACATGGATTTGTTTTCCTTTTCTAGCATAGTGAAAAATTTGCAATTTTCAATAAGATACAGAATTCACATTATCCTCTCTCCTCGCTGGGGCTGTGTCTGCTCTCTATCAACTGTGGGCATCGAGCTCCAGGTTCTCTGTTGGTTCTGGCTTCTGGGATCTGCTGCTGTGCCCAACACCCAGGCTGGGAGAAGGGCAGCTGGGTAACTTGGGGGCTGCCCTCCCGTCTCAGGGCATGGGCAGCAGGTATGTGCTGCTGTTCCCACGGGGCCGCCTGGCTTAGCCCGAGGGCCCCCTTGCTGGGAGCGCAGCCTGGCTCAGCTCTGCGCTGACCTGCTTTTAACCTCCAGGAAAGTTACACAAACTCCTCCACGCTCCGCTGGGAGCCGGGTCGCACAAGGTGGGGGCAGAAACAGAGCTTCCCGCTGTGCCTTCCGCCTATTCCACATCAGCACACATGAGGGAGGGGCACAGGAGGCATGGAGGAGGGGGCAGCCCGGCTCCGGTTTCAACCATGCCTGGAAATTGGATCTTCCTCCCTGGCCAGAATTCCCTGGGGCATGAAAGGGACTGGGGTCTCAGCAGGAGCCTGCTTTCCCTTCCCATGGACCCATTCCAAATCCAACTCTGTGCCTCCATTGCAGAGCAAATCTGCAGAACTCCTTACCATGGCATCTCCTTTCAGCAAATTCTTCCCAGTTCTACGAGGTACTTACATGGAGATGGCAGAAAGGAAAAGGTTCTACTCTGAGAACCAGGAAGCATGGATCTGGCCAGCTGTTGCCAAGTAAGAGTCCAAGGGTTGGACCAGCCAAAGGCTGGTGACCTGGTTCAAATTCTAACCCTGCCATTTACCAGCTGGTGACTTGGACCAGTTGGCTCTCCCTCTGACACTCCATTTCCACTTCTACTCAACCTCCCTGGGTCATTATGAGGAATATATAAGTTCTTATTCATAACACATGCACAGAAGTGATCAACAAATGCCAGTTGTATGACTTGCTCTTTTTACACAGCTTTAATGGGAAGTGGAGCTGTGTGTAGTCCTTCCTCAACTTCCCAGGGAAAAGCAAATTGTTCAAATTGTCTAAAACAGGATAGAACTACTTAAAGCACATGAAATTAGCTGTCAAAATTGTGAAAGATAATCACAGTTTTGATTGCTCTCTGACAGTGTAAAAATTGCAAATTTTTCATTAGGCTAGAAAAGGAAAACAAAGCATAACCACAGTCAACCCTGCCACCCCTCCCATTTGTGTTCTGCATGCCCATCTGAATTAGTTTACTCATGTTGACACATGCACAGTTTTGCATCACTTGAAACACACATTTTTATTCTTCTTCAGTCATTTTATATCTAGGCTAGAGTTAGTAGTGGCTGGTTTCTTTCCACGTAACTGCAGTTATGTGAAAACAATGTCAAAACAAGTCTTTCCTTTTGTCCTTAACAAGTCGCAGCGTCACAGCTAAGCCTGAGTCCATGTGCCCTTCTCGTTTACTGGCACCCCTCTGCCCCCACGACCCTCTCTTGGTTCATAATTCCTGGAAGAGAATGAACTGGAATCACCAGTGTCCCCGAGTAGGAGAAATACTCAGGACTCGGAGTGAGGTGTTTCAGCACCGTGGACAGCAGCACCCGTGCCCTCGCAGGTTTATTCCTCCACCGCCCAAACGTGTCGTGCTATACCACAGAACATCCTTAGATTCGATTTCCTCCTCTGTAAAATGGGATGATGGGGGGAGGGTGCTGGGAGGGCTAGAGGAGGACGAGCCCACAAACCTCTTACAGGGGCACCAGATGTGGCTCAAGCAGTTGAGTGCCTGCCTGCCTGCCTCCCACATGGAGGTCTTCGTTCCATTCCTGGTGCCTCCTAAAGAAAACACAGACAGACAGAGAGCAGAACAATGAGGAAACAGATGAGGGAGCCATTTCAGGGGCGGGGGTGATCAATTTGTTTAAAAAGCCTCTTACAGCTCTGTGACCCTAGGATTCCTTGTTTTCCTTCCTTTCCCTTTTCCTCCCTCTCTCCTTTCTTTTTTTTTTTTTTGATAGGGACCTTCCATTTTAACGTTTTAACGTGCTGATAAGTCATCACCTAGGGAGAGGGGCCAATGGAGAGACGACACACAAGAGGAGCAGCGACCCTCAGAACTCAGCCCTGAGGAGTCACTGGATTTTCCCCTCTACCTCTAGTCACCTAACACTGTTGGTTATAGTAAAAAGCTGACATGCTGTAACAAAGAGTCCACTGGCCTAAAGACGGAGAGGTTTCCCTCATTCTCATGTAGCAGGGTGGGTCGGAGGGCTGCTTTGCTCCACACAGCCATACAAGAACCAGCCTCCCTTTGTGGGGTTTCTCTAACAATGCTTGGTGATGCCTTTGTCTGCATGGTCATGCACAGGGTTACAAGCATGCCCACGTAACATCTCCAGAAAGGAGCAAAAGTGGGAGAATATATGAGCAGTGCTGTGTTTCTTCAAACTTTATATTTTGAAATAATTTCAAACTTACAGGAAAGCTGCAAATATAATACAAAAATAATACAGATAGGGAAGCAGCTGTGGCTCAATCAGTTGGGCTCCTGTCTACCATACGGGGGGCCCTGGGTCCCTCTCCCGGGGCCCCTTGTGAAGGCAGGCTCGCCCGCAAGCCGTGAGAGCTGCTGGTCCACAAGCGCCACAGAACGCCCTGGGGCGCTCAAGCGCCCGGAAAGCCGACTCAGCAATGTGACGCAACAAAAAGGGAGGCAAGTAAAAACACAGACGAGCACACAGTGAATGGACACAGAGAGCAGACAGCAAGCAAGCCGCAAGGGGGAGGGAATAAAAAAAAATAATATAGGGAAACCGACTTTGGCCCAGTGGTTAGGGCGTCGGTCTACCACATGGGAGGTCCGCGGTTCAAGCCCCGGGCCTCCTTGACCGGTGTGGAGCTGGCCCATGCGCAGTGCTGATGCGCGCAAGGAGTGCCGTGCCACACAGGGGTGTCCCCCCGCGTAGGGGAGCCCCACGCGCAAGGAGTGCACCCATAGGGAGAGCCGCCCAGCGCGAAGGAGGGAGCAGCCTGCCGAGGAACAGCGCCGCCCACACTTCCCGTGCCGCTGACGACAACAGAAGCGGACAAAGAAACAAGACGCAGCAAAAAGACACAGAAAACAGACAACCGGGGGAGGGGAGGGGAATTAAATAAATAAAAAAATAAAAAAAAAAAAAAAAAATAATATAGATAACTCTAATATACCACCTACACAGACACTCAGATTTACCAACTTTCAACATTTTGTTACATTTTTATATAATTCTATTAATCTATCTAGTTATCTAACCTATTTAATCTAGCTAATCTATCATCTATTTTCTAAACATTTGAGAGTAACTTGCATATATCATACTCCTTACCACTTAATACTTCCTTGTGTATTTCCTAAGAATAAAGATCTTCACTTATGTATCCACATTATATATAATTAACAAATTCAAGAAACTATAACAATGATATAAATCATACAACGTATATTCTGATTTTTTCAATTATGTCAATAATGTCTTGTTTTGTTTTGTTTATGGCAAGATACATAATGGCCTGTATCTGTCATTGCAATGTCATTCAGGACAATTCCCAAGTCCTTAAAACACCCCCATATTACACCTGTTTTCCCTCCCTGACCTCAGAACTCCAGTGGCCACTGCCTCCACATCAATTATGTAAGTTCTTCCATTGCTAGAATCATAGTAAGTTAATAGTAGAATACCAGTAAGTCCACTCTAGTCCATAATTCATTCCCCAATCCTTGGGATTCTGGGATGGTGATGCCCATTCTACCCCTAATTGAGAGGGGGCTTCAGTCCCATAGGGAAAATGAATGGGACTCTCTTGCTTGCAGTTGTAGACTCTCTCAGTTCCTTGGTATGGTAGTTGTCCATCATCACCTCCTTGTTAGTTGTTCTGGGTGAGTCCAATGAACTGGAGAATAGATGTTGCAACTCCATTGAGGCTTAGGACTCAGCTGGCATATGGTCAGTGCAAAGATTCAAGTCTCTTGAACGTATACCTTGTTGGCCTCCGCTGCGGCACTGCAGGCGGGTCACTGCAGGCGAGTCGCTGCCGGGGATCGGGCCTACGCCACGGCCTGACCGGGGCGGCAGCGGGCGGCTCAAGGCTTGGTGGGGACACGCGGTTCGATGGAGGAAAAACCACGGAGACGAGGTCTATGCGCAGGTCTGATTTTATTCGGGAAGTACATGGGGTTTTATAGTGTCATGGAGGCGGGGAGGTTGTGGGAGGGGCATGTCCGCGGGGCAGCTGAGGATTGGCTGCAGAGGCAAGGGCGGACCTGCGGTTTATGACGTAAGCCATTGATGGCAGAGGGGGTTGTTTCCGAGGTTGTGCCGGGGCGGATACGGGATGAGGGCGGTTGAAATGAGGCGGGGAGAACAGCGATCGGCTGGGAGGAGGAAGATAACAGTGGCTGGGAGGAGGGGCAGAGGGAGGCAGCAGCACAAACTGCTGCTGAGAAGGGCCATAATACAGGGAGGTTACGAGGAACAGGCGGGCAAAGTGTAAGGAAGCGAAAGGCAGGGTGGGAGCAGGGGACAATTGCTCCCTCTTTCGAAAATAAGAACGCACAGGTTTTGTGGGATTGACATTTTGTAGGGAGGAAAGATGAGGGGGGTGAGAGGAGGGGAAATAGGAGAGAAAGGAACGAGGAGGGGCTACCGGCAGGGGGCGTGGGGGCACGAGGGGGGCGTGAGCAGAGGGGAGGGCGGCTGAAATGCCCGATTCCCCATGCGGAGGGCAGAGAACCCGTACCCGCAGCTCGAGGCGACCACGATGGGCCCTATCGATGGCCGCCTCCTGCCACCTCCGTGAGCCACACCTGGGCGTGCCGGGCCTCCTCGGGAAGGGGATGGCTTTGGGAGAGGACTAGGACAGCTGTGGCCAAGAGCCTTTGCCGCTCTCGGTGCTGGCGAACGGACTTGCGGATACAGCAGGCGAGGCCTAGGAGGAGGAGGAGAAGGAGGAAAAGGAAGGCGTAGAGGAGGAGGCTGGAGGGTTGGAAAAGGGAGAGGAATTTTTGGAGCACGTCTCTAAGGAGGGAAGCTGAGAGGGTTGGGGGCTTGATGGATTCGAGGGTGAGGATGTGTTGCTGGAGGGAGTGGGTGTAGTTGAGGAAGGAGGTGTTGTAAGAGGAAAACATCCATTGGCGTAGTGCAAGGTGGGCGGTCACCGACGAGTTGACGGGGTGGGGGGTTAAGCAGAAGCTAGAGAGGGGCCAACGGGCATCACAGGTGGTGGTGGCTATGTCGTAGAGGGCGGCAACGTCAGCGGCGAGCAGGTCGATTTGCTGCTGTAGGTTGAATAAGGCTTGGTGGTGAGGTGGGGGAGTGAGGGGAGAGAAAGAGGAAACCAGGCGGTTGAAGAAGGGCGGCCCAAAGGGGCGTGGCCTGGGCTGAGGAGGCTAAGGAGAGCATAATGATGAGAAGGTGTAGGAGGGGGGGGTGGTAGGAGGGCGCGGGGCAGGGGAGGCGCGAGCACGATGGAGAAGCTGGAGAATTTGCTGCTCGATGGAGGCATCTTCGAGGGAGAGACGGCTCAAGCGGCGGACAAGAAGACGACGTCGACGTCGCTCGCGGCGGGAGAGAGCTGGCGTGGTCCCTGCGGGTGATGGCGCAGGAGGGGCTGACTCAGGCGGGCTCGACTGGGCGACTGGAGGCGTCATCTGCAATGACAAGAGGAGAAAAACCTCACGGGGGGGGGTGAGGTGCGGAGAGGGGCCATCATTATGGCAGGGGGGAATCATCAGGGGGAAGGGGGTCGGGAGGTGGAAGGTCAGCAGGGCCGTGTGGAGTGAAGGGCTTAACAAGACGAGCAGGGATCCAGACAGGCTGGGGTGCAGATTCCGGGAAGACGCAGGCAAATCCTCGCCCTTGGGTGAGAAGGGGCGCTGGTCTGGTCCACTTGCTAGTGAGCGGGTCGCGCCAGAGGACGAGAGGGGCCGGAGTGGGCCGGTAAGAGGGCCCCCAGTGCTTGTGGACGGGCGAAAGCCCCTCAGAGTCAAAGGTCATCAGGTTGTGCTGGATGAGCACTTGTGTGACTGTTTCACGTGGGGTGAGGCGGGGTTGAGTCTTTCTAGTCTTCTGGACGAGGATCTTGAGGGTTTGGTGAATTCTTTCAACAAGTCCTTGGCCTTGCGGGTTGTATGCGATGCCGAAGTGGTGGGTGATGTTGTAGAGCTTCACAAACTCGGCAAAGGCGGCGCTGCGGTAGGCGGGGCCATTATCTGTCTTTATGTCCCAGGGGACTCCCATGAAGAGGATGGCTTCCCGGAGCGCTTGAGTGGCATACTTGGCAGACTCTCCTGGGAGGGCGACGGCGTAGCAGAGGTGCGAAAACGTATCGATGGCAACATGAAGGAACTTCCATCGGCCAAAGGAAGCGACATGTGTGACATCTAATTGCCATCTAGAGTTGGGCCGCAATCCGCGCGGGTTGACACCCTGGGGCTGGAGTGGCCCCAGGGGCAGCAAAGGTGCGCAGGAGCGGCACGCACGCACCAGATGTTTGCATGTCTCGATGGGAAGTTCTGGGAGGAGTCGATGGAGGGTGGGCGCACCAAGATGGAAGCGCGCATGCAAGGTCTTTGCCTGGTTGATAATGTCTCCTACGGCAGCTGCGGGGCTGAGGGCATTGATGGAAGCACCTTGGGCGGCCTGGTCAGCGAGATGGTTGCCGTGAGCCAAGGGGCCTGGGAGGCCTGAGTGGCTCCTAACATGGGCAATGAACCAGGGTTGTCGCCGCCTCTCTAAGAGGAGTTGAAGGTCAGCTAAGGCCAGGTTGATGTCCCGGTTGCCGATGCTAGCAGGCGGCAGGAAGGCCGCAAAGGCAAGGATACGAGAGACCTGCAGGCAGTAGAGACTGTCCGTGAAGATATTTACTGGCTGGTCCTGGAGGTATTGGAGAGCCAGAGTGACGGCTTTCAATTCGGCCACTTGGACAGAGCTGCTATGTCGGCGGGTGTGGCAGAGGGGTTGTGTGGAGTTTGGCTTGTAGAGGACTATAGCAAGGCAGTGCTTGGAGGCGTCAGTGAAGGCGATGGCGGCGTTGGGGAGTGGCTTGGAGGACGGGAACGGGAAATGGTCAGGAGCTGCGACGGGGAGCGTGCTGAGGCCTTGTATGAGGCGGTGCTGGGGGAAGTGATTATCGAATGGGCCGGAGAATAGGAGGAACAGTGCCTGCATATCTATGGAGTCCTTTAGCAAGTGAGTGACCTGCTGAGTTGTAAGGGGCCAAATGATGACATCTGGATGACGCCCGTAATGGTGGGTGGAGCGCTCAACAAGGGCGATGGCGAGCTGCGCGAACAGGACGGATTGGGGGGTGATTTTGCGAAGCTTGCTTTTGGCTAAATGGACCCACATGAGTGGACCGTCCTGCCAGATGAGGCCAGTGGGGGTCCCACGGGTGGGAAGGACGAGTCCTGCAAATGGCTTGTCTGGGTCTATTCGCTGGAGCAAGCAGTCCATTAGGGCAGAGTTGACACAGCTCAGGGCGCACTCTGCTTCATACGACAGGGTGACCCTCTTTGTGGGTGCCTGTGATGGTGGGCCAATGGTCTGAAGGAGCTGGAACAGAGGCTGCAGCTGATGTGTGGTGACTGGCAGCGACAGGCCAGCCAGTTGAGCTGGCCACAAAGCTGTTGGAGATCATGGAGCGTCATGGTTTTGGGGACGTTTATAAGCGGCGCCATGGGCGTGACCATTTCCGAGATTTCAAAGCCCAAGAATTGAAACGGTGGGTGGAAAACGGCTTTCTCTATGTTGATCTGAAGACCGATATCTTTCAGATTGGAGAGAAGACTGGCAACTATAGCTTGTAGTTTTGGCTCGCTCGGATGGGCTACAAGGATGTCATCCATGTAATGCACGATAGTGGCCTCGGAGGTTAAGGGCTCAATAGCAGTAGCCACAAACAGCTGGCAGATGGCAGGGCTGTTCTTCATGCCCTGGGGGAGGACTTTCCACTGATACCGTTTGGCAGGCCGGTGGTGGTTGGGCTGGGGAACAGTAAAGGCGAACCGTGGGCGGTCATCCGGATGCAGGGGGATAGAGAAGAAGCAGTCCTTGATGTCGAGGACTGCCACATACCAATCTCGCGGGAAGGCTGACGGGTGAGGCATGCCGGGCTGAGGAGAGCCCATGGGTCTGATGTGCTTGTTAACCTCTCGCAGGTCGTGGAGGAGGCGTGGCTTGCCAGATTTTTTGATGATGAAAAAAATGGGAGTATTGTATGGACTGGTGGAGGGCTCAACATGGCCAGCACGGAGCTGCTCTTCCACGAGGTCCTGAAGAATAGCTAGTTTCGGGGCAGTTCATAGGCCATTGCTCCACCCAAATGGGTTCCTCTGTGTCCCATTGCAGAGGAACGGGTGCTGGAGGTCGAACGCGAGCAACGGCCAAAACTATTGGGGGGGCAGCGATGGCTGCGAAGTAAAAAGAACGGCGCCTGACTGGTGAAGAATGTCGCGCCCCCAAAGGACTTGCTTGATATCCCTGAGAACCAGGGGACGGAAGAACCCTGACCGTCCATCGGTGTCATGCCAGGCAAGATCTTCAGCCGCCTGTTGCGAGGAGGACTGGCCTGTGGCGCCTACGATGACGGGTCCGGCTGTGAGTGGGAAGTCACGAGCTTGGGAGAGTGGGATGCAGGAGATTTCGGCGCCGGTGTCAAGAAGGCCGTCCATCCACTTTCCATTGACCTTGATGGTGAGGCGCGGCTGTGAAGCGGGCGACATGGGAACGGACCAGTGGATGCCTATGGGCGGGGCTGGCGTGGGGCGATTGGAGCCTCTTGGTGGCGGGGCTGAGGCTTGCCCCGCTGCCCGTTTAAAGGCTGTCTCAGAACACGGCAATCGCGAGCCCAATGATACCCTTTTCCACAGCGCGGGCAGGGGGTGGAGGGCGGCCGGGCGGCAGGAACAGGGCGCGGTGGTGGCACCATAGGCTGGACTACGGGTTGCGGCGGAGCCGGAAGGTTGGGGCACTCGCGAGCGAAGTGGCCCAATTCGCCGCAGCGGAAGCAGGTGTTGGTTGTTTGGACTGCCGCGACAATAGCCGCTGCAAGCGCAGATGCTTGCCCAGAAACTCCGGAGCATGCGAGGACCCAGTCTTGGAGCGGCTTGTCACGAAGGGGACGAATGATGGCTTTGCAAGCTGGGTTAGCCCCCTCCTGCAGGATGTCCTTAACGAAGGACTCGCGGGCTGCATTGCCGACAACTCGCCTCTCTGCAGCGGCCTGCACACGAGCTACGAACTCATTAAACGGCTCCTCGGGTTTTTGGAAAAGCTTCACGAGGGGCTCTGGGGCGGCCGTGGCGCACGAACGGAAGGCTCGAAAAACACAGTCACGGAGCTGGATGAAAAACCCAGGCGGGGTGGCAGTGTAGGCGCTGGGATCGCCGTAAGGGCCGAACCCGAGAAATGCGTTTGCAGGGTAATGCACACCCTGACGAGCATTGTCGGCAATCTGATTGTCGATCAGGACACCGAGATGGGCTCGCCAGTCAATGAATTGCCCGGGGGAGAGAACCGCTCGGGCTAGAGAGATCCAGTCGTAAGGGATGCAGCGAGGGATGGTCATACGCTCGAGAAGGTCTTGGGCATGAGGGCTGGCAAGGCCATCCTCTTTTATCGCGTTGCGGAGCATTTGGATGTCTTTGGGGGAAAAGGGGACCCACGCTTGTGGGCTCTGCGGAGTGCGAGCGGGATTGAGGGGGAACATCTGAGCCAGAGGCGGAGTGGGGGAGGTGAGAAAGGCGGTGTCGCACGCTGGTGGAGGAGGATTCCCGATGCTCCCGCTATTGCTGGGGCAGGCGGGAGGTGAAGCGGGCCATGGAGGTGAGGCATGGGCGGTGCCACCGGCCAGGAGGGCGCGGCCGCAACGGTGTTCCTGATTGGCCAAGATGGCGACACGGTGACGTCACGCCTGACATCACTTCTGGCCTCGGGCCAAGATGGAGGAGTGGCCACGTCATTTCCAGGTACAGGCCAAGATGGCACCGGAGGCTCTGCCGGTTTAGCCGAAGATGGCCATCGGCAGGCATCCGGGACGGGACTGGATGGCGACGAGACAGGAAGAGGTGGGTAAAGGCGGGAAGAGGGCGCCGAGGAAGAAGAAGGAGGAGGTGCGCCATGTTGGCATTGTTTGCAGGACGCGGTGGGGGGGGGAGAAGGCGGGGGGTCGCCATGTTGGTTGGGGTCCGGATCGGAGGCTGTGGGGGGATCCAGTTCGAGCGCGGCCTCTAGCTGGGCGGACAGAGAACGAGCATCGTCGTCTCCATCAGGATCGCAGGTGAGAGGGTGGCTAGGCTCACAGGCGAGAGCGGAGGCAGGGGAGGGCACACCTTGGAGACAGGCGCGGATAGCGACGAGGGTCGGGATAAGGCCGGGGGGAAACTGCTTGCGATCGTGCTCCATAGCGGACGTCACCCGCTGAATTAAACGTTCGTAGGTCTCTGGGCTCCAGAGAGCACAGGTGACGAGCCAAGGGTTAAAGGGTAGGAGAAGGTCCCAATACCGCTGTAGCTGACGGAGAGAGACCTTCACGTGGTGGGTCTCTAAGAGGGCAGCGAGCAGGCGGACTTGAGGAACCTGACGGGATGAGAGGGAGGCCCCCATCGCGGCAGAGGGCTCAGGAGGGGGGTGAAGGGAGCAACGCCGGAGAGTCCCTACCTTGAGCGGCGGCATGGGAGGACGGCGATGGGTCCCGTGCGAGGGGTCAGCAGCGGGCTGGCCAGACAAGGGGCCGTAGCTGGGGTCCCTGTTCGGGCGCCACCTGTTGGCCTCCGCTGCGGCACTGCAGGCGGGTCACTGCAGGCGAGTCGCTGCCGGGGATCGGGCCTACGCCACGGCCTGACCGGGGCGGCAGCGGGCGGCTCAAGGCTTGGTGGGGACGCGCGGTTCGATGGAGGAAAAACCACGGAGACGAGGTCTATGCGCAGGTCTGATTTTATTCGGGAAGTACATGGGGTTTTATAGTGTCATGGAGGCGGGGAGGTTGTGGGAGGGGCATGTCCGCGGGGCAGCTGAGGATTGGCTGCAGAGGCAAGGGCGGACCTGCGGTTTATGACGTAAGCCATTGATGGCAGAGGGGGTTGTTTCCGAGGTTGTGCCGGGCGGATACGGGATGAGGGCGGTTGAAATGAGGCGGGGAGAACAGCGATCGGCTGGGAGGGGGAAGATAACAGTGGCTGGGAGGAGGGGCAGAGGGAGGCAGCAGCACAAACTGCTGCTGAGAAGGGCCATAATACAGGGAGGTTACGAGGAACAGGCGGGCAAAGTGTAAGGAAGCGAAAGGCAGGGTGGGAGCAGGGGACAATACCTAACAACTCCAGCACTAAGTATAGGTTCAAATAGAAGGAAAGAAGAGCTGTGTGTAGGGAAACCACAACTGAGTCCATTTGTGTCACAGTGGGGAGCACAAACCCCAAAGTAGGGCCCACTCGCAAGGCACCAAATTCATGAGCTATCTGCCCTGACCATAGCACCTGAGTGTCTCCGGAGCCCCCAGGAGCCCCAGTATTTGGGGTAGTGTCTAACTTGGCAGTCAATGAGATCCCACTGAGACATGCATAAGCATAACCTTGGAATGACCTCCTGACTCACTCTGAAGTCTCTAAATAATGTCTTTCTCGGACATTTCCTCCTCCGTTATTACATCCAGTCCATGATCATGTATTGCATTTAATTGTCATTGCCTTTGTATTTCAGTCTCTCTCTTTTTGTAAAAATTGTGGTAACACATATACAACATAAAATTTCCCATATTAATCACTCCCAAGCATACAACTCAGGGGTATTAATCACATTCACAAAGTTGTGCTACCATCACTACATCCATTACCGACATTTCCCATTACATCAAACGCATATCTTATACCCATTATGCATTAGCTCCCCATTCCCCCTCCCCATCATCTCTGGTAACTTGTACTCTACTTTCTGTCTCTTTATATTTGCATACTCTAGTTATTTCATGTCAGTGGAACCTGTCCTTTGTGTCTGGCTTATTTTACTCAATATGTTGTCTTCAAGGTTTATCCATATACATATTTTTTAGTATGTAGTATTTTTATGGCTGAATAATATTCCACTGTATGTATATACCACATTTTATTTATTCATTCAGTCATTGATGGACATTCGGGTTGCTTCCATCTTTTGGCTATTGTGACTTTCCAGGTTATATGGTAATTCTATGTTTAACTTTTTGAGGAACTATCAAACTTTTCCAAAGTGGCTGTATCATTTTATATTCCCATCAACAGTGCACAAGGTTTCCTATTTCTCCATATCCTCTTTGACACTTGTCATTTTCCTTTTTTTTTTTTTTTTTCAGTAGTAGCCATATTCTAGTGGGTATGAGTGGTATTTCATGGTGGTTTTGACTGGCATTTCCCTAATGGCTTATGATACTGAGCATCTTTTCATGTGATTATTGACCATTTGTATATCTTCTTTGGAGAAATGTCTATTCAAGTCTTTTGCCCATTTTAAAATTGGGTTGTCTGTCTTTTTGTTGCTGAGTTGTAGGAGGTCTTTATATATTCTGGATATTAATCTCTTATCAAATATATGATTTGCAACTATTTTCTCCCATCCTGTAGGTTGTCTTTTCACTTTCTTGATAATACCCCCTTTTCTTAAAAATATTTATTTATTTATTTCTCCCCCCACCTCATTGTGTGTCTCCTTGACTTCTCTTTAGGCAGCACCGGGAACATATCTTGGGACCTTCTGGAGTGGGAGAGAGGTGCTCAATCTCTTGCGCCACCTCAGTTCCCTAGTCTGCTGTGTCTCTTATTGTCTGTCCTCTGTGTCTGTTTTTGTTGTGTCATCTTGCTGAGCCAGCTCTCTGCATGGGCCAGCTTGCCTTCACCAGGAAGCCCTGGGAATCGAACTCTGGACCTCCTATATGATAGACAGGAGCCCAATCACTTGAGCCATATCGACTTCCCTTGATAATATCCTTTGATGCACAAAAGTTTTTTAAGTTTGATGAAGTCCAATTTATTTATTTTTTATTTTGTTGCTCATACTTTTGGTGTCATATCTAAAAATCCATTGCTTAATGAAAGGTCTTAGAGATATTCCCGTATGTTTTCTTCTAAGAGCTTTATGGTTTTAGCTCTTCTATTTAGGTTATCGATCCATTTTGAGTTAGTTTTTGTATATGGCATGAGATTGAGGTCCACTTTCATTCTTTTGCATGAGTATATCTAGCAAGTATTTTCCCAGCACCATTTGTTGAAGAGACTATTCTTTCTCCACTAAATGGACTTGACCCCCTTGTTGAAAGTCAGTTAGCCATAAATGTGTGGATTTATTTCTGAACTCTCAATTCTGTTCCATTGGTCTATATGACAGTCTTTGTGCCAGTACCACACTGTTTTGATAATTGTAGCTTTGTAGTAAGTTTTAAAATAGGGAAGTATGAGTCCTCCAACTTTGTCCATCTTTTTCAAGATGTTTTTGGGGATCCCTTGCCCTTCTATATGAATTTGGTGATTGCCTTTCCATTTCTGCCAATAAGGCTATTGGAATTTTGATAGGGATTGAGTTGAATCTGTAAATTGCTTTGGGTAGTATTGGCATCTTTTTTTTTTTTTCAAGCTTAAACAATGGTTAATTTATTCACTGACAGCAAGTATTGGCATCTTAATGATATTAAATCTTCCAATCCATGAACATGGCATCTTTCCATTTATGTAGGTCATCTTTAATTTCTCTCAACAGTGATTTGCAGTTTTACACATACAAGTCCTTTACATCCTTTTGAGTGATGTTTTAAGGAGTATTTAAGTGGCATGCATCACTTTCACTCCTAATCCTTTGTGGGGACTTTCTCACTTGGCCACACCAAGCTGCAAGGGATGGGAAATTCAGTCCCTAGCTAGGCAACCATGTGCCAAGCTGCAAGGCTACTATTTTGGAAGAAGAGAAGAACAGGCTTTGGGTCAATCAGTGCTGTCCACCATAAACATTATCCTTCACTTAATGGATGGGGTAGAGAGGTGGAAATGGGAAGTTTTCCTCAGGGACAAGGAAAGGAATTTATTGAATCAGATACCACACTTAGTGCTTTCCTGTACATTTAAAATGTCCTGGGGTCTCATCTGCCCACATTATCCAGTTACCTCCCGCCTTTGTTTGTGCTGTTTCTCCCACCTGGAATGTCCTGTCACTTGGATGAGTTGATTCCACCCTTCCTTGAAGCTAAAGAACCACCTCTATGATCATTAAATACTCCCAGACAAAATTTACTGCCTCCTCTCCACCTCCTCCCGTGGAAGAATTCACAGTATAATCAACAAAAGGGCTCCTTTCTTCCTGTGTACTCAGAAACCAGGTGTGGACAGGAGCACTTTATGTGCTGTATCTCATTTCATCCTCAAGAACTCCCTGGGAGGTGGGCGTAATTATCCCCATCTTTCAGATGAGGAAACTGAGGCTCTGAATGGTTAATGACTGTTTGGGATAAAGAAAGATCAGCTTTGATCCTCAAGGGGGAGAGGTAGACCCAGTGCAGAAGTTATAAGGAGAATTTGGCTTCATGCAAGAGCCATCTCTAGAGGGATAGGCTGTCAGAAGGGAGAGATTTTTTGGTCACTGGAGATGTGCACATTCAGGGTGCAAGTTCAAGGGATTTTAGCATCAGATGGGCAGAGTCAGAGTCAGGGGGGTGTATTATGCCAGTGCTTCTCAAATATTATTTTAGAAGACTCATTGACCAATATTAAATAACACAGAGAAAAGAGTTACTCCATCTATTATTTTTCAAACTTTCTGATCTTCACCAGGAGAAATTCTTGGTTTAGCGCTGATAAGGCTTTCACACCCCTCAACCACTTGTTAGAGTTCCCTTTTTAACAGGGAAGGATTAACCTCAGACTGAGGGCTCAGGAACAGGTGGCAGGACTAGAATGGAATAACATGGGGCTTTTCAATTGTATTTATTTTTATTACTGTATCAGTTTCTTAGGACTGCCATAACAAAGTACCAAAAACCACATGGCTTAAAACAACAGACCTTTATGTTCTCAAGGTTTCAGAGGCTAGAAGTCCAAAATCAAGGTGTTGGGAGGGCTGTGCTCCCACTGATCCTTGGCATTTCTTGGCTTTAGCTAAATCATTCAGATCTCTGCCTCTGACTTCACACAGCCATCCTCCCTCTGCGTCTGTATGTGTGTCTAAATTTCCCTCTTCTTACTGGGATGCCAGTCACTGGATTTAGGGCCCATCCTAATCCAGTAAGACCTCATAACTTGATTACATCCACGAAGACACTATTTCCAAGTAAGATCACAGTCACAGGTACCAGAGTTTCAGACTTCAACATATCTTTTGAAGAGACACAATTTACCCACAGCAGTTACATTCTTTCATGGCAAATGGTTCTGATTTCCCTATTACTGCTGCAATATGAAGTTTTGTTTTGAAATGAATGTATTAAGTTTGTTATTTGAGGTGAGCAATTCCATGTCTAGAAATACATACCTGTGTACAGCAAATAAATGTGCCAGACTCTTCAGAACAGCACTGTTTGTAATAGCTACTCAGCAGAGGAATGGATACATTAATTGTGATACAGTCATACAATGAACTATTACACACAATGACAAGAACACAATTCTGTTCCATGCAACATGAATGACTCACAAGCAATGTTGAGTGCAAGAAGCAAATATCAAAGCGTATTAAAAATGCAACACTGTTCTCTCATGTTAGGAGTCAGGAAAGCAGTTACAGGTGGAAGGGGGTGGAAACCGGAAGGGGGCACCTGGGGCTTCTGGGGTTCTAGCAATGTTTTGTTTTCATTCTGGTGCTTGTTATACAGGTGTGTTTACTTTGTGACAATTGATATAGCTATTCACTCGTAAGTTGTACACTTTTCTATAATGTGCACAATAATATTTTACATAAAAGTGGACCTGTTAAAAAATAGCTATGTAAATAGTACTATAGGGAGAAATCCCATGACCAAGCAATTTCTCCTCCAGAGTATGCCCAACAGAAATGCGTTCCTCTTGCATGCTACTTTATTGGAATTGTAGTCGGTGCTGGGTTTAAGATATATGTAGGGGATTTGAATCTCTGGACTGATAATATGACACCCAGGCCCAGAGCCTCAACAGACTTCAGCTCCTACACTTTGATTTATTGGACTTACTCCACTCAGCTAACATGGAGTTGAAGAAGGTCAACCACCACAACATGGAGCCTAGAGTGTCTACAACTGGAAGCGGGAGGAGTGCATCCAGTACCCATATGGAATCTAAGCCCTCACTTGACATAGATGTGCAATGGACACAACCAATCCAATGTCCACAGAGAAAATGTGGAATGGGTGTGGGAACGGTAGCCATGGTGGCTGCTGGGTGTGGGGAACGGGAGGAAGAAATGAGATGTGGAGGCGTTTTCGGGACGTGGAGTTGTCCTGGATAGTGCTTCACTGACAATTACGGGACATTATAGATCCCCCCAGGGCCCACTGGATGGATCGTGAGAGAGTCTGGGCTATGATGTGGACCATTGACTATGGGGTGCAGTGATGCTCAGAGATGAACTTACCAGGTGCAATGGATGTGTCATGATGATGGGAGAGTGTTGCTGTGGGGGGAGTGGAGGGCGGGGGCGGTGGGGTTGAATGGGACCTCATATTTTTCATAATGTAATTAAAAAAAAACTGCACGTGAAATTCCAATGATCTCAAAATAAACAGTTTAATTTAAAAAATAAATAAATAAATAAATAAAATTAAAAAAAGAAATGCGTTCCTGTGTCCACCAGAAGACATACCCATTCCTGTTCACAGCAGCACTACTTTTCATAGCCCCAAACTGGAAACAACTCAAATGTCTATCAACAGGAGAATGGATCAATAAATTTTGGTATATTCATACATTTGAATACTATGCAGGATGTAAAAAGGGTCAGCTATTGCCTCACCCAAAGGCACAGCTGGAGGTCACAGATACGATTTTGAGTGAAGGAAACAAGACACAGAACAGGGCCTACTGGATGAGTCCATTTATATAAAGTTCAAAACTAGACAAAACTGAACATCTAGACAGAAGATCAATAGGGAGACAGAAGACTTGAATGATACCATAAACCAACCAGACATATAGAACACTTCACCCAACAACAATAGAATAAACATTCTTCTCTCGTACACATGGGTCATTCTCCAGAATAAACTATATGATGGGTCACAAAACAGGTCTCAATACATTTTTTAAAAATTTTAAAAAGTGCATTTTAAAAACATTGAAATCATACAGTGTATCTTCTCTGACCACATGGAATGAAGGTAGAAATCAACAACAAAAGAAGAACTGGAAAATACAGAAATATGTGGACAATAAAAAATGTACTCTTAAACAACCAATGGGTCTGTAGCAGATTGATATGATTCATGAATTCCAAAAAATATATTAGATTATGTTTGTAAACTGATCTGTACATGGGCATGATTAAATTATGATTAGGGCTTTGATTGGGCCATGTCAGTAGGGTGTTGAGTCCCTGCCCATTGGTGGGTGGGGAATCACAGATAAAAGACATGGCAAAGGACAGGTTGGAGTTTTTGATGCTTGAGTTTTTATGCTGGAGTCTTGAGCTGGAGCCCCAGGAAGTAAGCACACAGAGGAGCTTGGTTGTGAGGAAAGAGAAGCAAGCCCTGAGAAAAGAGGAACCCAGGAAGCCTGAACCCTGGCAGACATCAGCAGACATCTTGCTCCAACACATGGCAAAAGACTTTGGTGAGGGAAGTAACTTATGCTTTGTGGCCTGGTAACTGTAAGCTTCTACCCTAAATAAATACCCTTAATAAAAAACAACCAATTTCTGGTATTTTGCATCAGCATCACTTTGGCTGACTAATACAGGGTCAAAGAAGAAATCATAAGGGAAATTAGGAAATATGTTGAGGTGAATGAAAATGAAAACACAACATACCAAAACTTATGAGATAGAGCAGAGGCAGTACTAAGAGGGAAATACATAGCTTAAATGCTTACACAAAAAATAAGATACCAAATCAGAGACCTAACCTCACACTTGAAGGAACTAGAAAAAGAAGAGCAACTTAAACCCAAAGCAAGCAGAAGAGAGGAAATAACAAAGATGAGACCGGGGATAAATGAATTAGAAAAAATATTGAGAATCAATGAAACAAAAAGTTGATTCTTTGAAGAGATAAATAAAATCGACAAACTTTTAGCTAGATTAGCAAAGAAAAAAGAGAAAGGATGTAAATAACTAATATCAGAAATGAAAGGGGGACATTACTATGGACCCCGCAGAAATAAAAAGGATACTATGAACAATTGTATGCTGATAGATTAGACAACCTAGATGAAAGGGACAAATTCCTAGAAATACAGAAACTACCTACACTAAGAAAAAATAGAATACCTCAACAGTCCAATAATTAGTACAGAGATTGAATCAGTAATCAACTCCCCCTACCCTACCCCCAACTCTGACAAAGAAAAGTCCAGTCCAGGATCAGATGACTTCACTGGTGAATTTTGCCAAGGATTCCAAGAAATAATACCAATCCTGATCAAACTCTTCCAAATAATTGAAGAATAGGGACTATTTCCTAACTCATTCTATGAGGCTAACACCACCCTAATACCAAAGTCAGAAAAAGATACCTCAAGAAAAGCAAATTACAGACCAATATCCCTTACGAACATAGGATGCAAAAATGCTCAACAAAATACTAGTAAACAGAATCCAAGAGCACATTAAAAGAATTAGACACCGTGGTCAACTGGGATTTACCCCAGGTATGCAAGGATGGTTCAACTTGAGAAAATCAATTAGTGTAATACATCACTACTGAAGAATGAAGGGAAAAAATTACATGATCATCTTAATTGACACAGAAAAGGGCATGTGACAAAATCTAGCATCCCTTCTTGATAAAACACTCAGTAAACTAGGAATAGAAGAAAACTTCTTCAATCTGATGAAGGGCATTTATGAAAAATCCACAGCTAAAATCATACTCAATGGTGGAAGACTAAAAGCTTTCTCTCTAATATCAGGTACAAGACAAAGCTTGTTGTCAACACTGTATTTCAGCATTATACTGGAAGTTCTCACCAGAGCAATCAGGCAAGAAAAAGAAATAAAAGGCATCCAAAGGGAGCTGATATGGCTCAGTGGTTGAGCATCAGCTTCCCACATACGAGGTCCAGGGTTCAATTCCTGGCCCCAGAACCTTAAAAAAAAAAAAAAAAAAGACAAGATTTTTGGGAAGTGGATGTGGGTCAAGCAATTGGGCTTCTGCCTAACCACATGGGAGGTCCTGGGTTTGGTTCCCAGTGCCTCCTGGAGAAGGCAAGCTGGCACGACAGGCAATCGGGGTAAGGTGACACAACAAGATGACACAACAAAAGAGACACAAAGAGGAAAGACAATGAGAATCACAACAAACCAGGGAGCTGAGGTGGCTCAGGTGATTGAGTACCTCTCTTCCACATGGGTTCGGTTCCTGGTGCCTCCTAAAGAGAAGACGAGCAGACACAGAAAGCACACAGCAAATGGACACAGAGAACAGTGACCAAAAACAATGGGGGAGAACAAATAAATAAAATAAATCTTTAAAAAAAATGAAAGGCATCCAAATTGAAGAGGAAGTAAAACTTTCCTTATTTGCAGATGATATGATCCTATATGTAGAAAACTCTGAAAAACCCACAATAAAGCTTCTAGAGCTAATAAACAAAGTCAGCAAAGTGGTGTAGAATAAGATCAACACACAGGTAAGCGGACTTGGCCCAGTGGATAGGGCGTCTGCCTACCACATGGAGGTCTGCAGTTCAAACCCCAGGCCTCCTTGACCCATGTGGAGCTGGCCCACATGCAGGACTGATGCACACAAGGAGTGCCCTGCCATGCAGGGGTGCCCCTGCATAGGGGATCCCCACGCGCAAGTAGTGTGCCCGTAAGGAGAGCTGCCCAGCGAGAAAGAAATTGCAGCCTGCCCAAGAATGGCACTGCACACACGGAGAGCTGATGCAGCAAGATGATGCAACAAAGAGAGACACAGATTCCCATGCCGCTGACAACAACAAAAGCAGACAAAAGAAGAACACACAGCATATGGACACAGAGAACAGACAACTGGGGCAGGTGGGCGGGCAAGGGGGGAAGGGGAGAGAAAGAAATAAAAAAATAAAATTAATCTGTAAAAAAAAAATCAACACACAATGATCAATTAGTTTCTATACACTGGTAATGAATATTTGGAAGAAGAAATCAAGAAAAACTCCATTTATAATAGCAACTAAAAAAATTAAAAATTTAGGAAAAATTTAACCATAGACGTAAAGGAATTGTACACAGAAAACTGCAAAACATTTTTGAAAAAAGTCAAAGAAGACTTTGATAAATAGAAGGACATTATTCCATGTTCATGGATCAGAAGACTAAATGTCATTATAATATAAATTTAAACCAAAATGATTTACAGATTCAACTCAATCCCAATCAGAGTTCCAACAGTCTTTTTTTTTTTTTTTTTCAGAAATGAAAAAGCCAATGATCAAATTTATATGGAAGGGTACAGGGCCGCAAATAACCAAAACCATCTTGAAAATGTGATTTTGAAAGTTACTGCAGAGCTACCTTATCAAAACAGTGTGGTACTGGCACAAGGACAGACTTAAAGACCAATGGAATTGAATTAAGAGTTCAGAAATAAACCATCACATCTTTGGTCGATTCATTTTTGACAAAGGTGGCAAGTCCATTCAATGGGAAAAGAATAGTGAATTTAACAAATGGTGCAGGGAAAACTGGATATCCAGAATGAAGATGCCCATACCATGTACAAAAATTAACTCAAAAATGCGTCAAAGACCTAAATATATGAACCAAAACTATAAAACTCCTAGAAGAAAACATAGGGAAACATCTTCAGAACTTTGAGTTAGGCATGGTTTCTTTGACTTTACACCAAAGCATGAGCAACAAAAGGAAAAACAGCTAAATAAGACTTCATCAAAATCAAAGATCAAAAACTTTTTTGCATCAAAAGACTTCATCATGAAAGTGAAAAGACAACCTACAGAATGAGAGAAGATATTTGGAAACCACATGCGTGATAAGGGTTTAATACCCAGAATATATAGAAAAAACCTACTCAACAACAACCAATTTAAAAATGGGTAAATGACTTGAACAGATATTTTTCCAAATAAGAAATGCAAATGGCCAATAAGCACATGAAAAGATGCTCAACATCATTAGCCATTAGGGAAATGCCAATCAAAACCACCACAAGATACCATTTCACATCCACTAGAATGCCTACTATTAAAAAAAAAAAAAGAAAAAGGAAAAGGAAAATAAGTGTTAGAGAAGATGTGAAGAAACAGTTGCTGTGGAAAATAGTTTGATGGTTTCTCAGAGAGTTAAGTATCAAATTATTATATGACCCAGCAATCCCACTTCTAGGTATATACTCAAAAGAACTGAAAGCAGAGACTCCAACAGATATTTGCATTTCAACATTCATAGTGGCATTATTTACAATTGGCAAAAGATAGAAGCAACCCGAGTATCCATCAAGAGATGAATAAACAAAATGTGATGTATACTTACAATGGACTATTATTCAGCTGTAAAAAGGAATGAAGTTCTGATGTATGCTATAACTTGGATAGTCCTCGAAGGCATCGTGTTGAGTGAAATAAGCCAGACACAAAAGGATATATATTTTTTTACGATCTCACTTATATGAAATACTTAGGATATGCAAGTTAATAGAGTCAGAAACTAGAACACAGATTACCAGGGGCTGAGATTGGGGTAGGAATGGGGAGTTAATGGTTAATTGATACAGAATATCTGTTTGGGGTGATGGAAAAGTTTTGGTAACGGAGAGTGGTCGTGGTAGTGCAACACCATGAATGTAACTACCACCACTGAACTGTATATTTGAAAGTGGTTAAAATGGGAAATTTTAGGTTGTATATATGTTACCAGTATAAAAAAAATTTAAGACCATAAAATTGTACAACACAGTGAATCCTAGTGCAAACTATGGATCATAGTTAAAAGTATAGTAGTTATAACATTGTTTCACCAATTGTAATAAAAGTACCACTTTTTTTTAAAAGTAAAGTGTTGATAGCAGGGAAATCTGTGTGTCAGGGGCAATATATGGGAATTCTATTTTCTACCAATTTCCCTGTAAACCTACAACTTCTCTTTAAAAAAAAAAAGACTAAACTACTCCACCATTACTTTGGGGGGTTATTGAATGAGAGGGGGTGTGAGGGGTTTGGGAAAAGTTCTATATTGTGATGGGAGATGATTATATGGGTGAACATGCACATTAAAAGTGATCGAGCTGTACACCTAAAATGTTCGCTCTTTATTAAGTTTACAAATACAGGATGGTGGAGAAGGTGAAAAAAATACACAACAGGAACTAGGAAACGGCCAACATTATGAAAGCAGAACACAAATGACTAAAGTTTGGGAACTAGTAGGCGAGAAGTTTTTTTCGGAGGATTCCCATCCTGAGACTGAGACCCTCTAATTGTAGCACCATCACCCCCTCCTTGTGACAAGGGTCCCGAGGCTCTAAGGTCAAAGGGCGACCTGCCCCTTATCTGGTTTGGTGATCGGCAGAGGCCCGGGGTTTGGGGGGTCAGACGCCAACTGCCCCCAGGCCAGCTCTGAGCCCTGCAACCCGAGGCTTCAGATCAGGAGGGCAGATTCCTGCTTGAGATCTTACAAACAAACTCGAGGCTTGTGGGAATGTGGATGCTGGCCCCTCCTCACTCGACCCCAGGCGCGCAGACTCTCCTGGGATGTCCTGGGCCTCCCCTAGCCTGCCCCCATCTCAGACCGCTGGGTCTCTCCCCAGGGGCTTGGCCCCAGTGTCTTTTTCATCCGTCTGGTCTTCACTGCCTCTTCTACAAGCTCACGGTGTAACCTAGATCATGTCCCTTCCACTTTCCCCATCTCGTTTCCACCTCTATGTGGAGGCAGAGAAGATGCAGTGAGCCCTTTGGGCTAGAAGCACAGTGCCGCCCCATCCAACACTGGGTCCCCTTCTGCCACACCCACGCAGTCACCCAGCGGCTATGTGGCGAGCCCTGACCATCAGAAAGTGCTTCCTAGAAATAGGTGCGCCTAGTATATGCCTATCCACCACCCCCTAAGAAATCTATCTAAATACACATATGCATACACATAATACTGCCTAATATCCACTGATAAGCTGTCTCTGGAAGGCTATTCAATCAAAAACAATAATGTTTGCTTCCAGGGAGGCAGAGGGCAGGGGTGGGAGGGAGACTTACTTTCCATTCTCATTCTTTCATACCTTTTAAATTTTATACTATGCAATACCTAGTCAGACACTAAGTAGAACACTTTCGAGAAGCAATTTCTTACACTCCAGCTGGTGTGGCCCTGGGTGGGGTTGGGGCCAGGCTGTACCCCCCCACACACCAGTCCATTCATTTCCCCCTAGAAATCAAGACTTGGCAGGCAGATGTCTGAGCCCCAACCCCCTCTCTGCCAGCCCTTGGGAGACTGTGGCAGATGCTTAACTTCTCCGAACCAAGGCTCCCTTGCCTATAAGATGTGAAAGTAGTAATGTCTTCCTCAGTGGGTTACTGTGACGATTGAGTAAGTCAATGCCTGGCTCAGAATAGGTGCTTTTTAAAGTTTGTTATTATTACTTAATCTTATCTCCTTATGTCACCTGCACATGTACACTTTTCAACCTACAAAACATTTTCCTATTTAATTCCTACACCATGTGGTGCAGCAAGTGTTTTAATGCCCATGTCACAGATAAGGAAACAAGGCTCAGGCACTTGCCCAAGGCTACAGAGCAGGCAGGTGGCCACATGAGGGACCAGGCCTTCTGATATCTAGAATGCACCTTCTTTCTCACCGGGTTGCTTCTGGGTGTGGGATCTTTGCAGGGCATCTTACATTATTCTTTAAAGGCCACAGAAGTGGCCTTGCCCCTGCCCCTTCCCCCTCCACTGCCCAAGAAGTGTCTACTGAGCCTTTGTCCTGGAACCCTGGGCATTTTGGAAGGCAGGGGTGGGAGGGAGAGGGCAGGGCTGACCCCAGAGCCCAGCCCAGCCCAGGCCAGGCTTTAACCCACAGAAAGCTGGGGTCCCTGAAACTTGGCTGGAAGAGACTGGGAAGACAGACCAGAAAAGCTGATAGCCCTCGCCATCTGAGGATGTCTCCACGAGAAGCTGCACAGGGCAGCCCGCTGCAGCTAGGCCATAAGCTGGAGGTCATCGAGGGCTGGAAGGCAGCTCCCCAGCCTCAGGCCCCACCCAGAGAGGGCAGCAAGGATCCTCTCTCAGATGCCCTCTGGCCAAAAGGAATCAGCAGGCAGGCTTGGTGTCCCCACTGAGGGTGTTTGTGGGGTTATTCCATGAAAGTCCATCATGCTTCTTGGCCCACCTCTGTCATGCCTGGCAGCACCTGGCACAGACAGAGCCTGGCACATAGCAGGTGTCCATGAAATATGTGTGGAATGGATGAGCAGCACCTCACAGGTCATCCCATCCATTTCCCAGTGCCTTTGCACTGCTGCCTCCATCACTTGTCCACTTCTGTGTACTCCAACGGCTGAGAGTCTGGAAAGTTCTGGCTGAAGTCTACCCTCCATCCTCTCTGCCTTAGCCTTGCCCCTGCTCCAGTGCTGGGGGCATGGATGATATATTCAGGAAGCCATTCCTGCAGCCCCTCAGCTTTTGATGTGGAGGAGAAACTCACAGCTGTAAATTTCCCCACACAGAGCCCGCCCACCTCCTCCCCCTTGATTCCAACCCTTAGCTGGTGATTTACACAGGCAGAAGCAGGAGCCCCGGGAGCCGCCTCCGCAGGAAGGACGCAGGCACCTGCAGCTCCGGCAGGGGGAGTGTGCTCACCCTCGGCAGGGACCCCGGCCGCACCCCGAAGGCCCCCAGGGCACAGCTCTTCTGTCTCCCAGCTGGCATCCTCTGCTGGGGCTCCCGAATCCCTTCTCACCCACCCTGGGTTCCCTGGGCCCCAAGATCCCCGAGGGGAGGCAGGGAGCCGGGAAGCATCTGATCCATAGAGGCTCATTCCACAGCCACTTGCCTTTGACTTCGAGTTCTCCATCTGCTCAATTGGGGCTATTGGGAAAGAACTGAAATGGGAGTGCTCCAGCAGGGAGCATTCATCCATTCTCTTCCACTCCTTAATTCATTGACCTGCCCAAAGCTAGGGAGACCCCAGAATGCACGGAAAGGAAGCGGTGGCGTGTCCAAAGGGAATGGGGCTAGAGCTTTCCGACTTAGTTCCTAGCCTGGGCCTGGGTGTGGGCCTCATTCCTCCAGGTCACGATGAGGAAAGGCCACGAGGTTAGAGTCCAGAGCTCTGGATTCTCATCGTAGCTCTGTCAGTAAGTCCCTATGTTCTCTGGGGTAAGCGCCTGGCCCTTTCTAGGGCCTGGGCCAGGTGGCCCTCCCTCCCGGGAGTCTACCTTGTGATGGCCACTCACTGATCTGGCTCCACAAGCAACTGCCCTGCCCTCAAGTCTCTCCCTGACCCTGAAGGAAGATGGAGAGCGGGGCCTGTGGTCCTGGACCTGTCCCTAAGGTAAAGGGTGTGGGCAGGGGCTGTGTATGTGTCCCCTCACCTCAGGAGCTGAGGCAAAAAGCCCCCTCCCCACCTCAGCCTGAGGGCATGGCCCTTGGTAGTCCACCTAGACATCTAGACCACCACCATAGACTTCTCCTGGCTTCCTTTACAGTCGCCCTGGAGTTCAGAGCAGAGTCTGGGGGTCCTGACAAGCCCTGGGGGGAGCGGGGGCTTCTATTTCCCACCCCCACCGCACACAGCTGCCCAAACCAGACTGCATTTCCCTCTGCTCCGGCAGGACCTGGGATCCCGGGAGCTTCCGGAAGGTCTGGATTAGGGATGGATCGCCTCTGACCACCCACAGCAGCAGAAGACATGGGGTACCCCCTATGTCAGGGTCCCGGGGAGCTGAAAGAGGAATGGGCAGTGACCCTGGAGACAACCATCAAAGTCCCATCAACGACGCTGGGCTGAGAGCAGCGCCTTGGGGCCTGGGGCGCCTGCAAGCTCAGCTCTTCTCTTCAGGGTTTTCTAAGGCCCACGTTTGCAGCAATCTCAAGATCAGTTAAAAGTAATGACTACGTTTACAGAGGCAGGTCCTGTTCTAACCATACAGTTCATTTAACCATCACAGCGACCCTAAGAAACGTGTACTCCTATTATCCCCAATTTTCAGACGAGGAAAAAGAAACACAAAAAGGTTGAGCCTCTTGGCCAAGGGAAGTGACCAGGAACAGAGTCAAACCCCAGGGGCCCACCACCCTACACTGCTCCTGAGCGTTAGAGGGGGTGGCACCTTTGTTTTTCTCCCTTGTGGTATGTCCCAAGGTGACAGACACGGCAAGATGGAAGCAATCCTGTGGGTGCAGCCGGGTCTGCGGGAGCTGCCCCGGGCTTCCCCTGTACTCAGCCAGTCCTGGGCAGAGCAGCCCTCAACGCCCGGAGAAGCCCTTCTCCTCCCCGCCCTCTCTGGGCTTCTCCGTGTACACAGCTCTTCCATAGCTATTGGTCAGGGGCCTGAAGGCTCTTCCTCTAATCGCCTCTTAACACAAAACCCATGGTGCAGTGTAATTTTTTGATGAAAAAAATTGCAGGTGCATAATTTAAAATTTTATGTCAACCCATGTTCTTAGGGATTAGTTTTGCCCTCCTGGGAATTCAACTCTGCTGATGGTGAAATGTTTGCCGGCCCTGACATCTCGCGGGGGAAGCAGGAGGTTGGCCTGGATCCCCGGAGGTGGGTCCACCTGCACAGGAAATGGTTTGCCTCAGACTCAGGGAACAGGATCCAAACTCAGTTCGAGCGATGAGTGGCTTTTCTGACTGAAAATATGTTATTTTTTTCAAGGCCGAAACTCGCCCAGGGCAGGTCTGTGTCTTTTCATCAGATTGGGGGGTCCCCAAGGTGGAGCTGTGTCTCCCCCATCTGACTGAAGGTCTTCCACGACAGGAATTGTCTCCCTCATCAGACTGAGTGCTCTTCCAGGGCAGAGCTGTGTCTCCTTTATCAGACCGGCGATTCCCCGAGAGTAACACCGTGTCTCCCCCATCAGACTAGATAATCCCTGAGGATAACGCTGTCGCCCCCATCTGATTGAGTAGGGCCGGTATCCCCCTCCAGCCCATCCCCACCCTGGGCACGACTGAATCTATGCCATTTAGCACAGGGCAGCCTCTTCCAGAACGAAGCTTCGGGGGACAGAAAACATCCCCAGGCCTCCTATGCCATTCCCGGGGGGCCAAGGCAGCAAGGGCCACTAGGGGCCTGTCCCAAGCCTACAGGGCTCAGCCAGGCCCACAGGCTTCCCTCCCCCCTTGCCAGCCCAGCGCCCCCTGACCCCATGGCCTTCCATCATGGGAGATCTATAACATTTACAATCCCAAAACAAAAGGCCCCGAGAGCTGAGGACAGAATTCATCTTCCCAACTGACAAGCCCCGTTAATTAACGACTTGGAAATCGATGACGAGAAGGGACAGGCAGCAAATGACACCTCATTGTGGGCCAGGAGGAGGGAGGACATGTCCGGGGACTGGCGGACACGGACCACGGGGCTGGCCGGGTGCCTGGGAGAGGCACCGCACCCATCTGTCACTGTCACTTCAAACGCGGTCAACTACCCCCCAAACCAGAAATTCTCATTTCCCACCATGACAGACACTCAAGAAAGGTGGGGTTCTGCCCGGGGAGTGAAAGGAAAGTTATTTATGGAGCACCTACTACGCGCCAGGCATTGTGCTAGAGATGTTTTTCACTCATCATTATCTCCTGTGACAACTCTGGGAAGTAGGTTTTATTATTTCCATTTTAGGGATGACAAAATTAAGGGCTGGAGGAAAGCAACCTAAGGATGGGTTGCAGTTCTGTTTTTTTTAAAATAATCTTTTTATTACGGTAAAATATATATAACACAAAATTGACTATTTTAACCATTTTAAAATTTACAATTCGGTGGTATTGAGTATATTCACAATGTTGTATAATCACCACCACTATTTCCTGAACACTTTCATCATTCCAAACAGAAACTCTGCATGCATTAGGCAATAACTCCCCATTTCCCCCTCTCCCCAGCCCCTGGTAACCACTATTCTATTTTCTGTCTCTTTGAATTTGCCTATTCTAGATCCCTCATTTAAGTGGAATCATATAATACTTGTCATTTTGTGTCTGGCTTATATCACTTAGTTTAATGTCTTCAGGGTTCATCCGTGTTGAAGCATCATCACCACCTCATTCCTTTCATGGTTGGATGACATTCCATTGTATGGCTCTACCACATTTTATCTATTCATCTGTGGAGGGCCATGGCTTGTTCCCACCTTTTGGCTACTGTGAATAATGCCACTATGGGGTTGTATTCTAAAATGTCTGCTACAGGTTGATGAAACCAGCTATTGGACCTGAAGAGGCAACTTGGTTAGAGCAAAGGGCTCTGGATTTGAAGCAAAAGATCTGAGGCTGAGGCCAGCCTCCCCCTCGCTGTCTGTGTAACAAGTTATTTGAGTTCTCTGAGCCTCAGTCCCTCATCTGTAACAGGGGGAGAATAACCCCATCCTACTTACCCCCTGGATGAGCTCAGGGAGCTCCAAGGCCTACACTTGGGTAAGGATCAGACATTATTTTCTCGCCTCCAGAACTTCTGATCCTCAGTCACCTCCATCCAACTCTGGGGCAAGGCAGATGTGGGCGAACAGGGTACGTAGAGACCCAGAGGGCTGTGCTGGAGACAGACAGGAAGGCTAAGGGGGCTTCAGGGTGGACATCAAGGATATGAGGGCAGGGCTGGGAAAAAGGCCTCCTTGGGCCCAGCTGTGGGTTTCTGCAAGTAGAAGATAATCTTTCTGCAAAAAGGAGATAAAGTATCTACCTCATGGAGTTGTTGTGAAGTTTAGACACATAATACAAATGCAGGAGTTTAGCAAGTGCCTGGTACATAATAAGTGCTGAATAAATGTTAGAAAGTGGGTTGCTTCTGTTCTTCTCCCAAACAATGGTTTATTGAGATGTGGCAGAGCAGGGAGAGAGTAAGAGCTGAGGTCCCAGGGGAGGGAGCTCAGTTTCTGCTCTTGGAGAAGAATCCTGAAAACTTACCATACACTCTGATGAGCTCAAAGCCAGGACATAGAGGAGAGCTTTCTGGGAGTCCAGAAGAGAGATGTGGAATTCTGCCCCAAAGAGATGCCTTCTGACCTGGGCTGGAAGAATCAGTGGGAAGTCATTGGGTGGGACGGTAGAGGAGGAGCGGCTCTGCAAAAGCCGGTTGGGGGAGTCTGGAGGCGCACCTGGCACACAGCAGACACTTCGCTCTTCCCCTCCACCTGGAGTGGAGCTCAGCAGAGCCCGGCTGCTGGGAGGTGTAAGAGTAGGGCAGAATAAGAGCCCTGAGGGCAGCTGGGGCCAAATAGGGCAAGGTCTAGAATGCCGCACACACTAGGGAGTTTAGTTTTAGCTTCCTTGTTTATGAAATGGGGCCAAGAACCTCTTCAGCAAGAATCCTGCCTCGGCTACCTCCTTGGGGACTACCCTAGGACCTGAGGAGCCCTGCACCAGGTGGACCCTCTTGAGTTGAGGGTGAAGGACACATCCTGCTGCCCTCCATCGCCCCTCCCCAGGCCTGAGGCATGGGGTTTGGAAAGTGGGCCAGGACTGGGCCAGCCTGGGCCTTCCTCCGAGAGCAGATGGCTTTACTCTCCTCCTCTCCCTCCACCCCCAGTCCCCTTAAGAAGAGACCTTTCCAGAATACGTCATCTCACCGGAGCTGCAAATGTCAAATTTAAATTCATACTTTGTACCACCTTTGATTTCCAAGCGGATTACACCGTGGTGGAGAAAGGCAGGCACGCTGGGGGCTGAGCAGGCCTCCTCGGCTTCTGCTGGGCCCTGAAGCATTGTGAACTCCTTCCAGTTCATTAGGTCTAATCCTAGCCGCGCTGAGTAGGGGGCCCGGGGCCAGACGTGACACTCGGAAACACAGATGCCCATTGTTAGCACTCAACCACGAACCCAGCAACCGTAGTGGGCACTGGCCCCCTGGAAAGGGGATGTGGCCGCCCGCTTCAGGCTGGGAGGGGACCTTGGCGCCAGGGGAGGGCAGCCAGGGTCTGGGTAGGGGCTCTCAGCCCCCAACCTCCCTCAGATCCTTTGTGGGTAGGCTGCTGGGACCACAGAGTGGGGAGGAGGGAGCGGAGTCCCGGGGGGAGGTGGAAGGGCAGACAGAAGTCCATCTGCCCTGCTCTGCCTCTTCTCTCCCCCAACCCACTCACTTACCCACTCGGCAGGAACACTCCTTCGCAGATTCACACACACAACTCACACACTTGCACCCTCACTCTTATGCAACATGTCCATGTCCTCGCAATAGCCAATGCTCACCTGTGCACTTACACACCCAGACACAATCACATCAATGCACACTCACACACATGCTCACAATATCCAACACCCAAAAGTGCACACCTACATACTCACATGCACACTGAGCACAGACATGTGCTCACAGCACCCACACATGCGTGTATATCCATACACACACACACATACACACGGTCCATTATGTGAATTTCCAAAGTTTGTTTAAAAAAAAAATAAAAGAGCCCCCTGGCACTTTTTCCTGACCTTTCCAATGCCCAGACTGTCAGAGCTGGGAGGGACTTTAAAGAGGATTTGGTCCCACTCCCAGGCTGGTAGACTGGGGCACAGTAGGGTGCCAGGGCCCATAAGCAGCGTGGAGGAGGGGAAGGGCGGGCCCTGTGGGAGCAGCTCTGCCCTCACCCGGCAGCTCGGCTTTGGGGCGTTCTTTCAATGCCGCAGAGCTCCTACTTCCGCAGCTAACTAAAAAGGTCTAACGCACCTGCCTACGGGGCTGTAGCAGGATAAAGTGTGCTAATGTATGTCTCAGTGCTTGTGAATGCAAAAACACCCTGCACAGGTGTGTAAATGTCACCAGGGGGTTCCCAGGGTCACCCGTGAATAAGCTACGATGCCAAGGCTAGAACCCGGAGCTCTGGGCTCTCTGCCCAGGTGCCCCATTGCCCTGGACTTTTCAATGGATGGGAGAGGGTGCATGAGCCAGCCCCGGGGGCCTCTGGGCAGTACGGGATGAACAGGTGCTGGCTGTGGAGCAGGGCCACTGGCTCAGCCTGCTCCCACCTCTACATCACCCAAAGGGTGAGTCTCCAGAAATGAGGCTTCAGGTGAAAAGAGTAAATGAGACAGGCCTGGGCCCAAGTTGCCCGTGCTCATGGTCTGGAGAGAATTTACTGGAACACAGTCTGGCTGAGAGTGGCATTTGCCTAGAGGAGGGGGCAGAGGCCGCCGTGTCACTGACCCTGTCCCCAGGGAGGGAGAAGACACAGCATCTAAAACTAACTCTACCACAGAGGTACTGACACAGTCCACCTGTCCATCAGTCCTTCTGTCCACCTGTCCACGTCTAGGGGAGTGGGGGAGGTGGAAAGAGGTCAAGATTGATGGGGGAGGAGTTCATTCCATTTCTCCCTATATTTTTCTCAGGCCAAGAAAGTAAATGTGCACGTGTGACCCAGTGATGCAGCCATCGTACCAAAGCCAACTGCACTCATCACCTAGAGGTGCTGAGGGCTGGCTGAGGAGTTGCTCGTGTGTCCTCAAGGTCAGCAAGGCAGCGACTTCCCGGAGCACCCTCCTGCTCCTTCTCCTCTGTACAACCTTCCTCAACACCTTTCCCTGCACCACCCAAAGGGCCCAGAGCCACTTTCTCAAGTTTGTATCTTTTATTTCATTCTCCTGCTAGAAGAGGGGCTTCCCCAGAACAGGAGGCCAGGTCTCCCATCTGACAAGGGGCTCCCCGGGGGCAGGGGCTGTGTCTCCACCATCAGACTGGGGGAATTCCAGGACAGGCGCTGTCTCCCACATCAGCTAGGGGGACCTCTTGCCAGGAAACGTGTCTCCCCCTGTCAGCCCAGGAGTCCTCTCGACAGAGCTTGCGCCCCCTCCCTCAACCTGGAATAGGTAACGCCATGGTTCCTGTTTCGCCTGTGGCTCTGCCCGTGGGACTTGGGTCTCTTCAGGTGGAGTGTGGCTGAGCCCCCTCCCATCTAGGTAACCTTCATCCAACCCTTTCCTGGCTGTGGCTCTCCTGGGCCCAGCTGGACCAGGGAGAGGAGCCACCCTGGGGGCCTCTCTGCCCAGGGCAGGCTCAGCCTGGAGCCCTGCCTCCTCCCACCACCCCTCACAAGCCCCCAACGCCTGGGGACAGCTCTGCTCTCTGCTCTAGCACACCAAGGGTGTCCAGGACTCCCAGAGCCAGGGAGCCACTTGTTAATTAATGACACTAATTAGCAGGGACGAGACTGGACATCTGGCCCCTCTCACAGGTGAGCTCTGGCCCTCAGCACACTCAGTCTGAGGACAGTGGCCTGGCAGAGGCACCATCTCCAGCAGGCCAGACCCAGGCCCTCCCCAGGCACAGAGCACCCCGCATATTCTGAGGACCCCAGAGGGAGAAGAGAAGCTGCATCAGGGAGCCTTAACCTGCTCTCCCAAAGACCAGCCTTCCCAGACTCCTCTAGTGTGAGGGAGGGCAGGGGGGCTATGCCCAGGGCAGGAAGGAACCCACGGGGTGTGGGCAGAGAGCAGCTGCGCCCCTCTTCACACCTCTGCTCCTCTTCCCAGAGGCCCATTGTCTCAATATCTCCTCCTGCATCCACCACACCCAGGGACACACAAAGGCCGGCATATGCCACAACCCTGCCACTCATTCCTTCATTCAACAGCTGCTCCTTTTTTGAGCACTGACTGTGTTAGGCACTAGGCGAGGTACTGAGGATACAGTTGTAACCAAAGAGGCAGAGGTTCCTGCCCTCTGGGAGCCTAGATTCCAATGGGAGGAGGCAGACACTAAAGGGAAGTGCTCTAGAAAGAAAGTGAGCAGGAGACGGGGAGATGGAGTGCTCGAGGTGGGGCTGCGGTATTAGGGTGCTCAGGGAAGGTCCCGCTGAGCAGGTGACCACCTCCCAGCAGAGACTTGAAGGAGGAGAGGGAGCTTCTGGGGCAGAAGGATTCTAGGCAGACGGAACAGCATGCAAAGGCCCTGAGGTGGGAGCAGGGCTGGTGCCCCAGAGGCACAGCCTGGGGGCAGGGAGATGAGGTGGAAGAGGTGATGGGGCCCGACTAGATAGGGCCTTGCACACCTTGAGTGGTCATCATGCACCCAGTCCCCACGCTGCAGCCCCCAGCACAGCTCCCTCCACACCTGCATGCCCAGCACCTACCGAGCACCCCTCCTAGCCCTGGATCCATCCCCCCACCTGGGCCCACTCCATTCCCTCTGGGCTCCCTCCCACTTCCCCCTCCCAAGTACCTAGGCACCCTCCTGAGCCTCTACTCCCTCTCCTGGCCTCACTGCAACAACAATCAAATGCTCTGGCTTCTGCCTACAGCCCTCAGTCCAGCCCGGGTTCTCCCACACACTTTGTCCCCACTTCTCAGACCAGCACACCAAGGCTCTGGCTACAGGAAGGGCTCCAGCTGCTTGACCTGAAGTTTCTTAATTCTTCTTCAGCAGAATTAAGGCCTGAGCCCAAGTGTGCAAAACAGGATCTTAAAGCTCTGAGAGGCAACCGGTGTGTGTGTGTATCTGGTGAGGTCCACACTCCAGAAGAAATGCCTGCCACGGACCTCAGTGGGGCAGAAGAGAGAAGGTGACCGGAGGCCACGGGCTGTAGGGGGCCCTGGCCCGAGCAGGTTCTGCACAGAACAAAATCACCAATTCACCCTCAACACAATCAGAAGCCACCCACACACCTCAGCCCGCTCTCGCCTCATCATCCTTGACTCCCTTCTCTCTCACACACCCCACAGCCAAGCCACTGGCAAGTCCGGCCAGTGCTACCTTCAAAACCCATTCAAAATCCAACCGCTTCTCCCCACCAATGCTGACCAGAGCTGCCGTCGCTTCTCACCTGGACAACTACAGTAGACTCAAATGGGCCTCCTGCTCTTGCCCCTTACAATTTGCTCTCAGCCCAAGAGCCAGAGGGACCGTTTAAAACCTAAGTCAGATCATGTCCCTCCTCTGCTCAAACCCTGCTGTGGCTCCCTCTTCAGCCACCCACAAGGCCTGCCCTGGCTCCCTCGCCCTTGCCTCTGACCTCGCCCCCTACCACGTTCTCCTTCCACAGACCTCACCAGCCTCGCTGCCTTTCCGTGGATGGGCCAGGCCCAATCCGGCCTCAGGGCTTTTGCACTAGCAATTCCCTCTGCCCAGAGCCCTCTTGCTCCAGAAACCTACAGGGCTCACCTCCATCAGATGCTCCTTCTCAGGGGGACCCTCCTGGATTACCCTACTTAAATCAAAACCCACTCCCACAACCCCCCTTATGCCCCCTTCCCTACTTTATTTTTCTCTATAGCACTTATCACCCCTGCCAGACGGTATAGTTCTCTTATTTGTCTTGTTTACTGTCTGTGTTCCCCCCCACTAGAATGTCAGCTCTTCAAGGGCAGGGATTTTTGTTTGTTCACTGCTTTTGTTTAGAAGAGTTCCCGGCACCTAGCCAGCCTTCCACTGAATGAATGAATGGATGAATCATTCAATCAACGGGGAACTACAAGGAGGGTGAAGCTATCCAGGAAGGTGCAAGCTGTGGAGCGGAAGAGAAAGAAATAGATGTTTGCCTTAGTCCTTTCTGTGAGCTGAGCACTCCCACTCAGGAGAGTGATGCCCAGCAAGGCCGAATTAGCTTACCCAGGGTTGCAAAGCTCAGAAGAGGAAAAAAAGAAATACTAAAAAGTGAGATGTGTCTGTCTCCAAAACCTGTGCTTGAGAGCAAAATGTTGACATCCTGTGCTTCTGGATGTGGGTGTCCCCTGCTTGTTCCCAGGCATGGAACGCAACACCCGCACCTCTGCCACCCACCGCAGTCCCTCTGGGAACCGGGTTCTGAAATTCCCTGGTCTAGGTGTCTGGGCTGTCACAAGTGACCTACCGTGTGACCTTGAGCAAGCTCCTGCCGCTCCCCACCACCTCTGCTTTCTCAGGGCTAAAGGTGGGGGCTGCATTCGAAGTCCTCGTAGGTTCCTCTGGGCGCTGGGCACTGGTTTCGGGGCCAGACACCTGCTGCCCGAGGCAGGAGGAAGCGCGCCCCGCAGAGCTGGGGCTCCGTCCAGCGTCCAGCGGACAAAGTGACTAAACCCGACACTCGACACTCCGTGCCCGCTTCCCAGGAGGCTGTGGGCCGTCCTCTCCCTCTTCTGATGGGCCCGCCCTTCTTTGGTCACACCCACTTTCCAAGTCCTCAGTTTCTCCGGCTCCAGCCAAAGCCCTCCCAGGGGAATCCCACTGTCTGCGTCCTGTAGGTCCCGGTTCAGACTTCTCAACTGTCAAAAGAATTCAGTAAACAATAAACGTTAGCTGGCGTTGGTGAGGGGAGGGCGATGGGGTGAAGCTGGGGCTGCGGGTGACCTGTATGCTTCCCCCTTTCCAGGCTCAGCAGAATGGACAGGCACGGTGGCCCTGAGGAGAAGAGAGCCACGTCTAAAAGCATTAGGCCATGCGGGGAGGGCAAGGCTGGAGGAAGGGCTGGCGTTTACTGAGCAACGACTCTGTTCTAAGGGTCATCTCTTTGGACCCCTCGCTGCACCTGGGGCCCAGAAGGCCATTCCCTGCGTCTGGACTCACAGCCCCCCGTGATGCAGCAGTAGCCGCCCCCCCACCCGCCCCCCCTTCACCATGATTGAGCACTTGCTGTGTACTCAGTACCTTGCGAAGTGCTTCACCCTCGTTCTCTCATTTCATCCTCCCACCTACCCTGGGAGGTAGGTCCTATTACACCCATTTTACAGGTGAGAAACTGAGGCTCAGCAAGGCAGTGATCAGCCCACAGCCACATGACTGGGAAGAGGCAGAGTCGGGATTTGCACTCTGTTCTTCCCGACGCCAAAGCCCACACCCTTAATGGCTCTCCTGCCTGCGGCCTTTAGATGGCATGAGCCACCCCTCCCGTCCCGTCCCAGAGCGCCCCAGTTCCCACAGGCCGTATTCCAGACTAATCGATTGATTATCGATGGGTGCATTTGCGCTCTGGCTCTGGGGCCTTTCAGTCAGGCCCCTGGCAAGGGCGAGAATGGGGGCAGGGCGGGGGTCCTCCAACCCTGGGCAAGGCCCTCGGGCTGTCCCCTCCCCGGGATCTCTGCTTCCCGCCTCCGCCAGCCACTGCCAACTCAACCCACCTTCCCTCCGCCCCTAGATTTAAAGGCGCAGTGACAATTAATCTCCCAGCGACATGGAGGGCAGGCTGCAGAGGAGTTAATTAATTAGGGAAATTTCTCCCAGCCCTCTGAAGGTGAAATGTGTGGGGAGGGGACAGGGCCAGGGACAGTTATTATTCAAGCTGGGCAAGCTGACTCGGAGAGAAGACTTCCAGAACAATTCCAGGGCAACTTTGGGAGGGTGGAGGCCTCACCAGGGGAGCTGGGCATACCCAAAACCCCCCTCCCTCGCCCGGCTTGAGGCCTCCAGCCACAGATGGTCAGGAATTCCTCTTTAGCCAGTGGGCTGGGGCTGCCCCTAGCGCAGAAGGGTCTCTAGGAGCCAACCGGGGAAAAGAAGAAAGCTGTTGCCCACACCCCCTCTTCAAGTAAAAGCAGTGATCTGTACCTGTCAGTGCCCCCAGGGAATGACCTGGGTGTTCTTTGCACAGACACACAGACAACTGGGAGGGGTGTCAAGTGGCCAGCCCAGGCTCTGGAAGGAAAATTAGGGAGTGGAGCCTGGTCCCAGGGGAGAGGTGGAGGGGAGACTCTTCAGCCCACCCTTTCTTCCCCTCCACGGCCCTGAGGGGTCGATCCTCCGCGCTGGCGCAGGCTCCCTGCCCTTGCCAGGCTGGGCCACTGCCCCCGAGGCAGGGAGGGGCGGCCCTGGGGAGCCCATTCTCACCCACAGCTGGAGCAGGTGGTTGGCTGGTCACGAGTTTAGAGGCGGCAGGAAGCCCCACCACACACACCAGCATCACCTCTCTGCAGGGCCAAGAAGGACCATGGATGACTTGGAATCGAGTGAGACAACGAGGTGACCATCAAAGGTGCCCACAGACCCGCCTCCACCATTGACAAGGCAAAGGTGTGAGCACAAAACATGAGCGATGCAAAGTCCCATGGAAGCACAAACGAGATCAGGCTTTATCAGGACTGGCGATCCAGAAAGGCTTCAAGGAGGTGGTGTCAGTGAGGGGGAAGCCCTGGAAAGAAAGCCGAGGTCTCAACAGGTATCCCAGGCAGAGGGACCAGCCTGAGCAAGGGAATGGAGGTGGCAACTGCATGAAGC